>NC_133619.1:259829331-260448394 GCF_048593235.1 Sminthopsis crassicaudata | reverse complement strand
CTTTTGGTATTAAAAAGTCCCCTTATACATCAAATTATTTATGCCAAAAATTTTTTTATAATGGCTAGGAGTTGTAAACAAAGGAGAAACTAGCCCCTCAGATGGGAAATGGTTAGCCTGATTGTGGTACATGAATATAAATAGAATAGTACTCTGGGTAAGAAATGATGTATATAATGAATATAGAGAAACATGGAACTGAATAAGTTTTTTTATTATTTTTTTTAATTTTATTTTTATAATTATAACATTTTCTTTGACAGTACATATGCATAGGTAATTTTTTACAACATTATCCCTTGTACTCCCTTCTGTTCCGAGTTTTTCCCCTCCTTCCCTCCACCCCCTCCCCTAGATGGCAGGCATTCCCATACATATTAAATATCTTATAGTATATCCTAGGTACTATATATATATATGCAGAACCAAATTTTGTTGTTGTTGTTGTTGCAAAGGAAAGATTATATTCGCAAGGTAAAAATAATCTGGGAAGAGAAACAAAACAAAACAAAACAAAAAAACAATGCTCACAGTTTACACTCATTTCCCAGTGTTCCTTTTCTGGATGTAGCTGATTCTGTCCATCATTGATCAATTGGAATTGAATTAGCTCTTCTCTATGTTGAAGATATCCATTTCCATCAGAATACATGCTCGCCCAGTATCATTGTTGAAGTGTATAATGATCTCCTAGTTCTGCTCGTTTAATTTAGCATCATTTGATGTAAGTCTCTCCAAGCCTCTCTGTATTCCTCCTGTTGGTCATTTCTTACAGATGAATAAGTTTTAATATGAGTTCCCTTATGGTTCTGAGACCCTGGCTAGAAGCACATGCTATTTCTTATTGAATTCCTGGGGACTAGACTTCTATCATCCTTAGCTCTAGCCCCCTTTTTTTTGGGGGGGGAGGGTCTTATCTCAAATTAATAGGGAGTGGTACACATTCATCCTTGGAGCAAGTCCTCAGTTCTTGTTCTCTGGGCCCCTAAAAGAGCACTGTAGTATTACTACCTTCCTAAGGCTCTGGATCTGCAATGGATATGTCTTCTATCATCAGTGATTTTAGCGAAATAGGTACTTTTTTGTCAATACATATTACAAATTTCATCATGGCAGCTAGATGGCACAGAGCACTGAGCTTAGAGTCAGGAAGACATTAGTTCAGATCCCTTTTCAGACATATTCTAGTTGTGTGATCCTGAACAACTAATTTAATCTTTTTTCTGCCAAAGTTTCCTCAATTGTAAAAATGGGGATAAAAATAGTTACTATCTCCTTTGATTGTTGTGAGTATCAAATAAGGTAATATTTATATAATGTTTAGCACCGAGTCTAGAACATAAGTGTCTAATAAATTCTCATTCCTTTCCATATACCTCTCTCACCCCAACCCTACTGCAATCATCTTTTTGAATTATTGAGGCCCCAAATAGCATCATGTAGTCAAATATTTCTCAATGTAGCTAGGCTGGCTCTTAGACGACTCGTATGTAATATAATTCTGTATTCCATATTTATTCTTTCTGTCTTGATAGGGTTTTCCTAGAGCCCTTTTGGGGAGAGAGGGAGCAGAACAGAATTTTCAGGAAACCAATATCATGTGTGCATTATATTTAGTCAAGTCAAGAAACAATTTGTGCAAAATTTTTCTTCTATTGCAGCCAATTAATGAAAAAAATACCAGATGACTTCCTATATTTTTTCCTTTTTGGTGATATTGGAGCAAGTGATTTATGCTTGAATAATTACTGAAACATTCTTGAAATGAACCTGTTAGATTTCTGAAGTGGATCACTGATTTTCCCTCATTTTAGTCTCTGAACACCCCTAAACATCTTAGCCCTTTACATGTTTTCATTTTCAGTCATCAATAGTACCAAACAGAATGTGTTAAAATGTAGATCATATAGGTTATTATATATAATAGTATTATATAGCTAATAGATAACTAGCTCAAAGGACATTTCCCTCTTCTTTCTCTACCCCACCTCTTGCTTTTATGTTCATTTACATGTTGCCCCTACTAAATCCATGACATAGTACTCTTAGTAAGGGGACTTTAGAGTTCACATATTAACTCAAATATCCTAACTTCCTACTTCTTCAAACTCTTATAACTTCCTCTCCTACTCCATGTCAGGTGGAGTATACATCTTTATATAGGGTATAAAGCATACCTTTATCGTGCTTTTACTCATAAGTGTTCCACTTTTAAGCTCTGAAATTTGATTGTATAAAACTTCCTATCATTCCATTTAGCCTTTTGCCTTATTCTCCTAAACTTATCATATGCACTTAAACATTTCCTTTTGTCCCACTTCACTAGAACTTCATAGGAGACGCTGATAACATTTTTAAAATGTTAAATACTACAAGCTTCAATCACTTATCCCTGTGATATTCCACTGGAAACCTGCCACATTTGACTCTTAATTATTAACAACTACTCTTTGAGTCTTGCTATCTAACTAGATCTGAATCCATCTATTTGTTCCTTGGAGTTTAGTAACTAGATTTTTGACTAGATGAAAGAGGCCATTCTTTGCCTCAATGCTACCTAGGCTTAATTACTGAATGGGTGCAGGGTCAGTCAGACTGAGAGCCATGGAAGATCTTAGCTTAAAAAGGCCAAAGTCTCCCACTGCATCCAAGGCCATCTCTATCCTGATCTATCTGGCTACTGGACCCAGATAACTTGGGAGGGAAAGTGAGACAGGTGATCTTACACAGCCCTCCCTCACTTAAATCCATCTCACTTGTTGGATATCACATGATATCACCTACCTGATGTCAAGGTCCTCTTCGAGAACGAAGGACAAACAACATGTCTACCTTTTCCACAAGAATAGTATTAGATAATTCCTCAAAAGCTTTGCTAAAATCTAGATAAATTATATCCATAGCATTCCCTTCATCTATTATATTAGTTTCCCTGTCAAAAAAGAAATTTACCTAGACTAAGAAATTGCTCTAACATGACATGTTGATAAAGTCATGATGACTTTCTGTAATTACTTCATCTCTAGATATTCATTATCCATCTCTGTAATGATCCTTTGAAGAATTTTCCCAGGAATTGAATCATGCTCACTAGTTGATAGGCTCATTTTTCTTCCTTTTTTTTTTTTGAAAACTGTGATAGTAACCATTTTTTCTGTCTCATGGTGCCTCTTCCCATTTTGTTATCCTTCATATCACTGATAGCTCTCACTTTTGATAGTTCTTTCAGCAACTGAAGTTGTAGTTCAGTTGTAGTCCATTTGGTCCAGGAGACTTAAATTGATCAAGATTGCTGTAAGTATTCTTTTAGGTATTTATTACCTTACATACTTAGGGTATAAATTCCCAATAGTTGCTTTTGTCCTGTCATTTTCAGTATAAAAGTCATTCTCATTTGAAAAATAAGAATGGAGGTGTCAAATATTATGCCATCCATATGAAGCAAAGTTAATATCCTATCTTTCATATGTCTTTTTGTCTCAATATAACTAAGAAAGCTCTTTTTGCAGTCCTTAGATTCCTTTAACAAGCATAGCTCATTCTGAGCTAAAGTCACTTCCTCTGGACTTCTATTCTTTAATCTTCATTCTTATCTACTAATTCCTTCCTCTCTATAGACTTATGCAAACTCTCTACCCTTAAAACACAAACACCCTGCAGATAACTATCCTAACTGTCATCTTATATTTCTCTTCTCTTTTCCAAACTACTTGAGGGAAAAAAACCCACATCTAATTAATTGTTTTTGCTTTCTCTCTCTCATTCTTAATGCTCTGCATTCTGGTTCCTGTTTACATCATCCAGTTGAAACTGTTGTTTCCAAAGTTGCCAGTGATTCTTGGTCACTACATCTGAATTTCAGAATACTCATCCTTTCTGAAATTTCTGCAGTAATTACACTGTTGATCATTTCTCTGGGATATTTTGCGATTTTGTGTTACTTCTCTCTCTTGGTTCTCTTCTTAGCCACCTGAATGATCTACCTCAGTCTCATTGCTGAATTATCATCAGCATTGTGCTCCTTAATGCTATAATGTGCCTCTAAGGCTGTATCTTGGACTTTGTTTTAATTTTCCATGTTCTCACATTGTGAGCTCATCAGCTCCCAAGATTTCAGATATTGTTGCTGTGCAGATGACTCCTAGATCTCGATATCCTGTTCTGTTCTTTCTTCTGAATTCCTGTTCCAAATTACCAACTCTGTTTTGTATGTCTTAAACTAGTTATCTTGTAGGCATCTCAACCTGAACACTGAGAGAATTCAATGTCTTTCTCTTCAAACCCTTTCTTCTCCTGAGATTCCTTTTTGCTACTGAGGATACCACCATTTTTTTCAGTCAAACAGACTTTTACTTTAGTGTCATTCTAAACAACTTTCACTCATCCCACACATCTGCTCTGGTGCTAAGTCTCCTCATTCCTACTTTTGCAAAAGCTCTCCTGTGACTCTTCTTTTCATTTATATAGCTACTTCCTTTGTTTAGACCCTCATCATTTCTCCTTTAAACTATTGCATTCACTTCCTAATTGACTTTCTTGGCTTAAATTTCTTTCCACTCCAATTCATCCACCACAGATTTACCAAAGTGATTTGTTTAAAGCATATCTCTTATGAATTTACATTCCCCTATTTAGCAAAATCCACATGACTAATATTTCAAGAGTGAATATAAAATTTGGTTTGACTTATATTGTACTTCACAATATGTTTCTAGCCTACCTTTCTAGGTGTCTTACACATATTTTCTTTCACATACTCTGCCAGACTATCCTCATTCCTCCCATACTACCCACTCCATTTCCTCAGCCTTGCAGTTCATTGGGAAAAAAATTGATAGAATATTCTAAGAGCTCCTCTATTCTCTTCCAAATTTCACCTCACTAAGATGTCTTCCACCACTGTCTTCTTCACTCTTGTCTCACAAAAAGACGTGTCCCTTTTTGTGCCAAGGTTGACCCCTCTACATGCATTCTTGATCTCATTCTATCCCATATCCTTCAATATATTGCCCCTATGTTATTCCTCTCATTATTACTGGCTATTATCCACCTCATCATTCGACCAAAGTTGCTTTCTCCAAAATGACGACTTGATTTCCAAAATGCCAAATCTAATGGCCTTTTCTATCTTCATCTTTCTTGACCTCTTCACAGACTTGATCACGCTCTTTTCTTTGATACTCTCATTTCTATTTTTTTGACATTATGCTATCCTGGTTCTCTACCTACCAATTTTGCTGGATATTCATCTGGCTCACACGCCCTCATCATAGGTACCCCCTAAGTTCTGCCCTGGACCTTCTTTTCTTTTTTTACTTTATTAATAATTTCATTTGTTGATTTCATCAGCTCCCATGACTGAGTTACTACTTCTATGCCAATAATTCTCAGATTGACTTGTCCAGCCTACACCTCTCCTAACTTCCATTTGCACATGTTTAACTAACTTTTGAACATTTTGAATATTAACATATTAAAATCAATATGTCCAACACTGAACTAATTAGATGTCACTTCAAACAATCCTCTCTCAAGCATGTCTTTGTTACAGGCCAGGGAACACACTAATCTCACATCTTCACAGGCTCCCAACGTGGTTGTTCATTGTTGACTTTTGCCCATATCTCGCCATGCTTCCCCATTCCATCTAATCTTTTGCCAAGTCTTATCAATTCTATCTTTATACTATAATTCCTTTACATGCTCTAACATAGCTGGCCACCCTTATGTAGGCCCTCTTCACTGTGAGCCCAGACTATTATCAAGGCCTTCTGTTTGTCCTCCCTACCTCCACTCAACTGCCAAAATGATTTTTCTAAAAAAAAAATCAGGTTTGACCATATCACCCCTCCACTCCGTACATTCTAGTGGCTCCTTATGACCTTTTAGATAAAATATAAAATCCTTTTAAACTTTTAAATCATTTACAACCTTGCACCTTACTTCCTCTCCTTTTTTCTTAAACTTTTTCATCTCTACTTCCTGGTTTTCTTTAAGCCTCAGTTCAAATTACACATTCTATAAGAAGCTTTTCCTGGTCCCCTTTAAACTGTGCCTTCACTGTGAGATTACCTCCAATTTTCCCTGTATATTTCTTTTTGTTTATTTGTTTTTTCTTTATTAAAGCTTTTTATTTTTTTAAACATATGTATGGACAATTCTTCAACGTTAGCCCTTGCAAAACTTTGTGTTCTATATTTCTTTGCATGTTTTCTCTATTAAAATGTGAGTTCTTGGAGGGTAGGAGCCATTTTTACCCTTTTTTTGTACCCTTAGGCCTGCTGACTCTAGCCATTTTTGTTCTTGGCATACAATACTGAATTATCTCCACATGCCTGCAACAGATAGTTCTCAAATCACACCTCTATCTGTAGAATTCCTGACTCCATAAGGATTTCCTCAAACTCCATTTTTTTTTTTTTTGAGGACTTTGCTGATACCTCTGGCTCCTGGTGCTGACTCTTCCTTTGTATGTGCTTTGCATAAGTTTTATATATCTACTTAGATGTGTCATGGAGGCAAGATTTCTTTTTTAAAGACTAGACCTTAAACTAAAACCAATCTGATTGTAACTGGCCATCAGTAGGTCCTAGGCCAAACCCATTTGGTCACTGTTTGACTCAGACCGAATGTAAATAGCGATCATTTCTGCATTGGCCAGAAATCCAGAGGGTCTTTCCCTCCCAGATTCACTCATTCATTCATTTAGTTAGTTAGATTTTTTTGGACTACATGAAAGAGGAGATTCTTTGCCTTCATCACTCAGTGAGTGCAGCCTCAGTCAAACTTTAACCTATCAAAGATCTTACTTAAAAAGGCCAAGGTCTCCCATTTCATCTAGGGCCTTGCTCACACATCCTGATCTGTGTCCCAACAATGGGCCCAGATGGCTCTGGAGGGGAAGGTCAGGCAGGTGACCTTGCCCAATCCTTCCCCACTTAAATCCAATTCATTTGCATGTCATGGCATCGCCTCCCTGATGTCATAGTCCTTTTCAAGAACAAAGAATAAACAACACCTAATCATCATTTGATTTATTGATGGCCAGACTTCATCTTATCCAGTCTATTTGCTCTAGAGTTAGGAGTCCTATCACGTGGGACTTAGCCCTTTGGTGAGCCTGAGCAACTCCATTAATCCCCCTGGGCATCTGTGACATGAGGGAGTTGGACTAGATTGCCACCAAGAGATCAGGGATCCTGTGTCCTCTTACCTGAGTCACAAGTCCAAAGACTTACTTTTCTATCACACGTTACAGCAGCGTCATATGATGTGCAATGATTATGCAATAAAGAGAACCTAGTATATTGTAACAGTAGATTAGCTTGAAGCTTCAGAAATTAAAAAGGGTTCCTATCATATACTTCCTTAGTAAAGACAGGGGTCTTTTTTTTTTTTTGACAGTTTGCACATTCAATAAAATGATGCTTTTCTCTCTACAGTGATGACAAAGTAGTAGAAGTTGCAGAAGAGGAGGAAGTAGTTGATGTAGAAGATGAAGATAACAATGATGATGATGGTGATGGAGATGAAGTAGAAGAAGAGACTGAGGAACAATATGAAGAGGCTACAGAAAGAACCACTAGTGTTGCCAGTACTACCACCACCACTACCACTACTGAATCTGTAGAAGAGGTTGTTAGAGGTAATCTCATTTTGGATGTTTTTCAGCTGACAAGAAAAATATGACCTTTACTATTTTTAAAATGTTCCAAACAGCAAAATATTCCACATTGTTTTAGTATCCAATGCTTTTCTTGATTTATAGTATTTAAGCAAGAGGTTTTTTTTGTTTAATGCCTATTTGTACATATGTGTTTGTGTATTTGTGTATGCATGCATATATATGTCCATATACATGTTTGTGTTTTTAGTATGTTTTATAAATATAGACATTTAAATGCACATGCGAATAGATATATGTACATACAATGTATGCATGTAGATACATTTAAATTATGATCTGGGGAAAATATATTTGAATTTTTTGGATGCAGCAATTTGTTCAAAAAGATCAGTGCTAGATATCTTAATGAAACATAAAATCCTCAAGGATAGCTTACTTTCCAGATAAAACATAATAATTATTGGATGGCTACTGTATTTTTTCCCCCATTTTTCACAGCTACTGTATTTTTAAATTCACTAAGCTGCATATGTGAAAAATACTCATTTTCTTCTTATCCCTACAGTTTGCTTTTAAAGAAGTAATAGATGCTTTTAAATTATTGTTAAATTTTATTTTTACATGTAATTTGGGGAAAAATTTTTTAAATCAATATTTTAAACATTAATTTTTTTCCATTTCTTCTTTCTCTCATGTATCAATAATCCTAAGAATTTTTATGCTATTTATAGATATTTGATTTGGAATTTCACTTTCTCTTTCTTCTATATTATCTTGATAGTATATAGAAATGCTGATTGTTTTTATAGATTTATTTTACATCTTGCAACTTGCTAAAGTTGTTCATTGTTTCAATTAGATTTTCAATTGACAATCTGGAGTTTGTTAAATCAACCATTAGATCATCTGCAAAACATGATACTTTGGTTTCTTCTTTATCTAATGAGTAATTAAAATGAGTAGAATGAGTAATTCTCTAAATTTCTTTTTCTTATCATTGCATAGTTAGCATTTCTAGTACAATATTGAATGTTAATGGTGATGATGGAAATAACTGACTTCATTCCTCATCTTAATACAGATAATTCTGGTTCTTAGTTTTAGATAAATGACTACCAACAAAGTGGTTTAGTGGATAAAGTGATTTCAAGTCAAGACCTGAGTTCAAATATGACCTCAGACCCTAGCTTTGTGATGCTGGGCAAGTCATTTAACTTCTGTTTGCCTTAACCCACTGGAAGAGGAAATGGCAAACTACTCCAGTATTTTTGCCAAAAAAAACCCCACAAAGACAATATTGATATACTGGGATCACAAAGAGATGGACACAGCTGAACCACATACACTTATTTTAGCAGAATTCACTTGTAAATCCATCTGGCCCTATTTTTTTGTTTGTTTTTGGTTTGGCTTGGAAGTAGGGTTGGGTCTTGGGGGGACAGGGGATAGGTGGAATTTTGTAGGTGGAGTGGAATTCATTTATGGAATGATGAATTTATCTTTCTAAGATAGGGTTATTTAAGTATTCTATTTCCTGTTCTATGGTCTGGGCTTTGTGGTTTTGTTTTTATTTGTTTGTTTTTTACATTTTCTTAAAAATATACATTTATTTCATTTAGATTTTTCATTTTATTGGTATGTGGTTAGGAAAAATAACTCCTACACATATCATCTCCCCTTGTAAGAATGTAAACAGTTTAATCTTGTTTAGTCCCTTATGATTTCTCACTCAAACTGTTTATCTTTTTATGCTTCTCTTAACTTCTGCTTGTGTCAGATTTTCTGCTTAGCTTTTTATCTGGAATGCTTTGAAGTACTCCAATTCGTTAAAGTTCCACTTTTTTACTCTGTGGAAATATACTGTGTTTCCTTGATATGCTGTTCTCTTTTGTAAGCTTAGATCCTTTGCCTTCTATAATACTATGCACTTCTGTGTAATAGAGACTGCCAAATTGTGTAAAATCCTAACTGTGACTCCTCTATACTTGAATTCTTTTTTTTTTTTTTTTTTTTTTTTTGCCTGCTGTATATTCTTTCCTTCCCCTAGTACCTGCAGATTTGGCTATAATAGTCCTAGGAATATTGGTTTTTTTCTTTGTTTTAAATTCATGCCTCTCAGGTCATCCAGTGATTCTTAGATGTAGAAATATTTAGATTTACAAGTCAATTGTTTTTTTCTATGTGATATTCATGTTTTCTACTCTTTGGTTGGGGAAATGGGAAGGGTTGTCTTTATTTTATTATTTTTTGATGTCTTATAGAGTCACTAGTTTTCATTTGACCAAATATAATTTTTAAGGAGTTATTTTTTAAATAACATTTTGCACCTCTTTTTCCAAGCTATTAGTTCTCTTTCCATATCTTTCTTTCTGAAAAATAATTGCACAATAAAGAAAATTTTAGCACTAATAGTAGATAATTAAGTTTCAGAAATTGGGAAAGGTTCCTGTGCTATACTTCATAATGTAATGAAGACATAGGTCTTTCTTTTTTTAGACATTTGTGACTCTGATGATTGCATAGTCAATAATTTTTTTCTCTCTATAGCTCTCATTTGGTTTTTAACTCCTAGAAATTTTTTATTAGACCTGTGTCCAAGCTGCATTTTTCTGTAGGGCTTTGTATGTGTTTGCTTTTTTAGTAATTTTCTTTTGGGTTTGTGTCTTGAGCATTCTGATCACCAGATTGATTTTTGATGATGAAGAAAAGTCTTTTCTGTTCTTTGTCTATTCTTTCGGACTCCTTGTTGACTTGGGACTCTGTTAGTGCTGGTTTCTGCATATTTCTAAAGGCTTATCTGCTCTGAGCCTCGAATGTCTTCTGTTCTGCTGCTGCTTTCACAGCTCTGGCTGTGGGCCTATAAGCTCTAATCTGGGGTAAGGTCTGCTTTCCATCCTGCTCTGACCCCTTCGTTTTTTCTGACTAGGTTGGATCTCTTGACTTGTGCTTGCATAGGAGTCTCAGTAGACTGCTAGTGGACTCCATTAATATTAGCCTGCTGGGAGGCCTTGAAAGTTGAGAGCAAATGAACTGCCCGTTTCCTTTGGCTTGAGACCCCTGTCCTGGTTGTTTGGCTTAAACAGAAAGTAAAATTCTGGCTCTATATTTTTGCTCTATTCCTCAGATTCACATGTCTCTGTTTCCAGAACTTGTTCCTTACTTGAGCCAAGACCCATGTCCATGATCACTCTAATCCACTTTTGATATATAACGCAAAACTGGGCAGCGGGGGACAGGGCTACTAGATGGTCCTTGTTCTTGCACTCGGCACTAATTCAAAGATCCACTGGAGTTTCTTTCTGCCCTTGTGCCCTATCCTAGCCTTCTTTTAGTCCCCTTGGTGCCAAAATGCTGTGTGGGTTGTGCACTACTAACCAGACCATCTGCAGTGTCTATAGA
This sequence comes from Sminthopsis crassicaudata, assembly GCF_048593235.1. Lineage (NCBI taxonomy): Eukaryota > Metazoa > Chordata > Mammalia > Dasyuromorphia > Dasyuridae > Sminthopsis > Sminthopsis crassicaudata. Next base: position 260,437,368 of record NC_133619.1, on the reverse strand, counting down.
TCTTTCTCTGCCTCTGTGTATATGTGTTACACACACACACACACACACACACACACACACACATGCCTCATTGAGCTGACAAAAAGTACTCATTGGAAATTTTTCTTTGGTTTCCCAAACAGAATTCCGTCCATATATTTTTGAGAAGGCAGAGGGGAGCTAGGCTGCCCTGCCATCTTAACTCCACCCCCTATTACTTGCTTCTGAACGTATTCCTCTTTCATTACACTGATTGGGTACCACAGCAGCTCCCTACCCTAGAACACTATTCCTGGAATCAGTTCCCCTGCAATGAGGAGAGGTGACCTCCTGGGGATCAGTGATCCAGAACGGAATAGCTGCCAAATACTGATTTTTTTTTTTTATGTTGCTTTAAACAATATAAATTCCCTGGTTATCTTTTTATAATTTCTTTACTTACTGTTACTTGTTTGAAATCAGCATTTCTATCTTTTTATAAAATTCCTCTAAAATATAATAAATTTTTAAAAGGCTGAGCCAAAATGGATGAGTTAAGTTAGCAATTTTGGTGAGTCTTCCCAACCTACTCCTCTAAACATTTTTAAAAAGTATGTCAAACCAAATTATGAGTAGGTTAACCAACAGAAAGTCACAGTGAGTCATTTTTTCCATCTTACAGCACAGAAAAAATGTTCTAACAATACTGTGGAATTAGAAAGAGCCAAAAAGCATGGTACACAATTGACTGCGATCCTTAAATGGTGGAAATGGGAACAGAAGGCCTTCTTTGGTAAGGGTGCAGACAAGGGAGGCAATGTCCAGACTACATTCTGGATCATACCACTTTGGAAAGATCAAAAATTTACAGACTACCATACATAGCTGTGAAAAGAACAGGATTTTTTTTTCCTCCCTCTGAGGCTGGGGTTAAGTGACTTGCCCAGGGTCACACAGCTAGGAAGTGTTAAGTGTCTGAGACCAGATTTGAACTCTAGTCCTCCTGAATTCAAGGCTGGTGCTCTATCCACTGTGCTACCTAGCTGCCCCAAGAACAGAATTTAAAAGCCTAAAATATTGGCTAATCACTCATATCCCCAGAGATGACCAGAGCCCAAGTCTAATATAAAGTACAAAATCAAAAAATAGGCTAGAAAATGAGTAACTAACTAAAAAATCTGACCATTAGAAAGCTACCACGACAATAGGGAAGCTGAAGATACAGACTCAGAGGGGAAAAGAAAAGGGAAAAAAACACACCTATAAACATTTATAAGCAAAACCTCAGAGAAAAATTCAGATTGGACACAAGTTCAATAAGTACCCAAAATTAAAGCTAGATATACAGAAGAGTAAAAATAATTTTTAAAATATCATAATTATAGAGAAAAATGGAAAAAGAAAGGAGCAATGCAAGAAAATGGTGAAAAGAGAGCTACATCTTGGTAAAGGCAGCAAAAAAATTTTTAAATTCCTTAAAAATTTTGAATTGACTAAATGATAACTGAAGTTTGAAAATATAATTAACAAAATAAGTCCCCCTAAATTATAATTGGTCAAATGGAAGGTGATGACTCTATGAGATATCAAGAAACAATAAAACAAAATCCAAAGACTGAAAAAAAAAGAAGAAAATATAAAATATTTCATGAGATAAACAATCCAGAAAAAAATTAGGTTGAGAGAGATAATAAAAGAATTACTGAATTATCTGAAAGCTGGGATAAAAAAATAATAATAGAAGCTAAGACATGAAATTTGAAGCAATCAGAGGAAAAATCTTAGGAGTTTCTAGACTAAGATTTCTTAGAACTAGATGGCAAAGTAGAAATTGAAGGAATCTGCTAGCCAACTCCTGTAAAACATCCCAAAATTGAACTCCCAGGAATTTTATAACCAATTCCTAAGCTTTCAGGCCAATGAGAAAATACTACAAGCATTCAGAAAAAAAGTTAAAATATCATAGATCCAGATAAGATCATACAAAATTTAGTAGTTATAACAATAAAAGAACTTTGAATATAATATTCTAGAAGGCAGAGGAGCTAGGATCACAATCAGTAAACTACTCAGCAAAATTTAATGTAATTCTTCAAGGGATATTTAACAAAATAGAACCTTTTTAAGTATTCCGCAGAGTTGACTAGAAAAATCTGACACATAAAGAATTGAAACATAACAGTCAAGAGAAACATAATAAGATACACATGAAATAAGAATCATAAGGAACTTAATAAATTTAAACTGTTTACATTGCCAGATGGGAAGATGATATATATAAAAAACCACTTAGAACTTTTATCATCATCATAGAATTTGGAAGGAGTCTATTTAGATAGAGAATAAGGTATTATTAATCTGTTATGTTGATATGATCTGAAAAAAAAAGAATGGAAAGGTGAAAAAGGGATACACTGGGAAATGGGGTAAGGGATAAGAAGAATGGAAATAATCTTGCATAAAAGAAATAGGGGCAAAAATGGGGAGGGAGACAGGCAATGCTTGAACCTCATTCTCTTCTGATTTGGTGAAGGGATTAAGGGAAGGAATGATAAAAAGAAAGATTGAGGGAGGCATTGGCTAAAAGTAAAGTTGACTTCTTGGGAAGGGGACAGATTAAGAAAAAAGAAGAATAAATAGAAGACAATATGTTAGCGACTGTAATAATCATAACTCTGAATGTGAATGAGATGCACTCATTCATAAAATGGAAGAAGTTAGTAAAATGAATTTAAAAGTCAGAATCCAACAATATGTTGTTTACAAGAGACAGCCTTGAAACAGGAGGATACACAGAGTTAAAATAAAGGTCTAAAGCAGAATCTCTTCTGAAGCAAAAAAGTTAGGCATAGCAATTTCGGTCTCAGACAAATCAAAATCAAAAATAGAACTAGTTTTAAAAGATAACCAGAGGAACTACATTTTCAGTACCATAGAAAATGAATTAGTATCCTTATTGAATATATATGCACCAAATAGCATAGCTTCTAAAGTATAATAAATTTTCCATTTTGACTGTATGAATCTTTATTTCAAGTATTTCCTGAAAGTAATAGATGGTTATATCAGTTTATCCTTCATCATTACCAGCTCACATATTGGTGATTTTCTACGTTAACTTTATTTAATGAAAACTAAAAGGATGAAAAGAATGATAATATGACAGTAATAATAATGGTGACGATAATGCTTTATTGCTCATTGCAATTCCAGAATGACTTTAGGGAAAATCTAGCTTTATTATACTCACAAACCTCATAACAAAAGTATTCTAAAACAAATATTCTGCCTCTGGGAGAAAGGCAAAATATTCCTCTGAATCTTATATTTACCTCTTTATAAAGGGGACATGAAATCATCTCCCTCAAATTTTTATTTCAAGCTGAAGTATGTATTGCAAATATAGGAGTATTATAAATGTTTAATTTCTGCTTCCAGATATATTTTTGCTGGTGTTTTGGAATTAAGATATCTTTCTGTTTTGATGGCCAGATTTCTGTTCCTATTTGCTGGTCTGTTAGTACAATTTTTCATTACACTCTCATTTTAACCTTTTGACCAAATTAAGATTTTTGTTGACATCACAGCAATTCTCTCTTTAATGAGATTGGATTGGGAATGGGAACCTTCGTGATTTTGGCTGTAAGTTGTTCCTCTTGATTAGAGATTGCATTTTATATCATTTTCCTTGAGTGTTTTATTTGTTGCTATCTAATACCTAGAATTGAATTTTGGCTCATTTGCCACACCAAGATCAAGGGATGGAATGTCTTAGGGCTTTGTTATTCTTTCCCAGACCTGAGTCCTAAGAACAGTCACCCTTAGTCACAGAGACTTGGAGAGGAGATTAGAATAAATGAATTAAGGCCCATTTTTCATGAATCCTATGTATACTTGTATTGAGAAGGAAATGTAGCTCATCAGACCCCAGTGTACTCTTTATCCTTTGTAGGATACTTGCTGTCAGTGAAAATCTTTGCTATAGTTTTATACTTCATCAAAGTTGATTTGTTTAATTTTTGTTTGTCTTCGAACTTTGTCGTTGCTTCAATTTCCCTAAATCTTGTCCCTGTATTCAGAACCCTGCTTTCAATTATAATTTTATAAGTGTTGGGGAACTGAGACATCCTTTAAATCCTACTGTTTTGAGAGTCAGATTTGTATTTCTCATTGCACTCCTATTTTTCTTCTCTCTACTCACCCAGTCACCACACTAATCCAGGCCCTCATCACCACTGATCTATACTATAGTACTAGTCTTCTTATTCTAATTTTTCCTGCCTCAAATCATTCTGTACCCTACATACACACAGCTTCCAAAGTGTTATTCCTAAAGTGCTTATCCGACTATATCATCCCCCCCAACCTTACTCGATGAAATCTATTGTTTCCCTATTGTTAAATATAAAAATTCTTTTGACATTTAAAGTTTTTCATATCAGTTTTTCCCTCTTTCTTTAACCTTCTTTCACTTCAAGCCCTTCCACACATTCTACAATCTAGAAGTATTTGTCTACTTGCTGTGCCTCATACATGACATTCAATCTCCTCCTCTATTACTTTATACTGGCTCCCACCTTCCTGGAAGATTTATGTGCATTCCCAGGCTTGACTGAAAGCCCAGATTAAACTCTACCTCTATAGATCTTTTACCTGGACGTCAAAGATGCTAAAGTGACCTGTATGTTCTGTATTTTTCATGTACCTAATTATTTAAATATTGTCTCCTCCATGAAAATGTAAACTTGAAATGTGAACACTGGTTTGGGGTTTGTTTGTTTCTTCCTTCCTTTATTGTTATCTCCAAAAATTAATTAAGTGTCTAGCATAAGATTGAGATAGTAGACTTAGCCTATGATTTCATTGGAACATGGAATTCTTTGAAGAAATATGTATGTTGGCACCTTCTCTGCAACCTATCATCTTAGAAAGGTGTTTAAAGCTCTGAAAGGTCAAGTAAGTTACCCAGGAACACACAACCATACATCTTAAATGGGGGACTTAGGGTCTGTTTAGTCATATGCTAGCTTTCCTGGGACAGCAAGGTAGTGCAGTGGATAGAGTGCTGGGCCTTGATTCAGGGATATTCAAATTCATATATGACCTCAAACATTTTCTAGTCATATGACTCTGGATCAGTGACTTAGCCGCTGTTTGAGTCAGTTTTCTCAAATATAAAATGTGAATTATAATAGCTCCTTCCTCAAAGGGGTGTTGTAAAGATCCAGTTAGACAATATTTGTAAAAGGTGCTTAACTCAATTCTTGGCACAGAATATTCCTTCCTTCTCCGTTCTCTATTCCCTGTTGCCTGTATTCTGTGATTTATTCAGCTGTCCTAAGACAAATATGTATTGATACAAAGTTTTTAATAGTATATTTCTTCATAATTACAGCAGTTTTAATGTTTATATGTGTTTTCCTGTTTGGAACATTATTGGTAAAGAGTCATATTTGTGTAAATAGTTATTGGGATACTTATATGTAGAATTCAAAGTTGTCATTTGTTTGCCACAAAATTCTATACAGTTCAGTTTTAAGGTTTTTCTGTATATAGAACATGTCACTTAACCTTCTGAAACTCAGGTTCCTCATCTAAAAGATAAGGTAATTGGACTAGATGAATTGTAATGTCCTTTCCAACTATAACTCCATGGTACTATGATTCTATGTACAATATACAAAAATACAGGGGATATACTAACTCTTAGTGAAAAATAAGAAGTGTGCATAATTTCAAGGCATATTTTAATGTTTTAACTAACAGTTCTTTTGGTAAAAATCACTCCATGAAAAGGGAAAAAAAAGTCTTACATTACTGCTAAAACAATCTTTTTACATTAGAAATATTCAGAATTTTATTAAATTTTGGGTTTGATTTTCTTATAGGTCCTTTCACATTTTAAATTTATCTTACAAGAGCTAAAAACATCATTGCTTTTGACAGTATTCTTTTTTATTTTTTATGAGGTGCATTCATTAAGTCAGATAAGAAATATGTCCCTTTGTTTCGATTAATTTTTTTAAAGCATATGAAATAATTTAATTACCCAAAGAGTGAATTGATAATTGCTTTCCCACAATCTCAAATGTGGACTCATACAATAAGATAAATAAATGTGTATACACAAATAGTAAGACAAAACCATTTTCATGCTAAATGTAGTTCCTCCACATATCCTATAATTAGAGGTGTGCTCTGAACAAGCTGAGACTGGTCCTTGTCGAGCAATGATCTCCCGTTGGTACTTTGATGTGACTGAAAGGAAGTGCGCACCGTTTTTTTACGGCGGATGTGGTGGAAACCGAAACAACTTTGGCACTGAGGAATACTGCATGGCAGTCTGTGGCAACATCAGTAAGTGGATCCTTCCTCAAGCATGTGGCCATCTCTCTTTCTTGCCACTGACTCTGCTCTCTGCAACAAATTTATTTTTCTGATTCCTGCGAAGTCTGTTGCTCCCACTAACAAACACATCTGTCAGCTTTTGTAATTGCCCACTCTATGCAATATTTTTAATCATTAGCACTTATTTATTTCCTTTTCTAATAAAGTATGACGGTGATTATATTCTTTAAAAGCTGTTGCAGATAGACATCTTTGACCTGAAAAGAAATATCTTGAGATCATGATACTTTTCCCCCTTCAAGTTTTCATTCTGTATCTCTCCTTTCATTCTCAGCCAAACTCATAAAAAACCTGCTTATACTTATATTGTTATTATCTTTAAAATCTTAGAATTTATCATTCATTTATTCTCTGTATATTTACATATGAGTCCAATATTGTTTCATTCTTTCACCTAGCACAGTGTCTAATACATAGTAGGAATTTAATAAATGTTTGTTGATTGATTAACAGAAGCAATTTGACCAGGCAAGTATAAGTTTTTTGTTTTGTTTGGTTTTGTTTTTTACATTGAATAGATTTATATGGAGTTCATCTTCTTTGTGTTCTCTTACTCAAAATCTGAAAGGTAAAAATCTATCAGCCCTGGCATATATACCTCTAAGAACTTTGAAACTGAATTTTAGAAACTGAGATAAGTGCATGGGGTAATATTAGGCCTATTAGTTGTTCTTACGCTTGAAGAATTAAAGAATCTCAGAATTAGATGGAACCTCAAAATTGATCAAGTCCAACCCATACCTGGATTATAATCACTTCCAGAACATCCATCTACAATTTCCCTTACCAGACATCTGGAACAGTCTTTTTCTTTATTCTTGTGAGTTACCATTTCCTTACTGGTATATCTGCAGAAGTGTGTCGTTATTAATCACCTTCTCTGTAGAAATAAGCAGAACAGTGGGAAGATGTAGTTGTAAAAAACAATCATATCTTCCTATCCAGTAAAACATATAATGTTAAAATTTTTCATTTGTAAAGACTTGTAAAAGAACACAGCTTTTTAGTCACTTCCTTTAGGGATAGAATAATATGCATACTTTGTGTAAAGTTTAAATAGCTTTATCTGAAAAATAATATATCAGCTAGTTAATCTCTTATAGTTCTATTCTGGAATTTTCTAATTCGATCATTTGAATTGCTAATTCAAAGTTCCTTCACTTTCAAACAATGGAATTAAGTAAACTAAATAGTTTAACAGAAAACAGGGCTTTTTAAATTTTTTCCACTCTTGCAACCCCTTTTCAACTAAGACATTTTTATATGATTCCAGGTATATTGGTATATAAGATATGTGTACCTATCAAACATTTACTGATAATAAATCATAATTTCATGACTCTCACATTCAATTATAATTTCCCAGATGGAGTCTTGAACCACAGTTTAAGAAGCTGGGCTATAAAACACAGTGCGTAATTTCATTGACTGTGTGACTAAAACAAAGAATTTTTGCTGATGATCATATAAGTAGTTCTAACCATCACAACAGAGTTTTCTGTCATATTTCCAATAATTTGTTCTTTTGGATAGAAGGAAATTTGTCTTCATGAATTTTTTATTATTTACTTGTTGCAAGATAAAAAATTTGTGTCTTCTCTGTCTGTCTGAATTGTTTTTCATTTGATCCTAAGACTTTAAAATATAAGCATCTTCTTTCATCCTTTTTTCTACATTCACTCTTTTTATTCAACCTAGATTAATAGGCATCAAAAAAACTACTATTTGCTTAATATGTGGCAAAATGAGTCCTTTGGAATTCTGAGTACTATATTAAATAATAATTCTTGAAAGATGCAGGTATCACTAGTGTTATGAATGTTATTGGATGTTTATATCCAAAGATGCAGTACAGATGAATTTTTTGATGACTGATATAGGTAAAAATTAAGGAAAATAATCATAGACCAACCATATGAGGTCCCACTTTTTAAATGAGACCCACTAATCTAGAGCTATATGTAAAGGAATAAAATAAAAAAACATTGGCAGCTCTCATCAGTATGAAATTAAGTAGATGAGATAATGATTTCTGATGTTCTGATTTTTGTTGTGTTATCTGATTTATTACCTATTATCTTTTTTTACTCAGTATGGAACCCATAAATATGTTCTTCCCTTTCAAGAATCATGATCATGAAGAATGTTTTTTCTCATTTTACTCTTTGGTATTTCTTCTTTGCTGAATTTTTGTGTCTCTTTTGCCATTTGACCAATTCTGTTTTTTAAACTCTTACTTTCCTGAGTTTTTTTTGTTCCTTCTTTACCAATCTGTTAATTTTCTTGCATTACTCATTTCTTTTCTCCATAGTTCCTCTTCTCTTTCTTCAACTCTTCAAGAATTCTTGTAGGGCTGGTATCCAAATATCATATCTTTTAGAACTGTTCATGATGTTACTGTCTTCTGAAATTGTGTCTTGTTCTTCCCTACCACTGTAGTAGCTTTTTATGATTAAGTTTTTTTTTTTTTTAATTCTTTGGTCATTTTTCCAGCCTATTTCTTGATTTTGAATTTAATGTTAAAACTAGATTTTGCTTCCTGAAGTGAGGGAGGCTCTGTCCCCAAACTTCAGACTTTGCCATATTGCTGTTTGCAAAGCTAGTTCTGGGTTCTTCCAAAGTGGTGACAGGGGAAGAGGTGTGATCACTACTCTCCTGATCTGTAGTGCAGCTTGTACCCAGAAAGGCCCAGCCACAAGTGCTAGTTCTTCCTTTGTCCCTGAAACTGTGATCCTGGTTCTCCTGCAGCTGCAAGCACTAACGCTCCTCTCAGCCTTGGAACTGTGACTGGGATCAACCCCATTTCTGTGGTGGCTAACCACAAGCGCTCCTCTGTGCCTTGGAACTATGACCCAGAACTATAGAAACATATAATCTCTTATGACAGTGATAAGAGAGAAAAAAGCATTGGGATATCACTAAAAAGCACATATTTGAATAATACATAACTTATTTTGTATTTCTTTTGGAGTTTTGAAGAAATGTTTCTTTAAAAAATCACATCTTCTTAGAAAATTGTTCTTCATTACAAGGTCATTATAGGAGCTCTATTTTGTAAACTTATTTTGTAAACTTTTTTGGTTTAATTGCTAAAGTACCAAGGTTTCGAGAAACCAAGAGAAGCAGAACCCCTGTGCTTGAAGAAAGGTAAGTCTGAGTTCAAATGTGACTTCAGACATTTAACTAGCAGTGTGAACTTGGACAAATCATTCCACCTCTCTCTGATTCAATTTCTCCAACTATAAAATGGGGATAATAATAGCACTCACCTTTTTGTGAGAAACAAGTGAGTTCATTTTTGTTAGGCACTTAGCACAGTGCTTGGCACACAGTAAGCATTATTTAAATGCTAGTTATTATTATAGAACTAGAGGCATATTGAATTGGAAGTAGAAGGAGGGCCAAGCCATCTTAATTTTTCTTGTATGTCTTAAGTTACCAACACTTTTTGCCTCTTTAATATCTTTTTAATTGATTTAGCATTTCAGTTACCACAGCATCTATTCCAAATTTTCCATCCCTTTGAGAGCTTTCATTAGCACCCATTTCCTCCTACTTTCTTCTTTGCCTTATACTCCACTGAAAATATTAACCCTTCTTCCCTACTCACCTCTCAAAACTCTTGAGGTTTTTTTCCTTGCTGTTTTTCCTTTTACCTTTGCGTCACGTGAAGAGGTGACCCTTTACCTTGCCAAGGCTGACCTCCCTATTTGAAGTTTAATGCTGATAATGGTTTGATATCTATGGTTCCTTTCAGCATAATATAGTTTCCTTAATTTATACTTTTTTTATTTTGTGAATATTTGTTTTTGCTTTTTCTGACAGCATGGTTTCAATTCCTGCTTTTGGATTCACTTGATGCATGGTGAATTATTTTTTCATCCCCTCAGTTTTATCCTGTCTTGCTTTTTAAATCTGTTTCTTATAAGCAACAGATTTGGTTGTTTTGTTTTCTTATACAATCTATCACTCTTTTTAAATTATTATTAAATTATATCTGATCCAGCAAACTTCTTCAGCCTGAAGCCCATATGTTTGTACCACTGGAAAGAGGGGATAGTGGAGCTAGTGTATGGCACTGGGTTTTGTTATTGGCCCATGTGTTGGGCCCTTGAGTTTGCCTCACTGCCAGTAGGGTCTAAGGTGATTGAAGAGAAGGAAGGAGCAAACTCATCAAAATTTTCAATTCGTGGGAATTTTTAAGCTTTCCTTTGCATTTTGATTTCCTATATTCTAAAGACACTTGACGTTGCTTTCTCTGTAGTGCATAATTTTTGTTTTGGAGAGGATTGAGAAGTTATGTCTAGGGCTCCATTTTGGTGAGTCATGTCATCCAAAAATCTAATAAAGCATATTTGAATTTAAGATGGTAGCTACAACATCCATATTTCTCTCTTCTGCATATTTTAATGTTCTATTATCATTCTTATAGTTATGTATTGAATTTTTGTTCAAGAAAATAATATACCAACATTTAATTTTTCTTTATAAAGCAAATAAAACAAATGTCAAAATATTTCAAATTGCCCAACTTTTTATAAGATGTTCACTTCTCAATTTTGCCAGTATATCTCTAGTTAGGATTAAAAATGAAACCCAAAAGTGGGAATTATAAAGAGGAAAAGGGCTTCATCAACTATCTAGACCTTGAAAGAGAATCTTACCCCAATGTACCTAATAAGTCGCCATCAAAGCTCTTGCCTAAAAATCTCCAGTGTCTTTCTCCCTCTCTCTCCAAATTCTCTTCTCCTAAATGCCCCATTTCTGTGGATGGTATCATCATAGTCTTTCTACTCACACCAGTTGAGAGCCTTGGGGTTTTTTAATTCTTGTTACTCTCTTACCTTCTATAGTCAAATTATTGCCAAATCTTAATTCCAACTCTGCCCTTAAGCTCTTATATTTATTCTTTTTCCTTTTGCACTTCAGTAATCCCAGATTTAGAATACTGTTACTTCTTTGCCAGAATTATGTACTTCAAGGTGCCACTCTTCTCTATTTTGCATACCAATTTCTGTAATCTTTTAGTGTTTTACTCTCATCAGGCTACTCATCTGTTCAGAAACTGAACCTGCCTACTATCAGTCTATATAACTTTTTGCCCCTATACTCCTCTCCTTCCCTCCCTCTTCTCTGACTCTCCTTTCTCCCTTCTCTCTCCCTCTCTCTTTTTTTTCTCTTTTTTCTCTCTCTGCCTGTCTGTCTCCCTCTCTGTCTCTTCTTTCTCTGTGTGTGTCCCCCCCCATCTCTCCTCCTCTCTTTCCCCCTTTCTCTCTGTTTCTCTCTCTCCCTCTCTCTGTCTTTCTCTGTATTTCTCTGTTTCCTCCTTTTTCTCTCCCTCTCTGTCTCCCCTCCTCTCTCTCTCTTTGTCTGTTTCTCTCTGTGTCTCTGTCTCTCTCTCCATATATATTTGTAATACACACACACTCACACACCCTATCACTTTGACTATGACAGCTCTAGGAATTCACATGTTCCTTCAGGGTTAGAAAACTACCCAGACGCTGGATCCTCTTTCTCAGAATAGGCATCCTCCCAATATACAAACTTTTCCCAGAATAAATCACAAGTTGTTCTGTCACCACAGACTCTTACCTCCTCCACTATCTTTTTATCAGTTCCCCATCTCTACCCTTTAGAGGTAGATGTTCCTCTTTTACTCTCCTGATCCTAGGCTTTCCTTCTGCTTCTGTACCACCTTCTCCATATTCTCTCCCTCCCCATCCTAATTTGTCTATAGTTGGCAAAATCTTCACTCTTTCACTATTTAACCCTAGAGCCCTTTTAATTTTAACTATAGAATTTTCCTGCATTATTCAAATTATGTTTCCTGTATTTTTGAAGATCTTTTCCCTGACCATTAGCAATCTTTGTTATTTTGGAAAGTATTCAATTTAACCAGAGCTTTTCTTGGAATTTGAAGCATATGGGGTATTTTTTTTTCTTTTTGTCTGTCTTCAGGGCAGCATTTTGTGGGTTTTCTTAATTAGAATTTTATCTAAATTCAGAAGTTCTGATTAGTTTTCTTATTGTTGTTTTCTATTTCATGGTGTTTAGTTTTCTTTTTAAATGTTTCATGTATTTTTGGGCAACACTGTGATCCTTTTTTTTTTTTTTTTTTTTCCTTCCTTCTGAGGCTGGGGTTAAGTGACTTGCCCAGGGTCATGCAGCTAGGAAGTGCTAAGTGTCTGAGTCTGATTTGAACTCAGGTCCTCCTGAGTGATAGTGGCTCTATCCTCTGGGCCACCTAGCTGCCCCAACCCTGTGATTTTTAAGTTATCTCTGTGCATCTTTTCTAAAAGGTTAGTTCCTTTGACTTGTACATAAGTTAGGTATTCATTTAATATTGATATCATTGGTTTCTCCTTTAACAAATTTTCATCAATTTAACCATTTTTTTGTGTTTAAATCAAATATGTTCATCTTTCACTCCTTTAGAGATTTTCTTCATTATAGATTTAATTTTTCTAAGTTTTCTAACTTAAATATAAAAATATTATTCTAATAATATAAATATAAATAAAAATATATAATTCTGCATTGAGCTTGCTCTTCTGCTTTGAGAAATCTGGTTTCTTTTTATTTCTGAGTTCTTATTTTGTGAGTTTTATTTCTATTTTGAATTCTTCTGTAATTTCTTATAGTTCTTCTATGATCTCTTAGGGATCCAATCTGTTCCATTTTCTCTACACTTTCTTCCTTTTTTTACCTGGTTGGATTCAATTTTACACATAATAGTAAATGGCATTCTTGAATATGGTATACAAGAAGCTGCTGGCTGACACAGTGGGTAAAGCGATGAGCCCAGACTTAGGAAGAAGAGTTCAAATTTGGCCATAAACCATAAGCAGTGCAACCTTGGGCAAGTCACTTAACCACTGTCTACTTCAGTTTCCTTAATTATAAAATGGGGATAATAACAGCATTTATTTCTCAGGCTCATAAAGCACTTAGCATAGTGCTTGGCATGTAAAAGGCTAAAGTTCTCTTCCACGTCCCCAAAGCAGTTATTTTAGGCATCCTGGAATGTACTTACAAAGCAAATTCCTTTCACTACCTATCTATTGATAAGATTAAAAATCTATTAGGTTTTTATAAAGCATTTTTGTTATTACGAAGATGTGTTTAATGATTGAAATTTTTAGTAATTTTTTCTTAGCCTGAGAATGTCAAGGCATTTTAAAGAAATACAATCTAGAATTTCCTTTTACTTTGGGGAAATAAGTTCATTTAGCATCATGTAATATTTGAGGTTTGGGTGTTTCTACAAATATAGGAAGTGTAATTATAGGTACTAAGGATGTTTAATTTTGAGTTAAAAGTAAATATAATGAATCATGTGATAACTATAAACTTTATATTGTTTGACATAATTGTTTGATGTCCTATTATAATGATAGGGTTCCAATTTGGAGTCACAGGCTGTGTGATCCTAAAATATCCATAGAAATATATAGGCAAAATAGACTCTATTTTTCCCCTATTAAGTGTGTCAGGCAGATTTTTGTTTGAATGAATTTTTGACTTGCTGTAGGGATCTTGGGTCAGTTTCTTTCTCTTGCTAGTTAAGGTGAGACCATCCCACCAGTTTGTAGCCCAAACAACAAATTTCCCCCTACCCAGAAATAGTAAACAACCCCAAAGACTTTTCTACTGTATCCAATTAGTTATGTCCCTTCCCATAAATCTGTCTGAAACAACCTTTTCTCAACTAACCTATTTTTTTAAAAGGTATATAATCTTGCCACCTAATCCTCAACTTGAAGTATGTCTCTGAGTGTCAATTTTCTACAATATCTCAAACTGAGGTATTTGTTTTCATCCAAACAACTATGAAGCCAAATAAAATACATATGGATTTGAAAAATCTTTTTGCCTGTCTTGTGTGTCCTTCATAATCAATTAGGATTGTTCTTTATGTGTATTTTCCCTTTAAATTATATTAAACATTATTATAATGCAATTGTAAATGTATTCATTTCAAAAAATATTCTTTATCCTAATACTAACAAGGGGTGAAATAATTTTTACTGTAAAATAATGTGTTACTGTGTCAGTGATGTGACATAACTTTTAAACAGCCTTACAATGGTGGTCAATTTATCATGTAGGTTTCTGTGTTAAAATCAAACATTGTTTTTTTATTTCTCCTCCTGCAAATTTCCTTTCCTTTTGCCTTTCAGTCCCCACTACAGCAGCCAGCACCCCTGACGCTGTTGACAAATATCTAGAGACACCTGGTGATGAGAACGAGCACGCCCATTTCCAGAAAGCCAAGGAGAGACTGGAAGCCAAGCACCGTGAAAGAATGTCTCAGGTAACCTAGATTTATTTTTCTGTTTGCAAAATCATAAAAACTAGTAATAAACTGCGTTTGCGAAAGATTTTCAATAGTGATTTTTTAACAAAACCTCCTCTGGGAGTCTAGTATTTCTCTCCAGACCACCAGTGATCTTAAGCTTTAAAAGTTAGTTTTATCCCATGAATATGGCACATAATCTCATTTTTGTTCCATCATCCAAATTCATCATGTATGCTTATATTACTAAGGAAGCTAGGTAGCACAGTGGCTAAGAGGTTGGACATGAAATAATGAAGATTTAAGTTCTTGTATGGCCTCAGACATTTTCTGGCTGTGTGCAAGGCTTTTGATTTCTGCCTTATTTGTCTCATTTGTAAAATGGACATAATAATAGTGTATACTTCCTAGAGTCATTCAGAAAATAAAACAAGATAATATTTGTAAAGTACTCTGTAAATCTAAAAGTACCATATTATATATGCTAGCTGTTATCAATTATTATTACTATTATTTACTCCCACCAAGGAAATGCTCAATTTTATTGGCTAAAAGTGGTATGACATAGGAATAGTGTAAGGATCTATTGGATGTGTATTAAATATTATGACTTTTTCAGAGAAAATACATACATATGCATGTGTGTCTATTTTAAATATGTGTATATATTTTTTCCATGCAATGCCCAGAAGTGACATGTTGTTCAGCATGAAAAGCTGGAACTAGAACCAGAAACTAGAAGGGCCTGAATTCAAGTCCTGTCTCTGGCACATAGTGTGTGAGGACTGTCAGTCACTTAATCTTTCAATGCTTGGGCAAGTCTCTTAAGACTGTAAACGGCAATGGTGCAGTGGATAGAGCACCAGCCCTGCAATCAGGAGGACCTGAGTTCAAATGTGGTCTCAGACACTTAACACTTCTGTGTGAGTCTAAGCAAGTCACTTAATTCCAATTGCCTCTGCAAAAATCAAAAACAAACAAACAAACAAAACCTGTAAGCTCAGAAAAAGTCCTGACATACTCAGACATACATATATGCATGTAGATGCAGGCAAATGTGCATTGTGTGTATGTGTGTGTGTGTGTGTGTGTGTGTGTGTATAATATGTATGTGTTTGTGTGAATTTGCAATGCACAGAAGAAAACTGGGGTTGGGATTAGGAAGTGCTGAATTCATCTCCTTCCTATGACCAAAACAGGTTGTATGACTAGGACAGATTACTTAATTTTTCCAGGCTTTAGGTGATTCTTTAAAACTATAAACTGTCTAAAAAGTACTGACCTGCATTAGTAGTATACACAAATACACAAAGCTGGGTGATAGAGTCTTAATGGGAGTTCTAGACTTAGAGTTAAGAAAACAAAACCTGAATTCAGATCTAGTAGTGAACCTGGGAAGTCATTTAGTCTTTGCCCTGCTCAGTTTCCTTATATGTAAAATAAGAATGATTATAGTACCTCCTCTCAAGGTTGTTGTAAGGATAAAATAAAGTAACATTTGTAAATCACTTTGTAAGCCTTAATTAATTATGTAAATGTTAGCCATTATGTATATATTTATATTCAACTTATAAATTAATTTTAGAAATATCACATAAATATGTGGGTATACATGTATATATATTTATACTGACATAGACATATGTGTGGACACTAAATACTTCCCACACCCATTATTTAAATCTTACTTTATTTCAGTAATAATAGTTTTGCAGTTTTCTTTGACCAAGTTATAGGTATTTCCATCTGTATTGATCACCCAGAATTCAATTTTTAGGAAGTTTTTTTGTAACTGTTGTTATTGTGTATACTGTTGGTTTTTTATGATGTTTTCTTAATCCTGTTCACTAGTAAATGAGAAGACAAAATATTTTTTAATAATTTCATAGTCTGCAATCTTGATGAACTTATTTTTTATCTCCATTAATTTTTACATTATTATGCTATCTTAGCTTCTTCATTTCCAATGTTAATTATAGTATGACTCAATCTGTATTTGGGGGAAAAAAAAAAAAAAAAAAAAAAGACCTCGGGAGATATATAATGCAAATCCTTTCCAGGAACTTATGTCCAAGGAAACACAATGAGGAAGGCTCAAAGTTACATAAAGCCAAGAATTTAACCATGGTCATCTCAAGTTAACAAGCATTTATTAAGGGCCTATTTTTGCCAGGAACAGTGTTAAACACTGGGAATCATCTGACTCCAAATCTAATATTCTTTTGATTATAATGTTGATCCAAGTATGAAGAGTTAGGATTTGGTTCAGTAGATGACATAAGGTTTTTGAAAGTTTTTAATCAGGGAATTATTATTATATATACTTTGTATCAGGGATTTCTAACTTGAGGTCTGTAAACTTTTTAAAAATTTAGATATTCATATTTTACTATAATTGTTTTTGTTTGTAATCTTAATGTTTTTATCTTATGCATTTAAAAATAATCTAAGAAGGGATTCATAGACATCGCCAGACTGCAAAAGGAGAAGAAGAATTTAGAACCAAATGAGATAGAAAGCATTACAGGATATAAAATGAATAACTGTGGTTATGTTAAAATAAAAAGGGTATTCAACTAACATTAGAAGAAAAGCAGAAAAGTGGGAAAAATTGTTACAATAAGTTTCTCTGACAGAGGATTCACTTCTCAAATATGTAGAGAACTGAGTCAAATTTATAAGAATAGTCATTCCCCAGTTGATAGGTAAGCAATATAAAACGAGTAGTTCTCAGATGAAGAAATCAAGGCTATCTAAAATCACTTTAAAAAAAAAAAAAAAAAAAAGCTCTAAATCACTATTGAGTAATAACTCCGAGATACTACTTCATACCTATCACATTTGCTATATGACAGAAAAAAAAAAAAGGCAAATGTGTGGGAAAATGGGGACACAATTGCAATGTTGGTGAAGTTATAAACTGGTCCATCCAGTCTCAAGATTAATTTGGAACTATGTCCAAAGGGCTATAAAACTGTGTATCCTCTGACCCAACAATAGACCCAACAATACTACTACCCTAGTTTTAAGAAATTAAAGATGATGAAGACTGGTTGTCAGCATCACTTAATTAAAAGAGAACAAGGTGAACAAGGACTGGGAAATAACCTTTGGAATAATCTCAGATAACTTTTAAGAGGACATTTGGTAGACCAGTGATAGTTAAAGTAGAGATTTTGAAACATGAATTAGTGGAAAACAAGAAGAAGTGTGAATTATTTGAAGAAGTAGGGTGATTATTTTTTTAAAAATGAAAAAGTACTTTTAGTGAATAACAAAAATCTTTTCAGAAATTTCACAAAAGTCTAGTATTATATATTGGATATTATGCTGTATTTGGAATAAAGAAGACTTGACTTTAAATTTAATTTTTTATATTTATTTGCTTATAACAATAAGTTAACTTCTGTGCCTCAGTTTCCCAAACTGTAAAATTGAAATAATAATTGTAGTATTACAGTGTTAATATGAGGTTCAAATAAAATAATTCATATGTCTCAACTGTAGAAAATATACATTATCATTATTATCAGATATAAGAAACCTTTAACAGATAAAGAAACTGAGACTCAGGTTAAGAGATAATAGAGTTTAAAAGTTGAGTATAAAAGTGAAAAGAAATCCAGTGGAAAAATTAGCCTCTAAAAGGAGAAAGGATGTTTCTTTGAGTTAATAGGAAAGAAAGAAAAGATTGATAATAATAAACATGGGAGATCGAGGTTCAGACACATTGATTCTACCAAAATTCCGAGGCCAGAGTCATCTCCAGTATAGGGGAAAAGCTTGGGAACTTGAATGGAAAGAGTTTGTAACAGTCATATTCAATAGGAAACTATCAAAAGGTAACTAAAAAGATTGCCAAGTAGAACCTACTGAAATTAGTTACTTTTCATTTTTGTGGTAAGCCAAGTTAAAGGTTTCCCTTCTGAACTATATCATCTCCATATATACTTAGTATGTACCTAATTATTTACATGTTGTCTACCCCATCAAAATTTAAGTTCCTTGTCAAGATCTGGTTGGTTTTTTTTTTGGTATCCCCCACCTCTTAGCATGGTGCCTGGTGTATAATAAGTGCTTAATAAATGATCTTGATTGATCACTTGGTTCAACTTAATTAAGAATTTTGATATCAAAATTAAATAATTTCAACTATAGTTTTAAACATTCATTGGAGAAAATCAATGCTTTTCATAAAATACTCTGAACCTCTAATTGCTCATTATCTTTTGTCTGACTTTTTAATAACTTAACATTCACAGTTAAAGCATTGTTAATGGGTTACCTATAGTGAAACTAAAGAGAATTTAGAAATAACTCAAAAGTAGGACAAAATTAACTTTGTAACCTAAATGTAATAGAATTTGTTGTCTACTTGAACATAGCACTCTTTTAGAGGAACAATTCAAAATATAAGAAAAATATCGGTTGTGCAGATTCTATTTTAATGGGGAAATGAATTATTCTTAATTCAAAAATTACTTATTTAAAAATGCAGGTTATGAGAGAATGGGAAGAGGCAGAACATCAAGCTAAGAACTTGCCCAAAGCTGATAAGAAAGCGGTTATCCAGGTAACTACACATAAGTTAAACAATGAATCGTGTCACAACAAAAAGGTAATTATTGATGATTCTAGTTTAGTTATATTATAAAAGCTGGATGGTATTGGTAAATTTTGTCTTATATTGTTTGAAATTATCATTTATTACCTTTTATTTTTCATGCTGCCATCATTTTCACCATTTTACCCTGTGTATTCCCAGTCCATATTGGAAGCATCTGTGCTCTAGCCCATCCATGTTTTTAGCCATATGCATTTTTAAGAAGATATTCCCTCTTGTACTAATGAACTAGAATTAAATTCTATTGACAGAAAAAAAAATAAGATGTTTTTAAAACACTTGATTACTATTTAGTGTCATTTAGGGGTTTTTGTTTGGTTTTGAAGAAACATATCCCCGGTTAAGGTTAATCAGATGAACCTAATTCTCAAAGATAAATCAATAAAATATTAAGTCAATATATAAATGATAGTTTTTAGGAGACTGAGAAAAGAAAAAATACTTAATAGTGTATGTGAACCTTTGGAAAAGAGTTTTAATTATTTAGTGATAAAATTGCTGCACATGTTCCCTTACTGTCTTTTGTCATTGACAAATGTTTGTTCACTCTGCAAGCATTTCCAGGAAAAAGTGGAATCATTAGAACAAGAAGCTGCAAATGAGAGGCAACAATTGGTAGAGACACACATGGCCAGAGTGGAAGCTATGCTTAATGACCGCCGTCGTATGGCTCTGGAGAACTACATCACAGCCCTCCAGGCAGTTCCTCCACGGGTATGGCTAGGTTACTTCTCATTTTATTTTTTACTTTAAAAAGAAAAAAGAGGGAAAAGGACAGTTGTTCTGAACATCTCTGTTTCCAGGTAATACCTGGAAACCTTAGAAAGGATTTAGATGCCCATCTAGCTCAGAAGCTCCCCAGAGCTGGGGGAATTGTTATTCTGGGGTTCACAGAGAGAAGTGAGTCCTAGAATCTTGGCAATAGCTCCCTTGAGAGACAGTGGTGGTGTAATGGAAAGAATCTTGGATTGGGAATCACAGGACAAAGCAGATTCTCAGGACAAGTCAGTAGCACTGGGGGTGGTTAATCTCTCAGGCAAAACAGCTCTTCCTACGAGAGGTAATCTATCTCTTCAGAATGTCAATTATTGCTGTTTAGTTGTATGCAGCTGTTTGTAACCCCTTCTGGGGTTTTACTTGCTTAAGTTGCTAAAGTGATTTCCATCTTTAGCTTACCTGACAGATGAGGAAACTGAGTCAAAAAGAGTTCTGTGACTTGCCCAGGGTCACATGGCTAATAAGGGGATGAGGCTGGATTGGATCTCAGGTTTTCCTAATTCCGGCTTGACCACTTAGTTGGAAGATGTGTAGGGACTTCCCAATTTCACTCTTTAGGCCCAAAAGTATGGTTTTTCCTCTCCAGAAAAGCTTTCCAGGAAAGGAAGTGGGTATTGAACCATCCTGAAGCTGCTCTTTTCCTCGGAGGAAAGTTTTCTGCTCTTTTATTTATCTGGCCTCCTTCCATATAAATCTATTTACTCTTCTGTAAGAGTGATATCAAAACATTTAGTTCTAATGTCTTACCCAGGAATATTATGAGAATAGGGTCTGTAGACCTCTTTTAATCAATCAAAATCCATGTGAGAGAAACCAGATCACAGTTTCTACATGCATTTTGTATAAAAGAAGCTATCTTAGAAACCAAGAAGAGATTCTAAACATCTGGATTCAAGAAGTTGAACCAAACTTCATACAAAGAGATTACTGAACTACAGTGGAAAAAGGGGAGACCTTGTCTCTACAGACATTCAAAAAAGGACTCAGACTGAGAGAAATCCCAAGAAAAGGCCAATTGTTCACCAACTTCCTCTCCCAATGCCAATGTATCTAGTAGATGATGTAATTTCTTATTTTGTTATTAAAATGTTTCCAGTAAAATGAATTTTTCCTTAACCACAGAGAGGCTAGTAATAAACTAGGGATAGATAAAAATGTAAGGTTGCAAAGGGAAACCAACCTCTAGCTAGGAATTAGAAATATTTTCAAATTCTGGATCTGTAGTGATGATGACTGAAACCTTGGGGCTTTTTGTTATCTTGGACGAGGGTCCTCTCTACTGTTGCCCCATGTTCACAAATAAGGAAATACAAAGCTCAAAAGTAGTTGAGATCAATTGTTTATATCAAATGGACTTTGATACTGAAGTGGCAAGAGAATAACTTTAAAGAATATACATTTAAACATATATCCTCTTAGATGGAAAGGCCCTTCAAGGCTACTAGCATTACTCTTGATCACAAATATTTAAAGATGCTCTGTTGGAAGATTAAAGCATGAAGTTCCATAATCATTGTCAGTATGCCATCTTTTGAGAAAGGTAAAAAAAAAATTAAAAACTTATAATGCAGTTAACATAGAAATATTTCCTGATTCTACAGTGAAATTATCTAATGATTTGTAGTCTAAGGAATAAAAACAAATATGCATAAGCCTTCCAAAAAATTTTGGTCTAGTCTGGTATTTGCAAGCAACTACATATTGTGATAATTCAATCTTATTTAACTCTATGACATTTCTTAGCTTGAGAGTCAGTATTCTTATACTCCTCAAAATTTTTTGATTTTTTTTTTCTCTTTCTCTTGAAAAGAAAGTATTTCTGAGTTTTTCATATCACTTAGCTGTAAAAGAGAATAAAAAGAAATTTTATGTCCTACTAGCTAAGCTTTTTGTGAAGCAACAACTGAGAATAGAATCTTATAGTTAAGGAATCAGAAAAGATATTTCATTGGGCCAGGATGATATAGGTTAAGCTTAGAATATTGGAATGGATGATCATCAAAAAAGCTACAAACAAAATTAGGTCTGCCTGTAATTTTTAACAAACCTACATTTGAAATATTTCAATTCAGTACTCAAAAAATCCCAACATTTTAAAAGATTGATTATTTCATATTTTGATGAGGAAAAAACCCAAGAACTTAAGCTAGACATAGAAGTTACGGTATTGTAATCCGTTTTATATACATATACACACCTGTATGTGCCAAAGATAAATTCTGCATTTTTAATGTATAAACATATGCTATTAACTTGTCCATGAATAACTCATTAAAAATGTATACTGGACTTTTAATGACCTTGGTTAAAGTAATTTAACTAAAGAAAGAAAAAATCTAATGTCGTATTTAGACTCATATTGAAGTAAAATCATTTTAAAATGAAGTTGCTTTTAACTCTTTTTGGACTCTGGTGTTATAAATTCCAGAATGACTTTTTCCTTTGTGTGCATGGAATCATAAAAATTTGTAGATGAAAGGAGCCTTATAGAATACATCTGTTGTTTTTACAAAAATTGTTGTTTTTTTACAAAATGTATTGTGAGTCCCAATTTCATATGGTACTTTTATGATAGTATAGTTTAATTTTTTCAGTCACATTTGAATCTTCATGATTCCATTTGGGGTTTTCTTGGCAAAAATACAAAAGTGATTTGCCATTTCCTTCTCCAGTTCATTTTACAGAAAAGGAAAGTGAGGCAAATGGGGTTAAATGACAGTTCAGTGTCACAGAACTAGTAAGTTTCTAAGACTGGATTTGAACTTGGGCCCAGTGCTACTAGCTTCCCACATATATACTACATACATACACTCATTAAATGTTTCTCAATAACTATAATGATAATTTTTACTCCCCCGGTACTTCAAATTAAAATTTATATTAGCTAATTGTAAAATACAAAATTTCATTCCTTATAATTATTAATATTTAAAATATAAAATTATTAAATTAAAATAATGACAACTATTCTATGCGAAACATAGCAATCCAGCAAAATCTCATATGCTTACTCATATCTGCAAAACTTCATATTAAATTTCTTTATTTTACAAATTTTGTTGAATATATTTTTAAGATAAATTACAATTTAGAAAATGATATATAATGATAATAATAATAATATATACTTAATTAGGCAACTAGAAATTCAGTGGATAACATTGAGCCAAAAGTGAAATCCAGACTCAGAATTTTACCAACCATGTGACCCTGGAAAAGCCATTTTAATTTCTTAGTCTAAGAAATTTTTTAGTTTAACTTTAGTTTCCTCAGCTGTAAAATGAGGATAAAAATAGCACTTATCTCTCAGTATTGTTCTGAGAATCAAATGAGATGATATTTTTTTAAAAGAAAGAAAAATTCCCTGCTCCTAATACTTTTATTCAAAATGGATGGCTGAAGCAAGGAGAGGAAAGTTTCTTATGAAAGGTTATAACTAACATTTGTTTAAAAGGAAGATATCCTGCTAGGGTGATTGAATCCCAGAAGGTAGGACCCACTTGAGCAAACTCACAGAAGGATAAAGAGAATTTTGTATACACAGACACACCTATGAGATCAGTTTGACTACAATGGGGATAACGTGAAGGGTAATAATATAAACTGAGATTGGAAAGAGGCTGGACGAAGATTGGAATGGACTTTTTAAATACCAGTTTGTGAAGTTTGTATTTTATCCTTGAGGGGCACCTCTGTGGCACATTTTATAGAGGTCTGGATCTGAAGTTGGGAAAACCTGACCAATAAAATAGATAAGTCATGAGCTAATTTGATGTGATAAAATGTAATATTTAATCAAAATTTTAAACCAAAAATTTAAATAGTGAATTCACAACCAATAAGGAAGAATTTTTTTAAAAAAAACTATTAGGAGTCACCTAAATATATGCTAGTAAAACTGACAATCTATATGAAATAGTTGGGATATTTTAAAAATATTTAGATTGCCCAGATTAACAGAACAGTAAATCAAATACTTAAATAAAACTGTTTTATTTTTAAAAAAAAAAATTTGAATAAGCCATAAATGAACTCCTAAAGAAAAAAATTCAGAACCAAATGGATTTACAAATGAATTCTATCAAGGATTTAAAAAACAATTAATTCCAATACTACATAAACCTTTTTTTTAAATGCAAAGAGGGGTTGCTATTAAATTATTTCTATAATACAGATATAATCTCAGTTCCTAAACTGGGAAAAGTCAAAATAGAGAAGGAAAATTTTTTATCAGTTTCTTTAACATTTATGCAAAGATTTTATATAAAATGCTAACAAGGATATTGCAGTAATTTATAACAAAAGATCATAGACTACAGCCATGTCGAATTTATTCCAAGGTTGCTTTAATATCAGGGAAACTATAAACATAATTGATCATAGTAATAAGAAAACATGGGGGCAGCTAGGTGGCAGAGTGGATAGAGCATCAGCCTTGAAGTCAGGAGGACTTGAGTTCAAATTTGGCCTCAGACACGTAATACTTCCTAGCTGTGTGACCCTGGGCAAGTCACTTAACCCCAACTGCATCAACAAAAAGAATAAATAAGAAAACAAGAAAAATTATGTGCATTTTAATAGATGCCAAAAAAAGCTTTTGAGAACATGTAAATCCTCTTCCTATTAATAAAATTAGAAAGCACAATAAACAGAGTTTTCCTTATAAGTGTTGTTATTTAGTCATTTCTGATTTCTTGTGACTTCACTTGGGATTTTCTTAGCAAAGATAGTGGAATGATTTGTCATTTCCTTCTCTAGCTCATTTTATGGATGAGCAACTGAGGCAGAATTAAGTGACTGGCCCAGGATCATACAGCTACCAAGTGTCTGAGGCTGCATTTGAACTCATGAAGATGAGTGACTCCAGACCCAGCATGCTACTCATTATGCCATCAAATTGCCCAAAATAATAAGCGGCATCTATCTAAAAACTTATAACCAGCATTATCTGTAATGAGAATAGTCCAGAAGCCTTTCCAATAAATTGAAGAGTGAAACAAGGATGTCTTATTACTATTGTTCTTCAGTGTACTACTAGAAATGTTAGCTATAATAAGATCAATAAAAATGTAACAGAAAAAGAATAGGCAAATGGGGTAGGGAGAGAAGTTTCACTTTATTCAAATGATAAAATAGTAACTGGATATTCAGAATCATTGATTTGAGAAAGGTATAAGGAGATGGGATTATGTTAATCACTTAGAAAAGACTTCAGATACAATGTTCTTCCTATGCATTCATCCTCAGGGAAAAGTTGTCCCATTTTAGAACTTTATGATTCCACCATCCTTGAAGAATAGAGTTCACAATTTTTTTTTTGGTAAACCTTTTCCATTTTTCTTTTGTCGGTAGTTCTCTTAAGATTTGTATCCAGTCACACGGTCTTAGATGACTTTGCTTATTGGATGTCTTGGCAAGCTTTCATTAGGATGATTTTCTTCTCCACTGTTTCTCTGTCTTTCACGGGATATTCCTTGTAATCATCCATTATCCTCCTTTAAAAGATTTTGCAGATGAGTTTATATTCTTGTCTAGTATTTACTTTGGCATCCATCTCTCTCCATTTAAGAAGTCAGCCAAATGTACTTTAGCCACATTGCTTTCTACACTTCTGGTCTCAAAGCAGTTGAATTATACTGCTTCATTTCTGACTAAAATTATTATAATTGGTCTCATTTTATAATTCTTGCTTATTATTAATTCTGTTAGTTTTGTATAGTTGTACATAGACAGTTGACTCAAATAACTCCATCAATAATACCTCTTTTCCTTTATGTTAAAATGTAGTCAGTTTCATTCTTTGATATGTTTAGTGCTCACTATATCCACTGCCTTTTAAAAATTTTTTAAGAAAATATTCAGGATATAGAGTTATAAGGCTTTTGCATAATCTACAAGTCTTTCATTTCTTTCTTCTGAATCCTACTACATATTTATCTTCATTCTCACCTTTTCCACCTTTGCATTAAAATCACCAATTACCCAATTATGTTTTGACTTGATTTGGAGGATCTTAAGTTCTTCACAGAATTTCTGTACCAAACTAAAACTTAGGAAACTTAGGTTCACTTCTAGGGTCTTCCCAACAATGACAATGAAGATAATGATGAAAGCTGCTAATCAAATTATATAGTGCGTACTATGTGACAAGCACTGTGCTAAGTGGTTCTAGGTAGATGCTCTTTTACAGATGAGGAAACTGAGACAAGCAGGGGTAAAGTGATTTGCCCAGAGTCACAATGTTTGAGGCTGAATTGAACTCAGGTCTTCTTGATTCCAGGCTTAGAACTCTTCTTTGTTGAAAAATACTTCGTATATAGAGTAAATTGGATATAAGACAACTCTTTTTTTCTACCATACAAAAAAGCACAAAAGCAGCATCATTGACAAAGACTAAGATACAACAATTAGACTCTTCTAGGAGGTCAATATTTAAAATAAGAGCATGAAACATTTTGTAGAACTGCTGACCAGACATTTCTTTTCAACGTTTCAACATTTTTGGCATAATCAGTCATTATTCACATGTTGAGGTCTCATTCAGAGTCTGTCTTTTTTTGGTCAGTCATAAATAGCTCATTGTTCTAGAAGTAGTCATCTTCTCCAAGAAGCATTGTGATAGCTTTAGGAAGCATCTTCTACAGTTCAGCCAGCACTAACTAAAAAGTCCAAAAATTCTGACATAACCATTGAAATAAAAAAGGCTATATTGGGGCAGCTAGGTGGCGCAGTGGATAGAGCACCAGCCTTGAATTCAGGAGGACCCGAGTTCAAATGTGGTCTCAGACACTTAACACATCCTAGCTGTGTGACCCTGGGCAAGTCATTTAACCCCAGCCTCAGGGGGGGGGGGGGAAGGCTGTATTTTATAATCCCTCTTAATTCACTTATGCTCAAGGAAGTAAACACAAAGCAAAAAAAAATAAATAATACATCTAGGACTTTTAATCTTACATTATTTTTATCATATTCATCAAAGATTCATTTTTGGAAAAGAACCCTTTAAAACAATATTTTGCCCTACAAAATCCAATTTTTAAAATAGACATTAACAGTAAGCACAGAATCTTCTTTTATTATCTTTAGTCAAATGAGGTAATATATTTAATGCTTTACAAACATTAAAGGGCTGTATAATTCATAACGTTATTAATATGAACTTTTCATCTTTCAATCAGTTGTGTCATGTAAAGATGTCCACCATGGAATACTGTTTGCAAAAAGCCTTCATGTCCCCTTAAAATTCTCAATGCATGTTTAAATTATTCTCATTTTTTAAGGAAATTTATATATATATATATATATATGAGAAAGTAAGCTCCTGGGTTGATAGATAGTTAATGTTCTCAGGGTCACTATTTTGGAGGGAATAATAAGTTCTAAGACTCTTTCTATGCCTTTGGTATCTTCCCTTCAGATAACTTGAGAGCCGCTCTTAACACCTTCAAATAAGTATCATTTCTTACACATATACCTCTGTTTTTAATTGGTCTAATCCTGTATATGACCACTTCCCATTTTTCTCTTCAGGACCTTTTCTGCTTTTTCTATAAATAAATCTAAGTATATGTTTCTCTGAAAGTATGATAAACAAATACATAAACTGATGTAAACTTTGGCTTTCATATCTTTCCCCTTAGCAAATAATTGAAGTGTTTGTTAAAGCCCTTTTTATTTCTCATTTTGGTAATTGATTTATGTAGTTAAAATGTATGAAATTATGGTAACAAATGATGATTTTCCATTTTTGCATCAATGGCATATTTACACAGTTCGGGTTCGAATTGTTTTGATTTCATAATTTTTTTTGTTGTTTTTCATTTTTACTGTCAATTCAAATATAGCTGATTGAAAAATGAATTTCTATATTAGTTATTTACTGTTTGTTAAAATATAATAAATTTCATCTTTGTGATGTCATTCAGAGCTTATAAGACCTTACAATTATTTTCTTGAAAAAGAATTTGTGGTATATAGGTATGATGTTTCTCTCCTTACCTTATATCTGAAATTTATTTCCAATATAGTGCTTTTGCATTGAATATACCAAGTATCAAAGCATATATTGATTTAATTTAGTGGCTCCATAGAATTCCTCTACCTTTTCATATTCTGAAGCAAATACTGATGTAATGCTATGGTTATTTTCTTAGTGTTGTTATCATTGGCCTTGTACCATTATTTCAAACAGTACAATGCAAGTTGTCCAAATGCCCCATTAAAGTATATTTTTGTTGACTTTGGATGCTGGAATAAAATGACCTTTAATTGCCTCCCAAAGAGACTTTTGGAACCACCCTTCCATGTAATTCCAACTTTCCTTCCATCTTCTTCTTTTATGTGTGATGAAATATAAAAACTGATAAGATTCACTTCTTTTGGTATTTTAACCATCCATTAATCACTGGGTAAAATTCTCATGTTTATTCTACTGACAACGAATGTAGTATTTATAGATAGTCTAAAAATCGTGTTTGCCTTCCCTCCTTAATATTTATATATAATCTAGAAATTGTGTCTTGCCTTCCTGCCTTTATTTTTAACCAATTTCCTTCAGTCTAAAAGTAAAAGGGACTGAAGTCCATTTTATATTATTTACCATAGCCAGAGTTTATGACCAGTTGATCAGTCTAAGTACTCTGCAAGTAGATGAACTTTTCCCAAAACTGATTCTCGGGAAGCAGTAGACAATGCCAGAGCTTCTTTTCCACTGATATGTCCTTTGAGAACCTAGAAATGTACACACACACATCTATATAGACGCACATATAACAGTATGCTTTTTTATGACTATAATGTCTAATCTCGGAGAACACTAGTACCTTAAATCTTAAAGAAATATAAGCATTTACACTATATATGTACTTCACTAAATTATTTTTTAAAGTCAATTGAACATTTACCCTGCATAACAAGAATAGCAGCTATGGAATGTAGTTTTTTCACAGACAGAATTTGTTTGTATAGGAATATAGACTTTTCTTTAAACAGTAAAATACCATTCATTAAATTTAAAATGGAAGGGGAAAGAATACAAAGCCAATAGGTAGTATCATATTGCAAATCTGCTAGTATTTAGATTCTTCTCTGCAAGTCTTAAAATCCGAAAACATTAGAATTTCATCCATATTTATCATGGCATCTGCATTATCAAACTCACTATTATTTGGGGCAGAAAAGGATGTTAATCAATTACCTCTTTACAGAAAACTCATATCTATTTTCAACCACTTCTACATTGAACCCTACATTTAGATTCAATTAATGCTTATAAGAGAAATTTTGCAAGACAGTTTAGTACTGAATATAAAGGTCATGTATCTATCATTTTCATCCCAGCCTAAGTTAGCTTTGTCAGGGTCAGGTTCATACTAGATAGATCACAAAAAAAAAAAAAAAAAAGATTTTGGTGTGGTAAATCAGTTGGTCCCATAATTTATTTAAACTGATTTCAAACCTCCAAAACAGGTTCCCTGTCTTCATAGTCTCTAAGAAATAGGCCATTGCTTTCTGGTAGGAAACTATCATATTCAAAAAGTTTGGACAAATTGTAATATTGACCATAAATATTCTGGTCCCCTTTCCTCATGCTCCTTAGCCCAGATAGCAACACTGGTGACGGAAACAGTGGAGGAAACAGTGGAGACTTTGACTTTTCTTTCCCTTCTGCTCCTTTCTTTGCCCCACCCAGCTCTCCTTCCCTTCCTTTCCAATCCTTAACTCTCTCCTCCCCTTTGGTATAGTTTTTTAAGACCATTCTTTGAAAGCTTACCTCACCATCCTATAGCACGTTTTGAACTTTCACATTCTTGGATGGTCCTCCATGTTTTATATTCCTTCTTTTGTTACCTGTCCACCTTCTCTACATGTCTTTTCAAAATCTATATTAGTTTGTGATTTCTCTTTAGACAATAATTGTCTTCTTTCCTTATTACAGTTGTATCTTTTCTTTAGGCTGTGCTTGGTCTGAGTCCCCTTCTCTGGGATGCCTGGAGAGCCAAGGACTCTGATCAGTACCTCTTGTCTCCTATCCATTTGTCCCATGTTTCCTCCAGCTCTTTAAATCTAAATCTTCAGAATCTCTTCTTTCCAGATTCTAAGACATGTCTCCTTTTTATACCAAATTGCTTTGGAGTAAGAGAATTTTGCACAAGGATTTAATTTATTCACATTCTCTATTCATACTCACTTCTGATTATTCGATTCAGTCAAAAAAGTGTTGTCACCTAACTAAATAGAATAATTTTAATCCCACCCTTACACTAGTCACCTCTGAGAGAATCGTTTCAGTAAAATTTTTTTAATATGCAAGCAAAAAATTTCATCTAAATATGATAACATTTTGATAATATAGGTGTGATGCTAAGCAAAGTTCTTACACATCATACAACTCAATAGTTGCTATACATCTGAAAAGGTCTACATGATAATTCAGACAATGTGATTATAATTTTTAGGAAAACTAATTAATTAGGCAGCAAAACATGAATAGACTATAGCAGGGCTGTTTACCTGTCCATCATTACCATTATGTGTCATCCTTGCAAACTT
Source organism: Sminthopsis crassicaudata (assembly GCF_048593235.1). NCBI lineage: Eukaryota > Metazoa > Chordata > Mammalia > Dasyuromorphia > Dasyuridae > Sminthopsis > Sminthopsis crassicaudata. Next base: position 260,406,751 of record NC_133619.1, on the reverse strand, counting down.
AAATCAATAATTATTTAAAAGCCCACACAGTCTACATATGTAAGGAATTCTGATTTTAGGGCCAGTATTGAAAAAGATTTAGATGTTCTTGTAGTAAACATTGACTTGAAGGGAGAAAATTTACTTTTATACACTGAAAAACTATTTTCCATTTTCATTCTATAGCCGCGTCATGTATTCAACATGCTGAAGAAATATGTACGTGCTGAACAGAAAGATAGGCAACATACCTTAAAGCATTTTGAACATGTTCGTATGGTGGATCCAAAGAAAGCTGCCCAAATCAGATCTCAGGTAAATAATAAAGGCAGTGATATTCTTTTAAATATATGACCAATATTTAAAATGTTAAAATATTTGTCTTACTGATTTGTACTTGTTGAGAAAATGCTACTTTTTCTGAACCCGGAGAGAGAACTAGGGGTGGGGGGGAGTGGGGGGTCTGAGCGTGGATCACAACATAGTATGTTCATTTTTTTGTTGTTTGCATTGTTTTCTTTTTCATTTTTTTCCTTTTTGATCTGATTTTCCTTGTACAGCATTATAAGTATAGAAACATATATAGTAGAATTGCACATGTTTAACATATATTGGATTGCTTGTCATCTAAGAGAGGGAGAAAAAAAATTAGGAAATGAGGAATTGCAAGGGTGAATGTTAAAATGCATGTATTTTGAAAATAAAAAGCATTTTTAAAAATGTTTAAAGAAAATATTACTTTTAAATATATAACCACAAAAAAAAAAAACTGTTTCCATGAAGTTAATGGCACAACAAATTTCAGAATCTGAGAAATTCCATTGGCATACAGTTGTTCTCTTGAAGGATTCTATAATTCAGTTTTTGAAATCTCATCTTGCAGGATTTTTTTACATATTCTCATTTAAAGAAGCAATGAAGAATCATCATAAGCTTAGCATTACTTATTCTTTTATTACGAAGTTTGTAAAAGTAGAAGAAATAAAAGAAAAACATTTCTAATTTACTGGTCTCCAAAATTGCATAAATCAAATAGATTCATATAATCATAAGCTATTTTTCATATGTGATACTTTAAAATCTGTTAAGTCATACCTTTTTTTAAAAAAAGCTGTTAAGTCTTACTAGATTTAAAATTGTAGCTTCAAAATTTTACCTTTTCTAGAATGACAGAATCTTCAAATATCTATTTTCAGCAACTTATAAAACTCAACCAGGTCTTGATATAAAATACAGAAATTAGATTTTTGGCTTCACTATTTTTCCAGTCCCAAAATTAAAGATTTGAGATAGAGAGGATCTTTTTAATTAACTTTGTTTTAACAAGGTTTTTTTGGTATATTGGGAAATATAATGTCCTGAAGCAAAGCAATGAGAACAACAAACAAAAAAAAAAAAAAAAAAAAGATGAAAAATAGCCTTTTAGTTTAAAATTTTAAAAGTTTAAAATGTTATATCTTTAAAATTATTTTTATTTGTTAATGTTGTTAGTGTTATTTGTCTTTCATTCTTGAAGAGGACCATGACATCAGGGAGGTGATGCCATGTGATACAAGTGAATTGGATTTAAGTGAGGGAAAACTGTGCAAGGTCACCTGCCTCACTTTCCCCTTCAGGACCATTTGGGTCCAGTGACCAGATATAGATTATGACAAATGGAGGTGGTCCTGAATGAAGCTAAGGTCTTCAACAGATCTCAGTTTGAATGAAGCCATGCACCCATTCAGTGCTTAAGGCTAGGTAGCAATAGGTACAAAGAAGGGCCTCTTTCACCTTGTCAAAAACATAAAGATAAAAAACTATTTTTGGTTTATCCTGAACTTCCATCTTTGGTATAGGTCATGACACACTTGCGTGTGATTTATGAGAGGATGAACCAGTCTCTCTCTCTGCTCTACAATGTGCCAGCAGTAGCTGAAGAGATTCAGGATGAAGTTGGTAAGCTAACTGTTGTATTAAAGTCTTTTACTTTATAAAAACCTCATCTTTCTCCTATATCTGTGCTTAGAATTTAAAAGAGGAGTGAATAATTTCTGGAGAGAAATAGGAGAGAAGATTGTGCCTGGTGACAAATATAAATCTGTGTGATAATTATGTTATAATATGATTCTATTGATTTTTTTAAATTTCATTTTAATGTTTTATTGGTATCTATATGATAATTGTTACAATATGATTCTCCTATTGGTTTTAAAAATTTCCTTTCAATAAGTTTTTATTGGTGTCTTCTGTTTTCTCTCAATATTTTGGTGTATGTGGGAACTTCTTTCTAATCCTGAGCTTTCTGTGGTATAAGTCTAGCAATAGAGTTATGAGAAGGCTCATTTCTCAGAGTAGAAGCATTTTAGTCCCTTTATTTGTATAGTTCCAAATTTTTTAAATTATTTGCATAATTCCAAATTGTTTACCAAAACTTCTTGCACGAATTTAGAGCAGTCCATTAATGCAACCCTTCACAATTCCTCCAACACTATTAACGTATTTTGTAATCTTTGCCAATTTGCAGCCTGTGAGGTCCAGCCTCAAGGATGTTTTAATCTGCTTTTCTCTCATTATTTAGTGATCAGAAGCATCCTTTCTTGTGGTTGTGTGTAATTTGTGGTTCTTCCTTGAGGTACTGCTTTTTCACATCATTTGACCACTTAGCTCTTGGAGAATAGTTTATAGTCTTAGAACTATATATAGAACTTGAATGACAAACACTTAAGAGAGAAATTTGATACAAATTTTTTTCTCATTTCATGTACTTCCCCTCTTAATCTAGTATGTTAATTTTGTCTATGCAAAAGTTTTTAAGTTTTATATAATCAGTTATCTAATTTTTCCTTTATAATTGCCTCTGCCTCTAAGGGAAATACAGGATTAGGTTCCCATGAGCTTCTGGTCACATTTCCTTTAATGCTTTCTGGAGAGCCTCATGTACAAAGGGGTGATTTTTTTTTCCTTTTTCTAGATGTACTGTATTGTTTGATTAAGATTGAACTCAAGGCCAATAGCTCTATATCTCATGCTTGAAGGAAGCTTTATCCATAAGGCACATCACCACCTTCTTGCACTTGGGAATATTTAGACAGCACTTTGGTACTATACTTGGTAGGCATTTTAAACAGCAAAATCACCACCAAAAAAGGTGAAAAATGAGGTACTAAGTAGACTACAGAGAGGACACTTGTTTACGATATGAAAACTGAAACAAAAGAACATTGTTTGTTCAATCTCAGCTGGAAACATGCAATCATTTCATGCATTCCATAAATGATCCTGAAAACATGCAAGCATTGATTTTGAGGTTACAAATAAATTTTAGCAAGTAGGTGAATTTGATCATACAGAATCTATGAATAATTAAGATCTATTGTACTACATACATGTACATATAAAATATGTACATACACATTTATGTTGATATAAATAGGCAGAGAGAGGTAAATTATATACATGTATGTGTGTGTACATACGTACAACTAATGTAAGAAATGTTTTTGCCTTATTATATATGTCTGTAATGAGGTTTCTTTTTCTTGCTTTTTCATTTGGGGGTGGGGAGAGAGATTTGGAGGCTGGAGAAAAAAAAAAACATGTGTATAGATAGAGATAGAGAGATATAGATATCATATGTTTATATATAATATCTACATTCCTCAGTCCACCACTCTGAGTCTACCACCTCTCTCTCCAGCAGCCTATTTTATCCAGAATCCTCTGGAATTGTGGTTAATCATAGTTTCTAAATCTTTCAGATTGTTTGTCTTTACAATACTGTAGCTGTTGTAAAATGAATTGTTCTTCTGGTTCTATTTATTTCATTTTGGTCAAATCCTATGTGTTCCTAGTTTTCTCTGAAACCACTTACTTCCTCGTTTTTTATCTTATAACAACCCTCTATAATAGTCATATTCCATAATTTGTTCACCTATCAATCACCCATTTGGTTTCCACCACCAAGTTTCCACTTCTTTACCATCACAAAAAGAGCTTCATCCAAACCCCTGTACCTGCACAAGTGATCCTCATCTCCTTCCTCCTCTTCTATTTATCTGGCTTGTTTCTCTATGCTTTGATTGCTTCATTATTGCCTACAAACATTCATGTCTCACTCATCCTCCAAAAAAAAAAAAAAAAAAAAAAAAAAGCCTTCATTTACTCCATCCATTTCTGAAAGCTCTCTTCCCTGTCTCCTATCATCTGGCTCCCAGCTTCATCATTCACCTAAAATTTGTCCATCTAAAGATCTCTGAATTGCTGTATCTAATGGCCTTTTCTCAACCCTCATCTTTCCTACCTAACTTCTTTGCAGTTTTTTTGCTTCATTATTGATGGTGACTTTATAAGAAGCTAGCCACCACAGGTGATAAGAATCAACCAATATATGTGTGTGTATGAAAATACCTGCATTTACACATTTACATCCATATCCAGAGAGAGAAAGAGTGGTATATGTGTATTATGTAATGCATCTACATATACCCACATAAACAAACATAGCCAATTATACCTCTCTGTAATAGCTATTCTTCCTCTTGCCTTCTAAGTAGGGAGTGGAGTTGGGGATAGGAGTAGAGATGGGGAATGTTATCTGCCCCATTAGATTGTGAGTTCCTTGAAAGCAGGAGCTGGCTTTTGTTTTTCAATGTGTCCCCAGAGTTAAAGAGGGTACCTAATAAATAGTAGTGCAAGATAAGTCTTATAGCAAGAATTCTTACCCATTTTGCTACTGTGGATCTCTTAGTGGTCTGATGAAGCCTATTGACCCCTCCTCAGAATGTTTTAAATTAATATATTAAAATAGGATCACAAATAAATCAATTACACTGAAATACAGCTATCAGAAAAAAAAATTTTAATTTATTAATCAGATAAAATTCTGGGCCTGGAATCAGGAGTAAGCTCCACAGCCTATTGAGAGGTTTTTATTGCCACATAGTACAAACCCCTAAATGGTCATGCTTAACAGGAAGCTGTCAGGATATTGCTAAACCTGTCCCAACTTGGGGATTAGGAGTCATTGCAGACAGAGTCACTTTATTGTGCATAACTGGAATCTGTCCCAAGCTTACCTGTACTTGTACTGACTGACAGGGGTGCAAAGGAATGTTATATATTAGTAATTACAAGGTTTTTAGGGATGGAGAATAAGCATTAGCAATTCAAAGAATTGAGAAAACTTCATGTAGAAAGTGGTACATGAACTATATCTTGAATGAAGTGAGATTCTGTGAATCAGAAATAATAAAGGAATATAAACAATAAAATTCTATGATTCTGTGAAATTATATTGAATCAGAGATGAGTAAGTAGGATAGTATGGGATCAGTAACTCTGTCACGGAGAAAAGTTGAAGGAAGTAAAGATCTTTGACCTGGAGAAAAGAATAAAATAATAATCAGAATGATAATTCTCCTCAAATTGTTGAAAGTCTTTCTGAACCTGAATATATATAGAATATATATATTTTATATAACTTTGTTCAAGTGTTAAGAGAATTCCAGAGTCCCTCATGAGCTAGGAGGAAATGATCAAGGGGAAAACCAAAAAGCCTAGATTTTTTTTCAAAATATTATCATTGGTTTTTATGAGGAATATGTTGTCAGTTTATTTTCTTTTACTTGTTTATAAAGAAGGGATCTAAAAGCAGTGGGGAGCAGAGAGAAGGTGCCCCTGAGAAGTAATAAGGATGTATAACTTACCATCGGATGCATCAATAAGACATTCTTTAAAAGAGCTTGGTGTGATAGACAGGAATATCATCCGCTAATCTTAATAGATTATTGGGTAACTAATAATTAGAAAGTTTTTTTTCTGTACATCCTAATTTTGGAGTTCCTCTGAAATTAGTTAAATGATAGTTCATGTTTTATATCATACTTTACAGTTATAAAAGACTTTGCCTGCATTATATTTTCATTTTCATAAGCCTTGTGAAATAACTAACATTAAGTATTATTTCCCTTTTTAAGTTAAAGAAACCAATGTGATGAAGTTGGACCACTTAATCCCCAATTTAGTGTGAAGCAGAGCAGTGCATTTTCTTCTCACATAGAATTTCATAAATAGGAGCCATCAATTCTTTCAGGCTTTTGGGAGTATTGTCTTGTAAATTGTTGTCCATGAGCGAGGTAGGAAGTTCAGTAGATAAAAATTCTGGTTCTAAATTCAGGGGGACCTGAATACTCTGAGATCCTGGGCAGGTCACTTAACCTCTGCTTCAGTAAAAGTATAATAATAGTACTGGCCTCACAAGGTTGTTGTGAGGAACAAATAATAGGTTTAAAGCACTTAGCACAGTGCTTGGCACTGGGAGCTTGATAAATGCTTGTTCCCTTCCCTCTAGTTGTTTGAAAGAATTAATGCATATTTCTTTTCTCCATGGACCCGCTCCTGCCATTTATCAATAAATATACACCCACAGTCTCTAGCTTATTCTTCTAGAAAATGTTTATTGTGAAGATTAGCCAGATTGTATGCCAAATTAGGAAATGCCCTAACGGAACTAATTACTAATCATTAGACATTGTTCTAAACGTGCAGATGAGCTGCTTCAGAAAGAGCAAAACTACTCAGATGATGTTTTGGCCAACATGATCAGTGAACCCAGGATCAGTTATGGAAATGATGCCCTCATGCCATCACTGAGTGAAACTAAAACCACAGTAGAACTCCTTCCAGTTGATGGAGAATTCAGCCTAGATGACCTGCAGCCATGGCATCCTTTTGGTGTTGATTCTGTTCCAGCTAACACAGAAAATGAAGGTAAGATTTGCAGCAGCAAAGAGCTATATTCAAATGTGCAAAATATATACAGAGAATATCTTTGTGCTTTTAAATTCTTTAATTTTTCATAAAGATAGAAAAAAAGTAGCATCTGATTAGGAGGTATGTTTTTATGTTTTCTCAAATTAAAGTAGCAGTACTAAAATGTTGATGTAGGGAATGTTTTGCTGATCTGATACACTATTTGAACAAAAATGTTTGAGAGTGGTAATGTTGTAGTCATGGAAATAGAAGATCAAACTAGCATATAAACTTTTAGGCAGTGTGCTGTTAGATCTGTATCCCACATGGAACATTTGGGACATGCTTACCTAATCCATATTGGCTTCTGTGCTGTCTTCAATCTTTAAAAAAAAAAAAAAAAAAAAAAAAAAAAAAAAAAAAGGCAATATGTCATTGTTTTAATGTTTTAATTAGCTAACTGCTTTCTATCTGCTTTGTGATTTAAAATGTTAGCTATTTAATGAACCTTGTGACTAAATTGCTGGGATTGGGAGGGATTTATTGAAGATACAATATACAAACAAAACTTTTTCCCCCTTAGGAAATATTCAATATGTTATTCTGGGAAGCTACATGTACAGAGATAAGTAAATTAAAAGGATTTACAGGGACTTTTGGTTAGATAGTGACATGAAAGGTTCTAGAGAAGCCCAACCCTTTCACAAAGTTCTGGTAAACTCCTCTATCCCTTCCAGGATTGAATAAACAGGCCATTATGCTCCAGCGTTCATTGTAATAAGCCTCCACACGCAAATGGCTTGAAGCTTGTTAAGAGCTGAGTAAAGATATTCTGAAAAAACTAAAGAAACAAGTCCTAAAACCTATGGGCTTATTACTCAGTGAGGTCATACAAAGGCAATAATAGAAGGAGTTGGAAGCTCTCCCAGTTTCAAGTAAGTAGGGTCTGAAACTTAAAGTTAATCTGGAAGCAGGAAAGCTTTAGGGGAACGTGAGACCAGTTTGTATTCCTATAAATGTACACATAAGATTTTGATCTTGACCCATAAAAACAGCAATAACAAAGAACAGAGAAATCAGTAGAAAGCTCTAAATGCAATGAAGAAATAAGTTATGAGAAGTCCAAGAGGTAACCTTAGAAAATCAATACGCCAAAATTACACATAGGACATCAGAGAAACTAATGAGTTGAGCATAGGAACTAAAACTAAAGATGAAAGAAATAAAAATGAAATTAGAACTGTTGACAGCATAGCATAGAACACAAGGCAAAAAATTTACCCACATGGTTGACTCCTTGAAAAATATAATAGAGCAAAGAGAATTCAATAATTTCACAAAAAAAGCAATATTAGATCAAAATCAAAAGACTACAACATTGAAATATCAGGTAAGGTATCTGCTCTTTTTTTAAGACCTGAAAATCAAGGAGAGATCATTTAAGAATCATCTAGCCCTCAAAAAATCTTCACCAAACAAAAAACCTGGATTACCCTATTTCAAGAAATCACCAAAAACAAAAACAAACAACCACCTACCTAAATTTGTAGCTAAAGGAAAACAGAAAGAATCCACTGGGCATTTCTTGAATGAACTTCCAACTTGAAAACCCATTACCAAAATTCAAAGCTTCCAAATCAGAGCAGGGAAAATATTTCAAAAAAAAAGAGTTAAAGTACCAACAAACCTCAGTCAAAATCAGAGAGGAAAGGCTGAGGAAATAGATATCTCATAAACTTTATTTTTACTTGTATTAGGGAAAGAAGAATTGGATATAGACTGCCAGAGTTTAGTATACAAAGTAGTTATGTTCAACAAAAAATTTATTGTTGGTGGAAAGGAGGAGATGTGGATTAAGGGAAGAGAGTGTTACTAAAACTCAAACTGCTTAGTAATTGGTGCTGTTTTCTGATGACCTCAGTCCATGTTGATCTGACTTCATTATGGACTTTCAACTTGAGAATCCTTCAGGTTTTGTGGATATCTCAAGGCAGTATGAATTTCCAAATTCTGCTATACTGAACAAACTTATTTGCATATGGAAAATAGGGGGCTCTTATCCACAAACTGAATGTTCTAGCCTTATTGAGTATCATTTTTATGGTATATAGTCAAATAAATCTTTATATTAACTATTAAATGACCTATGACCCACTTCATTCCAATATTGGTCCTAAACTGCCAGGGCTGGCCAGAGTAAAGATGAGTCCTTCATACCAACAAAAACCAACAGAGCAAGGCCAGGGTGTGCAGGAGCTAGGAGGAAAGGAAGAATAGGGAGGCATGTAGCAGAAAATACATGCAAAATAATCACAGAATTGAGAAAATATCTCCTAGTGCCTGGGAGGCTACTTAATTATAGACATAAGCAGAAAATAACTGAATACAGTACTTCTTTGATTCCCATGATGCCCCTATAAGATGGGTGCTATTATTATCCTCATTTTATACTTATACAAACTAAGGTTTAGAGGTTAAGTAATCTGAAGTCCCACAGCTAATAAGGGAATAAAGGAAAATTAGAACTCAGGTCTTCCTGACTCCAGATTCAGCACAGTATCTCCTATGCTACTTAGATACTTTGACATAAAGTAGCTATTATTGCCTTTTTAGTTTTCATTGATAATATACTATTAGAGTAAAGTGAGAGTTCAATGTTTTCTTTTCACCACCTTGCTACCCCAAGTCCGATGTTTTCTATGTATTTACATAGATTTCATGCAGCAATAAAAATTTCAAAATATGTTTATACTGGCAGTTCCTGTGTAAAAAAAAAAAAAATCTTAAATGAAACATTGTTTTTGCAGTAAAACTGCCCACCCCCATAAAATGGGGCAAATTGAAATAAAACTTGGGGATTTTTTTAAAAGAAAGAAATGAAACCCTCATATGTACAAAAATATTTTTGCAACATTTTTTTTTTTTGTTATAACAAAGAGGTACAAAACAAAGTTGTATACCTATCCATTAGGAAATGCCTGGACAAATTAGGGTGTGTGGATGGAATGAAATATTATATTGAATAGTCAGTATTAGTAAATGTTAATAAATATTAAGCCCTTATTATATACCAAGTAGATGCAGTTACCTCACAGAAAACTCATTTTTCTAAGACTGCAGAGTAAGAACAGTATCTGTACAACATTCCCTTGTTAAACCTGTATTGTAGTCTCCCATAAACATATACACTATCTATAGGACTGTGCTAAGCACTAAGGATAAAAAGAAAAGCAAAAATATGGTACTTGAAATCAAGTAGCTCATAGTCTAATGGAGGGGACAAGATGCAAAAAACTGTACATACAAGATGGATAGAAGGAGTGAGTGAGCAAATGGAAGGTGATCTCAGAATGAAATCATTAGCAAAAGGAAAGACCAGAGGTGGGATTTGAGCTTAGGTTTTGAAAGAGAAGAAAGAGTCATAGAAACCTGATATTATACATAAGAACTAATACAGTTAAGGAGTCAGAATCTTGAGAATAATTTTATACAATTACTATAATAGTATGAAGGAAAATAACTTTGAAAGGTTTTATGAACTCTCATCAGTGCAATAACCAGTCCTAACTTAAAAAGATAAATAGTTTAGCACTACCGCTTGCCAGAGAGGTATATATTATAGGTGCAGAATGAGTCATGGATTTTCAGATATGACAAATGTTTGTTTGTTTTGCTCAAGTATACTTATTTCCTACAGAGAAGAATTAATTTTGTGGGCAAGAGAATTGTGCTTTTGCAGAGAAGGAGCAATCACGAAGAGTCAGATGGAATTACAATGGCAGGATAGCAGGATGATGTATAGCCTAGCTTCTCTACCAGACATCCTCCATTCTGTTTGAGAATTCTCTTTGAAAAAAACTGATACTGGGCATCAGGGCATCCCTGAACTATCACAGGGTAGAGCATGGGTGCCATCTGTCAGATTTCTCACCTACTCCCCAGTTCTGAATCACACTGGGGGAGTAGGGGATCTGCACGTAGGAGTGGTGACTAAAGGTAGTAGCTATGTAGTGAACAAGAAACAAGTTCAGAAGCAAACAGTAGGAATGTGGCTCTGGTGCCAGGAGCAGAGTAGGGATAGGATTCTACATATCCTCCCCTTGCTACTGCCACCCTACCCTAACCCCGGCATAGTGAGGAAGCCACTACCAGTCAGGAGACCCAGCAGTTCTGTCACTTGGAACCTGCAGAGGCTCTCAGCTGTCTAATAATGATGGTCACAGAGTGAACAGCGGTCTACTAAACTCCTTACCAAACCTGGGTCAGGAAATTGCAAATCTTGGATTAGGAAAGTCCGGATCCAACTTTTGTCTAGCATTGCCTCACTTTGGGAGCATTGAAAGCTTGCACTGTGAAACTGTGCAACTATTGTGAACTGTGAAAGCAACAGAAGGATGTAAGAGGACAGAAACTCAGGCCAGACTGAAATATTATAGAAACTCAGGCCAGACAGAAATATTATAAAGTCCAAAGTCAAAAAGTAGGACAGATGAATAAGCAGACCAAAAAAAGACTCCTGCCATAAAAAGCTATTATGGTAACAAGGAAGTTCAAAACACAGATCCAGAAGAAGAGAATGATCCAAAAACATCTATGAGGAAAGCCTCAAAGAAAAATGCAGCTTGGACACAGAATTATTTAGATTTCTTGGAGTGTTCAAGCAAAATTAAAAAGAAACAAAGAGAGGGAGGAAGGAGGAGAGGGGAAGTGAGTGAGCTTTTTTAAAAAGCATTTTTAAAACCAAAGGAGAAAGCTGGAGGAAAAATTGGGTCAGAGGGGAATGAGTGCAATGAGAAAGATATGGAAAGAGAATTAGCAGTTTGCAGCTAGAGATAGTGTAATGTTCTTTGTTTGGTTTCCTGAGGGTCTCTGGGAGCAGCCTTCCAGTTCAGTAATCACCAAGAGAACAGCCAGGTGTTAAAGTCCAAATCCTTTATTATTTCCTTCACAATCTAGTTTCCTTGCCTGGGGCCCAGTTAGCTTTCTTAAAGGCCTTCTGGAGTCTCGGTTTCAGTGGAGAAACTAAGGAGGAAAGCCTGTCACCACAGTGCTGATGAAGATGGAAATGAATCTCTCTCCTTGGCTCCAAGAGCTTCCAGTGCACTTGTCTTCTCTAGCTCTGTCTGAATCTACCTAGCTGAGGCTCCTAGCTTATATGCTCTACACTGAGTATGAACCAATCATTATATTACTAGGAAACCATTATTTGTTGTAAGATTAAATCAATTATACTGAACTTAGAGTACTATTAATCACCATGTTAAACTAGATAACCATTGTTTTATCCATTCCACTTAGTACCTTGTTTTAAGTTCTGGCCCATAACAGTTATAAAACTTTACCCATGGAAATAACTCTGAAAATTAGAATGGACCAAATAGAAACTAAATCATTCCAGGAAATATTAGAAAATACTTTAAAAATCCAAAATTAAAATATTGAAAAAATGAAAGAAAACGTGAACCATTTCATGGCAAAAACAAATGATCTTGGAGGGAGGGGAAAGAAATAGATCAAAGAGACATAATTTAAGAATCATTTGAATTACTTGACAGTCATGCCCCCCAAAAAAAAAAAAAAAAAACCCTTGTTACATTTTTAAGAAATCATAAAATATTTTGCCTGATTTTCTTAGAACCATGGACAAAATTTTAAAAATTGACCAGTCATTTCCCGAAAGATACATCAAAATGAAAATTCCCTGGAACATTATAGCCAAAATCCAGAACTCCTGGTCAGAGAAAACATACTTCAGACAAAGGATTCAAGTATTAGGGAACCACAAGCAGAATCACAAGGCTTAGGAGCCACTACTCCAAAAGAGTAGAGTATAAAATGTGATATTTCAGAAGATTCAATATCTAAGCTTTCAGTAAAAAAAAAAAAAAAAAAAAAAAATTACCTAGGGGCAGCTAAATGGTCTAGTGGATAGAGCATTGACCCAGAATTAGAAGGACCTGAGTTCAAAGCTGGCCTCAAACACTTAACATTTCTAGTTGTGTGACCCTGGGCAATCACTTAACAAATCTCAAATAAATACAAAAGGAAAAAGAAGAAGAAGAAGAATTTCCCCCAAAAAACCTGAGTATAATCTTGGGGGAGGAAGGCAAGGAATGAGGTGGTTGATTTCTAAATAGTTTAACTTTACTTTCTTAGAATTGCTCATGCATGTTTACCTTTTTGTGCTTCTCTGGATTTCTGTGTCAAATTTTCTACTCGGCTCTGATCTTTTCACCAGAAGTTTTTGGTCCTCTCATTAAAAGCTTTCTTCCACCTCATTCCTTTAAACTATTTAGAGTTTGCTATAGGGAGATGATAAAAAAAAAAATCCCCTCAGAACAATGTCTTCAGGGGGGTCACAGAATGTCTTATTGGACTAAGGACCTGGAATCAGACAGTTCTGTTTTGATTATGTTAAAAGAAGAATAGTGAGGATCTAGAAAAGACTAGAGTGGGTGAGGAAAGGAAGAAGAGTGAGAGTGGTTAGTTCCTCAGGATTTAATTATTATCTCTATGCTGATGATTCTCAAATCTACTTACCCAGCTCTGACCTCTAACCGTATCTCCAAATGCTTATCAGATATCAACTAGAAGTCTGGGAGACATCTTCCACCTAGCATATCTAAAACTGAATTCATTATCTTTCCTCTAAAATCTCTCTTCTTCCAAACTTGCCTTTTACTCCTCCCAGTTCCCTAGACTCACAACTTAGGTATCATCTTTTATTGCTCACGATCTAACTATGGCCACCTCAATCTTTTGCCAAAGTCCCTCAATTTTACTTTTGCAACATTTCTTGAATACTCCCATCTCTCTTCTAACACCGCCATTACTCTGGTGCAGGGTCTCTCCTAACTCATGGACTCTTATAATAATCTACTTTGCCTGCAAGATTCTTCCCACTCCAGTCCAAACTCTATAATCTCAGCCAAAGCAATTTTCCTAATCACTTGACTGGCCATGTCAATCAGATATTTATTAAGTGACAACTCTGTTCCAAGCACTGTGCTAAATGCTAATGAAGCAAAAAGAGACAAAATGCTCTCAAGAAAGTCACAGTCTAATGGGGGAAATAGCATGGAAAAGAAAAAAGACAACATAAATAAATAACAAATATGAAATAGAGGGAAGCAAATGAGAAAGGCTCCATTAAAGATGGAGTTTTAGTTGAGACTTTAACAAAAACAGGTAGGTCAGTAGGTGGAGAAGGACATGGCCCTGTTGCCAGAGAAAATACCTAAAGCTAAAAGATGCAACATCTTGTTCAAAGAACAGCCAAGAGACCAGTGTCATTGGATCAATAAGGCATAAAAAAGTCTAGAGGGCTAAAAAGATGGTAGATTATAAAGGGCTTCAAATGCCAAACAGAGGGCTTTGTATTTGATGTTGAAGGAAAATAGGCAGCCAGAGAATGATTAGAGGATAACATAGTCAGAGCTATACTTTAAGAAAATCTCCTTGGCAGGAGGATGAATGGAGGATGTATTGAAGTGGAGAAAAATTTGAGCAGATTTTTGCCCCGTCCAAGTGTGAGTTGATGAGGGCACCAGAGTGGTGATAATGTCAGAGAAGAGTGAGAATATTCGAGAGTTGTTGCACAGGTGAAATAAATAGGCTTTGGCAACAGATTGGATATGGAAAGTAAGAGATAGGGAGGAGTACAAGAGGACTGCAAACTTTGGGGACTAGGTAGATGATAGTATAGGAAAGGTGGGGCAAGGGAAGGTGGAAGGTGATGCGTTCAGTTTGGGACATGTTAAGATATCTACTGGACATCCAGGTCAAGATTCCTGAAAGATGATTGAAAATGTAGAAAGTTAATAATCAGTAGAGACGCAGCTCTAGCTTCAGCACTGAGATAATGATTAAATGCATTGGGGGCTGATGAAATCACTAAGCAGAAGAAGTATAGAAGCAGAGAAGAGAAAGGCAGAACCCTGAGAGACATATGATAAAAGGGTGTGATCTGGGCCATCAGGGAAGAGGAAAACCAGCAGAGAGTGATGTCCCAAAACCTAGAGAAAAGAAATGATCAGACAGGAAAGGGCCACAATTTCAAAGGCTGCAGAGAGGTCAAAGAGAATGAAGATTGAGGGAAAAAAAAAAACATTGGATTTGGCAACTTAGAGCTCATTAATAACTTTGGAGAGAGCAGTTTTGGTAGAATAATAACATTGCAAATCAGATTATAAGGAATTAAAGGAGAAAGTTGGAGGCATCTTTTGTAGATGGCTTTTTAAAGGAGTTTAGCTACAAAGTGCAGAAAAGATAAAAAGACTATAGTGGGGATAGAAGGATCAAGGGAGTTTTTTTCAGGATGGGAAGAACATGAGTATGCTTATAGGCTATGGGGAATGAAGCAGTAAACAAGGAGAAAAGAAAGAAGTAATAAGAGTTGATATTACAAAGGCTGCATTTTGTTGGAGGAGATGAGATGAAATGGGATCATTTGAGCAGGTATGGGGATTAGCTTTAGTAAGGAGTGAGTAAGGCTGTTTCATCAGGTAAGGTGGGGTGAAGGAGGAGAATAGTGGCAGAAAGCATCCAAGGGAGAGAGAGGAGCTTTCAGCAAATGGCCTCATTTTTTTCTGTAAAATATGAAGCAAGGTTCTCAGCTGAAATGGTAAAGAGAATGGGAGCTATGAGAGGTTTGAAGGATGAAAAGATTTGTAAGTGTGACCGTGGAGAGGGGCTTAGTGAATTGATAAGGCATTTCTGGAAAGATTGCCTAGAAGCAGTGAGAACATAGTTGAGATTGTATAGAATAATTTGTAATGACCCACTCAGAACGGTTACATGATTTTCTCCATCTTCATTCAAAAGCATGTGCATTGGAGCAAAGATGTCAAATGTTGGGAATGATTCAAGATTAAGACTTGGAAGGCAAAATTAGCAAAATGATAAAAGACTCAAAAAAAAATGCACATGTAAGGTTGACTTGGTTCTCTAAAAGGTCAAGATGGGGAAAAAGGAGAATTGTGCAAGGAAGAGAGGAGAGATAAGGTACTGGACTAAATCATCTATCTGCTCCCAGAAATATTAATCCGGATCATTGTTTGATTTTTGAGAAAAAGGAAAGCCCCAAGCTCTGAATCTGAAGTGAGATCTTTTCCTAGCAAATGTTAGTTCTACAATTAAAACACAAAAAAATCTTTTTATTCAAATCAGTAGCCAAACAGAAATCAGAGGAAACAGATATCTATATCTACATAGAGATATGACAAAGTGAAAGTGCTGTTCCATTGGGAGTGAAATAACTCAGCTCAAGCAAGAGAGTGAATATCTACCATCTAATCCAAGGTGATGTTCGCTAAAGTCCCTAGAGCAGCAAGGTGGAGGTAAGGACATGATCCTCTCTGTCTTCAGCAACCTAAAGTCTTGTTCATTGTCTCTTTGAAAACTGCCAAAAGTTCCCAAAGCAACTCAAAGTTTAAAGACTATGTGAAGATTGAAGGGACAAGAGCCCTCCCAGCCTTGACACAGACTTGAAGCATGATCTGTACCAATAAAGAGAGAATCCTATTTCAATGAGCTTTGAAACATATATAAAATTGAGTGTTTGGTATTTCTTCCCTTATCTTAACCTTTTAAAATAGGACACAAACTTGGAATAGATTTATTGTGAGTTACCTCAGAGATTAAGAACTTAGAATTTGCCAGAGGATATTATTTTTAAGCCAAATGTTACTTCATTATAAGGAATACCACAGAGAGTGAGGTAGTAGCTTCCATGAGCTCAAATTTACCAAATTTATCCTTTGTCATTGCTCTCTCACCTCTATAAACCTTTAAGTACAACAAGCTGGTTGTCTGAGTAGATGGTAAAGCTCTCTGTCTTCTTGGTAGGGAAAGTTGTGTCTGATCAAACTGTCATAACTGTATTTTTATATCAGTTTATATATCAATAGTTTTAGCACCAAGGATCCTGGTGTGGAACAGCCCCATTGAGGTGCTTCTTCTAGACCTTCTATTGAAGAGGTCAGCTAAAAATCCTAGAAGAAAGAACATTCCACAGAGCTTTCCAAAAATTGAAAGAATCAAATTCATTAAATTAAAACAGTTGCAATTTAAAAGTAAAAGTTACTTTGTAAATCCAGTTTCTGAACAGTATTATATTTTTTTATTACTATAGAGAAATGGAAATGCAATTCTTGTCCTGAAAAATGAAATCTATTTAAAAATTGGCAAAAAAAATGTAATTGGGAAACATTTAACAAAATAAAGAAAAGTATAATAAAACAGATAATTTTTGAGCCTTTAAGGATCCATTTATACAGTTTAATGCTTCTCCCATTCTATTTTAGTTTATCTGTTTTATTATTTCTTATTTATTTTGTTAAATGCTTCCAAATTACATTTAATTTGGTTTTCAACAACACTCAGGAATGTTGCATGCTATATATTTGACCCTCTGTTCTGCACTATACTTTCTTTGAGAAGGGGGGAAAAAAGACTTAGAAGAGGAGGTAGCATTTGAGCTGGGTGTTGTAAGGAACCTAGCATTTCAGTAGTTAGAGATGGGAGGGCATGTGTAACTTTTACAAAGAAGGAGAGGAGGAGTAAAGAGGTAGAAAAAAGCACAAGAACAAGTTCAAAGAAGATAAGGTAATAAAGTTAGCCAGAGAAGGGAGTATATGAAAGCAGTGTGATGGGCATTAAGTGCAAAGGTATGTTGATTCCAGAGCCTAAGGGCTTTGAATTTCTTTAAATGTTGAAACATTTAACAATTTAGGTAGGAATTTTAATGACTGAAAAATAAAACATATCCTTATCTTTTTTTCACTCCACAATCTAATATTTAATCAAAATTTTAGAATGAATCAAATAAAGAAGAAATTCTTATCTTTGATCCATTTTATGGTTACCACACCAATTAGAGACTTCCTGGTTTAGATGGACTCAGAAATAAAATTAAAGCTTTATGAAGTGATGGGCTTTTCATTCCTTTATTTTTCAGCTTAACAGTATGCATTTTTTTTCAGCTGTTGCTCTTTCCAGTTTGTTTATGGTTCATGCTTTCCCTCTTTTACTCTGTAGAGCAATTGACTTACTATCTTTTCTTTGTGTTTTTCTTTTGTTTGTTTTCTCATGTATCTTGCTTCCTGTGCCTAGTTGAGCCTGTTGATGCCCGCCCTGCTGCTGATCGGGGACTAACAACTCGACCAGGTATTTAACCTGCTTAACTTCTATCTGATCACAACCTTCTCTGAGCATGCTATATAATCTGCTTAGGCTGAAGAGACCTTTATTTCATTATATTTTCCATAAAGTGATTTAGAAAACTCTTAAAGTAACAGTGCCATTGAAGGCCAAAATTAATGAAAATTCTGTTTAATCACTTTTTCTTCTCGTCATGACTTTCCCCAACTAATACTATACAATATTTCTTTTGTTTATATATTTATTTGATTTTTAATTTTTGGAATAAAAAGGCATTTGTATAACAGTATAATAAAAAGATGATTGCATATGAAATTATGTATAACTTACTATTCTTTTTAAATATATAATAAAATTATCATGTAAATTTATTTTTTTCTTCCCTCCCTTCCCATCTAGAGTTGACTGCCATTAGACACATACATAAATAGGTATAAAATTCTATAATTTATCTTTTCTTTCTCAGGATGCAAATAAAGTCTATCTCCATATGTCCCTTGTAGTTAATTTGGGTATTTACAATAATCAAAATGACTCAAAGCTATTCTTTTTTTTTTCTTTTTTTATTATTACAGTTTTTTATTTACAAGATATATGCATGGGTAACTTTTCAGCATTGACAATTGCAAAACCTTTTGTTCCAGTTTTTCCCCTCCTTCCCCCTATCCCCTCCCCCAGATGGCAGGTAGGCCAATACATGTTAAATATGTTAAAGTATACTTTAAATACAATATATGTATACATATCCATACAGTTATTTTGCTGTACAAAAAGAATCGGACTTTGAAATAGTGTACAATTAACTTGTGAAGGAAATCAAAAATGCAGGCTGACAAAATTAGAGGGATTGGGAATTCTATGTGGTGGTGCACACTTATTTCCCAGAGTTCTTTTGCTGGGTGTAGCTGGTTCAGTTCATTACTGCTCTATTGGAACTGATTTGGTTCATCTCATTATTAAAGATGGCCACATCCATCAGAATTGATCACCATATAGTATTGTTGTTGAAGTGTATAATGATCTCTACTCAAAACTATCTTATAACATTATGCATGCAACATTTTCTTGGTTCTGTTATAGTTACTTTCATTATTTCATACAGGTCTGTGTATTTCTAAGATCATCAGGCTTATTATTTCTTATAACAAAGTAGTAAAATGGCTAAGTATTTCCCCTGAGAGCAAATTAACTATAGCAACTATTTTAAAAATTATTATGGGGTCAGCAGTGGATAGACGACCAGCCCTAAAGTCAGGAAAACCTGAGTTCAAATCCAGCCTCAGACACTTAACACTTCTTAGCTGTCTGACCTCTGGTAAGTCACTTAACCCCAATTGCCTCAGCCAAAAAAAAAAAAAAAATCATTATGAGAAAGAGTATGAAGATTTATATAGTGGGGAAGAGAGAAGAAGAATGGGGGAAATTATCTCACATGAGATGCCCAAGGAAGAGTTTATACAGTGTAAGGATAGCTATGGTGGGGGGGGAGCGAGCAAAGCTTGAAATTTATTAAGGTTCAAGGAACACACACGTATACATACAGCATTGGGTAAAGAAATTCTTCTTAACTATTAGGTGAGGAAGAGGAAGAAATAATGGGAAGGGAGGAAGATAAGAGGGAGTAAATATTAAGGATAGTACTAGTCAGAAGTAAAACAGACTCTTGAGGCAAGAACAGAAAAAGAACAAAGATAATAGTAATCATTACTGTACATATGAATAGGATGAACTTGCCCCCAAAATAGAAGAAGATAGCAGAATGGATTAGAAACCAGAAACCAACACTATATTATTTACAAGAAGCATACAAAATGGAAACAAATAATTGCACTTTCACTCTAGTTCAGTAGTATATTGGAAATAAATAAAACTAACAACTTGTTTTATGAAAATTAAAATTAGTCAAACCATTGACCAATTTGATTTAAAAAGAAAGAAGAAAAACAAATTATTGGTATAAAAAATGAAAAAAGGCACAACCAATGGAGATGAAATAAAAAACAATTATTAGAAGCTATTTTGCCCAACTATAAGCCATTAAAACTGACAGTCTAAGTGAAATGGATGAATATTTATTAAAAATGTAAATTGTTTAGATGAACTGAAGAGAAAATAGAATATTTAATAAATAACCCACTGACAGAAAGAAAAATAACGAAACCATAAATGAACTTAGTTGTAGCGAGCAAGTGAGAGGGAAGCAAAACAAATAGATGATTTAATAAATTTAAAATTTATAGGTGAATTACAGGTGGAAAAAAAATAATTATATTACTAAATTCCTTCTGTGGCATAAAAACATTTTTGAGAACTAAACTAGAAAGAGCAAAAATAGAAAAAAAAGGAACTATAGATCCAGTTTCCCCAATTAATATTAATACATAAAATTTAAATAAAATACTAGGAAGAAGATTGTAAGAATACAATCATACAATTTGTAAAAATACAAAGATCATACATGATGACCAGAATATATACCAGGAATGAAGATCTAGTTCACTATTAGAAAGCCTATAATCAAAACAAAAACTCATATGATTATTTTAATATTTTAACATTTACAATACTAATTTCTGTTAATCACTCAAATGCATTGGATAAATAAAGCTTTTCTTAAAATTAGTAATTATCTAAATTTTCAGATAACTTTCAGATAAGATTGAGTATGAAACAAATATATCTTGTCACCATTATTATTCTAAACCATTATTGCATTAAAAATGCTAGCTATAGCACTAAGATATGAAAAAGAAATTGAAAAAATAAATAAAAATTAATTTTTGCAGATGATATAATGGCATACTTACAGAACTCTAGAGACTACACTAAAAATAAATTGAAACAATTAACAACTTCTGCAAAGTTCTAGAATACAAAATAAGCTCATAGTAATCATATTTTTATATATATTACCAATAAAATCCAGCATGAAGAACTAGAAAAATAACTGCAGACATTATAAAATAGTTGGGATTCTGCCCACTAAGACCCACAGAGAAACTGTTTACAATTACAAAATACTTCACAAAAATACAGATCTAAATAATTGGAAAAATACTAATTAAATATGAGTAGATCATGGAAATATGATAAAAATTAAAATACTGGTCAAATCGATTTACTTATTTGGTACCATTACAATCAATCAGTCTCCCAACAAATTACAGAGCTAGGAAAAAATAACAAAATTTATCTGTAGGAACAACAGACCAAGAATATCAAGAGAATCAATGGGGGAAAAAAAAACCCTGAAGGAAAGGAACCTGGTGATGCTATATTGCAAATTTTAAAAGCTGTAATCATTAAAAATAATTTGGTACTGGATATAAATTTTCTGCTAAATATTTCTTTGGCTATATCCCACAAATTTTGTTATATCATCTTATTTTATTATCTTTAATGAAAGCAAAGCAAAAAGGCATAGTAATCTAAATCCCAGATCTTGGGACAAGAACTCATTATTTGAGGAAAACTGTTGGGAAAACTGGAAAATAGTCTAGGAGACACTGTCATACATTTTTTACTATGATAAGCTCAAAATGGATACAAGATTTAGATATAAAGGATAGTCTCAAAAGCAAATCAGCAAAACATAGAAGAAATGACTTGTCAAAATTTTGATTAAATAAAATTTAAAAGTTTTTGTACAAAGTAGCTAAAATTAGAAGAAAAACAGGAAACAATAGGGGGGATTTGCATCAAATTTCTTTGATAGTGATCCCATTCTCAAATATATTAGAAACTGATATAAATTTATAAAAATAAAGCTAGTCCCCAATTGATAAATGGTCAGAAGATGTGAATGATCTACCTGATGTGTCCTTTTCTATTTAGCTAATTTTCTCAATAAGAGCATGCCTGAAGTTTTTCAAGTAAAGTACATTATGAAAAAGCTCATGTTCCTCTGGCACAGTCTTTAAGAATTCAACATCCCTACCATTCTGTGATAAAGTGTCATGGCAGGGTTTGAGGAGGTCAGAAGACTTGTTAAATTATAAATTCTGTTATTTGAATAGAAACATTCTAAGTTTTCAAAAGAAGAAATCGGAGTTATTAATAGTTATGCTAAAAAAAATACTCTAAATCACCAATAATTAGAGGAATGCAAATTAAAATAACTCTTAAGTTTTACCTCATAGCCATCAAATTGACTAAAATGATGGAAAAGGAAAATGACAAATGCTAGAGGGATGTGGGAAAATAGGTACATTAATGCATTTTTGGTGGATCTGTGAACCGTTCCAACCATTCTGGAGAACAAGTTGGAACTATATTCCAAAAGCTATAAAACTATGCTTACCCTTTGACCCAGCAATATCACTACTAGGTTTATATCCCAAAGAGATAAAAGGAAAACTAATCATATATAGAAAAAAGAATTGGAAAACTGAGGAGATGCCTATCAATTGAGAAACCACTGGACAAGTTATACAATATTAATGTGATTGAATACTATTGTGCTATGAGAAATGATGAAGGGAATGGTTTTAGGAAAACCTAGAAACACCTTTCTTGAAATGATGCACAGGGAAGTAAGCAGACTAGTGCTGGAACTCTGTCTTCCCAGAAATCAACCTGAATCAGGATCACTAAACGTCTTTATTCTTGATCTTTTACGGTCAAGGTCAGGGGCTTAGGCCTAGCAATCTCACACATACCTTCCTCCCTCAAATGCCTGGGTAGACTGACTCAGCGGCTGGTCTCAATTCCTCTTCCTCCTACTCCTCCCACACACATCACTTTCTCCCCTTTGTCCCACCGATCAAATCAGCATAGAACAGCTGGGGAGGGTCAACCTTCAAACAAGTTAATAGGGAACTGTCCAATTGGCAATTAGTCTCCCATGCTTCATTATCCAAGTGCATTGCTCAGTTCTAGCCCTTTATAGACTAGGAAGCAGTTACCCCAATAATAGCGGTATTGCAAAAATAATCACTTGTGAAGGATTTAGTCACTCTGAGAAGTCTGATGATCAACCCTAGTTTCAGAGGACTCATGATGAAAAAAATGTTATCCATTTCCCAGTAAAAAATTGATGGATTCAGAGAAAAGACTGAAATATAATTTTTTCGTTTTCTTGTTCTTCTTTCTTCTTTGGGGGATAGAAGTAAGAACAGAAATAAATTTGCATAGCTTCATATTCTTGCCTTAAAAAAATTAAAAGGTTTTTGTTTCATGATGAAATGTGGAATCAAGGGCAATCCAGTCTACTTTCCTCTTTTTCAATTCTGAGACCAGCTCATTGTCTTTGCATTTTTTGTCTAAAAATATATATGTTCTGACCATCCAACTGCATATCATATTCTCAAAAATAAGACAATAAGTATACTGTTTAGTAATTCTGAATCTCAAGAAGCTCTGAAACATGCAGGGACTTGGTTGCTAGTCCGCACCATGTCATTCACAAATTTAAGAACCTGGAAGATTATAACATATATGATGAAGTAGTTCTTCATAGAGTTCCTCTACTTCCTTTTTCTCTGCAATAAAAGTTAGCTCATAAGTCAGATATTTTCATAGTACTTTATTTGCAAAGTATTTGTTATGAACACTACAAGATGATATAACCTAGTAACCCACAAAATAATGATTGGAGGTTTTTTTTTTTTTTGTTTGTTTTTTGTTTGTTTGTTTTCCCCTTTGTATTTTGACGAGAAGATTAAAAGTATTTGTAAAACTCTTAGCATAGTGCCTGGCCCATAGTAAATTCTATATAAAGTTTAGGTATTCTGAGTCAGACTCCAATTCCATTTTCCTTTCCAGGAAAAACTGTTTCACTTTTAGCTTAGCTATCACCTCTTCTAGTCTTTTCACTCCATTTGTAACAAAAATGCCAAGATTACTACAATTCAGTTCCTATAGCAGTCTGTCCATATTTTAGTTGCTAGACCAGGAGCCTACCTTTAGAATATAAACATAAATAGCTAAGTAAAAATTCTGTAGTTCTTATAATATTCCCATTTTTTATTACTCTGCCAGTATTTGAAGAAACAGATGATCTCACATAAGACTGAGGGTGATACTGCATTTTTCTCTTTTTCATTAGTTTTTCATTAGTAATTTAGAATTACCAAGTAAACTACCTATTGATGATCTGCCTTTCTTTGCTTGGCTTGTTCTCTCACTAAGACTGTACTTTTGAAGCCTTGTAGCAGAGCTAATGTTTCTCTGGCATTGTTTTCATGAACTCATCATACTTTGATGAAACATCAAAGTAAGGCTTGTGTGGAGGTTAGAAGAATTGCTAAATTATAAATTCTGTTGAATAAAAGCATTCATAAAAAAGATTACTCTCAATTCTTTGCTGAGCTGATTATTCTCAGTACATAATACTCTACTAAAATCATTTAACTCAATGAACATTGAGTTTTCAAAGACTTTACTACTTATTCATGTGAACATATTTTAATGTGATAGGAAAAAATTTCCAGAGCATGTTTGTTCAGTAAATTAAATAATTGTTCAGATATTTAGTCATGTCTGATACTTTGTGACCCTCCATGGACCTTTCTCTGCAAAGATACTGAAGTAGTTTGCCATTTTCTTTTCCAATTAAATAATATTCAACTTTAATATCCTCTACCAAAAGAGAAAATATGAAAATGCTTATAATGGACTAAATTATGTGCCCCAGAAAAATAACAATTTTAGTTCATTATTTAATTATGATCTTTTGCAGGTTCTGGACTAACAAACATAAAAACAGAGGAGATCTCAGAAGTGAAGATGGATGCAGAGTTCCGACATGATTCAGGATATGAAGTGCATCATCAAAAATTGGTAAATACATTAAACTTTTGCTTTAAACCTTTTGCTTTAAATTTCATTAAACAATAGCATATACTCTTTTTATTGGTATTCCAGTGGTATATTGATTTTATTAAATCTGTACCAAAAATTAGCTTTAGAATAATCTTGGCCACATAAGGATTACACTAAAAGCGTAGAAGAAGATTGAATTCT
This sequence comes from Sminthopsis crassicaudata, assembly GCF_048593235.1. NCBI lineage: Eukaryota > Metazoa > Chordata > Mammalia > Dasyuromorphia > Dasyuridae > Sminthopsis > Sminthopsis crassicaudata. The sequence continues at coordinate 260,381,917 of NC_133619.1, read as the reverse complement.
GCAGTGGAATAAGTAAAGTTCTTTATGAGTTAAGAAAACTATTTTTGTTATCTTTTCAGAGCCATATTTATCCAAATAAAGGCCACACATGTGTCCCTATGTAAGCACTGTCACTCCTGAGCATTCCATCATTCCCACTTTGAGACTTTCTGAACTTCCTGGTTATTTCTAGGAGATTGAGGGTTGTCTTGTAGCATCTGGATGTCTCACCTTGTAAGCTATGATTCTGGCCAGTCTCTAGTTATATTGGAAAGCTTACTTATTTACTTGCTTTGGCACTGGTTTTGCTGGCTCACTCCTTTCCTTTTTAGTCAGGTTCCCTGCTGACTTTTTTATACAATTTGGGGGTAAGAAAAAAAAACAAAACACTATGGCTTCTCATAGCATTTCATAATCATTATGCGATCTGATACACACTTAATATTTTGCTGGAGTATTTTGTAGAAAATGACCAGAAAATCCCAAATTGATTTTTAAATTCTTTTAATATAAATTTTATCAATATCTGTTTTTACATTGTATAAATTTCATACTGTAGCCTCCTAAATTTTCTTCCTTTCCAGCAAGAATTATCCCTTTTTCTAAAAATAAAAAAGAAGAGAAATATCTGCAAATTGATCAGTACACCAAAAACTCTGACAACATATGCAATGTTCTATACTCATAGGCTCTCCCTCTTTGCAAAGGAGTGGGGGCAAATGTCTTGTCATGGTTCCTCTTTGGACTCTTTGGTTCTTCATAACTTTTCAAATTCCTTTTTTTAATCATCTTGTGGTAGCTGTTTTCTTTTACGTTTTTGTAATTGTGTATATTTTTTGTCTTTGCTTACTTCACTTTGCATTAATCTCTTCACACTTCTTAATATTAATTGTTTCTTATAATACAGTAATATTTCATTACATACGTGTTCCACAATATTTTTAGCCAATTCCCAATTTTCATCTACTTTTTTTCCCCAGTTTTTTGCTGCTACAAAAAGTGCTCCTATAAATATCAAAACAGATTTTCAAGAATCTCTTAGGAAGCAGCAAATTAGGGGTGGTCAGGAGACGGAAATTATCACTCTTGGCCAAAACAAACAGACAAACTCTTCAATGATAATCAAATATTGAATTAACCAAGAGATATAGAAAAAGTAAACATTTCATTTAGACAAACAATAATGACATAAACTTTTTTGCTTACATATATATATATATATGTATATATATATATATATATATAAATGTTGTCAGCAGTAATAAATCTTTTTATTTTCAAGGTATTCTTTGCTGAAGATATGAGTTCAAACAAAGGCGCAATCATTGGACTCATGGTGGGTGGCATTGTCATAGCAACAGTTATTGTCTTCACCTTGGTAATGCTGAGGAAGAAACAGTACACATCTATCCACCATGGTGTAGTAGAGGTAGGTAAAATCGGTTGTGTATTTGCTAAATATTCATAAAGGAATGAGTGAAAAAGAAACCTAAAAAGTCTAAAAACACTGCATTACAATACCAAGTCATCAAAATCCCAATTCAAGCCAGTTCAGCATTTTATTAACAAAATTTTGCATTTGTTAATAAAAGATATTTAAAACACCAGGCTTTGGCCTTCTATTAAATATTTATCAAGCACCTGCAGAACCATAATGATATCCCTCAATTTCCTTACTTGGAAACAAAATCATTGCATTCAGAAGCCTCTGAGGTCCCTTCCAGCTTAGACCTATAATACCACTTCCCCTTTATAGACACTAGTCAGATTCTACCCAGATAAGTCTTGGTTCAAAAATAAAATTAGGTAGAAGCCTCAAATAATCAAATTTTATTTATCAAGGATTTATTAAGCATGTACTATTTTGTATCATGAAGATACAAAAACAAAAATAAAACAGTCTCAGTCCTTAAAAAAGCTAAAGTATAAGAGAGTGCATGGGGGGCAGCTTGTGAAGTAAAACCCAGAGGTAAAACATAGAAGTTTGAATTCAGGTAAGCCAGATTCTCAAGGACCTTGACGACCATGCTAAGGAATTTCTGTTTTACCCTAGGAATGATAAGGAGCAGCTGCTGGAGGGTTTGAGATGTTGGGGTTTTGTTTTTGTTTTTGTTTTTGTTTTTTAATCCTGAACTGATTCAATGATTTTGTTTTTTATTATAGCTTTTTATTTTTCCTTGCTACTACAAAAAAGGCTGCCACAACCATTTTTGCACATGTGGGTCCCTTTCCTTTTTTTATTATCTCTTTGGGATATAAGCCCAGTAGAGATACTGCTGGATCAAAGGATATGCACAGTTTGCTAGCTCTATGGGGATAGTTTCAAATTGCTCTCCTAAATGGTGGGATCAATTCACAACTCCAACAAAGTGTTAATCTCTCACTTTTCTCATATCTCCTCCAAAATGTATCATTATCTTTTTTTTTATCATCTTAGCCAATTTGAGAAGTTTGAAGTGGTACTTCTGAGTTATCTTAATTTTCATTTCATAGTGATTTAGAGGAATTTAATTAGAACATTTAAATCTTAATTTCTTCATCTGAAAATTGCCAGTTCATATTCTTTGACCATTCATTGGGTAATGGCTTGTATTCTTACAAATTTGAGTCAATTCTCTATATATTTTAGAAATGAGACCTTTATCAGAAACACTGTATATAAATTTTTTTTTTTACCAGTTTTCTGTTTTTCTTCTGATCATGGCTGCATTGGTTTTGTTTGTACAAAATCTTTTTTAATCTAATATAATAAAAATTATCCATTTTGCAATTTGTAATATTTTTCTATTTCTTCTTTGGCCATAAATTCCTCTTTTCCACACAGATCAAACAGATAAACTATCCCTTGTTCTCCTAATTTGTTTATAGTATCACTTTTTATGTCTGCTTCATAAATTTATTTTAATCTTATTTTGGTATAGAGTGTTAGGTGTTGGTCATTGCCTAGTTTCTGCCATACTATTTTCCAATACTAAAGATTTTTGAACAAGGGGATTAAATAACAAGACTTAATCTTTAAAAAGGTTTTTAAAAATGAGTACCTGACTGTTTATAATAAAAAGGGAAATACTAAATAGAATGGTTAGATATTAATGAGGAGAAAAATGTACGATTTAATTTATTGACTTTTATGTCAAACCAGGAAACAGATAATGCTCATTTTCATTGAAAATTTTAAAGTCAAAGGTGACTTCCAGAGTCACTGAAAGGCTCTGCATAGAATATGATTAAAGGATAGTGTTATTGGGGATCTTATTTAGAAACTGAATACTTTTTTATTCTTATACTTGTACCTCCGTGATCCTATTGAATACTTGCATCTTAAATTAAGCACTATATATTACTACAGCATAATTAAGGATCTAAATTAGAACTTTGTTCTGATTACCAGCCCATTACCATAACAAAGTATGAAAAATAAGTGCTCATATTTTCTGTGTAAATACAAAGATGATAAAAATAATTAAGAGGGCCAGGTGTATTTATGTATATTTATATGTTACTATTTTAGATAAAAATTCCATTTTGCTGACTTAGTAATTTAGGAGATGATTAGTGAAATTTTAAAAAAAGGGGTACCACAAGATGAATTCTAAGGATTCCTTAAACTCAGTAGTCCTCTTGCCGCATTTTAAATGATTTACAAGAGATAAGTTGGCAAGCCTTTTTTTATTTCCCAGCTCAATAATAAAATTCGTAGATATGCAAAAGACTTCACCTATTTTCCCATCCAACATTTTCATTTTACAAATAAAGAAACTGAGACCTTAATATCACACAATAAGTCAATAATAGAACTTAGAAAAGAATCTCAATCAGGTTCTGTCTTCTAGCCCCATGTTGCCAGCCAGTTAAACTTCTCAGTAGACACCTAGGAAATGTGATGCTACTGATCCTTAAACAGAAAAAAATTGTGGACAGTTGTGGATAATTCTTAGATATCATTTTATTCAGCATTTAAAATTCTACTCAACTAAATTGTTTACTAGAGAATGTCCCAGTCCCAGATATGATTATGCTAATGGAAAACAAAACAAATAAGTAGAAGATAGAAGCAAGAAACTTGGGTGGTCTCTAAATTATTAAGCAGTAAATAATCAAGAATTGATTATGACAAAAATTGGAAAGACCCCACTTTTCTATGCTGTAGTTTTAAACCCATTATCCTTTCAAATGTATGTCTTCCTCCTGGATAAGAATTGCCTCCTATTTGTTCTGTTCATTCCTTTTTCCTTTTTTAGCAGATAACTTCATAGAAATGACATATACTTAGGATAATAAATCAGTGCATGACTGGACAGTAATGAACAACCCTCTTTGTTCTTGTTTTCCAGTTCAGGAAATTAAAAAGGGAATTTATTGACTTGAAATGTTACACATGTACAGATCTGCTCTGTTGTGGTTGTTCAGTCATGTCTGATTCTTTGTGACCTCATTTGGGGTTTTCTTGGCAAAGATACTGGAGAAGTTTTCCATTTCCTTCCCTAGCTCATTTTATAAATGAGTAATTGAGGCAAACAGTTAAATGATTTGCCAAGATCTTATAACTAGCATCTGAGGCCAGATTTGAACTCAGGCCTTCCCAACTTCAAGCCCAGTGCCTAATTCACTAGCTGCCCCTGTTTGTTATACATCTTATACATCTCAGTAAATTACAGAACTGCCCTTTGTTTGGGAAAACAAGGCAGTAGGACTTGGGGAAAAAAGCAACTATCCTTCCCTTTCTTTAGTTGTTAGACACTAAGAGATCTATCTTGGTTCTTCTAAAACATACCATCTCTGCTCTCCTGGCCTGTCTCATTCCTGTATACAGGACAATGTAGTAGTAATATGCAGAAAATTATTTCCAAAAGGAACAAAGCATTATTGTTGGAATGATTGAATTCACAGTTTATTATAAAAAAATAAAATAACTGAATTTGTGGACAATATTTGTAAAAAATGGTGACCTCCATCAAGTTATTTATTTATGATTTCAAAAGAGAAGACTGTTTTTCTCTAGTACTGATATCAGTCTAACAATGGGAAGTAGGAATAAGGAGACCAGGGAAACTAAGACTCAAGGCCACATGAGATGAGCTTAAGATAGAAGTACCTGAATTAAATATTATCCTCTGATGATAATCATTTCATATTAGAGTTTACATTAGAGATTGAAAAGAGGAGGGGCGGCAAGGTGATGCAATGGAGAGGTCAGGAGGACCTGAGTTCAAACTCAGACACTTAAGACTTCCTAGCTGTGTGACCCTGGGCAAGTCACTTAACCCCAACTGCCTCAGCAAAAAAAAAAAAAAAAAAAAAAAAAAGAAAAGATGATCTGTGAAATGTTGTTCTACTTTTGACCAATATAGATTATTATTCGTAACTGTTAACATTGATGTGCTTCCTAAAAGAGATAAAAATATAATATTTTATCAAATGTCATTCTTTTTTTTTTTTTTTTTTTTTTTTTTTTTTTGCTTTTGCTTTTTATTTACAAGCATGGGTAATTTTTCAGTATTGACAATTGCAAAAGTTTTTGTTCCAATTTTTCCCCTCCTTTCCCCCATCCCCTGGATGGCAGGTAGACCAATACATGTTATATATGTTAAAGTATATGTTAAATACAATATATGTATGCATATCCATACAGTTATTTTGCTGTACAAAAAGAATCGGACTTTGAAATAGTGTACAATTAACCTGTGAAGAAAATAAAAAATACAGGTGGACAAAAATAGAGGGATTGGGAATTCTATGAAGTGGTTCATACTCATTTCCCAGAGTTCTTTTGCTGTAGCTGAAAACGTCATTGTTCTTTCTGAATTTTGAAAATAGGTGTGTTCTATATTACCCTCACAAGAAAATACTAAAAAATCAAAAGTCATCTATCTTATTTTTATTAAAATGGCTAGGTCAAATAGTCTCTTTCAGAAAGACAGATTAGATTCATTAATGTGAACTTGTCTTAAATCTCCAAACCTTTGATGATGGCATTTTAAACTATCAATTTGTTGTTCATTACACAAATACCAATTAAAGCAAGGTGACCTCATTTGTTGACTTCAAAACAGATCAGAAGGAAATGGAAAGGATGAGAAAAGATTTGTGACTAAATTGTTCCCTTATGCAAAATGATCTTTAGAGCAGACTGTATTGTTGCCCCATATGAAAATTAAGTTGTTAAGAAGTGGACCATTTTTTTATTCTAAGGAAATGAGTCAGGGAAACATGGTCAGCTTTAATGAGAAGATATAACAGGGAGAATTCAATATTATGTGCTTCCCATGTTAGATATATAATTAATAATTTGAACAAATAATAGGAGAATTGGACGCCTAGATGCCATAATAGATAGAGTGTTGGTCCTAGAGTCAGGAAGACTCATTTTCCTGAGTTCAAATATGACCTCAGCTACTTACTAACTATGGGCAAGTTACTAAAATCTGTTTTGCCTTAGTTTTCTCATCTATAAAATGAGCTGGTGAAGAAATGGCAAAGCATTACAGTCTCTTTGCCAAGAAAAGCCCAAAAGGGCTCACAGTGAGTCACACACGACTGAATTATAACAATAGGGAAAATGCTGACTAAAATTATGTGACTAGAAAGGATAGAGAGCAGAACCAAGGTCCATGTGCTACAACTCCATCTGGAACTAGCTTCTGTGACATTTGTAACACCATCGTTCCTTATAGTTGCCACTTTCTGAAAGCATACATGGAATGTGCCAACTTTTGGGTTGAACATATTATAGGAAAACTAGTCTTATACAGTTAAGAAAAATAGAAATTTATAATTCTATGCATGAATTTTTCTTCAATATTTTTCAGCTCCATTCTATTCAAAGTAGGAAACAGACCTAATTCCACAACATACTAGTCATGTTTTAATTAGGATATCAAAAATTATAATAACTTAAATGAAAACTACACTAAAAAATTCCAAAAAAGAAAAATACTGATCTCCAGAACAACAGGAAATTATAGTATGACTGTAGTAATTGCCAGGAAACTTATGTTTTAATGGATATACTCTCATTTGGTTTTAATGAGGAAACTGACTTTACCATGAATGTTAAAAGTAGAAATATATACCAAAATATTCAGAAGAGCATTTGTGTCAGTTAAAATTAAACTAAAACAGGAAACTTAACTATAAGTAGCAAAAATGGATGAATAAATGTAGGAAAACAAAATAAGAATTGCAAATATAAGGGATTCAGAAAAGCATAGGAAGATTTGTTAGAATATATATATGTATATATGTGTGTATATATGCATATATATATACACACACACAATATATATATAGAACTAGGATATCAAAAATTATAGTAACATAAGTGAGAACAACACTAAAAAGTTCCAAAAACAAAGAATACTGGTCTCCAGAACAACAGGAAGTAATAGCATGAGCTGTAATTTTTGCCAGGAAATTTATTAGGCAGAAAGCCTTGTAACAGTAGTGCCTTTCAACTGTTGTCAACCAGAAGGTTCTTTGGCTTCACTTGAGTAATATTGATTAAAATTCTCTGAGATAAATTAAAATAAATATAGTATGAAGAATTGAACATAAGATTTACTGTTTTTCTATATAATCAGCCTTTTAGTGAGAACACATTGAAGTTCCTCGCATAACCTTTTGATTTAGTCTAGTCAGGCTGTTTTATCATAGAGCAATTTGGAACTGTGCTCAAAAAGTTATCAAACTGTGCATATCCTTTGATCCAGCAGTGTTACTACTACTGGGCTTATATTCCCAAGAGATATTAAAGAGGGGAAAGGGACCTGTATGTGCCATAATGTTTGTGGCAGCCTTCTTTGTAGTGGCCAGGAACTGGAAACTGAGTGGATGCCCATCAATTGGAGAATGGAGGAATAAATTAAGATATATGAATGGAAAGAATATGGAATATGAAAGGAATGGAATATAGAAAATAAATTCCACAGGGAATATGAAATATTATTGTTCTGTAAGAAACGATCAATAGGATGATTTCAGAAAGGTCTAGAAAGACTTACATGAACTGATGCTGAGTGAAATGAGCAGGACCAGGAGATCATTGTACACTCCCACAACAAGACTATACAACAATTAATTCCAATGGACTTAGCTCTTTCCAACAATGAAATGATTGAGGCCAATTCCAATGATCTTGTGATGAAGAGAGCCATCTGCACCCAGAGAGAGACTGTGGGAAGTGATTGTAGATCACAACATAGAATTCTCACTCTTTTTGTTGTTGTTTGTTTGCATTTTGTTTTTTACTCATTTATTTTTCTTTTGGGATCTGATTTTTTTGTGTGTGCAGCAAGAGAATTGTATAAATGTTTGTACATATTGGATTTAACATAAAAAAAAGAATGTTTTATCACAACTAACAGTATGATTTATAAGAAATTCTAGAAGGTGCCAAAATTTAAATAGAATGATCTTTGGCACTTCATATAACTTAGACAAGCAATTTGAGATAAGACAAATTCCCAGTAAATGCGATTACATTTGGGGTGAATAAGCAGTCATGGTATTGAGTGCCACCTGGTGGCATAGAGTGGAGCCAATCCAGTAATTACATACTAGTCAACCAAGAGGAATTCCATCACCTTGGCAAAATGTGGAAACTAACTAATCCAGACCAGAACATTAGGTAATAGCAAATGAATATAGAGATACTATTCTATAGACATATAAAAAGCACTATTAAGTTCTTTTTCTTTTGCATTATGCATACATGTTAACTTGCAGGAATGGATCAAATGAGTGACCTAAACTTCAATTTTCTGCCTTTTCAGATTGATGCTGCAGTTACTCCAGAAGAGCGTCACCTTTCCAAGATGCAGCAAAATGGCTATGAAAATCCAACTTACAAGTTCTTTGAACAGATGCAGAACTAGACCAATATTATGTTGGACAGCAACATGATTGCTTCTCTGCCCATCAGTGTTCATTTATAGAATATTGTGGAAAGGAAAAAAAAAACCTCCCAGTTTTATTATTTCCTCATTATACTCTTCTGACAGCTGTGCTGTAACATAATTAGATGCCTGAATATGAATTAATGCAAATCAATAACATTCTCTTTATTTACATTGCAGCCTTTACACTACATTATTAATGAATGGTTTTGTGTGATATAAAGATTTTAGCTGTACTTAACTAATGCATGAGTAGATTCTCTACCTAATTATTTATTATGTAGCTCTGTAGCCAGTTGCATATTATTCTTGTGCTTTGTGACAAAATATTAAGTCCTGAATGAAATATGCTTTAAGATTCAAGGGGGGGATGCTTTTTATTTATGTGGAACTTTAGCTGCTTTTGTTTGCTGGGGTTTTTTTTCCTTATCACTATGCATTTAAAAGCAAAACTATACTTTTTTTAAAAATATTCCAAATGAATTAGTCTTTTTTTTCCTTCCATAGTTGCATTTTTGTTGTACAGATTATTGCCTCTGCTATATTAGTGATATAGAATTCATGAGAATACATATTTGTTTTTGTGCCTGTTTTATGTGCACATTTTAGACATTAAAAGTTGAAGCTCTTCTCCTTTCCTACACCTTGCCCCCATATTTCATTTGCTCTTAAAAGGAAAAAAAAAGATAAATCTCTGTTGATTTTGAGCACTTTCTTATTGGGGGTTGGGAATCTGAGGGGAAATAGCCTGCTGTTCTCAAATTATCAGGAATTATCCAAAAATTTCTGCAAGATGATTGTACAGAATCATTGCTTATGAATCAATTGCTTTATACACAGTGTTACATAAATAAATTGAATAAAATAACACTGGGCAAGAGTTTTATTTGAAATATGTAAGCAAGGACTAATTGTTAATATTCTTAGGGTTGAAAAGCAGTAAATTCCCTAGCTGACCAGTCTCATTTTATTCATTATTTCAAAGGCTAAGGTGTGTGTGGGTGTGTAGATATAGATATAAGTATCTATATCTATCCGATATGTACATATCTATATTTATACATGTATGTATATATCACCTGACTGGAGAAATACAAATTCTTGAGAGAAAAATTATCAAAAATTCCATTGATTAGTTACTACTGCCAGTTGCTGAATCAATGATGCAAAGGTAGTTAACCATAATTTTTTTTTTTTTTATTATGCTCAGAGCACAGGCTACACTGAAAACTTACCAATCAGTAAGTGAACCCAAATCATTAGTTTGGGCAACCTTATATAAAATGTGAAGAACTAAACAACATTTAAAAAATGGAATTTTACAGGCAGCAGGAAGGAAAGGTAAGGCTATACATGTCTAAAAACAAGTAACAGAAAGGGGAAGAATTCTTTCCAGTTTGTAAAAACTGGCTTGATTTCTAACAGCCTTGATTTTGCAGGTAGTGTGGTCTTCTAGCTTCCAAGAACAATGTCCAGAAGATCAAAATAGAGACTGGCGCAATATTCTCTTGTTATGATAGCAGCATGAAGTCTGAGCCAGAGTTTCTTTCCCATAAATGTCTTTGTCCTTTCACAGATAGCAAAAAGTCTGAGCCAGAAATTCATTTGTCACATATCCTTTAAAGTTTGCCTTTGGTTTAAAATAAAATAATGATGTAAAATCAGTGGTGTGTTAGTAAATGGGGAGGGGAGAGAAGGGAATAATCATTGATATAGCACCTACTAAGTGCTAAACATTATACTAAAAAGCTTTTTACAATTATTTTATTTGACTCTCACAAAACCTAACAGGATAGGTGTTCTTATTGTCCCCATTTTACAAATGAGGAAACTGAAGCAGACAATAGCTAAATGATTTATCCAGGATAACACAATAAGCATTTGAGGCCACATTTGAACTTGGGTCTTCCTGCCAGCTCAGCATTCTATCCACTGGGCCACCACCTGCCTCTAAATATTTATTTAGTAACAAATTTATAAAATTTATCTGCACTATTAACATCTTCTCTGCCAATTAAATCTAAATAATAAGCAAAACAGTAAACAAATTCCCAATTTATAATATTTGCCAATTTCTGAGATACAAAAGCTCACACCAAAAAATTAACAATCTCTTCAAGTGTACACTCCTGTTAATGCAAACAAATACATTTTTAAAGGAGTGTCACTGTATTTGTGTGAATTGTTTTACCATATTATAATAAACAAGCCCAAAGAAAAAACCTTTTTTATTGTAAAACCAGTTTTCCGTCACTAGCACTTTCTTTACTAGGCTCAGCTGCAGAAGCAGAACTCAGATCTCAATTTCAGCAATGCTAGAAAAATACTTTCTACTCAATGAGAGTTATAACTTTGGCCAAAGTTTGTAGTCATTTTGCCCTCAACAATAAAAGAAATACTTAGAATAAGAGAACAATTACCTTCTAGAAGAGAATGAAACTGAAGTCTAGAAAAGGGAACTTAACTTATCTAAGAAGTCCAGAGTTACTCCTAAGAGATTTTTCATATGTTCCAAATCATGCTTGCTAACTGTAAATAACTTTCAATAGGTAAATCAGAATGAAAATGGCCAACATTAGGATAAAGGAATTAGCACTTGCTGATGAGTTAAGAAGAAATTCAAACAGGGGCCAATCATAGTTCCAGATTACCGAAACAGAAATATGAAAGTAGATATGTTACAATGGCATTTTCTCCCAATATAAATGTGATTTTTTCAATACATTCAGAACATAGCCTTTAATCAAATATAATACTAATTTATATTAAAAATCATAAAAAGCATAGCCATGAGAAGGCTATTATTTCATCAAAAGCATTTAGTTAAAACTCAGTTTTAATCTACTATTATTTGACATAGCTTTAGAAGTGCTATTTATAAAAAGATGAAAATAAAATCAAATTATAAATAATGGCAATGAAGAGTCAACATCATCTTAATTTGTAGACAACATAATAGCATACTTAGAAAACCCAAAGAATTAGCAAAGAAACTATTGGGATGATTAGTAACTTCAGTGAAGGTAACAGAATAATTCCACAGAACTATTCATACAATAGTTTTTTTTTTTTTTCTTAAAGAAGAGATGATAGCAATTCCCTCACCTGAAAAGCATAAAATATCTTGGAATTAATATATATGTATACACACACACACACACACACACACACATATATATATATATATATATATATATATACACCCCCACATCCATACACAGATATGTATATGTATGTATATATAAGATACTCTTTTAAAGTGGGCTTTATAATAGGAAAACATAAACGAAGACTCAGTGATTATCATTGGCTTGTGTCAATATAATAAAAATTCAAATTACTAAAGAGATTAGAGCTCAAATATCGCTGAATAGTGACAAAATTAAATTGGAATAATTTCAAAAAATGGAGAAAAGAATGAATATAGGGGATAACTCAAAACAAAGCTATATATGCTTTTAATATATATAATATTTAATATATAAAAGTATATTGCATTTATAAAATATAAAGTCAAATGATCTGTACTTTGGGGGGGTGTTGTTGTTTTTTTAAAGTATGTGGAAAAGACTATGATAGGAAACAAGGAACTGAAAAAAGAAGCCAGTTTTGAATAATTTTAAGGATCTAAATTACTGAGGAGAAAGATTTGATTTTTAGCAAGAATTGTAGGTAAAACCTATAAAGCAGTTTCCCAGAAATTGATTTGATATTTGACATCTTAAGTCATATCCCATATTAAGCTTAAAAGGTAAGCTGGAGGGGGAGCTAGGAGATGCAGTGGATAAAGCATCAGCTCTGAAGTCAGGAAGACTTGAGTTCAAATCTGTCCTCAGACACTTAATACTACTTCCTAGCTGTATGACCCTGGGCAAGTCACTTAACCCCAATTGCCTCAGCAAAAAAAAAAAAAAAATGTAAGCTGGACTTAAATATAAAAGATCAGATCATTGTAAAAAATTAAAAGAGTATGAAAGTGATTTGTGTGAGAATATTTAGCCAGATGAGATAAAGAAATTTCTAAAAGGCAAAGTAGACAATTGTCATTTAAGAAATTATAAAGGTTTTGTACAAATATGAGCAATAATCATAAAATAAGAAAAAATTTGAAGGGAAAAAGAATATGTGTGAGGGTGATTATAACTATATCAGGTAACACCTAATAGACCAGTCAAACAAATCCATTTAAATTAAATAAAGGAAAAGCCTTCATTTGAATGCAGTGAAAGCCTTAGATGAAATGAAATTAATTCAGCCATGTCTTTTGGGAATTTGGGGAAAAAATAGTTCAGAACCCAGAATATCAGTGGCAGGCCAGTCTAGAGCAAGCAACTTCATCCAAATCCCTGGAAGGAACTTTCTGGAAGATATAGCTGTTATCTGAATTCTTTTTAGATTTCTTGACTGCAAGAGAAAGTTGTTGGAAGAGTATATATATATCCCCTGATGGTTGGTTACCTTGGCAACATCTGATTTTCAAAGGTGCTTTATGGAAGATGGCTAAATAATTAGAGTTTTCCTCTACCACCATGAGAAGAAAAGGGAAAATATCGAATTTTTATTTTAAAATAAACACAGGAGATATTGGAATATATACATCTAAAAATAAAAGTGATTATAAGAAACTAAACTCTTACGGTTAAGATTAATTTTCCTTACTCTATTCTGAAACTCATGCATTCTTAATAAAGCATTTCCAATGATTGATTAACTGTTTTTATTAATTTTTTTTATTTTACTTTTACAATAATTGACTGTGGATAATGAATAAAATGCATTTTAAAAACTTTTGGCAAAAAAAGAAGAAAAAAAACACTTTTATAAGCAACACAACATTTTTGGGCTTGCAATTTCAAACCTGGATCCTTAAAGTTGTAACCCCAAGTACCATTCTCATCCCAGGAACCATCCCCACCTACCACTCCGAGGAGAAATGCAGATTGTGGGTGTACTTCTTTGTGTCTGAACAAAGCAGCTTTTTTTTCTCTCCATCCTAGAAAAGAATAAGAGGTTGTTAAAAAAAAAAAAAAAACAAAAAAAAAAAACCTGTATGAATCCTGGTAGTTTCCAAAAAAATACCATTTTCTTGCTTTACTGGGAAGAAATGAAAGTATCACTGGCTCCGAGCCAAAGGTAGATTTTTAATGGGGTGGGAGTTTTGAAGTCAAACTGGTAGAACTAAACAGCAATGCAATGGCAGGAAAGGAAAAGGAAAGAGAGCAAAAAGATAGCAGAGAGCAAACTCAGGTATTTTTCAAAGATTTTATCCTTTTTAAGTGGTTTTTAATTTTTTCATATAAATCTATGTGGTCCCACTTTTCATTAGTTTCAGGGAAATTGCAATGTGAAGAAACAAATCTACCTCCATCCAACACTATGATTTTATTCAAATTGAAATTGGAACCAATCTTAATGTGTTGGTGTTATCAAAAATCTTATAAATTTTTAAATAACAGAGATAGATGAACCATATAACTCAAAACCACACATCTCTCAGCTATGTAGCTATTTGAAAATTGATTCCAGGTAATTTGGACTAGCAAACATCTTGGCAAAACTTCAGGCTCCAGAATGGGGGACAGAACAGGGCCACGGGCCACAGATAAAACATGCTTCCTGGACTGCTAATGTGGAAATCTTGAACCCAGGTCTTCCTGGATTGGAGACTTTTTTTCTGCCACACTCATTTTTTAAAATAATCAATAAATCATAATCAAAGTGGAAGCTAGGCTTGCTCCCCATTATGGCTACTTGTGAGATAATAAAGTGATAGTGATAGAGCACTGAGCCTGGAGTCAAGAAGACCTGACTTCAAATCTAGCTTCAGATTTGATCTGTGTGACCTTTAACTGTGCTTCAGTTTCCTCATCTGTAAAATGAGCTGCAGAAAGAAATAGCAAAACACTACAGTATCTCTGACAAGGAAACCCAAGTGGAGGACATAGCTAAAGCAACTCAACAAGACTATTGCAATCATGAGATTCTTAATTGCAAAATTCAGACAAATTGAAAAAAGTAGGAAAAGACCATGTATGTATGACCTAAGTAATGTCCCTCATGAATATGAAGTGGAAGTGATGAACATGTTTAAGAAATTAAATCAGATATATAGAGTATCTATATACAGGGACAGGAGTTTGCAATAGTGTATAAGAGGCAGCAACAACAAAAGAAATCCATAGAAAAGAAATGCAAAATTGCTGTCTGATGAAGCTTTACAAAATGCTGAGGAAAAAAAAGAAAGCAGAAGGGAAAGATATATCCAACTGAATGCAGAATTCAAAAGAATAGCAAGGAGAAAAGTTTTCTTAAATAGAAGAAAATAATATAATGGGAAAAGAGAGATCTCATCAAGAAAAATAGAGATCAAGGGAATATTTCATATAAAAATGGGCATAACAGACAAAAATGGTAGGGACTTAACCAAAGTAAAAAAGAAGAGATGGCAAGAATATGTGGAAGAATTGTACAAAAAAGTAAAAAATACTGATCTACAGTCAGACAATGGAGAATGAAGTAGTGTGCCTTAAGAAATATTGCTAACAAGAAGGCCTATGTAGGTGACAAAATTCCAGGTGAGCTATTTAAAATTCTAAAAGGTCCTATAAGAATTCTAAAGGATGATGCTGTTAAAATATTATACTCAATATGCCAGCAAATTTGGAAAATTCAACAGTGACTGAAAAAAATCACTTTATATTTTAATCCTAAAGGGCAATGCAAAAGAACATTCAGATTATCAAATAGTTGCACTCATTTCACATTGCACAAGTTATGCTTAAAATTCTGCAAGCTAGGTTTCAGCAATATGAACTAAGAATTAGTAGAAATGCAAGCTAATTTTTGAAAAGGCAGAGGAACCAGAGACTAAACTGTCGACATTCATTGGATTGTGAAGAAAACAAAACAGTTCCAAAAAATATATATACTTCTGTTTCATTGACTACACTAAAGTCTTTGTGTGGATCCACAACAAAATATTGCAAGTCCTCAAAGACTTGGAAGTATCAGATCATCTTATCTCTTGGAATTGGAATTCCAAATTGGAAAATTGCCACCTTATTTAACTTATGTAGAGTGGAATTCCAGACTGGATTAATCAAAAGCCAGAATTAAGTTTTCTGGGAAAATATTAACAATAGCAAGTATATAGATAATAGCATTCTTTATAAGGTAAAAGAGAGTGTAAAAGCTGTTTGAAGCTAAATATTAAAAAAAAAAAAAAATTAAGATCCTGGCAACTGATCTCATCACTTCCTGGCAAATGGAGGGAACCAAAATTTAAGTAGTGTGTCAGATTTTATATTCTAGTGTTTAAAGAAATTAAGACACTTGCTCCTTGGGAGCAAATCTGGACCTTATGCTAAAAAGCAGAGGCATTACCTTGCCAACAAAGGTCCACATACTCAAAACTACGGTTTTTCTAGTAGCAATGAAAGGATGTAAAGTTGGACTATAAGGAAAGCTGAGCAGTTTGGAATTGATGCTTTTGAATTGTGAGATTTCCTTGGACAACAAGCAGATCAAATCAGTCAATACTTAAATTAATTCAGACTATTCACTGTAAGATCAAATACTGATGCTAAAGCTTAAATACTTTGGCCATATAACAAGAAGATGGAAAAGACCCTGATATTGGAAAGGATTAAAGAAAAGATAGGATGGCAGAGAATGAGATGGATAGATGTCATGGAAACAATGAACATGAACTTGGAAAGATTTTGAGAGACAGTGGAGAGTAGAATGTCCCCTTGTGTTATAGCTCATGGGGTCAGACATGAGTGAACAACTGAAAAACAAACAACAACAACAACAAAAAAAAAAAATAGCACCATCATACCAGACTTAGGAATTAAAGAAAAAACACTTCCTTTCTCAAGCATTTAACTACACCATCCATAAATTCAATCTTGAACTTGTGTTGATGAATCAGGAAATTTTCTAATTTATATAAAAATCTTTCAAAAACAAAGATGGCTTTATTTGGGTAAAAGAAAACAAGGGAGTAAATAAGAGCAACCCTAAAAACCTAAAATCTTTTAGCTGTTTTTACCTTGATGGAATACTATCTTCATTAGATAGATATTAGATATAAATGTTTCATTTTCATGGGAAAAAGAGGAAATTTGGCAGGTCCAACATACCCATCAATCCTAGCATATTTCCATTTTCTAGAAGTGATTCAAATGCTTCCAAAATTCCAAAAGTTAATCATTTACACAACTGACATTTATACTAGTTTAACCTTAATCTCACACAGCCCATTGGTTTTTACTTATTTTTAATGTGATAACAAAAAATGTTTTCAAAATCCCTGAAAAAAAACAGGGCAAGATATTCTGGGAAAAAGAAGAGAACAAAAAAAATTTTTCTCCCTCTTAAAAAGAACAAATACTTTTCCAGTCTCAAGAGCAAAATCAATCAGCCTTAAGAATTTTAACCAAATAAATTTACTTTTCTCTTCCTTTTTTCAAAGTGGCACGATTCCTGCTTGCCTATATCTTGCTATAGGATAGCCTTGTGGCAATACAAATAAACAGAAGAAAGAAATGAAGCATCTAATGGATTTTTCTTGCACTCCTTGCCAAAGGACATCACAGGAGAACTGGAAACTTTGTCTTTTTTTTTTATGAGAAAGAAGCCTGCTAATTTAAAAAGTTCTGATATCACTGGATGGTGATTACTAAGCCTTGAAAAAAATATGCCCAGCTCTGATAAAACTATTAATGTCTAACAAAGTATTTAGAACCTTTCCCCCACCTCATCTTTTCTGGCTATAATATTTCCAATGGAATGTTGAGACTTCACTTTGGCAACTTCTGGCCACAATGATGAAGATGGTACTTTGATATGATGTAGCAAACATCCAGTGAGAGCAGTAGGTGGAGGAAAGAATATTGATCAGCTTAAAAGGAGAGGGACAGTTTCTGGCTTTTTCAGCTCTTCCTATTGTTGATAAGTGGTGCTTCCTCTTTGAGATTTCCTGAGTTACAACTCAACTATAAGTATTTGCATAGGGGATTTAATAGTTTAAGGTATCTGGAATTATTGGTGTGACGTTGTGGGGATACTTCGGCTCTTTTGTTTAAAATTTGATAATATAAGCATAGTCCACCCATTCAGTCAATAATAATAAAAGCTAAGTTGTGCTAGGCACTGTGCTAAGCACTTTACAATTACTGTTTTTGTTTGCTGCTCACAAAAACCCAGGGAGGCAGATGCTACTACAGATGAGGAGATAGAAGCAGACAGGTTTAAGTGATTTGTCTGTTGTCACACAGCTAATCTGAGATCAGTTTTGAACTCAGGTCTTCCTGACTCCAGGTCTATGCTAAATCACAGAGAAATTAAGAAATACAAAAGCAGATCCTTCCATAAAGGAGCTTGCATTATAATGTGGAAAACAGCATCTAAATACATATACCATACATGCATAGAGGTAATGAGAGGAAGGCTCAAGCAGAAGAAAATTCATCCTACAGAAGATGACATTTGAGTCCTGAAGAAATCCAGAGTGCCAATGAGTTGAAGTAAAGTAAGCAACAGGGAGGGCAAAAACATAAAAATAAGAAATAGTACATCTTGCTTGAGTATGTCAGTAAACCTGGGATCACAGTGAATTGAAAAAAGTAAAAAAGAATAAAAAGGGAAGGAGCCAAGATGAATAGAGTGAAGGCAGAGACTCACCAGAGCTTCCCCAAATTCCTTTCCAAACAACTTGTTTAAAATAACTCCTTTTATAAATTCTAGAGTGGGGACAGTTAGGTAGTGCAGTGAAGAGAGCACCAGTCCTGAAGAGTTCAAATTTGACCTCAGACACTTAGCACTTCCTAACTGTGTGACCCTGGGCAAGTCACTTAACCCCAATTGCCTCAGCAAAAAATAAATAAATAAATAAATTCTGGAGTGGCAGAACCAATTATGTGATAAAACATAAAACATTTCCCAGCCCAGGAAAACTTAGAAAATCAGCAGATAAGATCTGCCTCAGCCAGATACTGATCATACCTAAGGCCTAATTTGCTGGCAGGATGACAGTAGCAGGCCTTGGAGGCAGATCATCATCAAAAGCAGCAGTTTGGAAAACTCTCAATCCACAGATCATAAAGGTATTGGACAACTGGTCAGGAGGAGATTCCAAGGGACCCTTTGGGGACACTAGATGTAGGACCCTATATCATTGCCCATACACATCTCTAGGGCACAGTTCCAGAGCTAAAGAGAAACACTAGCTCACTAATGCTTGCAGAGAGCAAACTAAGATAAACTAGGAATAAGGCAATATATCAAATACAGCTACATGCAAAGACTCAAAGAAAAATCTGAATTGATCACAGACCCAGAAAGAATTCCTGGAAGAACTCAAAAAGGATTTTTTTAAATTAGAGAAGCAGAGAAAAAATTGGGAAAAGAAATGACAATGAAAAAAATCGTGAAGAATCACCACTTTTAGGACACACACATACACATATATACATCGAATATTGAAGAAAATAATAGCTAAAAATAACAAACAAAATTGGCTAATTGGCCAAAAAAAAAAGGCACAAAAATTCATTAAAGAGAAAAACTTCTTATAAAGCACATCTGGCCAATGGGGAAAAAAAATACAAAAATTCACTGGGGGAAAAAAAGGATTCCTTAAAAAGCAAATGTTTGATTGGTCAAATGGAAAAGGAGGTACAAAAACTCACTGAAGAAAATAATTCCTTAAAAATTACAATCGGGCAAATGTAAGCTAATGACTTCATGAGACACCAAGAAACAGTCAAAAAACATGAAAAATAGAAGAAAATGTGAAATATACCATTGACAAAACAACTGACTGATAAAGAAAAGATAGTTTAAAAATTATTGGACTACCTAAAAGCCATAAGAAATTTACAAAGAAAACTCCCCTAAAATCCTAAAATTAAAAGATAAAAAAAAATCAAGAGAATCAAACAATCACTTACTGAAAGATATCCCAAAATGAAAATTCTCAGAAACATTAAAGCCAATACCCAGCAAAAGAACTCTGGGAGATGATTATGAACCACTACATAGATTCCCAATCCCTCTATTTTTGTCCACCTGCATTTTTTATTTCCTTCACAGGCTATTACTACATTATTTCAAAGTCCGATTCTTTTTGTACTACAAAATAACTGTTTGGGCATAAATACATATATTGTATTTAACTTATACTTTAACATATTTAACATGTATTAGTCAACCTGCCATCTGGGGGAAGAGGTGGGGGGAAGGAAGGGAAAAGTTGGAACAAGAGGTTTTGCAATTGTAAATGCTGAAAAATTACCTATGCATATATCTTGTAAATAAAAAGCTATAATAAAAAATTTTTTAAAAATATTAAAGCCAAATTCCAAAGCTCCCAGATTGAAGAGAAAACATTGCAAGTAGTCATAATGAAGCAATTCAAATATCATGAAGTCATAATCAGGATAACATAAGATTTAGCAGCTTCTACATTAAAGATTGAAGGGCTTGGATAATCAACTAGAATTACAACCAAGAATCCTCTGCCCAGCAACACTGAGTATATATAAGATTCAAGAGAAACATAAAAGTAAAATATGAAAGAGAAATCATAAGGGATTCACTAAGGTTAAACTGTTAAGATCCCTACACAGGAATATGGTATGTGTAACTCTTAAAACTTCATCATTATTAGAACAGTTAGAGGGAATATAGATAGAGAGCATAGGTATAGGTTGGCTATGATGGGATGATTTCCAAAAAGTAACATTAATGAGTAAGAAAGAGGGATGCAACAAGAGAAGAATGAAGGGAGAGGTAGCTTGGGACAAATTATCTTACATAAAAAATAAAACGAAAGTTAGAAGAAAAACAGACTTTTCCTGAGGAATGGGGGAAATGAAAAATAAAGAGGGATAAATGGGGAAAAATAGGATCAAGGAAATATATAGTCATAACTGTAAATGTGAATGAGATGAACTCACCCATAAAACAGAAGCAGACAGCAGAGTGTACTAGAAACCAGAATCCAACAATATATTGTTCACAAGAAATACATTTGAAACAGATACAGAGTAAAAGTAAGGTGTTGAAGTAGAATTGATTTTTGCTTCAGCTAATGTTAAAAAAAAAAAAAAGGAGTAGCAATTTTGATCTCAGATTGCAAAATTAGATATAATTAAGAGATAAACAGGGAAACTACATTTTGCTAAAAGATAAATCTAAACATATATGCATTAAATTTTATAGCATTTAAATTCTTAAAGGAAAAGTTAAATGTTATAGAAGGAAAAAGACAGTAAAACTATACTTAGGGGGAAAATCAAATTTGCCCTCTCAGACCTAAATATATCTAGCCATAAAATAAATAAGAAAGAAGTTAAAGAGATTGATAGAATTTTAGAAAAGTTAAATATTATAGACCTCTGGAGAAAATAGAAACAAATATACAATTTTTTTCCAGTGGTACATGACATCTACACAAAAACTAACCATGTATCAAGCCATGAAAATCTTACAACCAAATACAGAAAAGCAGAAACATTAATTGCATCCTTTTTATACCATAATACAGTAAAATTACATTCAATAGTAATAAACATGTAACTGAAGAGTGAATTCATCAACAATGAAGAGGAAACAAAAGCAATTATTATGAGTCATCTACCCAATAAAATTAACAACCTAAATGAAATGGATGAATATTTATGAAAATAATAAATTTCTCAGATTAATAGAAGAGAATATAGAAGGTTTAGATAACTCTGTCATACAAAAAGAAATTGGAGAACCCATAAATGAGATCCCTAAGAGTTCCCCAGGGTCAAATGGATTCAATAAGTGAATTCTACCAAACACTTAAAGAACAATTATTTCCAATACTACCAATATAAAGACCAGAGATGAATTAAAAAAAAAAGTGACATTCAATTCAAGAGAAATATAAAAAGAGAAATAAATCATAAAGGATTTGACAAGGTTAAACTGTTTATAGTCCTATATGAGAAGATGATTCAGATAACTTCTAAGAACTTTATCATTATAAATATAGCAAAAAGAGTCTACCTACATAGTATAGAAGGAATGAATATGAGTGGATGGGATGATCTCAAAAGAACAGAGGGGGTGAGAAAAAGGGAAAGAAAATCTCGCATAAAAGAAGCAAGCAAGGAAGAGTTTTTATAGTGGAAGGAGAAATGGAAGAAGCAGGCAACAATTAAACATCTTATCTGGAATGGTTCAGGCAGGAAAGAATACATATACACATCTACATCCATTCCAGCTGGGTGTAGAAATCTTTTATTCAACAAGAAAGTAAAAGGCAGAGGGAAAAGGAGGTAAAGTGTGCTAAGAGGGAGGAGCTTTATGGGAAGCAGTAGTTAAAAGCAGAACAAACTTTTAAGCAGGACATTAAAAATGACTAGAGAATAATAAACAAAAGAAAATGAAATTGAAGAAAATATAGTAATCACAATTGCAAATGTGAAAGAGATGAACTCACCTATTAAAATGGAAATAGATAGCAGAATGGATTAGAAACTGGAATTCAATATGTTCAAGAAACACTTGAAACAGAAAGATATACAGTTTTTAAAAAAGGAGTGATGGGCCTGTCAGATTGGTTAAGATGATAGGAAAAAATAATGATGAATGTTGGAGTGGCTGTGGGAAAACCAGGACACTGATACATTATTGGTGGAGTTGTGAAAGAATCCAACCATTCTGGAGAGCAATCTGAAATTATGCCCAAAAAGTTATCAAACTGTGCATACCCTTTGATTCAGCAGTGCTACTACTGGGCTGGGACCTGTATGTGCCAAAATGTTTGTGGGCAGCTCTTTTCGTAGTGGCTAGAAACTGGAAAATGAACGGATGCCCATCAATTAGAGAATGGTTGGATAAATTATAGTATATGAATGTTATGGAATATTCATATTCCATATGAATTATCAGCAAGATGAATACAGAGAGGCTTGGAGAGACTTATATGAACTGATGCTGAGTGAAATGAGCAGAACCAGGAGATCATTATACACTTCAACAACAATACTGTATGAGGATGTATTCTGATGGAAGTGGATATCTTCAACAAAAAGAAGATCTAATTCAGTTCTAATTGATCAATGATGGACAGAATCAGCTATACCCAGAGAAGGAACACTGATAAATGAGTGTAAACTGTTTGCATTTTTGTCTTTCTTCCCAGGTTATTTTTGCCTTCTGAATCCAATTCTTACTGTGCAATAAGAAATTCAGATCTGTACACACATATTGTATCTAGGATATACTACAACACATTTAACATGTATGGGACTGACTCCCCTAACATGTAGGGGAGGGGTTGGAGAGAAGGAGGGGAAATATCAGAACAGAAGTGAGTACAAGGGATAACGTTATAAAATATTACCCATGCATATGTACTGTCAAAAAAAATTTATAATTATAAAATCAATTTTTAAAAAAGGAGTGATGGGGGAGGGGGGGACTGGAGCAAAATATTATGCTTTGCCTTAAGTATGAAAGGCAGAAGTAGAAATCATAGTCCTGAACAAAGTAAAAGCAAAAATTGGTCTAATTAACAGAGAGAAAAAGGAAAACTACACTTTTCTAAAAGATACCATAGGAATATCAATACTAAACATATATGTACATGGAATATTATAGAAATGGAATAGCATCTAAATTCTTAAATAAAAAGTTAAATGAATTACTAGAGGAAACAGCAAAATTGTACTAGGAGCTGACTGCTCTCAGAAATATATAAATCCAATCATCAGATAAATAAGAAAAAAGTTAAGAGATCAATAGAATTTAAGAAAAGTTAGATATGGTAGACCTTTGGAGAAAATTGAATGGGAAGAGTGTTGGAATCCAGCTCCAGTGAATATGGAGAGTGTGAATGAATATCCAAGGACAGAAGATATGCTTTGCAATCCCCTTTTAGTAATCTAAGGGCTAGGGTTTATATACTCTTTAAGCTAGTATTTACATTATTACTATCTCCCTTCAGGTGACAACATACACCTTTCAGGGTTAATGCACAATCCATACTTTGACTTTTCAGTATCCACCTTAACTATCAATACTAAGGTACTTAACAACACAGAATTGTAGATAGCATGATTGTGATGCTCACCAATACCAACAAAATAGTTGTGATTTTATCAACACCAACTAATGTTTTATCAACATCAACTTATCAAAACACTGTAGTAAATAGCAGAAATTGTCATACTAATGTATTTCCCTCAAGTGTGTCTTTAATTCATTGTTAAGGGGTTAAAATGCCTCATTCCAGTGGCATGCATTCTCCATCAAGATTATCCTACATTTATCAAGTATGTCTTTATAATTCATTGTTAGGGAGATGGTGAGCCAATAGTTCCATTCCCTCACCCTAACAGAGAGCAGGTCTCAAGTAATATCTGGACCGGACTCTTCCTGTTCATGGACTTATTTAATATTGACCCTCTACAAAAGAGAAGAGATTTTACCTTTTTCTTAGCTGTGCATGGCATGTTTACAAAAATTGACAATTTATAGGGTAAAAAATAATCTCCCAATTAAATGCAGAAAAGCAGAAATATTAGTTTACTCCTTTAGGACCATAATGCAATAAAAATAGCATTCAATAAAAGTTCTTAGAAGCATTAATTAAAAATTACTCAAATATTAAGTAATCTAATTGTAAAAAACTGATGGGTCAAAGAATAAATCATATAAGCAATCAATAATTTCACTAAAGATAATAAAATAAATCAATAAAACAACATACCAAAATTTGTGGGATACACCCAAAATACTTGAAATTTTCTTTTTATTGTTCTCACTCTAAGGAATAAGTTTCTTCATTATAAATGAATGGTCTCTTGATAGAATACAGCATTGTTTACACTCATTCTTGTTCAGAAACCATTATGAAATAAGAAAAAAATTCAAAAAGAATGATGGAGGCTAGCTAGTGCTCTCTTCCATAATTTGAATTAAATATATAACAAAACTGCTAAAAAGAGTAGTCCATTCAAAGTTATAATTATAAAGAATCTTACAATGAACTCCCTCTTTCCCTTTACTGGAATTTATGACATCCATATAAAGGAAAGACATATTTCCAGAGGAAATTCCACTCTAATCCATCTGGACCTATACAGTCAAGAATTAGCCTGATTCCACAGACTCTTCTTCACCTTCTATTAAGGTCATTAATCTTTAAAAAGATGTATTCTATGGGAATCAAAGAATGTGGAATGTTGAAATATTCCTTAACAAAAACTTTTGCTATATTCCTCAATTTATAGAACAGTTTCCTTGTGACTCCCCTCAATTTGAATGACTTTTTTTTTTTATCTAAGGAAAGCAAGGAAATATTATATTCATTTTGCAAAGTGCTTTTATGGACATTACTAGAAAGTGGGGTTTATATATGTCTATATGTATGTATGTATTGTTTTGCTGTACAATTTTGTCCATGTAGGTTGTGTCCATATGAGTCAACCTAGATGTGATCTTGGTCTGAAGTGAAGAAAGAATAGATATCTCTAGAATCTTTTCCCCACACCCTTCTCCAAGGGAGATTTTGGTTCCTGACAAGAGAAGTAATAGCTTGGGGCCAAAGGCTGGCCCCACTGTTCTCCTCAGAGAAAAGGATGCTGGATTAGAATTATGGCTATCCATTCCCTTAACTATTGATATTCTAGGGAAAATAATTTGTAAGTTCAAGTTATGCCTCTCATCACTATCCCTTAATGGGGAAAAATATAAATATTTATCTAAATTATGACTCCCTTCCTGCCAGATACCAATTCTACAATTAATACACATAACAAATAGTCATTTAATCAAATTGTTAGCAAACATACACATGAAAATATATACAAGACAATACTCAGAATGAATAAGCTGTCCCATTGGCCATGATATAACTTAGCTTAAGAAAGAGTCTCAGATCTCAGCTAAATACCCTGAAGTCTCGAGTGGAGCAAGCTGGGAAGAGGGATATGTCACAGATTTTTGGCTACCTACATATCACCTTCTTCCCAGAATCTTTCTCTTTCTCCTTAAACCTAACACACACACATAAACACATAAACACGCACTCATACATATATATTATATACATATGTATACAGATAATATACACACATTTTTTTATACCACACTATATACCTATATAGTCTGGAAATTTTATGCATTTTTATAATTAATAATACTTATTATTATTATTATCATATGCTCTTTAATGGAAAATGTTCCAATTCCCACCCAGCCTGACACATAACTTATGTTGAGGGAAAAAATATCTCTTCTCTTTGAGTTTTAGCTTCCTCTTTCTTAATCTGCCTCCTTGTATTAATACACTCATGTTAAATGGATACCTGGGTTTTTAATAACAGTTCCAAAATGCATAGCAATTAAAGGAATACTGCCAAGAAGACAAATGGCTTTTTTTCCTCATCCTCAAGAAACATACCCCTCCTTCCAAAAGATAAGAAGGGAAACAAGAAGTGAGTAGTTAAATAAGGAACTAGAGAGCAGTTTCTCAGTTCCAGGGGAGGGGAGGGATTAAGAGGGGAAGACAGTTAATGAGATCTGATCTCTCACCAACCCCCATGGTCTTCCAGGTTTTTTTTGTTCTCATTCTGTAACCCCCACATACACACACACTCTTCTCTACACTGCTTCATGTGACTGACATTTCTCCGGGCACCTTCAAAATCAAATGCCACAAAAACAGGGAACTCTGAGTAATGTCTGGACTCCCAAAGGAGGATACTTCTGGTCTATCAAGTCTCCATGGTAATAAAGCTACAAGGACTATATAATTAACAAATATGAGTTTAGTTTCCTAAAGAGTTAAGACTGGACTCTGAGGAAGAAGCAACTGATTGACCTCATGACATGAATGTCATTGTGGATATACATGTGCAATCAGGTAAGAGATCAGACAAAAAGAGTTAAAGGAAAAAAATAGAAGAATGCTTGTTGGTAATCCTTTGCTGAGGGATAATGAGACAGCTATCTATCAATCTGATAATAACAATAAAAGAATTTACAGGCTTCTTTGATCATGACAGAAACTTGTAAAATCTGATTGTATGTACCTATTTCTAATGAGTCACTTAGATGTCAATGCATAAAGGAATCTAGAAAGACATGCTGACCATGATGAAGTCTTTGGCAAGAAATTGAAGACCTTAGAGACATAGTTGATGCTTTTATCATCGCTGCTTATTAAAAAAAGGTTTCAGAAGAAAAGAATAGATTTAAGAAGTGAACAATTTAACAACTAAGCCTGGCTTTCTACCTAAAGTATAGACTTGATGAGCTTTAGTACTGATAGGTAGGGGTGGAGTACATCTAATAAACTAACAATAATTTACTTGCCCAGATTTTTGCAAATCTAATCAAAAAAGAATTTAAATTGAAAAGCAAAAAGAAGGGAGGCAACTGCCTACATCTATTTACCTGGCTTGATATAACAAAGTAATTACGTTGTAGATAGAAGAATAACAGTACAGATGCTGAGAAATTCACTAGAGACAGAATGCAGGAAGTTAAAAATAAAACATATGGTCTTACAAATGCTAAGAATTTGAACAAGCAAGACTAATAAGATGTAAACAAAAGGAAATAAGTTGATCTCATATATATCACTAAAACTTGGCAAGATGTGCCTAAAATATGGTTCTGGAAGGGCATATTTTATTGTTTTTCTAAATAATTTTTTACTGATGTATCTTTTTATATAATTATCACTTTACAATGACTTTTCCCCTCCTCCCTTACTTTGTAACAATGAAGGAGAATTAGGCAAATCAAAATTTTATGGTAGCTGTATTTTTTTTAGTTCATATAATATGCAACTGCTGTGGAATTTCTGCTTTGTGGATTTTCACAAAGCAGAAATTATAAATGTAAATACATGGATTTTATTATATTTAAGCACAGATTCAGGTCTCAGGGAAGAAAAATAAACCTGAACAAAAAACTATATTCTATAGACAAAATTATATCAAAGTTACAGAGAAATAATTCTTTTATATATTATAATCTTGACCATTCTTTTAAATTTTTTTTTAATCTCATGTTGGGGCAGCTAGGTGGCGCTGTGGATAGAGCACCAGTCTTGAATTCGGGAGGACCCGAGTTCAAATCTGTTCTCAGACACTTAACACTTCCTAGCTGTGTGACCCTGGGCAAGTCACTTAACCCCAGCCTAAGGGAAAAAATAAAAAATAAAATAAAAATAAAAATCTCATGTTTTCTTCAATTTCATAAAAGTTGAAAAAAACTTTATTAAACAAAATCATAATTCCATACATTCCCTAAGGAAACAAACCTAATTATTAGACTTAGATTCATAGATTAAACTACATTTAGAAGATTCATAATGAGCTGATTGAGAAGAGAAATTTACATGTCACTAAGATAACAGTTGGCATCCTTTTTTTTTTTTTTTTTTTTTTTTTTAGCTTTTTTTCTGAGAGATTTTTGAGACCCTAAGTAAATTTTCATATCCCATGAGACAGGTTTTAGCCAACTTAATAATTTCCTAATTAGGAAACTACTCCCCACATAATAAAAAATCAGTCAAAGAAAATAAAGTATCTTATAACAAAACCAACACATTGTTGGTACATAACAATGCATGCCATCCTCTGAAGTCAATGTTGATCATTATGTTGACTGAATTTCTTAAGACCTTTAGTGCTTTCCCTTCTTGATTTATACTATGCAATAAGCAATAATCCATTATATCCACATATCACAAATTATTCAATGGTTCCCTAATTGAGGGGTATCCATTTTGCTTCCAATTCTTTACTTTTACAAAAAATGTTGCTATATATTTGTACTGCTGCCTTCCCCTCTGTCCTTAACCATTGTAGGTAAAACAGTACATTTGGTATAGTTCTGAATTGTGATCCAGAATGTTTGACCCAATTTGTCTTCTCACAGTCCATAAATTAAGCTGAAAAATTGTGACACAATCAGTATACAGAATATTAAGTTATAAGATAATGAACAAATACAGTCCATAAAAAGGCTTTAGGCTCCAGGTTGTCCCTTAAATCTGGGGAAGTCCAGTCATTAGTCATTTGTGGCAGACTTACTGAAGAGAAGGAAGAGAATTTTTCTTTCCTAAGCTGTAAATGGCAGCCAGTGCAATTTACCTAGAGGGTGTTGTCCAATCCAACAGCTTGACTGTTGAAGTTTAAGAGAGTTTGAGGCATAATTGAGGGAGGAAATGATATACTCTGGATGCACATAGATACAGCAAGGCAGGAAGAGGGAGAAAACAGCTTCAAAGAAAAAACCTCTGGCTGCAGGGAAGAGCAACAGCTAAGTAAGACCTGACAATTCAAAGTAGAGATATGGAGAAAAGCAGATCCTGCAAAGCTAATTAAGCAATACAAACCAGAACAGATGCTGCCCACAATGCATGTGTGAGTTCTCTACAAAAGAAAGGCTTCCCAGACACCAGGGATGTTATATTTGTCACATATGTATCCTGCAAATGTGCCTCCATTATCAATGTACTATTCTTCCTAGGTTGCAGTGCCCCAGAAACACATAAAATGTACCCTAGCTGGGATTTTTTGTTTGTATGCTTGTTTGTTTTGTCATTTTAGTAAATTCCTTTGCTTTACCCTAATTGTGCCTATTACACTGTTTAATGAGAATCATCCAGGTGCTACAATGTTAAGACTTCAGACTCATAGTGTTATTCCTAGATCCTGAGAGTAGGTTTCAACCCAAATATGAGGAAGTAGCCTTATATGAAGGCTATTATATTTTAGGATTTTTTTCTTCCTGAGGCAATTGGGGTTAAGTGACTTGCCCAGGGTCACACAGCTAGGAAGTGTTAAGTGTCTGAGGTCTCTAACTACTGCACTATCTAGCTGCCCTAGGATTCATCTTTTGGAAATGTTAAGGCAAAACGTATGCAAAGTAGGGATGTCAAAGACAAAGGAGGCTGCGTTGCTTCCAAAAATTATGCGAATAAATTTGAATTCATGTTACCAAAACGTGACGTTATCTTATTATTGATAACAATTCCACACTTAGGTATCTTTTCTCTACACTTTCTACCCTTCCTCTCCTGCTGCATCTCTAGGGCTACAGAAGTTTTACGGTCCTCCAGAAGATGACAAGCAGGCTCGCCTTTGGGATATGAAACTGGTTCTTCCGGTTACTTCCTTTGTGTGAGCTCTTGCTTTTCCTCTCCGCCCCTGAGACACCAAATGCTCACTAAAGCAGTAGATAGAGCTTATTTTCTTTTCTTCTCACAGACTATTCCCCTCTCTCAGCTCCAACCTGAGTAGACAAGCCTTCGCCACCTTTGTCTCTCGCTCGGGATACACGCAGTAAATACCTCCCTCAGCTGCAGTCTCACCTGGAAGGAAGAGAACACTGGGAGGTAGCAATTGGTCAGCCTTCACCTCTTCCACAATAGCTTCATAGGCGAGCGCCTCCTACTACCCCTGTATACGTGCCCGCCCCTGCGTCCCGAGGACCTTTCCTATTGGATCGCTGGGGAATCTATGTGAGCACAGTGGTGGAGCCTTAGAGAGCGAAGAAATTGGATGAGAGACTGGGCGGTTTCCTTTCCCCTAGATTGCTGTTGGCATACAATTTTGTAGCTACCATCGGAGAAATTGCGTTGGGAAGGTTGTTCACCGCTCTCCGGGGCCTCTTCCTCTGGCGGGGACCGTGATTTAGGTAGGCAGCCTTCCTATTGTTTGCTGCAGTGCAGTAGCTGGTTTTGTACACCCGCCTAGTAAGAAACTACCCTACGTAACCACTGGGATGAGGGTGGGGCACCTGCTTGGGGACCCACCTTCTCCCAATAGGGGGTTTCAGGTGCGGCTCGTGGTCCAATTCTTGTCGTGATCGAGGTGTCTGAGGCAGTTATATTTCTGTCATTCTTGTCAAACCGAGAGGTCCTTTGCAGGAGGAAGTAGATAGGGAAGAATGCCTTCCGGATTTCCACTTTAATAGAGGAAGAAAGGGGGTGCTTTGAAAATATTTCCTTTCTTAACTATGAGGAAGTCATTAGCTGTTGCTAATCTCTGGGCCTGATGGGGCAAATCGTCCACCCTCCCTTTACTCTAGGTGACACTGTTAAAGATGAATGCGTAGTGCCTGTCACATAGTAGGCTCTTAGTAAGTGTTGCCTATACACTAGACAAGCAGAAGAGTAGATTAAGTTGAGTGGCTCTGTGTGTGTGTGTGTGTGTTCATGAAAATAATCCCTTGAAAAAATAAACCCTTTGCCCTGAGGAGATCTAAATGTTTTAAGAGATGTACCCCAGAACAATGAATTCTTTAAGGTTCCTAAAGTGTGCGCTGTGACTTTAATTTTTACAGTATTTACGTTTACATCCAACATAATACAATCTTCTGAGCAAAGGGATTGTGAAGATATCACATTTTTCGTGGTTCAGTCATTTTCAGTAGTCTGACTCTTTGTGACCCCTTTGTGGTTTTCTTGGCAAAGATAACTGGAGTGATTTGACATTTCCTTCTGCAGCTCATTTTACAAATTAGGAAACTGAGGTAAACAGGATCTGAAGGCCTATCAATAGCTCCCACCAAGCTGCATAAATAACACTGTTATGAAAAATAAACCTCAACCTAGAAAAAACTTTTATAGTATTTTATCTAGATTATCTGTAAATTTTTTCCCCTTTATCCCAAGACATTTAGTTGTGGCTGCTTTAAAAAAAAAAAATTATTTTCAGATAGATTTGTTAGCACTTTAAAAGATCCAAACTCAGATTTCCCACACCCTTACATATATATTTAGTCAATCGATCAAGAGGTATTTATTAAATATTTGCTATTTGTCCTGAAGACTCTGATAGTTATGCAGTAATTTAAGTTTTAATGTCAGAATCAAGACTGAGCATTTTTTAAAAATAATAAATATGTTTGCAGAGGGTTTCTTTATAATTATTGGTATTAGCTTTATAACTGCTAGTTGAATGAATTCACTGTTTCTGAATTTCTGTATGAATGCCTTAGAAATGTCAGTTTTCTATTAGTACATAGATATATAGCAGTATGTAGCTTTTATCATATATGGACCACTCTGATGAAATAAAACAACTAAAGTCGGTTATTTATTGCTAGAACAATCAGCCAGTTAATCAGTTAACTTTAAAATAATATAGCCAGAAATGAATATTATATTTAAAAGAGCTGTTAATGGTAGGAACTTTGAGGATTTTTCTTTTTTTATGGGTTGTGGGTGTAACTAATTTAAATATCATTTCCACACTTGATAGCAGATGTATTGACTTTGCTTGGTCTCATCCATCAAACTTCTAATCTCAATCAAAAAGTTAAATTGTTTACACAATTTAGGAGCTTAACTATTTCCTTTAGCATTTTTATCTTTTGGATATCAATGCTGAAGTCAAACATAATTGACTGACTTGTTTCTGAAATTACCAGTGACCCACTATGCTAATCTCCACTCCTCCCAAACTTTCCTAGATTGAGCTAGTCATATCAAATAGTACTTTAAGAAAAAAAAAATACATTTATGTAGCCAGTTCAAAAACACTACTTTCTCAGTCTACACTTTCCACAAGTATGCTTTTCTCCTCACCATACTAATTTATTTCTGATGACCTTTTTTTCTCTTCTCAATTTCTCTTCAGTTCTGTCACCACTCAAATCAGACTACTGTAATCTATCATGGCTTCACAAAGCCATTTTACTACTACTGCTTACTCCAGATGTCTGTTCTTTGGCTCTAATGAGATCCTTTTAATATCAGTAAACATTTTTACTACAACCTACTAAATAACCGGTTGCATCTGCCTGACCCTTTCTATAAGAGGTTGCTTAGTATCTACTAGCCATTTACATCAATAGTTTTTCTGGGTATGTTAATTATCCATCATTACTGGTTTTTGGTTATTTTGGGCTGTAGCCAGGAAACAGCACATTGCCCCCATATAATATTTTGTCTGTGGGAAATGATTGGCTAAAGTTAAATGAAGTGTGTGTGTGTGTGTGTGTGTGTGTGTGTGTGTGTGTGTGTGTGTGTGTTTAAGCAGGCTGGAACAGTTAGATATTGTTAGGTGCTTAAGAAAATTATATAGAATTGAGTAGAGGGATCAAAGGAACTAAATATAGTACTTTTTAAGAACTAGAAGATTTTTTTGAGGAATAATTTGGTATTTGAAGACTTTTCCTTTAAATCAAGGATTAAAAACTTAGGCTAGAATAAACATACATGCCCATAAAAAGTACATAAAAAGGATATTGGTATAGAATAATATCAATGCAACATTTTAAATACAAATTATCAAACATTACTAATTGACAATCTAGGGAGAACAATACTAATATTTCATTTATTGGGATTAATATCAGGCCCTCTAGAGCTCTAGATTTCTTTATGTATTATTCCTGTAATTCTGTAAGCTCTAAAAAGATTGTAGAAACTCAACAGAGAAAAAGTGTTTGGAAAGTAATTTTAAAGACTCAAAACAAGGAATGAATAGCCTGAGAAGGTACTTGGATCCTAGATTTGCTAAAAGTGACATTGAGAGTTGATTAAAGATATGATTTGCATATCCAGGTAATTATTGGCTTAATGAATATTATGTACTTAAGCCTTCTTTTCAACTTTAAGTTCTTTTTTGTAATATTCTCTCTAAAATGTAATATTCTCTGTTGAGGTTTTCTTGGAGTCTCTGGAGGCAGCCTTCTTTTCAGTTCATTAATCACCACAGGTGGAGCCAGGCGTTAAAATCCAAATCCTTTATTGTATCCTTCAAAGTCTTGTCTCCTTCACTTGGGGCTCGGCTAGTTTTTTCTGGAGGCCTTCCGGATCTTGGTTTCAGTGAAGAAGCAAAGGAGAACAGAATTTCTCTGGTCTTCCCTCATTCAGATTCTGGCTGAGCTTGTCCGAGCTTATCAAAGGTGTGAATCATGTAGAACTATAGTAAGTATTAAGAACAAGTACTGAACTAGAGAACTGTTAAGCATCAAGCTAAATAACCATTGTTTCTGTCAATTCCACTGACTTAGTACCTTGTAAAAATCTTTTGTTTCAAGTTCAGAGTTGTGGCCCATAACACTTTTTTTAAAAAAATAACTTTTAAGTCTTTTTGCTTTCAAAGTATTGCAGATTTTTAAAATTCTTTTTTTTCTCAGAAAATTGATTTAGCATTAAATATTGCTCTAAATCTCAAGTTATATCATTATGTCAGGAATGTGATTTCATCCACCTATGTAAATTGAAATTTTTCTGCAGCTTGTTAGCTAAATCTTGGAGAAGTATTTCCTATTATAAAACTTAAATTACTAAATATAAGGTCAGCATCAAGAAAACCTATTTTTTAATCTGGCTTTGTTTTTGCTTTGAAGGAATAAGAGAAAAATGCTTATTTTGTGTTGGTAGCTTGCCATGTCTTTGGTGGCATTGCCAAGTTTCCCAAAATAAATCATTCTGTTAATAAAATAATTTTAAGTATAAGCAAAATTTTCTGTAAAATTATGGGTATAATTGGTATAATTTTTATATACTGATATGTTTTATGATGTTTTTAATTTATTTATTCCATCAGCTATATAATAAATGGACATTTGTTTTTTATTTTGTTCTTTTCTACTGGCTTCAGGTTCCTCTCCAACTGTGAGGATGTAAAATGGATCCAGAAGAGCAAGAGCTGTTGAGAGATTACAGATACAGAAATTATTCTTCAGTGATTGAAAAAGCTTTAAGAAATTTTGAATCATCAAGCGAATGGGCAGATCTAATCTCTTCACTTGGTAGACTCAATAAGGTATTTGAGGAGTATATTTAATTAGATTAAGTAAGGGGGGGAACAATACAAAATTTTTAAAGTAACCACAGCTAGGTTTCTATTGATGGAATGTGTATTTACTCTGTCTAGTCTAAACTGTAATGTTGAACAGAAAATACAAGTTTTTAAAAAATTCTTTTTAAATTGAAATGACATTTTGTTGTTGTTGTTGTTGTTTTGCTGAAGAAATTGGGGTTAAGTGACTTGCCCAGGATCACAAAGCTAGGAAGTGTTCTGTGTCTGAGGTCAAATTTGAATTCAGGTCCTCCTGACTTCAGGGCTGCTGCTCTATCCACTGGGCCACCTAGATGCCCCTGAAATGGCATTTTAAAAAATTGTTTTAGTCCACTTTTTCCTTGTCACTTTAAGTAGCACATAATCTTCAAAGATTTTTTCAGATAAAGCAGGTTCTAGAAAAGCTTTTAGTATGGTCCTGGTAACAGAAGGTATGTTTTATCTTTTAAAAGACCTTTGTGGGAAAGAGTTGAACATTGACTGTATAGGCCATGAGACAACCCTTTACGTGTTTGTTCTCTCATGTGTCTGATTCCTTGTGCTCACTGCAGGGTAAAACTGGAACTGGAAAAAAGGAGAATGGTTAGCAGAATAGCAAGTAAGATAGAGAGCCTTATGAGGAACATTAAAAAAATTATTTTGCTAAAATGCATTTATTTTAATGCCATCCAGTTTTACTTTCCATGTCTTGTAGACATTGAGTGATAAGATTTAGATGTTTATATAATTTGTCTTTTTTCATTGTTTTCAGTTTTTTGGCACATGATTGAGACTTTAATATAGTTTCATCTTTATTTATTGAACATTTTTCTTGTGTTTGAGCTGAATAATTTGTTTTTCCTTTTTCTCTTTAAAAAATAAATTAGCCAATGTCTTATTGATTTTTAGATTTAAAAACCTCAACTCTCTTGTTTATAAATTCAGTATTTTTGTTGTCCCCTTTGAATCTACTATTCTATTCTGATTTTTTCAAAATTTATTTTATGTTTGTTTTGGGTTGATTAATTTGTTATCTTCTAGGTTTTTTATTTGTTTTTTTAAGTATGGTACTATAGTTCTCTTTTAAAAAAAAAATCCATGTGTTCAAGAATATACATTTTTCTATTTTAGTTATATCATGTATTTTGGCATTTTCTGTCATTATTACTTATTTTACTATATTGTTTGTATGATTTGTTTTTGAACCATTCATTGTTTTAAGATCGTATTACTTTTCATTTGAGTCTCTTAAAATAAAGTCTCTTTTGATTACAGTTTTATTGTCTTATGGTCTGTAAAAGATCTGTTTCCAAATAAATGAGTTCTTCGAAATATGATTTTTTAAGGTAATAATGATGTTGAAGAATCAATATACTCTTTGAAATTCTCAATCTAATTACCATTGGTCTATCAAATTTTTTTTCACTAATATTTATTTAGTCTCACAATTGCCTTCTTTAAAATACTATCTAAAAGATATCAATGATTTTTACATTTCAGTTAGTTTAGATTTTATACTATTTGGTCCATGTATAGAGGATATATTTAATACTAATATTGTTTCAAGGTAGCATAGCATAATGGATAGAGAGCCAGTAAGTCTAGCCTCCAACACATATTGGTTATTCATTATGTTTATAATATTGTTTCCTTGTATGTCTCATTTGATAGGGCTATTTTTATTTAGGGGTTAGAAAAGTGCTGTGCAATTTAATAGATGTTTTGGTGACCGACTGACAGAAGTTGGTTTGGGATAGGCCTAAAGAGCCAATCTGAGCCTGTGACTTAACTATTTATTGCATGACATTTACTTTAACCTTTTGCAAAAGAACTTGTGTATCCAGAAGTTTCTTGTTAATCCTTATATGCCCCAGGCCTGTGATAGAAGGAAGGGTATTAAAGCCATTGAGTAGAAAAAACTTCTTATTCAATGGACTTTATATTTTTTGGAAGAAATATATTATATCCTGAAATCAAGTGCCAAAAAAAAGAAAAGAGAGAGAGAGACAGACAGACACAGAGAGAGAGACACACAGAGAGAGAGAGAGAAAGCAAGTGAGAGAGAGAAAGCATTGCCTTCTACCCAGGAAAATACAGAAACAGCATTCAATATGAATTTGATTCCATGTCATACTACTTGCTTTGTTTAAAAAAAAAAAAAAAAGGAACAATACATTCTACACATTAACTGTAAACCTGCCCTGCTTGTCTATGCTACCATATGAACTTCCTGCCATTCTGTTCTCTTATCTTTTTCTTCTATTTTTTTCCTATTCTCTATTTAGGAGTCTGTTTAGTTGTCAGTTACTAAACATTTTTAAAGCCTACAATGTACCAACACTGTGCTTAATGAGAGGGATGCAAAAAGAAGTACTTGCTCTCAAGAACCTCACCATCTAACAGGGCAGACAAGCAAATAACCTGTATAAACAAGCAATATGCTGAATAATACAAAATAATTGAGAGGGAAGACACTAGAATTAAAAAGAGTAGGGAAAAACTTCGTGTACATAAGATTTTAGTTGGGACTCAAAGAAAGCTAGGGAAACCAGTAAATAAAATTGGATAGAGAGAGCATTCTGGGCACTGGAGACAATCAGAGAAAACGCCTGGAGCCAAGAGATGGAGGGAATCCAAAAAGGCTAATGTCACGCAGTCAAAGAATATTTGGGGAGGAATAAGGTGTGAGAAGACTGGAAGTAGAAGGAACATAGATTATGAAGAGCTCTGAATGCCAAATAGGATTTTGTATTTGATGCCTGCGGCAATGGGGAGCTACCTGGATATTGAGTGGAGTTGGACCTGTGCTTTTGGAAAAGCATATTGGTGCTAAATGATAGATGGCTTGATGTAGGAGAGACTGTAGGCAAGCAAATTGCCAACAGGCTATTGCAGTAGCCTGACAATGAGACCTACACCAGTGTGGTGACAGTGATGGAGTAGTCAAGGGAGAGTATTTGAGAAATATTGCAAAGGTGAAATCTACACGCCTTAGAAATAAATTGGATATATGGAAGTATGGGAGTATGATTTAGTAGATAATCAAGAATGACACCGAGGTTGTGAGTTTGAGAGATAGGTGGTCTCTACAAGTTAAAAGATACTACAAGACACTACAAGATAGTGGTCTCTACAGTTAAAGAAAAGGTAAGAGGTGGGGAAGATTTGAAAGGAAAGATAATGAGTTCAATTTTGAACATGTTGAGTTTAAGATGTTTGCTGGATATTGAATTTGAGATGTCTAAGAAGAAATTGGAGAGGTAAGACTGGAGGTCTTACATTGAGGGCAGAATGAGTAAGTTTGAGAATTATTATTATTATTATTTCCTCTTTCCCTTCTATTCCATATTGGGTAAGATGTATTTCTGAACCAAAGTGTGTGTATGGATATTCTTCCCTCTTTTAACCAGTTAAGATTAGAGAATGGTTCATGTCACCTGTATCAATCTCCCTCTATATAGACACTCCCATTGTTCCTTTCATTTACATAACATAATTTTTCCTATTCTTCTTCCCTCCTCTTCTTTCTCTGTGTATTATTCTTCCCTACCCACTCCTTTCTTCTTTTTTGATCATCTAAACATAATAGAACCATATCTAGGCCTTCTGACTAAACAGACCTCCTCTAAGACTTGTAGGGATTACAACATTTTGAGGGGGTACTTGTATGTGTGTGTGTATCCACATAAGAAACAGTTTAACTTGATCATGGTTTTTTGTCTCCTTTTGTTGGTATGTCAAATTTTCTACTCAGCTCTGGTCTTTTTATCAGAAATGCTTGGAAGTTTTTATTCCATTAAAGGTCAATATATTGCTCCTGTAGCTTTATACTCATTTTGTCCTGGGTAGGTTATCCTTGATCATAAGATTAGATCCTTCTGAATCGTCTGAATCTTCGATCTTCTGAAATATTATTATTCTAAGCCCTCTGTTTCTTCATAGTGGTAGATGTAAAATTTTCTGTGATCTGGACTGTGGCTCTTCTGTGCTTAAATTCCTTCTTTCTGGCTGCTTGCAATACTTTTTATTTGATTGAGACTGCTGGGTTTTGTCCATTATATTCCTGGAAGTTTTTACTGGAGTTTCTTTCCAGAGTTGACCAGCAGATTCTTTCAATGTCTACCTTGCTCTCTTATTCTAAAATATCTGGGCAATTTTCTTTTATGATTTCTTGAAATTTGGTGTTTAGGCTTCTTTTTAAAACTTGTAGCTTTCAAGTAAGACAATGATTTTTAAATTCTCTCTCCTTGATTTGTATTCTAAGTAGTTTTTTTCTTTTCTTATAGTACTTCACCTTTTCTGTTTTTGTTTTTGTTTTTTTTCAGAATTCTGATTTTATTATTACTTGATGCTTTTGAAAAATTAGTTAAGTTTCATTTGGCCAACTCTAATTTTCAAAGAATTATTTTCTTTGGTAAGGAGAAAGTATTTTGTTCTATTTGAAACTGTTAATTTTCTTCTCTTCCCTAGTTTGCCCTTTTATATATATATATATATATATATATATATATTTTATATATTTTTTTCTTTACTGTTTCCCTTTTGTTTTCAAAATATTTTTAGCTCTTTTTTAAATTGTTGCTTTAACCCCTCTAATTTTTAGATTTTTTAAATTCAAATTGTATTTTTCTTTGAAGATTTGTTTGTATATAATTTCAACTCATTCTTTCTATGTTTGTATCTTGAACTTCCCTATTACTATAGTAGCTCTTTATGATGAACATTTTTATTTTTATTCATTCTTCCAGATTATTTCTTGATTTTGGATTTAAAATTAGAGCCAAGCCACTTTTCGGGGGGGATGCCTGGCCTGAGCTTTTGTCTTCTTATATCCATCTTCTGTTTTCACAGCTTAGTCTGATAGCCTGCAAGCTTTCAGCATTCCCAAAGTATGTGATCTAAAGAGAGATATATTCACCACTCTTTTGATCTGGATTCTACAAGTTTCTGACCTAGATTTGAGTCTCTTGACTTGTACTAGGTTATAAGTTTCTGTAGACTTCTGCTGGACTTATTTATTCACTGCTAACCTACTTAAAAGATCTGTAGGCTCAGAACAATTGAACTGCTAATTTGTCTTTAGTATGAGGCTTATGCCCTGATTATTTCAGGTCAGGCTTGCCTGCAGGGCTAAAGGGTAGAAATGAGTCACCATTCTCCTACTGGGATCCCAGCCACACAGCTACCTTTTGCTTAAAGTTTCATGCTCAATACTGATTCTCCACCCTGAATCTACAACCTGAACTGGAGAGAGTGGACAACAGAACTGCCAAGTAGCATGAGTTTCTGTATCTAGTGCTCATCCTGGGAATCCCTCAAATCTCTTTCTGCTCTGGTGCTTCCCACACTGGTACCCTGTCTCAGCCCTTTTTCCATCTCTGTGAATTGCAGCTCTCCCTGTCTTGGATACTCCTGGCCAGACTCTGTTCCTTGAAACTGTAGACCACTTTGTCAATCTCTTTAAGGTGCCCTGAGCTGGAAAAATGATTCACTGTGATTTTTAATCAACTTTCCTGATGAAGTTTGGTCTGGTACATTTTTCAAAAAAAGTGTTAAGAAGGGATAGTGAAAAACTAAACTCATTATTTCTTCTACTCCCATTATTTTGAACCCACCTCTGAATCTAAAGATTCTTAAAATTTAACTCTGATCTATTTTCTAAGTTGTTGGGGGTTTTTTGAGAGTAGATATTTACATTTTCTTCTTTTTTTCCCCCTTTTTATCTTTAGATTATACATTTCTTGCTATTTCACATAGATAATGATTCCTGAGTGGTCTATTCTAGTTTTCAGGAAGTTTATTACTTATGTGGATAATATTTATGACTTTGTCTTCTAAGCTTTTTTTCCCTTTTAATTCCTTTCTCCAGAGGTTCCCCCCCCCCCAGGCAATTGGGATTAAGTGACTTGCCCAGGGTCACACAGCTAGGAAGTATTAAGTGTCTGGGGTCAAATTTGAACTCAGGTCCTCCTGACTTCAGGGCTGGTGCTCAATCCACTGTGCCATATAGCTGTTTCCAGAAGTTTTCTTTTTCAATTTCATTTCATTTTGTAATCTCTTGATCATTTTTGTCTAGGTATTCTTTTACACCTTGTGGAAAATCTATTTTTTTTTTAATTCCTGCTTGTAGTTTTTTACATTTCTATTCATTCTTTTTCCAGATATAATTTTTATATTGGCTAGTGTTTTCTTTGATTTATTCATCTTCTTAACTGAGGCTTTGGTTTAGGGATAAAATCAGTTCACTTCTGTGTCTTTAGGTAGGGTGGTCAGTTCTACTTGGTCTTGCTTGGATCCCCTGGATTCTTGTGTGGACCATGTCCTGGGAGTTAGGATTTCCTAGATCTTTGAGGTCCACAGACTGCATCTTCAGAGACCTCTATTGGCATCCCAGAATGGAGTTTTAGGGACTTGGGAGTCCCTTGATTCAGTTTACCTTATTCTCATCATTACTGTGATCAGCTATTCTTGATGACTTTGAAGATCCATGCTCTGTATTTCTGATCCATGTGATGGCTTTCTGAGAGGAGACCTCTGTTCTTGCTATCTTGGAATACATAATCTTGTAGGCTATCAATGTCTGTGGTTACAATGGAAGGCTTCTAATTTGTTTGCCCAGATTAATTCTGGTTTTTCTGTGGCCTTCTTTATTCCCCCATGTTTTTATTGCCATCTTGTTGCGGGCGTAGCCCCTTTAAGATTCCTTGTCTGATCTATCTTTGGGACAAGATATTCCTAGGGGAAAAGATCAGTATCTGAGCCAGTTTGGGCTGTACCCAGTCTCCAGTTGATTTGGGTTTTCAACCCCCTTTGATACAAGATCTGGTCAAACTAGTTTGGGCTTGTACCCAGCCCCCCCACCAGATCTGAGCTGGCTTGGATAAAGCCCTCCAAAATTCTGGCCTTCAAGGAATTAACCTGAGCTCCGCCCATTACTTCTTCAAGCAGATAAAAAGAGCAAAGCTAGAATCATCGGAGGTCAGAGATTTGAAAGATACCTTTTACTAACCAGACCTTAACGTTGCTTCCAAACCCGGCAATAAACATCTTTTTACCCATCTAGGTTTTCGGCCTGTAAAGTCATTTACAGGGGACTCTCGCCACCACTAGACCTGATTTAACTTTGTATCCTTGCGCCGAATCCTAAGGGGTTGCAGGGGAGCTCCATGTGACTCCCTGTACTCCGAATCCTGCCACTAAGACTTCACTTAATCCTATTGAGGTATATACTTCCTCATTAGGTATTTACCTCATGATTTGGTTCCTCATCATTTTGAGGTTCCCTATTACCTCATCAATCTTAGTTTTTAGTACCTGTTGCAATAAGTTGTTTATTGCAGTTAATCTGGTACAATTTTTAAGGTTTTGACAGGAATATGTAGCAGTCAACCTGCCTACTTCTGTTTAGGCAGCTATCTTGGCCAGAAGTCGTAGAAATTTATTTTTCCATGCTTCCCATAAAGCCAGTTTTCTCCCCAAGTCAGCAGGCAGTCATCAACCTTAGTTTTTTTCCAGTGGTTCTGAAAGGTTTTGATAAGTTGAGTCATTTTTTTCTAATAGAGCATCACCTTGCCAATGCCTTTACTAGATCCATGCTCTAGAGTTTCTGTTCCTATTCTTTGTTAACCCCAAAAATCTTATTATACAGTTCAGCTGTCCACAGATTTCCCGATTTCATACCAAATACCTGACATTATTCCAGGAGTACTTATTCTATGAGTACTGAGATTCTCTCAGGGTCTGGATCTCTCACACATGAAGAATACTAAGTCTTACATGGACCTTTGCCCAAGTATCTGATTGAGGACTCAGACTTCTTTAATAGAATCATAATCAAAGGAAGCATTGTGAATTGCTGAAACTCCCATCCTACAAACCTCCAGACATAACTAAAGGGTCCTAGGGTGGAAAATATTCTTGTTTCTTTGTTTAAATCATCAGGTAGACATTGATGAGTGATGGCCCACAGTAGATCACTCAAGAACACCAGACCAAAATCTTGTCTCCTTGGACTATGTTGTCAGCCTGTTGTAATCTCATTTAGTAATGTTTTCATGTGATTGCCTAGTATAGAAATGATGTGGAGCAATTATCACATTATTTCTAAATCTGAAAAATGAGCTGTAGAAGGAATAGCAAAAAACGTCAATATCTTTGCCAAGAAAACCCCAAATGAGATCACAAAGAGTCAGACGTAACTAAAAAATGACTGAACAACAGACTATTCTATAATATTATAGAGCTCTCCTATTAGAGCAATGAGAATAGTGGGAAAGCATGAGTTAATGCTTTGAAATGAGTTTTAACTCAGTAATATCACTACTGAGTTTGATTTTATAATCTAGTCATACACATACTAGTGTATGACATTTGCAACTGCCTACTTTCTCAA
The DNA here is from genome assembly GCF_048593235.1 of Sminthopsis crassicaudata. Taxonomy (NCBI): domain Eukaryota; kingdom Metazoa; phylum Chordata; class Mammalia; order Dasyuromorphia; family Dasyuridae; genus Sminthopsis; species Sminthopsis crassicaudata. The sequence continues at coordinate 260,338,850 of NC_133619.1, read as the reverse complement.
TTTTAGATTCTGTGGTATGATAACAGTATGGCACTATTATCACTCGTTATCATCAGATCATCATGGCTTTATCTATTACCTTATAAAATGCAGTGACATTATCATAAAGAATAGTAGTACAGCCATAAATGATAACAATTTGTACTCATTGTGGGAATTTTATGTACTGACTTACACACTTAGCAAATATCTTCTCTTTTTATGGTTATGATTATTGTTATTGAGCTATAGTGTTATCCATAAAAAAGGAATATTGTGAGTGATTGCTGTAACAGTGCTCCAGATTTGAGGAGATATTTTCATACTGTTCAATCTATAATGCAAACATTTCTTTTTTAAAAAATCACTAATTACTTATTTTTACATTTTTTTTTTAAATTTAGGTTCAAGTTCTCTTCTTTCCCTTCTCTTCTCTACCCATTGAGAAGGCAAGAAATATTATATCAATTATATATTTAAATTAGGCAAAAATATTTCCATGTATCCCGTGCTTCAAAAACAAAATAAGAAAAATTAAGAAAGGGAAAAAATTATGTTTTAATCTTCACACGGATTGTATAAGTTCTCCCTCTGGAGATAGATAACATTTTTCTTCATAAGCCTTTTGAAATATTGCTGAGAAGTGCTAAGTCATTGACAGTTGATCGTTGTACAGTATTGCTCTTACCATGTACAATGTTCTCCCAGTTCTGTTTGCCTCATTTTGCACCAGTTTATATAAATCTTCCCATTTTTTTCTGAAACTATACTGCTTGTTATTTCTCATAGAACAATAATATTCCATTACAATGACATACCACTTTTTGTTCAGCCACTCCCGAATTGATAGACTTCTCTTCAATTTCCAGTTCTTTGCCACCACAAAAAGACCTGCTGTAAATATTTTTATACATGTAGATCCTTTTCCTTTTTCTTTGATCTCTTTGGGATACAGATCTAGTAGTGGTATTATTGAGTCAAAGGATATGCTTGATTTTATGGCCTTTCATTCATAGTTCCAAGTTGTTCTCCAAAATGGTTGGATCAGTTCTGAATTCCACCAACAGTTCAGTAGGTATCCCACTTTTCCCACATGCCCTCCAACATTTGTCATTTTTCCCTTCCTGTCATATTAGCCAATCTTATAGGCACTTCAGAATTCTTTTTAATTTGCATTTCTCTAATCAATAGTGATTTAGAGCATTTTTTTCATATGACTATAGTTAGCTTTGATTTCTTCTGAAAACTGCCAGTTTGATCATTTATCAATTGAGGAATGATTTTGGTTTTGGGTTTGGGGGGGTTGTTTTTATAAATTTGGCTTAGTTCTCCATGTATTTGAAAAATGAGGCCTTTATCATAGAAACTTGATATAAATCCATCAACCCCCTCCACTTTCCTGCTTTCCTTCTAACTTTGACTACATTGGTTTTGTTTATGCTAAAAATTTTAAACTTTATATATTCAAAATTATCCTTTTTGCCTCCTCTGAATCTCCCTATCATTTGTTTGGTCACAGATTCTTTGCCTATCCACAGATCTGACAAATAAAAATTTCTTTGTTTCCCATTTGCTTATAACAAAATGGTTTACTTCTAACTGATCTATCTATTTTGAGGTTTTCTTGTTATGTGATGTGAGATGTTGGTCTATACAGAGTTTTTGCCAACTACTCTCTAGTTTTCTTAACAGTTTTTTCCCCAAATAATTGAGTTCTTGACTTCATAATTGGGATCTTTGGAATTGTCTAACATTAGGGAACTCTGCTCATTTGCTTCTGTATAACGTGTACCTAATCTATTCCATTGATCAACCCACTCTGTTTTTTAACCAGCACTAACTGTTTGATGATTACTACTTTGTGATATAGATTTATATCTGGTACTACATGGTTCCCTTCCTTCACATTTTTTGATCATTAATTCCTTTAACATTCTTGACTTTTTATTTCTCTAGATGAATTTTGTTATTACTTTTTCTAGATTTATAAAGTAATTCTTGGTGCTTTGATTGGTATGATACTATCTAAATAGTCTAGTCATTTTTATTATATTGTCTCAGCCTATTTATAAGCAATGAATATTTCTCCAGTTATTTAGATGTCTTTATTTGTGTCAAGAATGTAACCAGTGCAAAGCATTCTAGTTTAGGGAAAAGCTATGCATCAGGGCAAGAAGAGGTCACAGATCAAGCATAAAAGGGCTTGACTTTGTGTAGGCTACACAGAAACAGGTGTCAACTGACAGGTCGATTACTCACTACCCTATTTCATTTGTAAACTTTTAAAATCGTTTGTTCAACTGTTGAAATGTTCATGTTTGTGAATATTTATTAGTTATATAATAAAAAATTTAAAAATGGAAAGTTATCAATTCTAACATGTGAAAATGAAGAGGGCATCCATTCCCAGTACAATGGATATCCTAAGTTTGCAGAGACAGGAAATAGAATTCTTTATGAGAAACAGTAAATAGGAAATTTGACTGAATTTTAAAGTTCATACTGAAAGGAAAAGTAATATAACTGGACAGGTAGATTGGAACCAGAAGGTAAGGGTTTTAAAAGTTAAATTGAGTTTATATTGATCCCCAGAGGCAATAGGAAAGCCTGTAGCTTTCTGCACAAAGGAGTTGTGGTACATAATGAATAATAACTGAGGAAACAATTCAAGCTATGTGGTTTATTAGCAAAATAGTCATAGTCAGTGAACTCTCCAGCTAGTCCAAAGACCCAGAATACAGAGTGAGATAGATTTTTATGTATTATTATATTATTAATGCATAATATATTATTATTATATTATGTTATTATAATTATTAAGAATAATTAATCAGGGGGCAGCTAGATGGTATACTGGATAAAGCACCAGCCCTGAAGTCAAGAGGACCTGAGTTCAAATCTGCTCTCAGACACTTAATATTTCCTAGCTGTGTGACCCTGGGCAAGTCACTTAACCCTAATTGCCTCAGCAAAAAAAAAATAATAATAATAATTAAGAGAAAACCATGTTACAAACTAGGATATAAATTTAGGTAATCAGATTTCTAATTGGAGGAAAGATTAAAGGCTTTTCAAGTTGGAAGGAAGAAAGAATGAATTTAGTTTAGAAGGGGGATGAATAGGTTTCAAGGTTTTTCTTTTCCCAGAATTGAGAAATTCTTTTTTTTTTTGGTGGTGGTGGTGGTGGTTCTTTACATTTGCATTGTTATAGTTATTAGATAGATAGATAGATAGATAGATAGATAGATAGATAGATAGATAGATAGTTTTCTTGGCTGTGCTTACTTCACTTTTACATCATTTCATGCAAGTCTTCCCATTGTATTTGTTGGGGTTTTTTTTAGCTCAATAATAGTCTATTATATCCATGTACCATAATTTGTTTAGTCATTCCCTAATCGATGGACAACCACTTAATTTTCTGTTCTTTGCTACTGCCAAAAGTACTGCTATAAATATTCTGCTACATAAGGGACTTATTTTTTTTCTCAGTATGTCCTTTTGTGAAATGTGAAATACCTAGCAATGGCATTATTTCTTGCATTTGTAATTTTGTAGTTGCAATTACCTGAAGAAAATTTAACATTCCTCCAATTTAATTATTTTTAAAATGTTTAAATACAAAATACTTAAATAAGCAATCATAACTAAAACAAATTCGCGGATCACCAATATAAAATTAACTAAAGCTACCGAGGCCACCTGACTTCTGCCATTGTCATCCAGAATAGTGACTCTCAAAATTCCAGTCTAAGAACCATTTGAATCAGAAGATCCTAGAAATCAGATATCTCTACTACATTAAAAATAAATAAATAAAATTAAAAAAATAAAAAAAAGCTTGATACAAAGTTTGAGATTAGTGAGATAAACACTTTATTGATGTGTCTCAGAAAACTATAGATATCTTTCAAGGTGGACTATTTTTTATTTTTTAATTGAAGTTTTTATAACATCTCTGGATGAAATTTTTTCTCTCTGGATAAGTAAACTTTTTTTTTGATCTTTAGATTAACCAAGTTTTCTCTGAAAATTTTTCATCATGAGGCCTTTGGAATTGTCATGGATCATTGTATTGATCAGAATAGCTTATTCTTTCATGATTGATTATTGCTACAATATTGCTGTTACTATATGCAATGTTATTCTGATTTTGCTCACTTCACTTTGCATTAGCTCATTTTAAATCTTTCCAGGTTTTTTCTGAAACTGTCCTACTTGTCATTTCTTACAGCACAACAGTATTTCACCACAATCATGTAACATAACTTGTCCAGCCATTCTCCACTTGACAAACATCCTTTCAATTTTCAATTCAGTGCCACCACAAAAAAGAGCTGCTGAGATTTTTGTACATATAGATCATTTTCCTTTTTCTTTGATTGCTTTGGGATACAGACTTCATTATCATGTTATACACAAGAGCCTAGTTGTAGACTATTTTCTTCAAATCAAATGATAGTCATTGAGTGTCTATTTATTATATGCTAAGCACAGTGGAGAGGTACAAAGATATACCAAAAAAGTCTGCTCTCAAGACATGTATAGTAAAAAGAGAAATAAACCCCTTTTCTTCTTCCCAAAAGTTAAGTAAATAAATTGATGTAGGATCATAGATTTAAAAGCTAGAAAGTCTAAACCCCTTCATTTATAGATGAGGAAACTGAGACCCCGAGTATCTAAGTGTCTTGCACAAAGTCACACAATCAAATAACATTTATTAAGTGTCTGCTCTGTAAGTGCCATGAACTGTTCTAGGTACTAAGGATACAAAGAAAGAAACAATCCTTATGAAAAAAGAAGCTTATGAATAAATGAGCCTGTTCTGTTAAAATGTGTTTGGAAAATATAGATTTGTTCCAATGAGATTGATATTAGGGAACAATTTAAGCATAATCCAAATTTGGTTTATGTTTATATCCAATTTCACCTTAGAAAAACATTAAGGATGAAGAAAATTGCACTGCTTCAAAATTCACTCCCAAGTTTACCTACTTCCCCAAATAAATTTCAGGTTTCTTTAAAGATAAAGTGCCTTTATATCTTGGGGTTCAGTAGGAGCTGTGTTTGGAAGAGGGAACATCACACCCCTGCATTCTTTACTCCCTCCCAATTATTTCCCCATTTTTTTAATGTCTTTGGTCCTGCAGTTTTGGCCCATTGAAGCTCTCTGTCTTGCTGGTAGCTGTTGATTGCCAGCCCAGACCCGTGGAATTGGTATTTAGCATTTTTATTTAGTTTCTATATTTTTTAATGTGTTGATGACAAAATTTGTTTATCCCTGATTGTGGCTTTATGATATTTGAATTGTTTCTTTCTGGCTGCTTGCAATATTATCTGTTTCGTCTGGGGACCTCTGAAATTTGACTATATTATTCCTGGGAGTTTTTATTTGGGGATCTCTTTCAAGAGGTGATCTATAGTTTCTTTCCATTTGTTTTGCATTCTAGATCTAAGATATCAAGGTTCTTTTCCTTGAAAATGTCTTGAAATAATGATATTTAGGCTCTTTTTTTGATCATGGCTTTAAGGTAGTCTTATAATATTTGAATTTTCTCTCCTCAGTCTATTTGCTAAGTTGATTGTTTTTCCAATGATATATTTCATGTTTTGTTATCTATTATTTATTATCTATTTTCATTATCTATTATTTTTTGTTCATTCTTTTGATTTTGTTTCATTGTTTCTTGGTCTCATTAAGCACGTTTCCACTTGTCCAATTCTAATTTTTAAGAAATTAATTTTTAATGGGCTTTTGTACCTTCTTTTCCATTTGGCCAATTCTACTTTATTTTATTTTATTTTTTTATTGAACTGAATACCAAATAAAAAAAACACAGATTAGAAAAAGAAAGACTGAAAAGCTGTTCTGTACCCAACAGAACATCAGGGAGGATTCAAGATATGTAACAATAAATTTCTATTTCAAGAAAGTATATATAATAATAGAAGAGATTATATTCATACTCAATCCATCTTCTCTTTGCTTTCTTATAATTTATTCTTTTGTCTCTGCTGTGTGCTTCTTACTTTATTCTTTTTCCTCCCTTTCATACTCCCCCCATATCTCTGAAGCAAGTTAGAGTTAAACACAGATCCATGTAGATATACATACACACATACATAAATGTACATAAATATATACCTACACGCATCTAAAACAATGTGAATATGGCTAACATATAATGTAGATTTCTCTCTTGATTGAATCTTTAAATTTGGCTTTGTCTAAGATCAATGATTACTAGCCTTACTTTTTTTTTCTAATAAATTCTACTCCTTATCTCTTATTTCCTATCCCTATTAATTCATCTACTTTAATTCTGTTCCTTAACTTGCTTTGCTATCACTTAACCTCCCCTGCCCATGGATCCCTCCTTTTTCTTCTCCTCCATCCTTTCCTTCCCTCTTCATCCCATTTCTATTAATCTACACACCTTATCCCACTGCCATTAATCTACATATCCTTCTATACCCTATTATCCTTTACCCTATTTCTTCCCCCCTTATTTTTTAATAATTTTGGAGGGTGCTACATCCTTTGTGCAATATATGTAGCATTGCCTATTATTCAACCCATTTTTTGATTTAGAACTACAAGCCCTTCTCCTCCCTCTAATACCTCTGTCTTTTCTTCCTGTGCACTTCATTTGTATAACATAATTACTATTTTTAGCTTTTCCTAAATATTTTTGCTTTTTAGAGACAGATCACTTAGCTCTGCCCCAACAATTTTTTGAGTTATCCAATTACTGATGTCAGTTTTAAATATATGGTATACATTTCCATGTAAAAAACGTAAACAATTTGTTCATGTTAAGTTCCTTGAAATTAATTTCCCTTGTTGCACTCTCCTTGTGTTTATTTGTTTATATTCTTCCTACTCATTTCAGTATGTTGATAGTATTTTAATTCTAGTGATGATACTCAAGACTAAAGAAAAATTGCTGGTATTGTGCTTTCCTCATGTTAGCATTCTAGGAGTGTTAGATTTACATTTAACTATCAAAGTCATCTTTTTGTGTATTACCTATTTTACAGGCTCTTCAGAGTAATCTGACATATTCCCTGTTGCCAAGACGTCTCATTATCAGTAAGAGATTAGCTCAGTGTTTGCATCCAGCTTTACCTAGTGGAGTACATTTGAAAGCCCTAGAGACCTATGAAATCATATTTAAAATTATAGGGACAAAATGGCTCGCCAAAGATTTGTTCCTTTACAGGTAGGTTTGCTTTTTGAAATTTTATTTTCTTATCAAGAAAGCATGTTTAATTTTCAGATTAGAAAGTATTATTGGTCTTTTCTTTTTCCTTTCTCTCAGTTGTGGCTTGTTTCCCCTTCTGACAAATGGAGCAGTGTCAGTGAGACCTGTCCTTCTTGGTCTGTATGAGAAATACTTTCTTCCACTAAAGAAGTTGCTTCTTCCAAGTCTTCAGGCATTTGTTATTGGACTGCTGCCTGGCCTAGAGGAGGGCTCAGAGATTTATGACAGGTAAGAATTTATACCTATCTATCAACAGTAACTTAAAATGGAAGCTGTATCTTATATTCTCCTTCCATGGAAGTAGGGGAGGTCTTTTTTAGAGGAGGAGTAAAAGCACCTCTTTTTTCCTCTTAACTGTAAACATGGAATAGGGCTTGGATTTAGGAAGAGGGATTTAAATTGTAGCTGTAATATTTGTTAGCTGTTTATTTTTCTCTTTACTAAATCTCACTTTCTCCATCTGTAAAAAAAAAAAAAAAAAGATATAATAAAATAAACTTGCAATATAAAGTACTATATAGATGTGGATATTATTAGACTCAATAACCTATCATTAATTAAGCACTTACACAGACATTGTGCCAATTATTAGGAATATAAAGAAAGGCAAAAAAAAAAATCATCTTTTGCTCTTAAGTAGCTTACAGTTTAATCAGAATTAGGAGGAACAACATGAAAATAACTATTTACAAATATATTTTATAAAGGATAAATAGAATGTCTTCTTAGAGGGAAGGCATTAATATAAAGGAGGATTGGAGAAGGCTTCTTACAAAAGGTGGAACTTTAACTGTGACTTGAAAAAAGAGAAATTAGGAGTCAGAGATGGGGAGGGAGAGTATTTCAGGCATGAGGCATAGTCAGTGAAAAATACCAAATCAAGAGATGAAGTACTAGGTTCAAGTTCCAGTAACAAGGCTAATGTCAGTGGATCATGGAGAAAAGAAATGTGTAAGAAGACTGAAAAGGAAACAGTGAGTCAAGTTATAAAAGACTTCAAAAGGTAAAAGGGGATTTTATATTTCAACTTGAAAGTCAATAAAGAGTCACTAGAGTTTATTGATTTAGAAAGAAGGACATGACAAGGTTAAACATGGGTTTTAGAAAGATCAATTTGAGAACTAAGTAAAAGATGGAGTAAAGTAAGGAGACAAGTCAGCAGGTTATTGCAATACTCCAAGTGTGAAAAGCAATCTTTGGGGTTGCCTTATAAGAGGGAAGGCATTTACTGAATATGTTATAAAAGTGAAAATGGCAGAACCTGGCAACTTATGGGATATGGGAGGTGAGAGAGGATTTGAGGATGATGCTTGGCTTTCAAGCCTGAGGAACTGGGAAAATGGCAGTATGCTTGATGATAATAGGAACATTAGGAAGACTGGAGATTTTTATGGGAAAGAAACTGAGTTTGGTTTTGGATATTTTGAGTTTTAGATGTCTTTGGAACTTGTAGTTCAAGATATTTAATAGATAGTTGGAGATTTGACACGAGTTCAGGAGACAGATGAAGGCTAGACAAGTTGACCTGAAAATCATTTGCATATAGGTAACTAAATCCATGAGAGCTGATTTGATCACCAAATGAAGGAGAAGATAAGAGAGTGAAGGACAGAGTTCTGTGGGACACCCATGGCTTTCAAACATGACATGAATGAAGATCCTGCAAAGGACACAGAGAAGAAATAATTGGATAGCTGGGAAGAGAATAAGGAGGGAACATTATTATGAAAACTTAGAAAAGAATGTTAAAGAAAAGAATAAAATGAATATTGTTCAAGACTCTAAAGACATCAAAAAGGATAAAGATGGAAACATGGCCTTTAGATTTGGCAATTAAGAAGACAGTAGTAACTTTGGATACAGCAATTTTGGTGAAATGATCAAAAGCCAAACTGCAGTTACTTAAAAGAGAATATAAGCAGAGGAAGTAGAAGTACTTATTGTGGATGTCCTTTTTAAAAGAATTTAACCAGAAAAAAAGAGGAGAGAGATATAATGATAGTTATTGGGACTAGATGGATGGATTGGGAATGAATTTTGGGAAAGAAATGGCTATGTACATAGATGATAAGGAAGCAGCCAATAGACAGGAAGAGATTAAATATTAATAAGAGTGGGGATGATACAGGGAACATTCTATTGGAGAATAATTGGAATGAGATAACTTGGCAAGAGTTACCTATCTCTTCATGTGAAAAAGGGGAGAAGGAGGAGGTAATGGCAGAAGGCATTTTAGTGATATGAAATGAGGAACAGGGAATTGGGTCTCATCTTTTTCATTGAAATACAAAGCAAAATTTTTAGATGAGAAAAGTCAAAAGAGGGAAAATTAAGGAGGGAGAAATCAATCAGTAAACATATTGTGCATTCTGTGCCATGCACTGTGCTAAACTCTAAGGATACAAAAGTGACTGCCTTCAAGTTGCTTACAATCTAATGGATGAAAGAATTTGGAAAAAGCTACTGTGCTAAGTGGGTTAATGAGTCAGTTTGGGAGATAAAAAGGATTGCTTTGCTGCAATGAGGACAGAGTTGTAATAATATAACAAAAATTTATAATGGAACATGATTTTTTATTTTCTCCATCAGTGCATGATGGATATAGACCAAATCCTCATAGCTAAGAAGATTGCATTCAAGTCTTGATACACTGGCTCTATGATTCTGGGCACATCATTTTACCTCTCAGAACTCTAAGCACTAAGACAGAGAAGTTGCTGAGCGATATGGTAGAGGAAGTATCCACACTTACCAATTCCCTATGAATTTATGGGTACAGTGCCTATTCCTATAAGTAATTAAAAGGGGAAACCATAGCTTCAAAATAGCACTTTAAGTATACAAAATAGTTTCTTTATCTTAATTTTGTCAAGAAACTAATGTGAAGGGAAGACAAGATAATAGTATCATAGATGCAGATCTTTCTACTCTTTGCCCATTGTCACATAGAATTCAAAACTAAGGATGGAATATGTGGGCATGGGAGAGTATTTTATGCTTTAGGCCAGGGATTCTCAAACTACGGCCCGTGGGCCAAATGCGGCCTGCTGAGGACATTTATGTGACCTGCCTGCTTATGGCAAATGGGCTGAGGGGCGGAGACGGAGTGTGAGTTTTTGTTTTTACTATAGTCCGGCCCTCTAAGAGTCTGAGGGACAGTGAACTGGCCCCCTATTTAAAAAGTTTGAGGACCACTGCTTTGGGTTTTTGTACTTTTTCCTTTTTAAAGTGTTTTCAAATATTTTACCTCATAAATATATATCATATATGCTTATATATATTGTATATATTTTACCTCATAAATAGGTACATATTATAAATAAGTAACAATAGGTATTTATGTAATGAAATGTAACAAATGCCGTTATCCACATTTTACTTGTGCTTCTGTAGATGAAATCCCAAAAGATTAGGGATAGGTAACAAAGACAAGAAGATAAGATTTTAGACTAAGCACAAAGATTTACCTATACTCTTTTATACCAGGGCCATTTCCAAACATCCTGATCTATATCTGACCACTGGACCCAGATGATTCTGGAGGGGAAAGTGAGGCAGGTTACCTTGCACATCCCTCCCTGATTTAAATCCAATTCAGCTCCATATCATGGTATCATCTCCCTGTCATGGTCCTCTTCAAGAAGGAAGGACCAACTATAACCCCATGGAATAAGAGAGGAACTAGTTATCTGTGAACTCAGAATTGTGGACTCTTAGAGACCATTAAAAATTGAGACATGCTCTCTAAGGAGTGAGAGTAAATACAGCTTGGCTGTGAGATGTGTGATCAGTCACTGGCAACAGATAAGAGAGTCAACAATCAAAGAACACAGTGCTTAAAAAGAAATAATGTCCCTTTTGGAGTCAGAGAGATTTCTTTCCCTTTCCCACCTCATTGGCTGTATCTTTTAGACTTCTTTGCCAAGTAGGAGACACCAAATCCAACAGAGGATGGGGTCTGGGGAGCTGAGTGAGGAGACAGCTCGAAGAGTATGTCTTTGTGTGATTTGAGAATAGAGCAAACCTTGATCTTCAGAGGCTGAGCTACAAAAGGAATGGGCACAGTGAAATTAGCTGAGCAATTTGCCTGGCAGAATGGCAGCATGAGGATATTATAAGCGAAGGAATATTGGTGCTTTACAGTGCCAGAAGCATGCAAGGTTTTTGATATGTGTGTAATTCTCTATGAATGTATTCTGATTGTGTGCCCACTCTTTTTAAAGATGCTTAGTGTAATTGTTGTAGAATATGTCCTAGCTTTATGGGGAAAATGTTTTGTAAGTACCATTCTTATAAATACCTTTGCTTTGATCTAGTTCTGTCTCTTGACTGATTATTAAAAGTAAAGTGTTAATAATATAGACATATAGGTGCCTTGAATTTAGGATAGCTGTCTTCTAGGGAGAACTCGGGAGGTAACTTGGGACATGGAGTTACAAACAGATATAGAAATTAAGGCCTAGAGGGGTTCCTTCAAATAATTTTTGGCAAATTCAGTCCCTTTTAGGTACTGACTGTGGGCTGGGTACTGAACTCAAATAAGACACTGCCACTTTTTTCAAAGAGCTTATGATCTAGTAAACAAGGTAAAATATACATGCAGAAAGTATGATAAAAAGCAGAATTATAAAGTAAATTGACCTCATAAAGCTACTGTCAACATTGGGAATGTGCTGTTTCCATATAAAGGCTGCAGAAAAAAAAAAGAGAGAAGGAAAAAATAAAACTAAAAACACCAATACTAAACTCTTATTCAAAGCAATGAGTGGTTTCATTTTTTTTTTTAATTCAAATTTTTAAAATTCCTTTCAGGAATAAGCCAAAGAAAAACTGCCTTTATCATATTGTGAATTTTTTTTATACTTCAGAACAAAGCTTGTCAAAGTGTATCAAGGGGAGAACCAAGAATTTTGTTTTGTTTTAATTTTTGTTTTTTATATTTTTATTTTATTTTATTTACAAGATATATGCATGGGTAATTTTTCAGCATTGACAATTGCAAAACCTTTTGTTCCAATTTTTCCCCTCCTTCCCCCACTCCCTCCCCCAGATGGCAGGTTGACCAATAAATGTTAAATATGTTAAAGTATAAGTTGTTTTTTATATTTTAAATAAAGTTGTAGGGCTGTACAAAAATGTATGGACTGGATTTGGATCTCAGGTCATAGTTTGTGACCCCCACTTTAACAAATGTACTAAATAAAATATATCTATAGACATGATTCAGAATTTGATTGTCTACTCTCTTGTTAGAACTATGCTTTGAAGTGACAGTTCTTTTCAAATGTGACCATCATTAAAAGTAAATATTATACTTAAAAATCTTCCCATAATTCTACTACCTGCTCAAACTTTTTCTTTTCATCTTTTTACTGTCAAATTCATAGAAAAAGTCGCCTTTAGTCACTACTTATAATTTTTTGCCATCCATTCATGTCTTTCCTTCTATATTACAAGTCCTATCTTCAAAAGAAAACAAAATAAAACTTGAAAAAATAAATCATGGTTCAAATGCTAAAACACTGCTAAATTTCAGTCAATGGACACTGGTTTTGTTTTCCCTTTTTACTACTGCAAACACTTATTACATTTGAAAATTAAGGTAAAATAAGAGAGAGTAGTCTGAACATGATCAGTTTATTAGTTAAGCTAGCAGTAATTTATACATTGGATTGATGGTCTCTTAATTGAAGACCCTAAGAAAAGGCTTATTGACTTTCATATAGTTTTGGGAAGTACAGAGTTAGGTAGGTGAAGAAAATAATGCAATTGATTACAAGGTAGATAGCATTGTGGAGGTGGGGATAACATGATTGGTCTCCTTGGAAGAGAGAAAATTTTTCCAGGTTTCAAAAAGACTGGCAAGGACAGATTCCTTTGGGAATGGATGGCACTAAGTTAACTTCTGGGACTTGAAACTATCCCAGTTTGAGGGATGACAATTTTTCTTTAATTGTATCTTTAAACTAATTTGGAGGGAAAGAAATTCCTAAGTTTAACTCAAGGATATGGCAAAGTGGCTTTAGGCAGATTCAGACTCAATTATAAAATCAATACTTCATAAAATCAGTTATAATGCAGAATCAATACAGCAGAAAGCTATACAGTATAAATTTGAAGCAATGTTAGTTTGATCTTTTCACATTCTATTATGAAAAAATATTTTAGTATATGTAGAATTTTTCTTTCTATTTAGTAAACTCTTTGGGGTGTATATGTCTAGTAAAAGGTAATTCTCCACAATGTAGTACTAATTCATTTTTCCAATTTTATTTCACATTGTTCCCCTTCTTAAGCTCTATATTTCAGCCAAACAGACTTGCTAGCTTTTCTCTGAAATCAGTAAACTGGGCCCTGCTTCTATATCTTCACACAGGCTTTTCTTGTTCCTCAGATGTATTTGCTCCTTCTAATCTCTACCTATCCGAATTTCTTTTATCCTTTTCAGGGCCCAGCTTAAGGGTCATCTTTTCAATGAATCCTTCTTCTTTCTGCCTTCCTTTTCTTTCTGTGTTAACTTTATAATTGTGCTTAGTTGGATCTAACACATCTTAGCTTGTATTTAACTTGTCTCTGTATGTATTGCATTCTACCACTCCAATATGAACTCCCCAAGGGCAGGAACTGCTATTTTATCATCATTGTATTCCCTAGTACATTGTATGTAATAGATAGCTAATAAGGGGGTTTAAAGGCAGGTAGATAGTATAGCAGATAGAGTTCTGGAATTTCATCTTGGATAAATCACTTAACTTTTTCAACTTCCAAATCCTAATCTGTTAAATCTGGATAATGATAGCACTTATGTCCCAGTGTTGTTGTTAAGGATCAGATGTTTTGAAAACCTTAAAAAACAAAACAAAACAAACAAACAAAAAAACTATCTATGTGTTAGTTATAATTATTAAATCAATCAGTGAACGAATAATGCTGCTAAATATTATGAAATAAGGGCTTTCTGAAATACTATTCTATTTAATTCTATTAATTTAATTAATTCTAATTCTATTTAAGTAGCTGAAAGTTCCCAAGTATGAAATGTTTGGTCTTGTTTTAGTTAACTTCACCAGTAAATGACAGCCTTGTGTCTTCTAGGCTAGCACTGAAATTTAGTAAGCTGTGGAAATCCTCAAATGTTTTATTCATGGGCCTTTCTCTCAGTAAATGATAAGAGGATAAAGAAAAAAAAAAAGAACTAGAGTAAACAGGAGAAGATAAAAGCACCTACAAATATTTTTATATGTGAGAGATAAGAGCTTTAAAGATATTTTAGAGATATAACAAAAAGTAACTAATTGGGACTTACTGATATTGAAATCATAAATTATTTGGCAATTTCCATTAAGTCTTCTATTCCGTCTGGTTAAATAAATGAAATTTATTCTTGCTCTACTTTGAAAAAATAAGCTAACTTGGCAGCTGTAGGAACCTACTATAATAAAAATAGCCAGCATTATAACCTGCAAATTCTTTATGAATATTTTATAATGAAACATAAATTGGTATCATTAAATGTTATTTGTACATTTGTTCTGTGAAAGATAAAGAATGATAAAAATTATAATTCACAACAGGTCTAAATTATGTAACCCATAGAACAAAGTAATTAATACTAAAACACTAATTTCTAGCTTTAGTCCCTAGATTTTGTGTTGAGGGATTTTTCCAAAAAGTATACCACAGTTAGACTAGATATGGAATGAAAATATGGAGAATGAAGTCTTTGATAATAATTTTACAATTTTGTAACAGAACAGATGCTTTGCTTCTGAGACTGTCCCATGTTGTCGGCAAAGATGTATTCTACACTGCACTGTGGGGAGCAGTTGTGGTGAGTCCTTCCATAAGGCTCCCTGCATCCCTTTTTGTGGTCAACCACATACAAAGAGAGTTGCCTGGTCATGAACAGACATATATGCTGGGGACTGATTATCAACTCACAGTAAGTTCGTTATATTTTTCAGAAGACATGTAAGGGTTGAAGAGGTTTGATCTCTGCTTTTGTTTCTTCCCTATTATTTTCCATGCAGATTATTCTTCCAAGCTCTTGAAAATAAACAGTAGAGAAGAAAGTAAGTTTTAGGGGAAATAGAATGTTCCATAAGTCACTGTGAGATGAATAATGGTCTTAGTTTTGGGGTGTTAAGCTGAAAATATGGTAAGGTGATTATATTTTTCTTTAATAAATAGAAACTGAAAGCCTAAAGGAATGTTGTCTGATTCTAAAATTGCCTTGAGAGGCCCCAAGTATAATCCAATAATGTTAATGAAGTTCAAAATATATTTTGGAACTCTTTGTTCCAAAATATCCCAATATATATGAGTATAAGTAAACACATACATGCATGTGCATGTGACAAGTGTCTATCTACATATACAAGTATATCCATATCTCTATATATGTACATGTATGTATGTCAATAGAAGATATAATTATGTCAATTCTAAGAAAAAATAATTTTAATATTATGGTATTTGATTATTAATATTAATGATTTTTGACCAACCTAGTACATTGATTTTTCATATATGGAACTTTGTGTCTCAAAAATCTTTTTAGAAGTAGCTAAAAGAGCCAAATTTGTGAATAAAGTATGTAATAAAACTGGGTCAATACCTATTTTAGTGATATCAGTAGTACAACATAATTATGAAGTCATGAGACCATTTCTTTTATGTGACATATAAACTGATCCTGAAATCAGTTCCAAAGAAACTTCAATTTAATTTTGTTTTTCATTTCTCACAAAAAAGATAATATTGTCGCAGTAAATTCTATTACCTATTTTAAAAGTCAGTCTTGTGGCTTTGAAGTTTTTTGAAGTCTTTAAAATGTGTCAGAAAATAACTAAATTATTATCAATTATTTTATATAGTACTTAGAGAGGCAGTGTGATATAGTAGATAAAAGACTGGTCTTGGATTCAGGAAGATCTGGGCTAAAGTACATTATCCTTTTGACCCTGCACAAGTCACTGAACCTTTCAGTGCCCCAATAAAATCTATAAGATAATAAATTATTGGTTAATTAAGGATTTCCTTTGATAGCAAAGATTTTCAACATTTAGAGTTCCTCATGCCAGTAAAAGCACTGGTCTAAACCAACTTTATATTTATGTATATGTACTGCTTTGCATTATCCTTATGATCCTATGAAATAGGTAGCACAAGTATTTTTTCCACTACTGTGTGACTGTGGGCAAATCACTTAATTTCTCACTGCTTCCAGGAAACTGTGAGAGCAGGTGCTAGTTTGCTAGATAGTGAGAATTTTATCAGGAATTCTCTATACTGCAGAAAAGTGAAATCATGTTCCCTTCTGAGTGATATTCTATATTCTTCGTAGGGGAAGTAGGGATGCTGTGCTCTTTTCAATTATGGCTATTTGTCAGAAGTGGAACGGGGTTAAAATTAGACATTCCTACCACTCATTCCAAAATTCTATTAAGTAAAGAGGAATGGATGAGACTTGGGGCAATGAAAGTGCATTTATTTCTTGGCAGAGTACAAAGGGTAATATATCTGAAGGGAGAAGACAAATGTGAAAGAAACAATTCAATCACTGATAAAACAAAACTTAACAGTTCAGAAATATTAATTAAAATGTCTTGGAGGTATAAATTTAATATGATGTTTTATCATCTACAGATAAAATCTTTGTGTGCATCATTATTGGATTCTAATGTTCTGGTACAAAGAAACAATTTGGAAATAGTTCTTTTCTTTTTCCCATTTTACACGTGCCTGGTAAGTTATTTGTCTTGCTCTGAGTCATTTTTTCATAGGAAATGTAAAGAACAATGTGTTTCAAATCAAGTGCCTGTTTTTTTACTTAACTAAAAAGAGTTGATTTACTAAAGAGATACTACTTATGATGTTAAATTTCCATTTTATGGAGATGAAGGTCCCAAAGCAAATACTCAATGTGAGATTATCTTTTATGGTATTTAGAACTACCCGCTAATGTCCTGTAATGGATCCAAATGAATTAATAAATTTGTACAAGATTTGAGACTGTAGAAAACATAACTGCATTAAAACCACAATATGATAGGGGATTAAATGTCAGAACAGGGAAGGAGTTTGGGAGGAAAAAATTATTTTTCCTACGACCTATCCTTTCTCTAGATTCTTCTTTATTTTCCCAATATGTGACCCCTGCATTACTTCTGTCTTTTCAATCTTGTCACTATAGTTAAGAAGTTAGCCAATCTTTGAATTTGCTAACTCTTTGTCCACATCTTGCCAGTCCTCAACCCTATTTAGCATCTGTTGTCTGGTTTTCCCTTCCTTCTTCCTGAGCTGTTGATTATTCTGCTACAAATTTGTTACCTGTTCTTAACTTATTTCTGACTTTTGCACAGCAGACATTTTCTTTTTTTTCCCCAGTCTATCACCATATTTTCTGCAATGATGTTCTGAACCTTTTCTCTTTTCAAACTGACCAATGCCTCTTTTAACCTCCATTACTGAGAAAATTGAGGATATCTATCATGAGTTCCATTACCTCTTCTATTCCATATCTCAAAACCCTTTTACCTTTTCACTCATTCTTTCTTCCTTTGCTCTAGTCTCTGAGAAAGAGATTTTTTTTTTCTTATCAAAGCTAACTTTCTTGATTTCATCTCTTCCCAGCAGCTTACCTTATCAGTAAATCCCTCTGTCTTCCTTATTCTCACTACTTAGGGGCACTATTTTACCACTGCCTAAAAATCACATTCAGATTTTTTTTATTCTTAAAAAATATTTACCTGACATAGTCATCCCCTCAACGTGTTATCTACCTTTTTGCTGCTAAACTCTTAAAAAGAGTTATATGCATATTCTTTCCTTGTTTATTCACTATCCACTATCTTCTTGGACCCTCCAATATGACTTCTGATCTATTATCATCTTGAAACTGCCTTTCTTGCTGATCATGTACCTTACGTCTGTGGGTCTTTTAAGCATATAAATTCTACACTGCATTGGGGTTGGCAGACTGTGTGTCTACTAAGTACAAAACTACTAAGATGAGCCAGTAGTAGCATAAAGGGGAGGAAGAGTTTCTAGATTGCCCAGATCAAAAATAAAGTAAATCATAGTGACTTTTCTGACAAATAGTAGGATTAAGCTTGTGAACAGCCACTGTGCTCTTAGCCTGAATTAGATAGAAAGCCCTAAATAGATACATAAATGCATACATATGTACATATATACATGCACATATCTTTGTGTGCATTTCTCCATTTTTTTGAATATATTATCCCTCCCCAACCCCTGAGTTGAAATACTTCTGATGTTCTATCTACCTGTCTGATTATTCTTTCTTGTTCTCTTTCATTATTCTTCTATCCTATAAATGTAAATATCTTTCAGGGCTCTTTCTCTCCACTTTTTCCCTTGGTGATTTCATTTGTTCCAATATTTTAGGTATTACTTCTATACAAATGACCCCAACTTTTCATATTTAGACATAATCTCTTTAAAAATTTGCTTGACTCCTCCACCTCATTATCTCAAGCATTTTGAATTCAGCATGCCTAAAATGGACTTCATAATCTTTTCCTCCAAATGCACTTCTATTCCAGATTTATTTTTCTATTGAAGGCGCTGCCATCTTTCAAGTTATCCAGGTTATAATTTCAAACTCTACTTCCTCTCCCTAGCTAGGGAGTTTCCATATGTTATCAGTTCTCTTTCCATAACATCTAGCTACCCACTCATATAGCTCCCACCCTATTTCACATCCTCCATAAATTTTTGATGATTTCATTGTAACACTTCCTAATTGTTCTTCCTATTTCCAATCTTTCCTTTGACCAATCTGTCCTTCATATAGTTTCCAAAATAATCTCCCTATAGCATATTTTTGTATTATTTCCTTAACCAAAAACTTTGAATGGTCCTCTATTGCCTCCAAAATAAAATATAAAATCCTTACAAATTATTTTTATATGTATATACATATTTATGTGTATATATATAATATAAAATATAAATTTCAGGTCCTTCAAATCTAGCTTAGACTTTCCTTTCCAGCCTTGTTTTACAATTACTCCCTTTTATATACCTACATTCTAGTTCAGTTGGCCAGAAAGTTGTTCCTTCTATTCAGTCTTCATTTCATATTCTATATAGCCACATTGTTTTATCCTTTTATGATTAGAATGTGTAATATTAATAATAATAATAATAGCTAGAATTTACATGGTGTCTACATCTCAGAAGCCTTAATTTCTGTTTTTGTCAATCAGGTTAGATTCTTCTGTGAAGCCTTCCCTAATTCATTCAGTTTTTAGTATTTTCTCCTTCTACTTATTGATCTGTGTCTGTTATATTTCCTCAACCTGAGATGGCTTCATTTTCATTTTATTCCTCTATTACCTAATAGCTACTTGCATATAATTGGATTGTTCTGAGGATCAAATGAGATATTTGTGAAGTGCTTAACACATAGTAAATGCTTAATAAAAGCTTGTTTCTTTTCATCCTACCTTCCTATTAAGAAATTCTATGATGTCTTAAAGATATAGTATTCACTATCTGGAAAAGATTTGAGCTTCAGAACCTTGGGAAGGAAGTACTCTTCTAACAATGAAGTACTGATTTAAAATGTGAATTACTTTTGATAAATTATTTTAAATGAAATGTTTCAGAAATAAAGTTTCTGATATTTTGTAAAGAGGTTGTGATTTTTTTTCTTCAATTATCTACCGAAAAATTTTCTTTTCTTTTCTTTTTTACATTAGGACTCCGATAAAAGTGCCATTCCATTGCTTAGATCGGATATTGTTCGAATACTTTCAGCTGCTACCCAGACTTTGCTGAGAAGAGATATGTCTCTTAACAGAAGATTTTATGCATGGTTGCTAGGTACTGAATAATATATAATATTTCTATTAATAATTAAAGTAGCTTATTTCTAGTTCAGAATTTACAAATAATTTTTGCTTTAGTGTAGAACTTCTAAATTACATACTTGGGAAAACAAAGTTTCAAAACAACACAATAATACTACTAATTGCAGCATATCATCAATTATTCAATTCTGTTGCCTATACTTTCATTTCATAGAATCATTTCCCAAAAATATAAGTCAGTTCCAAGTAAAATTCCATTTCAATTTGAATGTAAAGAACAGTGAAATTCTATCCAAATCTTATCATTAAAGTAGAAGCTTATTGCTACAGAAAACAGAAAAGATAGATGAAGTTTGTGTTGTTATATAATTAAGACAAATGTATTTTTTATGCCATAGATGGAAAAAGAAAAGTCAAATTGGGCAAAAGATATTTCTTCCTTCCTCCCTTCCTACCCTCTGTTATATGTGGTTCAGATAGATTTTCCTTTTACTACATAGTGATTGTTTTCCTGATGAGTTATTATGTCATCATAATGCCTCTGCTGGAGTTCAGGAGAACCCCCAAAAGGCTGGGGTTCCAGGACAGTGTCATGAGGTATTTCAAAAGAATTTGCAAGCTCAGACCCAGCTCCAAGTTAAGGGGCAAAATTTATTATAATTGTAATGCCAATTAAAGCAAGTTAAGTCCTAAAAGAAGTTAGCAAAGTTAGCAAAGGGGCAAGAAGCTAAATTTATAGGGAAAAAAATTAGAGAAACCAGGTGTTTCATGTCACTGATATGCTAATTTTATAGCTTAGAGGTAGAGTTGAAGAGTGTTCTGACTCAGACTTTGTGCAATACTCTTAATTCTCTGGACAGAGCTCAAAGGGGAAATCTGGAGGCCTGAAACATCACTAGGTCAAGTGGCAGACACTAACTTTGTTCTGCACCTGGGTCAACTTTAGCACTTCGTTTATTGTTACTCAGTCTCAGAAACTCTGTTATCACTGACCAACAGGCTGTCATCTGACAGCCAACAATATTTTGTAGCCACAGAATCCTGGTCATATAGGGTGTGTTTTTCTTTGATTATTTTTATGCCCCTTTTTATTTTTCCAAATATATGTGAAACTAGTTAATCTTTGCAAAACCTTGTGTTCCAAGTTTCTCTTTCTCTCCATCCCACTTCCTTCCATAGACAGCAAACAATTCAATATAGGTTAAATAGTGCAATTCTCCTAAATATATTGCCATTTTCATCATCCTGCACAAGAAAAATCAAAAGATGAAAGAAAAAAAAAAAAACACAAGAAAAAGCTAGCAAACAAATAACAAGAACAGAAGTGAAAATACTATGATTTGATTCATTTTCAGGCTCTTTAGTTCTCTCTCTGATTGCAAATAGCTCTTTCCATCACAAGTCTGTTGGAATTGCCTTGAATTACCTCATTGTTGAAAAGAGCCAAATCCATCACAGTTGATCATCACATAATCTTGTTGCTGCTGTGAATAATGTTTTTTTGGTTCTACTCACTTCACTTAGCATCAGTTCATGCAAGTCCATCCAGGCTTTTCTGGAATCAATTTGCTCATCATTTTGTAAAACAATTATTTCCTTACATTCAAATAACATAACTTATTCAGCCATTCTCCAACTGATGAGTATCCATTTAATTTCCAGTTTTTGTCACTACAAAAGGGCTGCTGCAAACATTTTTGCATATGTGGATCCTTTTCCCTTTTTTATGATCCGTTTAGGATACAGATCCAATAGAGACACTACTGGAACAAAGTGTATGCACAGTTTGACAGCTCTTTGGGCATAGTTCCAAATTATTCTCCAGAATGGTTGGATCAATTCACAACTCCACCAAAAAATGCATTAGTGTTCTATTTTTCCCACATCCTCTCCAACAATTATTATTATCTTTTCCTGTCATCTTAGCCAATCTGAAAGATATAAAATGGTACCTCAGAATTGTCTTAATTTGCATTTCTCTAATCAGTAGTGATTAGGGCATTTTTTTTTTACTAGAAATGATTTTAACATCATTGTCTGAAAATTGTCCATATCTTTTGATCATTTATCAATTATGAATTGTATTCTTATAAATTTGAGTCAGTTCTCTATATAATTTAGAAATGAGGCCTTTATCAGAAACATCCACTGTTTTTTGTGTTTTTCCTCCCAGCTTTCTGCTTCCCCTCTAAATCTTGGCTGCATACCTTTTTAAATCTAATGCAATCAAAATTAGCTATTTTGAATTTCATTATGTTCTCTATTTCCTCTTTGGCCATAAATTTCTTCCTTCTTCACAAATTTGAGAAATAAATTGTCTTTTGTTCTCTTAATTTGCTTATAGTATCACCCTTTATGTCTAAATCATGAACCTATTTCGACTTTATCTTGGTTTAGATGCTGGACAATGGCTAGTTTCTGCCATATCATTTTCAAGTTTTCCCAACAATTTTTGTCAAATAGAAAGTTTTTATTCCAGAAATTGGAGTTTTTAGGTTTATCAAACACTAGATCACTATGGACATTGTGAATCTAACCTATTCCACTGATCTATCACTCTTTATTTCCTAGCCAGTACCAAATGGTTTGGATGACCGCTGCTTTATAATATGGTTTTAGGTCTAGAACAGCTAATACCTTCTTTTGCATTTTTTTCCCTTTAATTCCCTTGAAATTCTTGACCTTTTGTTCCTCCAGATGAATTTTGTTGTTGTTTTTATTTAACTCTATAAAGTAATTTCTTGGCAATTTGATTGGTATGGCATTGAATAAGTAGATTGATTTAGGTAGAATTGTCGTTTTTATTTTATTAGCTCGAAGCTTGTGATTTTGATATATCACAGTAGCTTCTTGGATCTACCTTTATGTATAACTTATTCAATCAAGATGATTATTTTTGGATATAATCCTAGTTGATCCTCTCCAGACCACCTACATAGTGTATAAAGTACTGGGTTTGAAGTTAGAAACAATTTCAGTTTCAATCCTGCTTGAGGCAATTACTGTCTGCTTCCCTTTCCTCAGCTGTAAAATGAGGATAGTAATAGCATCTTATTTCACTGGTGTTGTTTATAAGGCTCAAATAAGATAATCACTGTACTAAGCACTAGAACTATAAAAAAAGGAAAAGCTGCCCTCAGGGAGTTTACAATCTTATGGATAGCATATGCAAAAATGACAAAAAACTTTAGCAGGGTTACTGGCTTGTGATAGATACTTAATAAGGGCTTATTCGCTTTGTTTTCCTTTTTTCCCTTTATTTCATCTTCATCCAAGAACATACAGGCCATCTAGGGGAGGGGATGGAGGGAAGGAAGGGAAAAATTGAAACAGAAGTTTTTGCAAGGGTCAGTGTTGAAAAATTATCCGTGCATATGTTTTATATATAAAAAGCTATTTTTAAAATTTTGTTAAGCTCCTACTATGTGCCAGGCATTGTACTAATAATTAGGGATAGAAGAAAAGGTTAAAAAGCTCTCAAAACATCCAACTCTTCCCTCAAAGAGCTTATAATATAGTGGGAAGGACAAAATGCAAATACATATAAAGCAAGCAAATTAATAGCAAATAATTAACAGACACAAGAAACTGGAATTGAGGGTTGAGGAAGTCTTCCCAGAAAAGATGAGATTTTAGATGGGATTTAAAGGAAGCCAGGAAAATGAGTAGTCAGAGAGAAAGGAGCACTCTCCCAACATAGGTGCTGGAACTCTATCTTCCCAGAAATCAGCCGGAGTCAGGATCACTAAACATTTTTATTCTTGATCTTTTACGGTCAAGGTCAGGGGGTTAGGTCTAACAATCTCACACACACCTTCCTCCCTCAAATGCCGGGAGAGACTGACTTAGCATCCGCGTCTCAATTGCCTCCCACACACGTCACTTCCCCCTCAAAATGAGCAAAATTGAGAGATATGAATATATCATTCATGAATGGTTAGGAAACCAATGGCTCTTGATAGAATAGTACATATTAGAGAGTAAGGTGTAAGAAGACCTAGAAAGGAAGGAAACATAGCCAACCAAGATGATGGAGTAGGTGCAGCAAGCTCTGTCAACCTTCCCTCCAAGCAACTTTAAAATAACACATCAAGCTAAGGGAAATGAGCAGAACCAGGAGATCATTATACACGGGAACAACAAGATTATTTGATGATCAATACTGATGGACATGGTTCTTTTTAACAATGAGATGATTCAAACCAGTTCCAATTGTTCAATAATGAAGAGAATTAGCTATACCCAGAGACAGGACTATGGGAAATGTATGTGGACCACAACATAATATTTCCACTTTTTCTGCTTGCATTTTTGTTTTCCTTCTCAGGTTTTTTTTTTTTCTTTCTTTCTAAATTGATTTTTTCTTGTACAGCAAGATAACTGTATAAATATGTATACATATATTGGATTTAACATATACTTTAACATATTTAACATGAATGGGACTACCTGCCATCTAGGGAAGGAGGTGGGGAGAAGGAGAGAAAAGTTGAAACAGAAGGTTTTGCAAGCGTCAATGTTGAAAAATTACCCATGCATATGTTTTATAAATAAAAAGCTATAATAATAATAATAATAAAAACACATCAAGTTGAATTCTGAAGTAACATAGCCAACAAAAGGTCAAAATGTTTTTCCAGCCTAAGACAATTTAGGATTTTGGAAGGAAGGTCTGTGGCACTAGAGTGGGGACTGATTTAGAGCACAAAAATTATTAACACCAATGATAGGTTTTGGAGTTAGTTCCAAGAGCTACAGTAGCAGTGAAAGAAACAGCAGTTTCAGGAATACTAGCCCAGATATGGTAAGGGGGATTGGAAAAACAGTCAGATAGATATTAGAGTAATTAAATTCATGGCAGCTGATGGGTTTACCAAGTGAAGTAGTATAGAGGGGGAAGAGAAGAGAACCTAAGACAGAACCCTGAGGGACACCAATACTTAGAAGGCATGAACTTGAGGAGTAGCTAGCAAAGGAGGCAAAGGAATAATCAGGTTAAGGAAAACCAGGAGAAAACTTATAGGAGAAGAGAATCAAAGTTGGAAGTCAGATTGTAAGAGGCTAAGGAGAGAGTAAGAGGGAAAAAAAGTGAAGGTACCTATTGTAAATGACCTTTTGAAAGAGTTTAGCTATAAGGGTAGAAGGATAGTAAGAGTGGAAGAATCAAATAAGGTTTTGCTTTATTTAGTTTTTCAGGATAGGGGAGATATGGTCTTGTTTGTAGATAGTAAGAATGAATTAGTAAAGAAAGATATTGGAAATAAATGAAAGAGTAGGGCTGACAGGGGTATAAATATTGGAAGAGATGGGGTAGAATGAGACCACTTGGACAAATAGAGGGATTAGTTTAAGTACAGCTTTAAGATCACTTCATCATGTGAGATAGAAGTGATGAAGAAGAAAGTAGCAGAAGGCACCTGAGTGACAGAAGATGAGAATTAGGGGAGAAGAGGTAGTTGATGAATGACTTCACTTTTTTCTGTAAAATATGAGACAAGGTTCTCAGCAGAGAGGATGTAGGGAGGGGTGTATTGTCCAGGTTTCATGAGCATACAACAACGAGGTCAGCACAACGGCTCTGTAGTTCGACAGTCACTCTAGCAGCAGTGAGGTCTTGTTGAGATTATTTAACATAAATTCATAGTAGAGTCAATCATAATGGCTGAATGATTTTCTCCATCTTTTTTCAGCAGCACATGTGTAACCATGAAGATACCAAATGGTGGGAGTGATCCAAGACTGAGGCTTAGCTAAGGCATGTTCAGTGATGTGACAAGGGGCTATGGATCCAAAAGGAAGAAAGTATAGAATTGAATAGATTCCTCAAGGAGTCAAGATGGGGAGAAGATGAGAATGGCTAGTGCAAGGAAGGTGATTAAAATGAAGAATAGCATTGTGTAAGGGAAAACAGAGAGAAAGGTTTAAGGTTAATAAATTATGACCAGCGAAGGCCATTTTAGAATTCTTGATGACATAGGACATTTGGACAGGCTGCATGCAAAAAGTCTATGGTGACTCAATTGTTTTAATTCAGATGGTCCAGATGCATGATAGGGACTGCAGAAAAAATTGGATATGCATTATTCCTTCAATGGATCTTATCTTCCTTATGCTGCTCCTGGCTATCACAATTATTTTATCGTAGGAAAATTTTATAAACTACTGTACTATTTCTTTGAAACCATTTTAAAATAATTTTTGCATTGTTTTATATTATTGTATAATTTATTTTTAAAGTTTTCTCCCAATTTTAAGGTTTATTTTTGAGATGACTTTAAGTTTTAAAAACCCTCCAAAACATTTTGGGACCTTATTAGCAAGGGATGAAACACAACAGAGCTAGAATTGACTCCTAGGGCTATTGTAGCTATTGTGTTCTAGTGGCTCCTCTGCCTTGACTCTTAGCTTAGTCCTTCTGCTCAACACCTAGTAACTTCAACTAGGAGATGGAGAGTGGAAAGGAAGGTAGAAAAAGTTATAAGAAGGAACTCATCAGAGATTTTTTTTTTCCTGAAATAGCCCTTCCTATGAGTGTTTCCTTGATATTTTTTAATCTGGTGACTCAAAAAATGGATTTGTGTTTTAATATCCTTTTTTTATTCTTCAAGTATGCCCTTTTAATCTTAATGTGGTTTTAAATTGAATTTTATGGTTCATAAGTGCCTATTGTATTTTTTTAAAATCTTGAATATCTTGGACTAAATCAAATGTAACCTTAATCCACAGTAGTATGTAATATAGGTCATTAATATGATCTATAGGATAGGTCAGAGTGGGAGTAGGAAATTGGAGGTAGAAATTGAATCTCTAGATCTATGAATTGATTGGTATGAAGCAATTCATATATAATCAGCAACTCATATATAATTTATGATATTTAGGAAGTTTTCTGGGACTCTGAGAAATTAAGTGCCTTGCTCAGAGTTAGATAGTTAACATCTGTCAGAGCCAGAGTTTGAATTTAAGTCTTTCCTGTGTCACTAAAAATCTGTATCACTCCACTCCACTGTCACTTATTTGGATATCTGTTAAGATTGATTTCTGGGATATAAAAGTATAGGATGTAGATGGATATTTGTTGGTTACCATTTCATCTATTGTAGAGTAGTAATAGCAGCTTCCAATATTTTATAAATTTTCATATTTTAATGTTCTTCTCTAAAATATAATGTTCTCTGGGAGCAGATTTCTTGGGGAGCTTCTGGAGGCAGCCTAGGCTTCAGTTCAGTTTCAATAATCACCTCAAATGCAGCCAGGAGTTAAAGTCCAAATCCTTTATTGTCTTTTCCAAAATCTTATCTCCTTCACTTTGGGCTTGGCTAGTTTTCTTAGAGGCTTATCTCTCTCCTTTGTTCCTCCAGAGCTCTTGTCTGAATGTCTCCAGCCTGCACAAAGGTAGAAGTGGGAATAAATCTGACTCTGCCTCCGAGAGTGGACTTGTGGGATCTCCTTGCTTATATGTTGTACACTGAGCATACACCAATCATTTCATCACTAGGAAACCATTATTTATTGTAGGATTAAATCAATGCTAAATTAGATTTAACCATTGTCTCCTCAATTCTACTTAGTACCTTGTTTCAAGTTCTGGCCCATAACATCTCTTTGTAGGGTCAGATCAGTCATATTGAACCATGCTAACTAAATTAGATAATTAGTCTCTTATCCATTCCAGTGACTTATCACCTTGTAAGAATCCTAACATCATATTACTTTCTAAACAATAATCCGTCAATATAGGAGTGGTTTGAGATTTCCTGCTTCAGTAAATTAAGGCAAACAGGTTAAATAATTTACTCAGGGTCATACAGCTAGTGAATATCTGCAAGATTTGAATGCAAGTCTTTCTGACTCCAGGCCTGGCCCCTCTATCCACTGAGCTACCTAGCTGTCTCTATGGTGAGAAACATTTACATTTAAATGTCAGTCTGTTAAGATTGGTTAATATTTTATAAGTCTTTAACTCAAGGTTCAACATACAAATGCTTTTTCTTCCCAGAAGCTTTCCCTGGTAATCCTTTTGTAAATAAACTTCCAATTCTTTTTAGTAAGAATTAGTTAAATATCACTAACAAGTTCAAGATTTTGTTCTGGGCACTGAGGATGCAAAAACAAGAAAAAAGCTACGTTCTGGGAGAGGAACACATGTACACAGATGTACATAATATAATTTGGGAAGCACTAACAATTGGAGGAATTAGGAAAGGCTTCTTGAAGGAAGTTGAACTTAAGCCAGTCTCTAAAGAAAGTTAAAGATTCCAAGAGGCAGAGATGAGGGAAAGTTCTATTTCTCCCCTCCCCCAATTTTTAAACATTTTTATTTAAAGTTTTGAGTTCCAAATTCTATTCATCTCCTCCCAATCCCTAAGATGGTAAAGCAATCAGATATAGGTTATATATTTGCTATTTTGTGAGACATTTCTATATTAGTCATTTAGTCAATGATATTCCATTACAAACATACTATAACTTGTTTATCCGATCCCTGATTGATGAGCATCCCTTTGATTTCCATTCTTAGTCACTACAAAAAGAGCTGCTATCGATATTTTTATACAAATAGGTCCTTCCCCCCTTCCTTTTTTTTGCGGGGGGGATTCTTTGGGATATAGACCTAGCAGTGATGCTAGATGCAAAGTTTTATAGCTGTTTGGGCATAAGGAAGACTATGTTTCAAGCATGGAGATTAACTAATGTAAAACCATGGAGGTTGGAAATGTAATGTCATTTACAGGATAGCGCAAGTCAGTTTGGCTGGAATG
Source organism: Sminthopsis crassicaudata (assembly GCF_048593235.1). NCBI lineage: Eukaryota > Metazoa > Chordata > Mammalia > Dasyuromorphia > Dasyuridae > Sminthopsis > Sminthopsis crassicaudata. The sequence continues at coordinate 260,310,002 of NC_133619.1, read as the reverse complement.
CAGACTGTACAAAGGGGAGCTACATAATGTGTCACTGATCTGGAAAGATTGCTGTTGTCCAATCTGTTTCAGTTGCATTCAACCTTTATGATCTCATTTGACGTTTTCTTGGCAGAGATACTAGAGTAGTTTGCTATTTTCTTTTCCAGCTCATTTTTCAGATGAGGAAACCAAAACAAAAAGAGTTAAGAGATTTGACTGGGGTCACACAGCTAGTAAGTGTCTGAAGCTGGATTTGAACTCAGGAAGATGAATTTTCCTGACTCTAAGCCTGTCTCTGTATCCACTGTACCACCTAGCTGCCCCTAACTGGGTTGATTTCTGAACAGCTCTTACTTCTCTGGCAGTATTTTATTTTGTAATTCTCTCTTACACTATTATATTAAACTATAATTATCTGTCCATACATCTTATCCCCTCTATTGGATTGTAAAATCCTTGATAAACTTTGTATCTCCCATTTACTTAGCACAGCATTTTATTCATGGTAACTTCTTAAAAATAGGGGCAGCTAGGTGGCGCAGTGGATAGAGCACCAGCCTTGAATTCAGGAGGACCCGAGTTCAAATGTGGTCTCAGACACAACACTTCCTAGCTGTGTGACCCTGGACAAGTCACTTAACCCCAGCCTAAAGTTTAAAAAAAAAAAATTTAAAAAAAACAAACAAAACTTCTTAAAAATATCATTGTACTCAAAACACCTAGTTGCCTAATTGGTAATTGCATGGAGACTGGAGAACACACCTGCTGTATATAGAAATTCTTATTAACAGAATCAAGTCCATGTTGGTGCAAAAAATAAGTGTAAACAGTTGAGGGTAGATTAAAATGGTATTTTACCTAAGCTATGGTTAATTACTGTTACAAATTTTCAGTCAGTAAAAGAGTAACATAAAACTCTTAAAACTATTGCTCTATTCTTTCTGACTTTCTAGGATAAATTGAATTATAAGATATTATGATATGGGAATCTTGCCTCACATTATGTGATATTATTTTCTTGTTTTATATATTTTATGTTAAACTTCTTTATGAACAAATGTTTTTATTTCATTTGTAGGCTCAGATATCAAAGGAAATACTGTTGTGCCTCAACCAAATGTCTCAACATCTTATGAAGACCAATCTGCCTATTTTTTTGAAAAATACTCAAAAGATCTCTTAATTGAGGTAGGAGGATCATTTTTGCCCAGAAGTTTCCAAATTCAGAGAGCTGTTTGTCCTAATGTAACTATAGGATTACTTTGCTGAGTCTTGAGCAAACATAAGTGTGATCTATTCATGTGGCCAGCCTTTTCTGAACCGCCTCCCCCACCTGCTAGTGCCTTCTCTCCTAAATTTTTATTTAATTACTTTGTGTTTTTTTATAGATATGTACGTATACATATATTATGTGTATATATATATATAGTATGCATTTATTAATGTTACATTTGTGTTCTTGTGTTTTTACATATATTTATTCTCTCTCCCAATAAAATGCAAGCTTATTGGGAGTAGGAATTATTTCATATTTTGAACTTGCATTTGAAGCATCTGGCCCATGCTTGGAATTCAACAGATACTTAATAAATATTTGTTGATTGATTGACACCAGCACTGTAAGCACACCTTGATATCTTTATTTGTAGAACTCGATTTGTTTGTTACATCTTGTAGGACTGTGTCTAAAGCATCTAGTGGTATTTGACCACACTTAAAAATGACCTAGAATAATGGGAGGGGAAAGAGAAAGTAATAAGTAGTAATAAGCATTCATATAGCATGTACTTTGTACCAGGTACTATATTAAGAACTTTTAAAAAATACCTTATTTGATCCTCACAACAAACCTGCAAGATAGAGTGCTATTTTCATCTTCATTTTATCATTGAGCTCAAAGTTACTATGTACCTTAGATCAAGTTTCCTGACTTTAAGCCCATTGTGCTGCATAGCTGTCTCAAAAAAAGAAAAAAAAATCTTTTGAAATTTCACATCATTGGTATAAAGTATTCTAACATGTCATTTTTAAAAATTAGGCATTGATTGGAATTTTGCATCAGAAGTTTACCAGCTCTGAATTTGAAGAAAGTCATCAGGCTTACCTGAAACCTTTCCGTATCCTTGGCAGTCTTCTTGACAAGCCAGAAATAGGTAATAAAGTAAAAAGAATTTAATGTTAAACTTAATTTAATATTTCTTTGATTCAGAGGCACTTTGGGTTCTTTCCATACTTCAGGATTATTGTTATGAACATCAGCTGTCATCAGAGGGATGAATGTTACCTTTTGATTTTTTCATCTTATGAATTTATGATATATTATCACATGAATTTCACTTATTGAAATAAAAGAAATAAAATGTTTAACTTTATTTCCAAGCCAGTTATTTTGTATGGTGTCTGGTTAAGGATCTGTCTTTAATAGCTGAAGTCTGGTAATTTGATATTTTTAAGAGTGTGGTATGTGAATGTAAAAGAAAAATTCAGTATTCTGGTCAGTTGGCACAGACCTATAAGAAACTAATTTATTAAGTATTTCTAAGGATGTAGAACATAAATGCATTTGAAAATCTCTCTAATCTAACCTTTCTACTTAAAATTTTATAATAATCAAGAAAAAAGGCAAAAAAATGTTGAGAAGGGCACAAAGTTTAGGTTTGAATTTTTGAATAAATTAAAACCATAATAAATTCAACCATGAACTGTGGAGAATCATCTTTTGAAACCAATTCAACTGATCAAGGGTAGAGAAAGAAGAATACTGCTCTTAATTGGTTTTATAGTAATTTTTCTTCTCATTTTCCAATTTTCCAAAACTCAGCAAAGGACCTTAAGTAATAGCTGAGATTAGTTATTTTCAAAGGTAAATTTTATTTTATTTTATTTTTTATTATTTTTTATTTTTTTAAACTAATTTTATAATGATAACTTGTTAAATTAAAGATAATTATAAACCATCCTCTGTATGTGATGCTGAGACAACATGTATCAGTTTTGGAGAAATATAAAAACACTGGAAGATAGTGGAAGTATTTCATGTTTAACATGTAACTAAAAGTATTTTTTCTTTATGTGAAAGGAAGTATCTATATCTTTCTGTGGAGAAAACAATAAGGAAAGGATCTTTTGTCATAATCTACGTGTTTTGATTATTTCTATAGTCATCTTTTATGTATGTATTTGCCTGTCTTTGAGAATTTTCATTTTCTTCCTATGTGCTGACTATTTTTTAAATGTATGTGTAGGTGTATGTCTGTTGCTTTGGGAATTGAGAAATGTCCTTTGAGTATGTCTTTCATATTGTCTTAATTATATGTTATTGTGGTTGTCATTATTGGAGTCAGTTTTATGTATGTTACAGTCTGATTAAGATATTTGCCTTGTGTGTGTGTATATATGTATATATATACATATATATATCTTCATGTGAAATAATTCTGATAATTAAGCAGTTTAAGAATATATCAACAGTTCAGGTTCTTTCCTTTCTAAACCTATTTACACACAAAAAAATTTTTTTTTAAAGAAAAATGTGTATAGAGTTTTTCTATAATAAAGTTATTCTTTTCATACAAATAGCAGTGCCTTTTTGTGAATGTTTAACTTACGAGTAAGAAATTAGACCAATTTTTTGTTCGTTTCATGAATTGACCTTCTTTTTTTCAATTGCAGGACCTCAGGTTGTTGGGGATTTATTTCTTGAAGTGATCAGAGCCTTATACTCTTACTGTAGAGATGCTCTTGGGATTGATCTTAAGCTTAGCTATACTCAAAGTGGAAATTTACTTACAAGGTATGACAATGAGTTTTCCTTCCATTATCTTTTTCATTGTTATATTTAAACCTGGAAGACAGCCTTAGAAAGAAGCTTTCTAGTCTAACCCCCTTATTGCTCAGGATGAGATAAAGTGGTACAATGACTTGCCTAAGTTCACACTAGGAGTTGAACACAAGTTCTATAATTCCAAAACATAATACTCTTGATTACCTCCCCCTTTGCTGAAAGCCTTTTTCTATTTACTTCATAGTGTTCTCAGGGTAACTATGTAGCTTAATGGATAGAGTGCTAAGTCTGACATCAGGAACACCTGAATTCAAATCTTCTCTCAGTCACTTACTAGCTGTGTGACCCTGGTTAAGTCACTTAACCCTGTTTGCCTCAGTTTCCTTATCTCTTAAAATAAGCTGGAGAAGGAAATGGCAAACCACTTCATTATCCACCCCATGCACAGTATTGGTATTCTATGATCCCACAGGGTCATAGACTAAACAGCAAAACAACAAAACTTTTCTCTCTACTCTTCTTTGATAAAAATCCCATTTGCTTTCATAGAATATGTTAGGTTATTCTAAAAGTCAACATTATTAGCTGCCTAATTAATATTGTTAACACAGTCTGTCATACTCCTACTCAAAAACCTGTAATGGAAGACTATTGCCTCTGGGCAATGGAACCCCTTAGCTTGTCATTTAAAGTTTAATAAATACTTGTTAATTTAAAACCTTCAAAAATAATATCTCTTATCTAACTTTCCGGATTTATTTCATATTAATTACTTTTAATATACTCTATATTTCAGCCAAACTGCCCTACTAGCTCTTCTTTGAACACTTCCCATCTCTGTGACTTTGCTTGGAACTTTTCTTAGATTTCTCTCAAATCTCCAACCTTCCTTCAAGGCTCAACTGAGGAACTTCATTCCATACAAAACTTTCCCTGATTACATGCTAATATCTCTACCCCCACTTGTGGGTGCTTTTTCCATCCTGAAATAATTTTTTATTTAGTTACTTTTGTATATATTGTTTCTCCCCAATATTCTGCAAGCTGGTATAAAGACAGTTATCTTTCAATTTTCCAAGGTATGGTACCAAACTCTGCATAAATAGACACTTTGCTTAGTTGAATAATAGCTAGTATTTGTAGATTAAAGTTTGCAAAGTGCATTACAAATATTTTCCCATTTTATCCTTGCAATAGTAGTAGGAAGTATGTGGTATTAGTCCCATTTTACTTAGGTGCCTAAAAAACCTAGGCACAGATAGCTTAAGGGACTTATCCAAGGTTCTAATATGGAGAGCTAGGTGTTGATAATCTTAAAAGGAAAGGAGATAATGTTTTTCTCAATTAAATAAATATTTTTTAAGTGCCTACCATAAATAAGGCACTATGAAGAGTACAAAAGTCACTATTTAGGGAGGATTGTGTGATGATATTTTTGGAGATTAAAAAAAAAACAAACAAGTTATTTTAAAGAAATGAGAGTAATAAATGTGCTTTTTTATTTATAGTGTTTAAAAATTTCTAAACAGTTGTTTGTTTTTTTAAGGGAAAACAAGCCTGGATCAATTTTTCTTCTTTAACCTTAATATCTTTTTCTTCCAATAAGAGAGTTATGTTAATCTTTTTCCCCCTAAGGCAATTGGGGTTAAGTGACTTGCCCAGGGTCACACAACTAGAAAGTGTTACTTATCTGAGATTTGAACTCAGGTTCTCCTAACTTCAGGGCTGGTGTTCTATCTACTGTGCCACCTAGCTGCCCCTGCTATTCCTCGTCATCTCTAGGAGATGTTCCTTATGAATGTTTTCAAAGCTTTTACTTTACTGAGTTCTTTTCACTTCCTAAAGTAATACTTAGGATGCCTTTCTTGCTAATTCTTAGAGGTTATGGAAGATAGTTTTTACTTTATATTTAACATAAGTACTGAAAAATTCCCCTTTAGAAAATTTTCTCCATGAAGACTTTGATAACTTCCTCAGAAATCACCTTCTTGGGTCTTTAGAAACAAAGAGTTTTAAAAATAATGAACTAAGGGTATTTGCAAAATTACACTATTTCAGGTCTATGATGTTCTCTTAAAATAGAATATATATGCTGCCAATGTGAGTACATGTTCTCTTAATTTAAACTTTATTTTTTAAAATAAATATTAGTATCTTTTGTTTTTTTATGTCAACAAATTTCCCCCAGTAATCTCTTTACCTCCAGGGACCCTCCCAGAGAGGAATCTAATATAATAAATAATGTTTTAAAAAGATAATAAATTAACTTTTTTCACAGATATGTTCCTATTTTTTTCTTTACAGTGCAATAAAAGAGAACAAATATGCTTCTGAGATTGTTAAAACTGTGAATTTTCTAATTACTTCCCTAAGTTCAGATTTCATCTGGGATTATATGACTCGATGCTTTGAAGACTGCTTTAGGTAATTATAAAATTTAGTATAAAAGAGAAATGAACTATATAAGAACTTTTTTGGGTAGTTAGAATGATCAGATTATAAATGGTTCAGTCTCTGACTGTGGCTTATGCTGAATTTTCATAATCTAACTACTGCAGAAGGAAATAAAATGTTAATGTTTGTCATGCAAGGAGTCAAGTCAGAGAAAAATAAGCAACTTAAATATCAAATGGTTTGTGTAAAAACAGCAGTATTTGATCTTCAGATTCAAAGACACTAATCAAGCCAAGAAACTTCCCTGTTTTGGGTATAATCTTTCTTTACTTTATGATGCTAACTTTGCTTTATATCCTAAAAGTGTAACTTATAGAAAATATGCTATGAATTTTCTAGATATATCATTCTGTTCAACTTCCATGTTGACAGTGCTTTTGCAACTTCATCTTAGAGAAAATGAGTTTTTAACTCAAAAATAGGATTTCATCTTTTAAATTTTAAATCATGAAATGAGCCAAATTGGCAGAGAAGATCAACCAAAGCAAGGCTGCTCTCTCCCATCTACTCTTTCTCGCCCCCAGAAAAGCAACAAATAAAAAAAGACAATAGAAATAATTAAAATATAAAGCCATGTAAGACAGCAAAAAAAAATTAAATTAACAAAGAAAAATGAGTGATAATATAATTTTAAAATACTGTAGAACAATTGAATTGGCATAAAGACTGATGGCGATAGAAAAGGGGCACAAAGTTAAGTTCAAAACAAAATATTATACAAAGAAGGATATTTAACTTGTTTATATTTTAAAAGAATATATTGATTTAAAAAAAATATATATATATATATAATAATTCTGTCCCAGAATTCATCAGAATCAAGATTTTAATAGTCTTACTTTCAGATTAGATACTTTTTCATTTTGCTTTTCTGTTAAAATTGCAAAATCTTTTTTTCCAAAATGAATCCATATGTGAGACTCTGTATTCCAATATATTTGATAACAGGAAAATTACTAAACTTGCATCTGGCTCTGGAAGAAGTCAGATATACCTAATGGTTCATTGAACTTGAAAAGAGTGCTGGGCTTGGGAGTCAAAAAAATCCAAGTTTCAGTCATAATTCTACCATAGTCACTTACTACATGGCTTTCAGCAAGTCATCTTACTCTAGGCTTTAGTTTTCTCCTCTCTAAAATTGAAAGAATTGAGTTAAATGATTTCCAAAGATCCCTTCTACCTCTAATCTTTTATGAGTTGTGTGAGCCAAAATATTATTTTAGGTTAAATATTGAATTTCAGTGTAGGAAAGGTATAACCCTGTGAAAGACACATTCTGCCTATAATTAAGCTTCTTTATTGAAATTCTAGGATTCTAAGCAACAAGTAATTTACAGAGTTAAAGTAAAATATTGATCAATTCTTGGATGTAAGATTTGAAAGAGTGTTTCCAGGATCTGAATTTGGCAAATTGAAGTTCTGCTTGATTTGCTTTGTTGCCAAAACTAGTCCTGTTCCACCTAAACATCTTAGTTTTAGGTTCTAATGATTGATCAGCCATTCTTTAAGATCTATATTGTTAGAGATACTAAGTCTTGCAAAACTAAGATCATATCTGAAAAAAATTTTTCCTCTTTTTTTGTGGCAGAAGCAGATCCATGGAAGTAAATCACCCCTTTACGAAAAACAGCACTTCTCCCACAGTTTCAGAACTTTGCATATTGCTTGTGTTCCTCCTTGATGTAATTCCATTGGTAAGAGAGACAAATTCTTTTTTTTTCCTGAGGCAGTTGGGGTTGTGACAAGTCCAGGGTCACATAGCTAAGAAGTGTTAAGAATCTGAGATCAGATTTGAACTCAGGTCCTCCTGACTTTAGGTCTGGTGCTCTATCCACTGTGCCACCAAATTTTTAAAGAGTTGTTCAAGGTTTGCTGTTGTCTTCTTTTTCTTGGAGTAACAGGCTAGTTTATTTGAAAAACAATCATGTGGGATATACAAATTAATGGACTCATCACCTTTTTTTCTTGTATGTGAAAAGTAAATGTAAAGAATTGGTTTAAATCTTCTGTCTTATAGAACATATTTAACCTATATCAGATTGCTTGCTGCTTTGGGGAGGAGGGGGGTGAGAAAGGGAGGGAGAAAATTTAAACATAAAATTGAACATTGAAAACAATCTTTACATGTATTTGGAAAAATAAAATACTATTAAAATAATAAATCTTCTATCATATAAGTAGGTTATAACTCTTGAGTCAGTTCTAAATATGTTTTCTTGAAATTAAAACAAATTGAATATCAAAAACAGTAATACAGTGTTTGCAAAGCCCTGTTATATGAGTAAAGAAAATAAAATAGTTGTGTTTCCTAATTAAAACATTACAATTGTATAATTTTTCTTTAATGAAAACTCTCATGTTCCTTTTTTTGTTAAGAAAGAAGGTAAAGAATGATTAGAAAACTGATTAGAAAAATATCAATTAAGTTGTTCAAGGAAAAAAAGAAATAAATTCATCTTTTCTTCTGCTTACTAAATTTGTAATTAATATTAAGATTATTCAGATTAGTAAAATAACTTTATATGAAATGACATTTTGAAATATATCCCTCTCCTCTTTCAAAAATAGGAACTTTATTCTGAAGTACAAACTCAGTATCTCCCACAGATGCTCAGTTACATGGTACAGTGCCTTTATGAGGAATTGGAATTTTTAACCTTGCCTGAACTCACCCATGCCTTAAAAACTTGCTTCAAAGTACTGAACAAAGTGCAGATGCCTCCATCTTACTTGGATATTGAGACACAGAGTGAAAATATGGTATGTACTGTTATCAATGAAAAACACTTAATGAATTGTTCCATATTAAAAGTGTTTTCTACTTTATGTGTATAACAAATAATTGGAGTTTCTGCTTGAAACAGAGAATTATTTCCTTGGGGCCTACATTTTTCCAGGGAAGCAAGTATAATTTATGAAAGGTTATACTATACTAATGACATTAATTTTGGCATCAATTAGAAATGTTTAATTAATAGAATAAATGTAGAATTTGTTGTCCTCTGAAAAAGAAAAACAGTGAATATTACTAAGTTTTATTCTGGAGCATATAATTGGAATATTTTTATACTGATAATTTAGAACATAATAAATAATATGTGTCTAATTTGGAGGGGTTTTTTTTCCTGAGGCAGTTGGGGTTAAGTGACTTGCCCAAGGTCACACCACTAGAAGTGTTAAGTGTCTGAGACCAGATTTAAACTCAGGCCCTTCTGATTTCAGGGTTGGTGCTCTATCCACTGCACCACCTAGCTGCCCCTAATTTGAGGGTTTATTTTTGTTTTTGTTTTTTTTAAATCATGCACAATAAAGAAAACTACCAGATAAATAAAGTATGAGCAAATAAATATAAGCAAAATGAAATTGGGGATTGGACCAACTATCCATAGAATTCTTTTCAAGAACTTGCTTTCTTAGGGGAAAGTGGCTTTAAATTTTCATTATCCTGATTCTGTATATACTAAATGAATTCCAGAAATTTGCAACATTTTAACTTCACATTGTCTCTGTTGGTATATGCATGTCTCTGATGTCTATGTATGTGTGTTTTGAAAGGGTTTAGGGGAGATAAAGAATCCAGCCCATGATTTTATTGTTCCTATAAGGAAACTCCCTCAATCAATGCAGAGTGACAATAATTAGCAACTTTTGGTCTTAGAACTTCCTGGGAGCATTTAAGAACCTTAGTGACATATCTAGTATATGTTAGAGTTAGGACTTCAATCCAGATCTTGCTGATGTTGTGGCTTGCTCTTTGTTGTACCATGTTTCCTCATAACATGCATTTTTATAAAAAGAAATCCCTTCTCATAATTTGATTTAATATGTTGTTAGGAACTTCAAAAATCTATTCAACAGAATTCATGAGTTGTTGGAGCTGAGGTCAAGTTATCACTCAGTGGCTAATATAATGATGAACTTCTCTGAATTTGGAGTAAGATATCCTGAATAAGAATATCTGTTCTGGTATTTCCTGCCTGTTTGTCCTTAGACAAACTACTTATTTTCCCTGAGCCATACTTTATTTCCGTGTAAAATGAATGAATTGGTTATAGATAATCTCTAAATTACCTTCTAGTTCTAAAACTGTGATGTCTGAAGACAGGACATTTTGCATTCATACATCCAGCATCCAATATACTGTCTTACCCATAATATATGTTTATTAAACATGCTTTTAATTATATTGGATTAGTCATTAGATAATCATATTTAATAGTTGTTCCAGTATAATTATCAAAAGGGAGATCAAGTATTACACTTAGGCCTTGAAAAATTATTCAACTTAATTATTTTCTTATATTCACAGATTATTTAATTTGGAAGGGTCTTTAAGAGATCTTCTGGCTGTCCCTTTAATAAAGTGGTATTCTTGGTATACAAATGTGAAAATTAAGAGCCAAAAAGATGAAATTATTTGCCCAAAGCCAACAAACAGCTTTTTAGTGGCAGAACCAAAGCTATCACCCAGGCTTTCTGACTGCTAGTATAATGCTGTTTTCATTATCTTCTGCCACCTCACCAATTTTATTGGATGAAATAAAGTTTAAACACACAGTGAGCAGCTGTTAAGTGGCTGATGGTCTTGGATTAGTCAATCATTAAAAGAATCAAGTAAGAAACAAGAATATCAATCATTTGGTGGAAGGGAGATAAAAGAAATAATATGTACTGAACATAAGCATGTGGAAATATTCTTCAAATGAGAGAACCAGTTTTAATTTAATTTATTTATTGATCACCTATAATGTGTATTAATTTGGGTTAACTTTCTATAACCTTATGTCCATCTAGTTACTAGAATTGAATATTTTAATTTAAATCATCTTTTTGAAACCTGAATTAAATACAAAGATCAACTTCTATATCAAATTAAACCTGTTTACCATATGGGTTGTTTTATACCCTACCCCTTTAGAAAACCCATAGTGTTTAAAAAGCAAATGCTTTCTATTTAATATTATTCCTGTTAAGTAGAATCATGTGATAAATAATATTGTAACTCTTATGCAGAAGAAAACTGTTACTATAATAGCTGAAGCTCCAAATGAACAGTTATAGTTAGTTAGTATGATTAAATCTTCTAGTGAACAATTTTTGAGAAAACTTAAAAATTCAGTTTTCAACTTTAATCTTTAAAACCTACTATTTCCTGGATGTTCTAAAGTGGGCTCTGTTTTAACTGTATACTAAATCTCTCTAGCTGGGGTACACACCTCTTATCCCACCCCTCTAGTGGCTATTGTTAGTGGGATGGCAGAATAATAAGTATTCCCTCAATTATAACTAGAATATATGACTAACATATAAACAACTATATACAAACAGACATATACAACATAAATAGATAGTCTCAGAAGGAAGGCTCTAAGATTAAAGAGGGCTTGGAAGGACTTTGTGCAGAATGTAGGGACTTTGGCTGTGATTTGAAGGAAACTAAGTAGAGATAGAATTCCAGGCAATAACATGCTTAGAAAATGGGAGGAGTGTTTGATGTTTGGAATAGCAAGAAGACTAATGAACCTGGATTCAGAGTATATGAAGAGAAAGAAGCAAAATACTAAAAGATTTTATTTTTGATCCTATAAACAAGAAGGAATCCCTGGAGTTTATTGTATGGTGGTGAAGTTTGGGAAGATGAGCAGTAATATAGATCCATATATTAAGATCAATTTGACAGCTCATCGACAAATGAATTGGGTTGAGTATACACTTGAGACAGGATGACTAACTAGTAAATTACTACAATAATCCAAACATGAGGGCCTGTACCAAGATGATTTATCTTGTCAGAAAAGGGAAGACAATGTATATTTTTAGGATTTTTTTTGCATATACTATTTTTATATTTTCAAACAACATGCATAGATAGCCTGCAAAACCCCTGCAAAACCAATACATATTAAACATATGTAATCCCTTTATACATATCCCCACAATTGCTGCACAAGAAAAACCAAACTAAAAAGGGGGGAAAATGAGAAAGAAAACAAAAAGCAAGAAAATAATAACAAAAAAAGCAAAAACACTATGTTATGATCCACAGCCTGGGTGCATAGCTCGCTCCGTCACAAGACCATTGGAACAGGCCTAAATCACTTCGTCACTAAAAAGAATCACATTCATCAGAATTGATCATTGTATAATTGTGTTGTTGCTATGTACAATGTTCTCTTGGTTCTGCTCACTTCACTTAGCATTAGTTCGTGTAAGAGATTTACAGGTCTCTCTGAAATCATCCTCCTGATAATTTCTTATAGAACAATAATATTCCACAACATTCATATACCATAATTTAGCCATTCTCTAATTGATGGGCATCCACTCAGTTTCTATTTTCTTGCCACTACAAAAAGGGCTGCCACAGACATTTTTGCACATGTAGGTCCTTTTCAGGGAGGGAATATATATGAGAGAAGTCATTAAGGTGGAAATATCAAGACTGGAAACTGATTGGAAATAAAGAATGAGAGTTGAGTATGATTCATAAGTTGTGTGCTGAGGTGACTTCAAGGATAGTGCTATCCTAGACAATAATAGGGAAGTTAGAAATAAGGAAAGGTATGGGGGAAAATAGTGAATTCTGTTTTGGACTTGTTAAGTCTAGGGTTTCTCACAGATACCCATAGATGAATTGATAAGAAAAATACAGTAGAATAATAAAGCCAGAAAATAACAAAAAAAAATTAGCTGATGAAACAAAACATTCTTAGAAGATAAAGCAAGAAACTTTAGATTAATTGGAATTCTAGAGACTATAAAACAAGAAAATAATAATTGGAGAGAACCTCCAAATCACATGAATTACAAGATGGCATATTAGACATTTCTTTCATCTCCATAACTTCTGAAATTTCTCCAAAACAGAAATTATGCAGCAAAGAAAAAGTTCCTTCAGCTGTTTTCATGGTCTAAAACAATCAAATTCCAAAAGAAAGTTAAAAAAAAAAATCCAGAACAGAGGAACTGATGTTGACTCACCCTGAGCTTACTCAGTAATCCTGCCTCATCTCCCATGATGCTTCTTCCCACACTGCAGCAAGACTGCACTAGCAAACAAGCTTACATCAAAGCCCATTCCTATAGCCATTCCAAAGTCCTGCCTCCCTCTTTCTAGTGCCATGAATACCCCTGCTCCAGGCTATAGAATTTTACTCAGGTCCTGACAGCCATTTCAGTCATAGTCTTTCAGAAGCAAAAACCTGCCAAGATCTGCAACTTGGAAGTTCCAGTGATAGGAAATTCTGGACTTTCAATGGTGAGAATTGCAGTGGGAGGGAAACAGACTCTGAATTTCCAATGCCAAGTCAGACAACAGAGGAAATTGGACAGATCACCAGGACAGGATACCATTTATGTTAGAGTGAAGATTTGAACCTTTATCTTCCTAACTTTAAATTCATCCTCTAGCTCTTATATAGAGTCTTGTATAAGAAACACCAAATGATAAAAACAAATTGGATAATAAATGCATCAAATTAAAAAAACACTACTTTCTAAGAAAAGTCAAAAGAATTCAGAATATATCATAACATAGAAATTTTTTTTAATTTTTATTTTATTTTATAATTATAACATTTTTTGACAGTACATATGCATGGGTAATTTTTTACAACATTATCCCTTGCACTTACTTCTATTCAGATTTTTTCCCTTCCTCCCCCAACCCCCTCCCCCAGATGGCAGGCAGTCTTATATATGTTAAATATATTACAGTATATTCTAGATACAATATATGTGTGTAGAACCGAATTTTTTGTTGCACAGGAAGAATTGGATTCAGAAGGTAAAAATAACAGTTTACATTCATTTCCCAGTGTTCCTTTTCTGGATGTAGCTGGTTCTGTCCATCATTAATCAATTGGAATTGGATTAGCTCTTCTCTATTCATAACATAGAATTAAAACAACATTAATGAACAATAACTGTAAATATAGTATACTTCTCCAGAGTTCTGGCTCTCTATAGTTTGCTTTTTAAGCATCCCAAACAACCAAAATGCAGGAAGAGTGAATAAATGCAGCTGGTAAGGACAGCAACAGCAGGAAAGTGACAGCAAAAGACCAGTAAGAGACTTCTTTCTAAAGGGATACAAGGATACTAGGAAAAGGTGGAAATCTGGAAGAGATAGTAATGAAGAAGTGGAAAGGAAGCATTATGGATAAAACTGGTGACAACAAATATACAAATGAATGCTTCTTTTGTGGAATTGCATTACAACATGTGAGGGTCCATGAAAGGAAGAAAAAGGAGTAGGAGGATAGCAATGAGTGATTGATGCACAAAAATCAAATAAAAAACTAGCAATAAAGGCAGAGGGAATAAGCTCTGTGGTCTTGGAAAGAGAAGAGCCCATGGGGAAATGGGTAAGAAGAAGGGGAAAATGTTTGAAAAGGGGAAGAAAGAAAGGAGGCCTTAGTTTGTGGAATAGGGATCTACTGGTTAGATGTTCCTGTGGGTGAAGGGAGATGACCCTACATTGAATGAGCCCCAGAGGTTTTAGTGTTTGAAAAATCAGCTTGTGATGATGTGAGTTAGAACTTTGGGGGCAGCTGGCACATCTAGAAATAGGAGAGCATGGACAAAGGGAGATTTTCAGGCAAATGAGAAGTGATCCTTCCATGGGGCAATGTCCTCTCTGCTGCAATAATTGGCATTGTTCTAAGAATGACACAGTAGAAAAAGGGGAATCCTACCAGGATATGGCAGGAAATTGCTAGAGGTGAAAGACTAAAATGAATACCTTAGAAACTTTGATTATATAAACAGTAGAGAGAAAAGAAAAAGACCAGATGATTGCAAGAGCCATGAATCAGAGAAATGAGAGACTGGTGTGAACAGGAGAATATGGATAATGAAGAGAGTGAAAGTAATCATGTTTGAAAGTGGGTACTAAAAAATCCTTAATAAATAGGACTAGCTGAAGGGGAGAAGAAGAAGGAATCTACTTGACCAAGGGGGAAAAAAAGAGGGGAGAGAAATATATAACTAGATAAAAGCAAGAAAGTGGAACTAACAAAGAAAAGCTTAAAAGAAAGAAGGTAACAAATGAGAAGAGAATCAGGGGCTAAGGGAAAGAAAACCAATGGGAATAGGACTATCTTTAAAAAAATATTAAACTGGGGCAGCTAGGTGGCACAGTGGATAGCGCACCAGTCCTGAATTCAGGAGGACCCGAGTTCAAATCTGGTTTCAGACACTTAACACTTCCTAGTTGTAAGTCACTTAGCCCCAGCCTCAGGGGGGAAAAATATTAAACTAAAATAACTGAAGGAACATATTTTTTTCCTTTTCTAAAAATTACTATTTGTCAAATGGAATAGCTCTCTAAGAGGGAGTAGGGAAGGGATATATAGGTTATTGTGTTGATGTGTGTAAGTTGTTCAGTCATTTTCAATCATGTCCAACTTACTATAATCTTATTTAGAGTTTTCTTGGCAAAGGTACTGTAATGGTTTTCCATTTCCTTTTCCAGCTCATTTTACAGAAGAGAAACTGAGGCAAATAGGTTAAGTGACTTGTCCAGTATCACATAGTTAGTAAGAGCCTGAGGCCAGATTTGAACTCAGGAAAATGAGTATTCCTAACTCCAGGTCCAGCATTCAGGGAAGACTGGTACCTCTGGTGGGAGGGCTTTCCAAGTTCGTTTCAGAGCTGCTCTTTAATTGATTTGTTGTTGTCCTTTATTCTCAAAGAGATCCAAAATGACATCACTATGTTAAAGTTGAGTGTCTAACTATGGCTAATCAGACCACTCCAAGCTCAAAATGCTCTGCCACAGTTTGGACACAAATAGTCCCTTTGGTATGAATATTTGGGATGGGCTCTTTAACTCTGCCCATCTCAAGTTTCTTCTGAGCTAATTCAATCCTGCTTTGCTCATAGAGCCCAGCACCTTCTCTGATGAGGGCACACCATATCGGGCAGTTCTGTGCCAGTCTCCCAGAATACAATCCATTCCACAGTTCTGAAGGGAGACCTTGAGAGTGTCCTTGTATTACTTTTTCTGACCACCTTAGGAGCGCTTGTCGTGGGTGAGCTCTGTATAAAGTAGTCTTTTTGGCAAGTGTACATTTGGAATTTGAATAAGTCCTCCTGACTTTTGTCTTGTTCCTAGATTTCAAAGACAGAGAATAAGGCTGACAAATTTGTGTAACTCTGCTTCACTTAAATCTAATTCTCTCACAAATCAAAACATCACACCATGTTGTCACTGGTCCTCTTCAAAACAAAGAACAAACACC
This sequence comes from Sminthopsis crassicaudata, assembly GCF_048593235.1. NCBI lineage: Eukaryota > Metazoa > Chordata > Mammalia > Dasyuromorphia > Dasyuridae > Sminthopsis > Sminthopsis crassicaudata. The sequence continues at coordinate 260,293,538 of NC_133619.1, read as the reverse complement.
AATGGATGATGATGTGAGAAACAAAAATATCAATAAACTCTTATTAACAAACAGTAGAAAACGCCTTATAATTCCAATAGGAAAAAAAGTATAGAAAATCCTATATATACAGTATTTTCCCAAAGTTCTAATGTAATATCATGCTATTAAAATTTTTAAAGCTAAAAACTGCACATATATTTTTGGGATATCTTACATATCCTGAAGAATACCATTGTTAAATTTGTATGGTAAAATGAAAAATAGTCCTTAAATATTAAGTAAGAAAAGTGAAATTAACTATCAAAAATGACAATACATCTGATTTCTCAATAATGACTGGGGCAAATAAATAGATATTAAATTTCCATATCCTTCAAACCTAAGTATATCATTTGGAGAAAAAAAGGCGTGTTTTTAAAATTAAATGAGCATATAGAATTTTCCAACAAAGAGCTATAATGAAAATGAAACAAGTAATAAAAGTATTCAATATAGACTATCAATGTTAATTGCCAATACTTTCAATCAAGTTTTATTAAGTACATGTTATATGACAGGCATTGTCTTAAATACTGGAAATACAATTACAGTGAATGAATTAATCCATACTTGCACAGAACTTATTCTCTAATGGATAAAATACCAAATATGCAGATAAAAATATTTGAAATAAATCTAAACAGAAAAATTCAAATTATTTCAATAGAAGGTGAAGAGAGAGAAAATAAGCTGTTGGGATAGGTCAGGAAAGATGGTGTATGTGTACATACATAAATATATATATAGTGATATGAAGCTGTTACAAAGGAAGAATGAGATTCTGTGTGGCAGGGAGAAGGAAAGGAAACGTTCCAAGAATCAAGGCAGCTGGTTCAAAGGTACAAAGATGGGAGACAGGGTGTCATATTTGAGAACGAGAAATAATGTAAATTTGCCTGGATCACAGAGTTCAGGAATGGGAGTAATATAAAATGATCCTGGAAAGATCTGTTGGGACAGTTGTGAAAAGTTTTTTTAACTATGAAAGTTAGCATTTATGTAGCACTTTGAGTTTTGCAAAGTCCTTTAAATATGTATTTCACCTGATCTTCACAGTAACCCTAGAAAGTGGGTGCTATTATTATAATCTCCATATTAGAGCTGAGGGAATGGAGAAAAACAGGATCTCACAGCCAATAGACAGCAGGAATCGGATGTAAATTTATGTCTTTCTGGCTCTGAAGTGCAGTCTCTATCAATTATGCTATCTATCAACCTATAAAAACTTTAAAAGCTCAAAAAAAAGAATTTTTATTTTACTTTAGAGACAATAAGAAATTGCTGGCAATTTATTGAATGGCCGAATGTCATGTTCATATATCCACATGAGGGAAATCACTTTGATGAGAGTATGGAGGATCAGATAGAATAAGAATTAATTAAGTGACTATTGCAATTATCTAGGTAATTAGGGACTAACCTAAGGTGGTAAGGGGGTGAGTATCAAGAATGGATCATATGTAGAAAATATTATAGAGATAGAAATAAGATTTAGCAATTAATGTAGCATGAGACAGAATAAAGCTACAAGAATAATGCCAAAGTTACAAAGTCGGAAGTTTGAAAGAGAAGGGTTTGTTTGGAGAAAAATATGAATTCAGTTTTAGATATCCTAAGTTTGGGATGTCTATAGAACATCCAATCTGAAATATCCAATAAACAATGAATAAAACTCAGGGAAGAGCCCAGGACTTATATACAGATGTATGATTCATCAGAAATGAGATGAAAATGATAAACTTGTGAGCAAATGAGTCACTGAGAGTGTAACCAGAAAGAAGATTAGCTGGTCTAGATAGAGCCTTTGGGAATATCCACAATTAAGATAATGATCTCAGAGGAAACTGAGGATATAGTAGAAATATGGAGGAAAACCAGGATTAAGTGTTATGAAAACCCAAAGAGAAGAGATGAGAGAAGAAAGAGATTGACAGAATGGTAGTTTATGTTCAAAGACAGTAAAAGAAGGACCAAGGTAGTAGGGAATGACTGAAAATAAGAGAGACTTGGGAAATGATTGAAGTTTGCAAACTATTGAGAAGGGAAAGAAACAAAGGAAGGGAAGGAACACGGCAGTATGAACAAAAGAGAGACTTATGGAAGAAACATGCTCAAAGTTGGGGTTTGGGTGGCAAGATTATATACTTTAAGATTGGCTTGCTTGAGAAGAGGTTCCAGATATAGAAGGGGGCATTTCTCAGGGACCATTATTGATACTGAATTTGGGTGAATCTTGGGGAGTTTCTTTATCAGGACCATGAATTGTGGGAGGATATAATGTTGATAACTAAGGCAACAGAAGGAGAATGACTTAAGGCCCTTACAACAGACCAAGAGTTCATCCAAACAAAAAGCTACAAACCATATCAGTCTGACAGAGTAAACACTGGAAAAGTACAAACTGTCTGTTTTGCCAAATATCTCTCTGTGGGCATTAGGGACATTTAATTTAAGTGATTACATGTTGGAGTTCTATCATCATGAATATTTATTACAAACAGGATTTATAGTTTTCTTGACTCCAGGATCAGTGCTCTATCCACTATACTACCTAACTGATTAAAAGGCTCTAGAGACAAATATATATATTCCAGAAATAATCAACAGTTTTGTTTTTTTTTTTCAGTTGATTGTGGCCAAGTGACTTGGCCAGCATTCTACATAGCACTTTCTGCTTCCAAATTTCATGTCCTCTCCAGCAGATCATGCTGTTTCTCAGTTCTGTCTGTAATAAGACGCCAGTTCTAGTAGTTTTTTGTTGACTTATCCAGAATATTTTGGGGGTCTACATTTTCTAGTCTTGATATTTGTTGAATATCTAGTAATAATTTTGGTATATCATTCTGATTACTTGATCATGTCTTTTTATTATTTTATTTCAATACTATTTCTTTTTTCTGAATGCAAAGATAGTTTTCAACATTCATCTTTGTAAAATCTTGCACTCCAAATTTTTCTCTCTCTTCCTCCCCTTTCCCCATCTGTCCCCCTCCCTCCCAAGACAGCAAGAAATCTGATACAGATTAAATATGTGCAATTCTTCTAAACATATTTACATACTTATAATACTTGCCAAAAAATATCAGTGATCATGTCTTTTTAGGTATTGAAGTCAAGATCTTACTATCTGTGTGGTCTTAGACAAATTACTTGATCTATGGCTTCAGTTTCTTTATCTGTAAAATGAGATTGTTGGACTATTTTCTACTTTGTCCTCATGTTCTCACTATAGGACAATTTTCCTGGATTATTTCCTGAATTATTATGTCAAGGTTCTTTTTTTGGTCACAACTTTTAGGTAGTCCACTTAATTCTTTCTCTTCTTGATCTCTTCTTCAAATCTGTCATTTTTAAAAATAAGATGTTTCACATTTTGTTCTATTTTCTCATTTTTTATAATCTGTTTTGTTATTTCTTGGTCTCTCATGGCTTCACTGATTTCCCCTTGGCCAGCTCTAATTTTCAAAAAATTATTTTTATCTTTGAGACTGTATCTCTTTTTCTAGTTGATTAACTTTTTTCCCCACAATCTTGTTTTTCTTCAATCTTTTTTTTTTTTTTTTAGTTTTTTTCTATTTCATTTGATTTTTAATTTTTTTTTTTTTGAGTTCTTATATAAATTCTGGACAGGGAGCAATTTTATGTTTTGGGGTAGAAACTGTTTTTTACTTCGGTGTCCTCCTCAGAAGATAAATCCCAGTCTTCCTTGTTCCCATAGTAAGTTTCTATGGTGAGGTTCTACTTTGTAAATTAATTTTAAAAAAAATTAAAAGTACTAATCATGGAGTGGGAAGGGATGGTGCTTCCAGCTTTCCTTTAGCTCTCCCCTCTGACTGGGAACCCCAAGCCAAGAGCTTCATCTTCCTGCAGATGTTCATAGCAAGTAGTGTCCCTGCACTCCCTGGATATTGGTTCCTTCTCACCCAGGCCACATCTCAGTAGCACAGCTAGACCTGGCATTTGAGCTTCTCTCAATCTTCCTGGATTCAGATCTAGGAGGTGAAAATCTCAGTGGTTCCTGCTGAGGCTCCGGCCACACTCGGCTAGCCACAGGGCTCGCTACTTGGTGTTTCTGCCTGAGCTAGCCAGGAGGTGTTTGCATTTCACACAGATTAATCCTGGCCTAGTGGTTTTAATTTCAGATCTCGTTGGGTTGTTCCAGGAGGACCCCTGTTCTGCCCCAAATCTTCTTGATTTTCACCTATGTTTTTTCTGAGGCATAATGTGTTTTATTTGTGGAAAAAATCTAGAGAGCTTGAAATTTACCAGCCTATTCTGCCATCTTCCCAGGATCTTCCTATCACCATTATTTTCATTATCATCTAATATTATCTCACTCCTCATCTTTTTGATGAACTAGAGAGGAAAAAACACTATTCCCCTATTATTCCTTTATACCTAATGTTATAACCTCGAGAATGGATAAAAAAACTACTCTTCATAATGAGATGTGTACTGAGATGTGAGTTTATTTTCTGTAGACTACCAAAAATATTTTTAGCATTGGAAGAAGATAGGATTTCAAAAATGTGTTCCTTACTCAATTCCTGCATTGAATGTTTTTCACTTTGTTTCTATCTTGAAAATTTTTCATTTCATGTCGTTTGAAGGTTGGACTTTTTGTATGGCAATATCTCTTAAAATACAGATCTTAAATCTTTATGGATTAATAGTATGTTCAAGCCATTTTAGGCAATAGTTTTATCTATAATGATATTCTAATTTCAGTAGAGCTAATTTGCCTTTTCATTATCATACTCATCATTTGTTTATTATGTGGTTAACTATATAGCACTTGGACTGTCCATTTTTTTTTATTATAGCTATATAACTGGTCAACCTACTTTTCTTCATATATTTTCTAGATGAACTTTTTATGCCTCTTCTTGCATGCAAATTATCATTAGTATTATTACATTGTGATCTATTACTGTCATGATTTGTTGCTTCATTGCCTTTTGAGTCTTTCACAATTTTAATCAGAGGTAGTAGTGGTTGTTTGGGGCTTTTTTGATTCATAGCATTATTAAAAGAATATGGTTTTTAATAAGATGAGTTTTTGTGTCAAGGAGCAGCTTAGAATCATTCAAATCAGTATAGAATTTTCCAAAAGCTAACTGACCTGTTTTTTTCTTATCAAATTCTGGATTCAATTTATTGTCCATCTGGAGTACCTCAATAGAATTTCAGTGTGCTGTTCACTTTGCCTAAATTTTATCGCCTAAGGGCCAACATGAGTCAGTGAATCGTACCCCCCCCCCCCAGATTGGTAGGGTGGAACCCGGGTTTGGGGAGAGGAGGGAAAATTGCCCCTTCCCTGTTTTACCCCAGTGACAAAGAAAACAGATATTATAATAATTTATATCGTTAATTATTTAAATGGTAATTATATATGTGTATATACATACATACACACACACACACACACACACACACACATATATATATATATATGTATACACACGCATATGAAAGGTATATATAGCCCTTAGTCATGGAGACCCAGAGCTAAGATAAATAAATGCATGAAGGCCGGTTTTTTAGATTATTTTATATAAAGTGATATTTGTAGTTCTGATTTCATGAATTGTTTATTCTAGGGTGGGTTGCTGTTATTACTGATCTGGGTGTTTCCCCTTTTTACCTTTACATCCTTGCTCCTATTTGTTTACATTTACAAATAGAATAGTTAAATTGTGTTTTTTGGTATAGTAGTTTTCTTTCCTCACTGATTCATTATCTTTAGAGCCTAAATTTGCAATTAAAGAGAAGTTTGTGCCTGGCCTAAGGCATTTCATATAATCTACAGGATTTGATGAGATTGAGTTTGCTGAGAAGAGAGATGCAGACAACCAGAGAAAACAGATTATCTAGGCCTCAGCCCTTACTTTCCTTAGGATTGAGATGTGCAGAGTAAATCTGATTATGATAGCAAATCATATTTTGTTAGGAGATGTGAATTAAAAGAGATTAAGGAGTATAAGGAGAAGCAGGAATTCTTAACCTTAACCTCCTCTAAGAATTTATGAACTTGGATGGGAAAATGTTAAATTTTTATTTTCACTTACCTCTAAATTATTTTCTCCAATTACTAAAAAAAAAATTTTCTAAGAGAAGTTCATTGGGCATCATCAGATTCCAAAACATAAATAAGATTAAGAAACTCCCTTTAAAGATTTGATTAACACTTTGTGAGCAACTGAGACAGTTACTGCTTTGAATACCAAGTCTGAATTATATAAATTGAAGTAATTATTCTTAGGACATCCTCCCAATTTCCAGTTCTTTGCCACCACTGAAAGAGCAGCTATAAATATTTGTTTATATATAAGATCTTTTGATTTCTCTATATTTAAAAAAAAAAAATCTCTTTGGAGTACAAACGAAGTAGTTGTATTACTAGGTCAGAGTTTTATAGCCCTCTGGGCTTATTTCCAAATTGCTTTCCACAATGGTTAGATCAGCTTATACCTCCACTAAATAGTGCCAATTTTCCAACATCTTCTCCAACAGTTGTCATTTTTCTTTTCTGTCATATTAGCCATTAGGTATGAAGTGGTAACTGAATTGTTTTTAATATGCAATTCTCTAATCAAGAATTTTTTTTTGAACTGTAGTTTTAATTTCTTCTGAAAGCTGCCTGTTCATATTCTTTAGCCATTTATCATTTAAAGAATGACTTATATTTTATAAATTTGATTCAGTTCTCTATGTATTTGAGAAGTGAGACCTTTGTCAGAGAAACTTGCTGTAAATTTCTTTTCCCTAAGTTTTTTTCTTTCCTTCAAATTCTGGCTACATTGGTTTCATTTCCTATATACCTTTATCAGAAAAACTTGCTAAGAAGATTTTCCCCAATTCCTTGCTTTTCTTTTAATTTTAGATGCACTTGTTTTCTTTGGACAAAAATTTTAAAATATTATGTAATCAGTCAAAATTATCCATTTTGCTTTCTGTGAATCTTTCTATCTCTTATTTAGTTATAAACTCTTCTTCTATCAAGTAAATATTATGTTTCTCCCAATAGTTCTTTTAACTTTTCCTCTAAGCACTTATATGCTGTCATTTGGCACATAAATGTTTAGTACTGATATTAATTCATTGCCTATAGTACCTTTTAGCACAATGTAGTTTCCCTATTTGTTTCTTTTTAAATAGGCCTATTTTTATTTTTGCTTTGAGATCATGACTGCTATTTGCTATTTCTTTTTTAATTCAACTAAAGCATGTTAGATTCTGTTCTAGTCCCTTATTTTAAATGTATGTATATCTTTCTGTTTTATGTGTGTTTCTTGTAAACAGCATATCATTGCATTTTGATTTCTGCTACCCTTATTCCATTTTATTGATGAGGCCATCACATTCATATTTATGGGTATTTATGGTGACTTTCTCTTCTTCTTATACTTACCCTTCTCTTTTTCACCCTGCTTTTTTTTTTTTTTTTTTGCTGTTTTGTGTATTTTTCTCTGTTTTGCTTCTGACTGTTGTCTTCCCACTCTCTCTTATATTCCCTTCATATTTTTCTTCCTCCATTTTAAAACTTCTTTCTTGCATGCCCCATTTATGTGAGATAATTTGCTGCATTCTTCCTTTCCATTTCTCCTTCTCCGAGTGCATTATTGTTCCCTACCCTTCCATTCTTCTTTTCAGATCATCCAAACAGAATCAGTACACCTTCCATTTTATGCTGTAAGTGACCTTCAAAACCTTAATCCTTTCATTCTCTCCCATGTAATCTCCCCTGTTTTTCCATTTTGACTCATTGGTGAATCTACTCAGTTCTCCACTGTTCTTTTGAGTCTCCCATCTCCTTTATCATGTCACCAGTTGTACCCTGCCAAGTCTCAGCTTTGGATCAGCCCTTCACTCCTACACATGTTCTACTAAACAAAGGTAGAGAAAAGCCATAGTTCTTTTTGGGTTCTCTGAAAATTTATGTTATGTAACTTCAGCTGAGCTTTCACTGATACTAGGTAATCCTACAAAACCTCTCTTATCAATTCAAACTATGCTACTCTCCACCGCAATCCTTCAAACCTTTTCATCTCTTTCCCAATTTCCCATACCTTTCCTTCCCCTACACTTTCAGCTCAGAATTTTGGCCTATATTTTACAGAAAAAAGTTGAAACCATGAGCTCCCTTTTCTCTCCTCTTTTTCATCTATCACTCAGATACTTTCTGCCACTATCTCTACCTTTATCTTTGCCTCACATAATAAAGTGACTTTACTCTTTGCCAAAATCAACCTCTCTACCTACTCAAGCAATCCTCTTGTCTGTTTCCTAGAACAGATTGCACCTTCTGTTTCCCCCATTCTTTCATTTATTTTCAGCCTCATCTACTTCTTTCCTACTGCCTAGAATCATGTCCCAACTCCATCCTTCCCCTCAAAAAAATCCTCACTGAATCCATCCCTTCTACTAATAATTCATAAGTTTGTGGCAAAAATCCTTAAAAAGACTTTCCTAGTACCTCCACTTTCTCTCTTCTGATCTCATCATTTTATCCAAACTGCTCTCTCTAAAGTTATCATTCATTGATCTCTTAATTGCTCAATCCAATAGACTCTTCTCAATCCTCATTCTTCACTTCTCTTCAGCCATTAACACTATTAATTACTTTTTTCTCCTAAATACTTGTTTTTATCCAGTTTTGGTTTTTTTTTTGTGTGTGTTTGTTTGTTTGTTTTTTTGACAACAGTCCCTTCTGGTTCTCCTCCTACCTAACAGGCTGCTCCTTCTCAATCTCCTTTGTTGGGTCCTCATCTAAATCACATCTACCTCTAGGAGTTCTACAGGGTTCTATCCTAGTGTTCTTTTCTCTCTCCTTTCCATACTTGGTGATTTCATCAGCATCTATGGATTAAGTTAACATCTCAATGTTAATGATTCTTAAATCAATCTGCTGCTCTAACATCTGACCTTTGGTGACCTCTAAACTCAAATTTCCAATTGCCTTTCACACATCTTGTCCAGTAGACATCTTAAATTCAACATTTCCAAAACGAATTCTCTTTCCTTCTAAAGCCTCTTTATCTTTTGCTTTCTTTATTACCATACAGGGTAACTCTGTCTTCCCAGTTCCTCTGTCTTTTGATTAAATCTATTTTGGCTTTAGCTTTATCTGAGTTCGTGATTGATACTCCTGCTTTTTTTAACTTAATAAATTAACCTAAAAATCCTGATTTTTATTATTATGTTTCTGTATTTCTCTTATTTCCTATCCTTATTACTTAACCTCTCCCTTCCTCCAAAGATCCCTCCCTTATCCTCTCCCCAACTCTTTCTGCTAATCTGTTTCTAGCTGAATTTAGAAGAGTTCTATAACCTTCCAAATATATATATATATATATATATATATATATATATATATATATATATGGCATTCCCTCTTTATCCCATTCCCATTAATCTACACACCTTTTCTATACCCTCCTTATCATTTTATAAAATTAGAAAACCTTTATTCCCTTCTAAATTCATATATTGTTCTTTCTCTAATACAGAATTTATGTACATAGAGTTCCCTTTAAAAATCCCTCTCTCATCTTCTTCCCCCTCCTTATCCCTTTAGGCTCTTATTTCTTTGTGAATTGAAAAGACTTTTATACCCTTTTGGATATATGCCTATTATTTTCTCTTTAACCAATTTCTGATGAGATCAAGGTTCCAGAACTGCCAGTTCTCCTCCCCTGTCTAATTCTTCTGTGTCAGTTTTTCCTCCCATACCTCATTTATATCCTCTATGTCAGTTCTTCCTCTTGCACCTCATTTTATGTAAGATAATTACTCTTTTTTCCCTTTTCCTACACACTTTTGCTTTTAGAATCACATCATCTGGATTTGGCTCTTTTCAACAATGAGGTGATTCAAGATAATTCCAATAGACTTGTGATGGAATGAGCCATCTGTAGCCAGAGAGAGAGAGAGAGCTATGGAGACTGAATGTGGATCAAAGCATAGTATTTTCACATTTTTGCTGTTGTTATTATTATTATTATTTGTTTGGTTTTTTTAATTTCTTTTTCATGTTTTCCCCCTTTTGACCTGATTTTTCTTGCACAACATGATGGATATGTTTAAAATAATTGCACATGTTTAGCCTACATTGAATTGTTTGCTGTCTAAAAGAAGCTGGAAGGAAGGAAAAAAATTTGGAACACAAGGTTTTGCAAAGGTGAAGTGTTGAAAACTATCTTTGCATGTATTTGGAAGAATAAGATGCTATTTTTAAAAAGAGAGAGAGAACAGAATCACATCATCCTCAGCTCTACCCCAATCTTTCTTTTGAACTACTCAATTACTAATGACAATCTTAAACACATGGTTTACATTTCCACATATAAAGCATAAACTATCCTTATTCAGTCCCTTATAATTTATCTTTGATGTTTTACCTGATATTTCTCTTAGATCTTGAGTGTCAAATTTTCTATTAAGTTCAGATCTTTTTGTAACAAAATCCTGAAAGTCTGGCAATTTATTGAATGTTCTTTTTTCCCCCATTCAGAATTATACTTAACTTTGCTGGGTGGATGTAATATTTTTAGTGGCAACCTCAGTTCTTTTGCTCTTCAATATATAGAGTTTCAAGACCAGTAGTCTTTTATTGTAGTTGCTGATAGGTCTTATGTGACTCAAAATGTGGCTCCATCATTTATGAATTTTTTTTTCTTGTTGCTCATAATATTTTTCCTTAGCTTTAGAATTGTTTTATGATATTGGTTTATCATAATTTTTTAGAATTGGTTTATGATAATGCTGTAGGTTTTCCTCATATTCTCTTTCAGGTATGATCAGTGAATTTTTTTTCTACTTCTACTTGATTTTCTTGTTCTAACGACAATTTAAAATATTGTTTCTTCTATTACTGTAACAGGGTTCTTTTTTTTGTAATTTTAGCTTTCAGGTATTTCAACTATTTGTATGTGCTCTCTTCATGATCTGTTGTTCTCCAGATCAATTGGTTTTTTATGAGATGTCTCACATTCTTTTTTATTTTTTCAATCTTTATATTTTGTTTTATTGTTTCTTGATCTCTTATAAATTCGCTACTTTACTCTTACCCAATCTAGTTTTAAAAGATTTTCTTCCTTAGAATTTCAATCTCCTTTTCCACTTGGTTGATTTTCTTCTTATAATCTTAATCTTTTTTGGAGTGTTCTTATTTTCTTCATTTTTTCTTTTTTCTTTAATCTCTCTCATTTGATTTTTAAAGGGTTTTTTGTTGTTGTTGTTGTTGTTGGGTTTTTGTTTTTTTTTTTTGGGGGGGGGTTGGAGCTCTTTCACTTCCTGACTCAGATTTGAGTTTGCTGCTTGTGTGTGATAGAATTTCAGAAGACTGTACTGGAATCAGTCACTATTAGCCAGGTGAGAGATTTTATAAGTTCTTAGCAATTAAATTCCTTTTTCTTTGTATCTTTATAAATATATGAGAGACCCTCAGAAAATGTCAGTCCTCTATATCAGCAAAACATTGGGGGCCTTCACTGGCAAGGAACTCTCAGTCTGTGCCCATTGTCTTCCTACTTAAAGTCTTTCAACACTACATCCATCTTACATATTGCTGCTAGAGTCCAGATCTTCCTTTGTTTCTCTGAGTCTTTACTTTTGATATTTCTTATTGCTTAGTGATGTTCATTCATATGCTACAGTTTTTTCATTTAATCAATGAACAGCTGCTTTATTTCTTGCTTTACGACCACCAAGGATACTAATAGGAATATTTTTGTTAAGTATGACCTTTGTTTCATTTTTTGGAACTTTTCTTGAATTCTTTGAAATTGGAGTTAAGTGGTAGAAGCACTTCATGCCTTTACTTAGAGCATCTCAATGTGCCTATATTCCCACAGTTCCTTCAAATCCAAACATCTCCAGCTTTTTTTTTTTTATCATTTCCAACATGAGAGAACTTTATAGTTATTTGAATTTTCATTTCTCTTACTGTTAATGATTTGGATCATGTTTTCTGGTGTACATTCAATAATTGCATATGTAAAACCATACTAAACATGCTTCTATTCATCAGTTATTTCTCTGAATACAGATAGCATGTTCCTTCATATGTCCTTTGTAGTTAATTTAAGTATTATAATAGTCAAACTTAGTCATTCAAAATTGTTCTTTAAACAATATTGCTGTTATTATAACATTGTATATAGTAACCAAGATAGCATTGCACATCTTGGTCTTACTTATTTCACTCTTCATTATTTTATGTAAGTTTTTCCAGGTTTTTCTAAGATCATTGAGCTTACCTTTTTTAATAACACAATAATATTCCAACATGAAAATATATCACAATTTTTTCAGCTATTCCCCAAATGATAAATATCCCTCCAATTTCCAGTTCTTTGCCACCACAAAAAAGAGCAGCTATAAATATTTTAGAATTCCTTTTTCCTTAATCAGCTTGGAAAACAGACCTAATAGTAGTATTGGTGGGTCAAAGGTTATAAATAATTTAATAACTCTTTTGGCATAATTCCATATCATTCTCCAAAATGTTCAGATTACTAATATTGGAGGGGATGTGGGAAAACTGAGACACTAATACATTGTTGGTGGAGTTGTGAACTGCTTCAGCCATTCTGGAAAGCAATTTGGAACTATGCCCCAAGGGCTATCAAACTGTGCATACCCTTTGATCCAGCAGTATCTCTACTAGGTTTGTATCTTAAAGAGATTATAAAGGAGAAAAGGGACCCACATATGCAAAAATGTTTATGGGAGCCCTTTTTGTAGTGGCAAGAAACTGGAAACTGAGTGGATACCCATCAATTGGAGAATGGTTGAATAAATTATGGTATATGAACATTATAGAATACTATTGTTCTGTAAGAAATGATCAGCAGGATGATTTCAGAGAGATCTATAAGTCTTTTACATGAACTGAAGCTAGGTGAAGTGAGCAGAACCAAGAGAACAGCAACAACATGATTATGCAATGATCAGATGTGATGAATATGGCTCTTTTTGGTGAAGAGGTGATTCAGGCCTCTTCTAATGATCTTGTGATGGAGAGAGCTATTTACACCTAGGGAGGGGATTGTGGGGCCTGGGTATGGATCACAACATTGTATTTTTGCTTTTTTGATCATTATTTGCTTGCTTTTTTTTTTTTCTTTCTCATTTTTTTTTCTTTTTGATCTGTTTTTTCTTGTGCAGCATAATATTTGTGGAAATGTGTATAGAAGAATTTCACATTTTTAACATATATTAGATCACTAGAGAGGGAGCGGGAGAAAAGAGAGGGAAAAAATTAGAACTCAAGGTTTTGTAAGGGTGAATGTTGCAAAATTATCCATTTATATATTTTGAAAATAAAAAGCTTTCATTTAAAAAAATGATCAGATTACTACACAGTTCCTAACAGTGAATTGATGTCCCAATTTTTCCACATCCCCACCCACATTTGTCTCTTTCCCATTCTATCATTTTAATACTTTTTATTTTTCCAAATACATTCAAAGATAGTTTTCAACATTCACCTTTGCCAAACCTCGTGTTTCAAATTTTTTTTCCTCCTTTCCCTAGATAGCAAGCAATCCAATATAGGTTAAACAGGTACAGTTAACCCTATATTATTTTAACAAATATGATAGTTGTAAAATATGTCTCAAGGTTGTTTTAATTTGCATTTCTCTAATCAAAATGATTTCCTCTTCATCAGAAAACTGCCTGTTCATATCCTTTGACCATTTATCAATTAGGGAATGATTCATAATTCTTATAGATTTGACAAAGTTCTCTATATATTTAAGAGATGAGATCTTAATTTAAGAAGATGTCTAGGGACTGCCAAGATAGCAGAGATAACACATGTTTCTCTCTGACCTTCTCTACAACTCTAATTATGAAATCCAGCCTCTGAATTAGCTCTGGACTGGCAAATAATTGAGAGTACAGCAAATTATCAGCAGAAGATATTTTGAAGATCTCCAAAAAAAGTCTGTTTTAATTGGAAAAGGGAGGGAGGCAGCCAATACAAGCAGCTGAGTTCAAAGGCCAGCACAGACAGTGCCGAGTCCTGGGGTATTGCTGATTCCCTGTGGCAGAGAATCTACCAGGAGAAGTTTACAGGAATCTACAGTAGTGTTGGCCACTCTGCCCTGCTTATAAGCCAATAGATCAGCAGAAAAGTTATAAAACATCCAACATAAACACAAAAGGTTAATAGTGGCCAGAAACTCACTGGACCTGACCACACCCACCCAGCACTGGGAGTGAGTCAGCATTGTCACAGCTTAGAAAACCTCCCCCACCCTAAAGGCAAACCTTAACTTTAAACAAAAATGAGTAAAAAAGTAAAGAAGACTCTGATGACAGCTTTTATGGTGAAAAAGAAGAACAGATTTCAAACCCTGAGGAGACTAAAGGCAGAATGTCTAGATGAAGCCCCAAAAGGCAATATACCCTGATCCCCATTACACACAAGGTTCTCCTAGAAGAAATTTAAAAGGATCTTAAAAGAGAGCTAGAAGTAAAATGAAGAAAGAAAATGAAAATTTTGCAAGAGGGTTTGGAAAAGGCATATAACTCATTGAAAGATAGTTTTGATAAAATGAAAAAAGAAAGCAACTCCCAGAAAAACAGAATTTGTGAAACAGAAAAAGAAAATAACTTCTTAAAAATTGTAAAATGGAAAAAAAATAAAAATGAAAAGGGAGAAACTATTCACCAATAAAGAGGAAATTAGAGCAATTATTAGGAGTTATTTTGCCCAACTTTATGCCAATAAATTTGACAACCTAAGGAAAATGGAGGAATACCTATAAAAGTATAGATTGCCCAGATTAATAGAGGAGGAAGTAAATTACTTAAATAGTCCCATTTTAGAAAAAGAAATAGAACAAGTTATTAATCAACTCCCTAAGAAAAAATCCCCAGAACCAGATGGATTTACCTATGAATTCTAACAAACATTTAAAGAACAATTAACTCCAATACTATATAAACCATTTGAAAAAACAGGGAATGAAGGAGTACTATCAAATTCCTTTTATGATACAGACATGGTACTGATACCTAAACCAGGTAGGATGAAAACAGAAAAAGAAAATTATAGACCAATCTCCCTAATGGATATTGATGTAAAAATCTTAAATAAAATATTAGCAAAGAGATTACAGATAGTCATCCCCAGGATAATACACCACAACCAAATAGGATTTATACTAGGAATGCAGGGCTGGTTCAATTTTAGGAAAACTACTAGCATAATTAACTATATCAATAACCAAATTAATAAAACACGTATTATTATGTCAATAGATGCAGAAAAAGCATCTGATAAAATCCAACCTCCATTCTTATAAAAACACTAGAGTATAGGAATAAATGGACTTTTCCTTAAAATAGTAGCATCTATTTTAAAATATCAACAAGCATAATATGTAATGGGGATAAACAAGAACCCTTTCCAATAAGATCAGAGGTGAAACAATGTTGCCCACTATCACCATTTCTATTCAATATCATATTAGAAATACTAGCTTCAGCAATAAGAGTTGAGAAAGAGATTAAAGGAATTAGAGTAGATAAGGAGGAAACCAAATTATCACTCTTTGCAGATGATATGATGGTATACTTAAGAGAACCCCAGAGAATCTACTAAAAAGCTATTAGAAATAATACACACCTTTAGCAAAGTTGTAGGATACAAAATCCATAAGTCATCAGCATTCTTATATATCATTAACAAAATCCAACAGTTAGAGTTACAAAGAGAAATTCCATTTAAAGTAATTGCCGATAGTATAAAATATTTGGGAATCTATCTGCCAAAGGAAAGTCAGGAACTATATGAGCAAAACTACAAAACACTTTCCACACCAATAAAGTCAGATCTAAGCAATTGGAAAAATACCAAGTGCTCATGAATAGATCAAGCAAATATAATAAAAATGACAATACTCCCTAAAGTAATCTATTTATTTAGTGCTATACCAAACTCCCAAGAAACTATTTTACTGATCTAGAAAAAATAACAACAAAATTCATCTGGAAAAACAAAAGGTCAAGAATTTCAATGGAATTAATAAAGAGAAAAGCAAATGAAGATGACCTAGCTATACCAGATCTAAAATTATACTCTAAAGCAGCAGTCATCAAAACTATTTGGTACTGGCTAAGAAATAGAGAAGTTGATCAGTGGAATAAGTTAGGTTCACAGAACAAAATAGCCAATGACTATAACAATCTAGTATTTGACAAGCCCAAAGGCCCCAGCTTTTGGAACAAGAATCCACTATTTGACAAAAACTGCTGGGAAAATTGGAAAGTAGTATTGCAGAAAGTAGGCATAGACCCACACCTAACACTGTATATCAAGATAAGGTTGAAATGGGTTCATGTTCTAGACATAATTATGTTATAAACAAATTAGAAGAACATAGGATAGTTTACCTCTCAGATTTGTTGAGGAGGAAGGAATTTGTGACCAAAAAAAAACTAGAGATCATTATTGATCATAAAATAAATAATTTTAATTATATTAAGTTAAAAAGTTTTTGTACAAACAAAATTAATGCAGACAAGATTAGAGGGAAAACAATAAAGTGGAAAAACATCTTTTGCATCCAAGGGATCTGATAAAGCCCCTATTTCTAAAATATATAAAGATTTGACTCAAATTTATAATAATTCAAGCCATTATCCAATTGATAAATGGTCAAAGGATATGAACAGATAATATTCAGATGAAATTGAAACTATTTGTAGCCACATGTAAAAGTGTTCCAAATCACTACTGATCAGAGAAATGCAAATTAAGACAACTCTGAGATACCATTACACACCTGTCAGATTGGCTAAGGAAAAGATAATGACGAATGTTGGAGGGGATGTGGGAAAACTGGACACTGATACATTGTTGGTGGAATTGTGAATGGATCCAATCATTCTGGAAAGCAGTTTGGAATTATAATCAAAAAGTTATCAGACTGTGTATACCCTTTGATTCAGCAGTGTTTCTGCTGGGATTATATCCCAAAGAGATCTTAAAGGAGGGAAAGGGACCCACATGTGCAAAAATGTTTGTGGCAGCTCTTTTCATAGTGGCTAGAAACTGGAAACTGAATGAATCCCATCAATTGGAGAATGGTTGAATAAATTATAGTATATGAACATTATGGAATACTATTGTTCTGTAAGAAATGATCAGCAGAATTATTTCAGAGAGATTTGGAGAAACCTATATGAATTGATGCAAAGTGAAATGAGCAGAACCAGGAGATCATTATACATGGCAATAACAAGACTATATAATGATCAATTCTGATGGACATGGCTCTCTTCAACATTGAGATGATTCAAACCAGTTCGATTTGTTCAGTGATGAAGAAAACCATCAATACTCAGAGAGAGGACTATGGGAACTGAGTTCAGAATATCACATAGCATTCTCACTCTCTCTGTTGTTATTTGTTTGCATTTTGTTTTCTTTCTCAGTTTTTTTTTCTTTCTTCTTGATCTGATTTTTCTTGTGCAACAAGATAACTATATAAATATGTATACATATGTTGGATCAAACATGTATTTCAACAATATTTATCATGTATTGGACTACCTGTCAGCTAGGGGAGGGGATGGGGAAAAGAGGGGAAAATTTGGAACAAAAGGTTATGCAAGGGTCAATGTTGGAAAAATTACTTATGTATGTGCTTTGTAAATAAAAAGCTTTAATAAAAAAATTTTTTTAAAGAAAGAAAATATCTATAAAATTTTCCCCAAGTTTTTTTTTTTTTTTTCTGTCATTCTGATCTTGGTTACATTAGTTTTATTTGTATAAGAACTTTAATGTAATCAAAATTATCCATTTCATACCTCACAATGCTCTCTCTCTTGTTTATTTATAAATTGTTCACTTATACGTGTATATTTTTTCCCTTTTGTTTTTACTTCTTTTCAGCATTGACCTTGACATTCTAGATTTTTATTTTTCTTAAAAAATTATGTTATCATTTTATCGAGGTCTATAAAGTATCCCCTTGGCAATATGATTATCATGACATTAGAACTATTATTATTTTTATTATATTCACATAGCTTAGCCATGAACACTGAATGTTCCTCCAGCAAATTAGTTTGTACTTCATTTCTGTAAGGAGTACTTTGTAACTGGATCTCTATAAACGTTTTGGGTACTTTGGTCTGGTTCATACCCAGCTATTTTATGCATCTTATAGTTATTTAATAGATTGGAATTTCCCCTTTATTATTACTCCTTATGTTTTGTTATTATACAGAAATGCTTTTTGATAAATGTGGAAATACACATAGAAAAATTGTACATATAACATATATTGAATTACTTGCCTTTTAGGGGTGGGAATGGGGAGAAGAGAAAATTTGGAACACAAGATTTTGTAAAAGTGAATGTTGAAAACTATCTTTGCATGTATTTTGAAGATAAAACCTATTATTAATTTAAAAGGTTAAGAAAGAAAAGAAATGTTTTTGGTTTTCAAACCAAAACTTTTTTAGCTTACAGTTAATAGTACTAAAAAGAAAGAAGGGAAAATGAAGCACAGGAGTGGATTTTAGTGTAAGCCTGTATTGTATCCTAGAGTCTGCTAGTTTAGCTTCATCACTGATGGTCAGGAGGTGGGGGAGGGTGCTAAGTGAGCTCAGGATCAGTAAACATTCATTCCTGGATTCCTCTTCTTTTGCTTTATTAACTTTCTTTTGTATCCAGAATTTTCTTATATTATGAATAAAGCTGAAATTGCTTTATCTTTGGCACATTAATTTTTGTTTTGGAGAGGTTTGAAAGGTCACGAAGATCATAAGAAATGTCTAGTCTGCCATCTTGTTGCTTTTCTGACCCAGAAATCCAAATGACATTTTTGAAATATGTTTAACACAGCATCTGGCACTTAGTAGGCATCGTATACATGCTAATTCTTATTGTTGTTACTAGTGCCATAGAATGTTCTGACTATACTTGGAGACAGATCAACTGACCAATAGTATATGTGAGGAAGAACAAATGACTCTAAAAAAGACTAGTCTTACTGAGTAAGTGGATTGATATAACACATTAATCTCCCTCTTAATATTATTGGCACCTTACTCTAGTTGAAGACCATGGACTTTTCATGCACTTATGCAATATGATATAAAATGGTTATCTGTATATTTTCCTCCTAGATTGTAAGAGTGAGGAACACATTCTGTCTTAACTATATTCTTCCCATGGGTTCTGAAAGCAGCAGGTATTTAATAGATATTTGTTGATTCAATGAATAACAAAAAAATTCTAACCCTACTCTAGAATTTCAGTTCTGGAAGGCAAGAGATGGTTTTAATTTGTGTATATTTCTTTTCAATATTGCATAGAAATTAACTAAATCTGAATATCTTCATTTTGAGTCATCCCAATAAAAAGTTTTTATTTTTTATTTCATGGCAGAATTCCATAATAGATAAAGGTGACGAAATAACTTTAGAAATGAAGTCTGTGGTACCTGATGAGGAGGATGCTTCATTTCCCCCACTTAAATCTGAAGACAGTGGTATTGGCCTAAGTGCTTCATCCCCAGAGCTTTCTCTACATTTAGGAATCCCTAGGATTTCTCCAGAAAAAGATGATGTCTGGAAAAGAAATGGTAGCATGCAGAAAACTTTGCACTATATTCAGGAACTTGTTACTACCTTTACCAACAAGCATATTTTTGGGGTCCAGCTACCAGAACCTGAAGAGGAAAATCAGTCAACAGTAACTATAAACACAAGTGACAAATATGAAGTAAATGGCACAGTTGTTGAAAACTCAGGCAAGAAGAGAGGCTCATGGGAAACCAAGACAATCACTGTACCCCAATTTAAACAGATGCTTTCAGACCTGTTTACAGTTCGAGGAGCTCCAACTAAGCAAAAAATTCCAAGAGCTTCCTTCTCTTCAACCCATGGCATTGACAAGAAAAAGGAAAAAGAGGAAGAGGAATGGTATATTTATAAGGTGATTATTGACCTAGGAGATTTGAGCAAGGAGTGCCAGGAAGCCTTTGCTGCTGCTTGCCATTTTCTGCTGGACTGTTCCACCTTCCCTGTCTACCTTTCTCAGGAAGAAACAGAGCAACTCTATATAACCCTTTTCCAAACACCTGGTAAGAAGGATATAATCTTTTAAATAATTAAAATTTTTTTTTTTGCTGAGACAATTGGGTTTAAGTGACTTGCCCAGGGTCATACAGCTAGGAAGTGTTACGTGTCTGAGGCAAGATTTGAGCCCAGGTCTTGCTGATTTCAGAGCTGGTACTACATCCACTGTACCACCTAGCTACCCCTTTTTAAATACTTTGTAGAAATAAGTTCACTATTGAATAATAACATTTTTTTAGAATTCTAAGGTTTACAAAATGTTTTACATATATTATCTCATGTGAGTCTCATAATGTTTTTGTGAGGCAGTTTCTTTTATTAGCTTTTACTTTTTAGATAAGGAAACTGAGATTGAGAAGAAGTTTAATGACTTGTTCTAAGGCAATCAGTTAAAATGTATTTATTAAGCATGTACTATGCCAGGCACTGTTCTGAGCACATAAAAAAGAGGTAAAAAACATTGTTACACTCAACGAGTGCACAGTCTAAGGAGAGGCAATAAATAGATATGTACAAACAAACTATATACAAGATAAATAGGAAATTATAAAAGATGGAAGGCACGAGGATTAATAGGAGTTGGGAAAGTTTTCCTGTAGAAGATGAGACTTTAGTTGGAACTTGAAGGTAAATGAAACTAGGCAGCAGAGGTGAGGAAAGAGAGCATTTCAGGCATAGGGAGCAGCTAAAGAGAATGTCCAGAGTGGGAAGAAGAGATGTTTTATTCTAGAACAACAAAGAGGCCAGTTTTTCTGGGTTAAAGAGCACGTGGCAAGGAGCATAAGAAGACTGGAAAGTTAGGAGGGTGTTAGATTATAGAGCTTTGAATGTCAAGCAAATATTTTGTCTTTTATCCCGGGAGCCAATAGGGAGTCACTGGCATTTGAGAAGGAGCTGACAGGATCAGACCTAAGCTTTAGGGAATCATTTTTGGTTGAATGAAAAATAGATTAGAGTAGAAAGAAATTTGAAGCAGGCAGACTCATGAGTAAGCTGTTGCAGTAATCCAGGCATAATGTGATAAGTACTTCAAAGGAACTGTGCCTGTGTCAGGAGAGAGAAGTGGATATGTTCCAGAGAAGTAACAAAGGTGAAGTGGATAGACCTTGGAAACTGATTCTATAAAGAAGTGAGAATGAAAGCTATTGAAAAGTTGCATTAGATACCTAGATTTTGAGCCTGAAAGATCAGGAGAACGGTTCTAACCTTCACATTAATCAGGAAGGTAGGAGCAGAAAGAAGCTTTAGAGGGAAAGATAATGAGTTTAGTTTTGGATGTTGAGTTTAAGATGCCTATTGGACCTACAATTCAAGATGTCTCAAAGGCAAATGGAGATGCAAGAGTAGAGCAAGAGACAGATTAGGACAGAAAAAGTAGATTTGAGAATCATTAGGATAGAAACTGTAATTAAATTAAGGATCTAAAGAGGTCAAGTAGTATATGAGAGAAGGCTTAGTTAAAAAAAAAAAAAACAGGAAATCCTGAAATGCCTAGAAGTATAGAATGGGATCCAGATGAGAATCCAGAAAAGTATCTGAGTAGCCTGGAGGAGATCCAGGAGGGAGTGGTCTCCTGAGAGAAGAAAGTTTTAAGGAGAAGAGGGTGATAAACATTGTCAAAGGCTACAGAGAAATCAAGAACTATGAAGACTGAGAAAAAGCAATTGATTTAGGCAAAGAAATCACTCATAACTTTGGAGAGCAGTTTGAGTGGGAATACCCAACTTGTAGGGTAAAGGAAAAGTGTGAGAGAAAGTGTTTCTTAGGTGAGAAGGTAGAGAAAGAGAGATGAAAAGGTTTAGAAGAACAGGCTGTGAAGAATGGGATAAGAAATTGATGAGGGAAGTTTAGTAAAATTGCTGAGAGTCCAGTTGAGATTGTGTAACCTAAAACTGGAGTGGACCCAGTCAAAACAGTTGCATGATTTTTCTCAACCTTTGATCACATGTAGGAACGAGAGTGGCAGATTTGTGGGCATGATTTAAAGCTGAGAGCTGGCAGGGCACAATTAATGAAGTGATAGGGGGATGTAAAAGATTGAAGAGCATAGTGTAGAATTGAATTGGTTCATCAAGAGATCAAGACAGGGAAAAGAAGAGAGTGTTTAGAGCAAGAGAGAAGACCTAGGAATTAAGGAGGGAAGAAAATTGTGCACCAGGTGCTAAACTTGTTGAGAAAATAAAAGAAGTTACCTGAAGGTCTATATACAATAGTTTACATGATTTGTATTGAGTTATAGAGATGAATAGAATGAACCTCAAAAGAGGAAATGTGCTGAGTGATGGAGATAAGGAGAGAATCTGGCAGTGGCAATGGGGAAGAATCTTCCACTCAACCAGTGTACTGATGGGAATGAATGAAGGTTTAGCTAATAATGGAAAAGGTGACCAGGTGGGCAGTGCCATCAAGAGGGAATCAGGTTTCATTGATAGCTAGAAGATGGAAAGAAAGAAAGAAAGAAGAAAAGATTTAAGATGAAGGGACATTGTTGCCTATAGAAGAGACTTTCCAAAAGACACAGTGAAAAGGATGTGTACTTTATGGTAAGTGTTTTAAACAGGATTTGGATCAAGGCCTTCCTGACTTCCAAATTCAGCTTTATCCCTTAAAGTGGATCCTTTGTTCTGCTGTCATTTTTTTTTTTCTTGTGTCTTTTACAGGGAAAAGGAAGGGTTTAAACCATTTTGTAGTGATTAGAGCTAGAAGAAATCTTAGATAGAAGTCATTTAGTTTTTTATCTTTTTATTTTGTAAAGAACTAAAACCCAGAGAGATTAAGCACTTTTTCCAATGTCACATGAATTTGAGCAATTCCAGTACTACTCCTGATTTTCAATAGCCAAAAAATACAATTGTGAATCTGAATTATAAAGAACTGCATTTAGTATTAGATTTTCTAATTTTTTTCCTTAGTAATTGTGGATAAGTAGAAAAAAACAATTAAATGTAATTGCATGATCAAGTAATAATATTCCATATTAATATACTCTTAATATTACAATACTCTCCTTATAATAATTCCATGGAACAAATAGTATACATACTATTTTCCCACATGAGAAAATTAAAACTCAGAGAAGTTACTTATTTTCAAAGGACTAATTAGAATCTGAATGTAGTTAGTATATTGAAACCAAGACTGAAAGACATGGTACAAGTTCAAAACTCTTTCAGATATATACTATGTTGCTTCTTGTAATCCTAATGAGTCACAGTTTCTGAATTTTTAAAATTTTTGTGTGCTATAACAATATTTTTGCTTTTGTTTGGAAGGTTGCAGTTTATATGTATTTATGTACTTATAAATGTATGTATACATATATGTGCATACACACATTCTTAGATATAAATACGATTTTATGGCTAGAGATCCAATGGTACGGAAATTCCTCTTAGTAGTTACATGGCCATTAAAGATCAGAATCAGATTTAAAATGTCTTGATTCTCTAAGGCCAACTTTTTATCCACTGTGCCATGCTGCTGAGCATTTTTGTGAAACATATCTATATCTCTTTGAACCTAGCATATATATACTACAAATTGCTATCACCCTAGAGGTATAATCTACTGGCCAAATAAAATTTCAGGGTAGCATCTTAGCTATCTCAAAACTTTGAATGTTTGCCTGATGTTAGTTTTAAGCTACTATGAAATCCAAAATAATTAATGTACTTTTTTTTTGTCTTTTTTATGTTGTCTTCCTTTTCTGGAGAATGTGATTCTAGCTTCCCCTTGTGGCTTAAATCTCTCATGACTATCTGCTGCTGTGTAAATAACTGCCATATTCAGAATATGTCCATCTTCACACTGCTTGAGATGATAAACCATTCTCAGTCACTGGCACTTATGTGTGAAGATAGGATGAAAAGGAGTAAAATCTCTGGCCATAACCCGTTTTTTGGAAAGTTACAGATGGTAACAGTTCCTCCCATTGTTCCAGGAGTGTTAAAAGTCATTGCAAAGAAAACAGACTTCTATCAGGTACATTTCAATTTGGGTGTATCTTTGAATGTCGATAAAACATTTTCTAGCCTGTTTATTCAAAGAAATTATTGTTGCTTTTGTTGTGAAAATAGTATCATTCATGAAGTGAGTTCAAACTACAATGAGAATTTCGCAACTGAAGATTTTTTTAAAAATTGAGATTTCACTAGAAAGGCCAAGGCTATTGGGATTAAATGTCACCTAAAACTATCAAAGTCATTATGTTTGTAGGTATTGCTTAGGTTTTGTTTTTTGTTTTTTTGTTGTTGTTGTTTTTTTTTTTTTCTCTTTGGAAGAGAGGGCTTATTTGGTCTTTGGAGAAGTTATATCCTTAAATTACTGTGATAGAAAAACAAAAACAATCATTGAAATTTCCTTTAAAAGAATAAAAATGTGACCCTTAAAGAAAAGTTAAATGAATTGTAATTACTTAGCTTGATTAAGCCAAAGCTTATTATCATACTTAAAGTTTATTATAAAAAGGACAATTTTCTATTTCTTTGTTCTCTTTTTTTTCTCCCTGAGGAACTAATAAGAAAAATAAGCTTCAAGCTACACCATTAAAGATTTTGAGTTTGACCTTAAAAAAAATAATTTAACAAGTGAATTTTTAAAACATAGGAATCATCACAATTATGAGATCCCTTTCCTTTAAAGTTTTTTTTAATAGAGTAAGGTTCATTTATTTTAATTAAAAATTTTCCTAAAGCCAAAGTGAAGTAACATAGAAAAGATATGGATTATATGGCCTTGAAAGGTCCTATAAAATTTGTCATTTCCTGAGCTCTATCATTGTGTCTTGCTCAGGGTCACACAGAAATGTTAAGGAAATGTTAAGTGTCTAAGGTCATATTTGAACTCAAGTCCCCCTGGTTTTAGGGCTGGTGCTCCATCCAATACATCAACTAGCTACCCCTTATTGATAGAATCTTGATCCTAAAGCCACCCCAGGGGGAAAAATGAAATTTGGACTAAATGTCATAGATAAACAGGATTCCCTAATACGGAAATAAACTTTATGTCAGGACTATGGTTTAGAGAACTTGAAAGAGTTAATTGAAACATATAGAATACAGGTGATAGTGGAAGAGAATGAAAAGGTTTTGGTTTGGTTTTTTTTTTTTTTGTTTTTTTTTTTGCATTTTTAGGGGTCATATTCGGAGATATGTGGATAAATATTTGTTACAGGAGATTTTATTTTCTTTCTTAATAGGAAGAAGGAGATAAAATATATTTTTGTTAATTGAAAAAAAATTTTTGCAAAAAACATATAGTATTGTATAAGTGCCTGCAAAGATGAAGACAGTGTGACTTTGAGAGTGGAATGAATGTTGACTCATCATGTCATGATGTTACAACACAGAATTTAAATTTTTTTGTTATTTTTTGCTTGCATTTTGTTTTTTCTCATTTTTTCATTTTTGATCTGATTTTTCTTGTGCAGTATAATTATGGATATATGTATGAAAGAGCTGCATATGTTTAACATATATTGAATTACTTGCCATCTAGGGGAGGAGGTGAGGGGAGGAAGGGAAAAAATTTGGAACACAAGGTTTTGAAAAGGTGAATGTTGAAAATTATCTGTGCATAAGTTTTGAGACCAAAAAGCTTTAAAAAAAAAAAAGATGGTTCTTTGTTTTAGCATAGTGTCTTACACATAGCAGGCACTTAAAAATGTATGCTGATTGATTTCAAGAAGAATCAAGGAGATTGAAAGAAGTAGATTGTTTGCCAGTGTTGGTCTAACCCTGCTTGACTTTTCTTGTTCATTTCAGGGACCTGGTTAATCTCCATTTGCAGTAACTATTTAAGATGTGTATACTGAGGGATTGTAAACTATCCATCTTTTTTTTTTTTTAAGTTTTTTCCTCTCTGTAGTCTTTTATTTTTCTAATTACATGTAAAGATGATTTTTAGCATTCACTTTTAAAATGACTTTTTATTTACAAATCATATACATGGGTAATTTTTCTTTCTTTCTTTCTTTTTTTTTTAATAGTTTTTATTTACCAGATTTTTGCATGGTTAATTTTACAACAGTGACAATTGCCAAATATTTTGTTCTAATTTTTCCCCTCCTTCCCCCTCCCCCAGATGGCAGGTTGACCAAATATGTTAAAGTATAAGTTAAATACAATATATGTATACATGTCCAAACAGTTGTTTTGCTGTACAAAAAGAATCGGACTTTGAAATAATGTACAATTAGCCTGTGAAGGAAATCCAAAATGCAGGCAGACAAAAATAGAGGGATTGGGAATTCTATGTAGTGGTTCATAGTCATCTTCCAGAGTTTTTTCGCTGGGTGTAGCTGGTTCAATTCATTACTGCTCTATTGGAACTGATTTGGTTCATTTCATTGTTGAAGATGGCCACGTCCATCAGAATTGATCCTCATACAGTACTGTTGTTGAAGTGTATAATGATCTCCTGGTTCTACTCATTTCACTCAGCATCAGTTCATGTCAGTCTCTCCAGGCCTTTCTGAAATCATCCTATTGGTCATTTCTTACAGAACAATAATATTCCATAATATTCATATACCACAATTTATTCAGCCATTCTCCAATTGATGGGCATCCACGTAGTTTCCAGTTTCTGGCCACCACAAAGAGGGCTGCCACAAACATTCTTGCACATACAGGTCCCTTTCCCTTCTTTAAAATCTCTTTGGGATGTAAGCCCAGTAGTAACACTGCTGGATCAAAGGGTATGCACAGTTGGATAATTTTTTGAGCATAGTTCCAAATTGCTCTCCAGAATTGCACGAATAATTTTTCAATACTCTTGACTCTTGCAAAAACCTTCTTTTCCAAATTTTCCCTTCCTTCCCCCCACCTCTTCCCCTGGATGGCAGGTATTCCAATACATGTTAAAATATATGTTAAATCCAATATATGTATACATATCCATATAGTTATCTCAGCATTCACTTTTATAAGATTTGAGTTCCAAATTTTTTCTCTCTTGTACCTTTACCTCCCCATACGAAGACAACAAGCAATCTGATATAGGTTATATGTGTACAATCATTTTAAATATTTCCATATTTGTCATGTTGTGAAAGAAAAATCGGAAAAGGGGAAAACCATAAGGAAGAAAAAGCAAACAAACAAACAGAAAATTAAAATAGTATGCTCCAATCCACATTCAGTTTTTGTAGTTCTCCCTCTGGATAAAGATGGCATTTTCCATTCCAAGTCTATAGAAATTGTCTTGTATCACCATGTTGCTAAAAAGAGCAAAGCCTATTGTAGTTAATCATTACATAATCTTGTTGTTATTCTGTACAATGTTCTTCTGGTTCTTCTTACTTCACTCAGCATTAATTAATGAAAATCTTTCCAGGCTTTTCTGAAATCAGCCTTTTCATCATTTCTTTTACATTCCTGCATCACAACTTATTCAGCCATTCCTCAAATGATGGGCATCCCCTGAATTATCCAATTCCTTGCCACTACAAAAAGGACTGCTACAAACATTTTTGCACTTTTGTGTCTTTTTTCCTAAATTAGATTGCTTTCTAATGCGGGGAGAGGAAAGATAAGGGAGGGAGGGAGAAGTCAACATCTTACAAAAATGAAAGTTGAAAACCATCTTCACATGTAATTGGAAAATAATATGCTATTAAAATTACATTCTAAAACTTTTTTTAAAAAAATTATTTGGGGGGATAAAAGTAAAAATATACATAATCATTGTATTTTATATTTGAAGTTATATACATGGTAGATTTTCAGTTTCATGTACAATCATCTTTTTTGTTGTATTGTGCTATGGAAATGCTTGTTTTGTTCCATGAATTGAAAATTAAATAAATTTTTAAAAATAAAGTGATAACTAAATTTTCAATAATTATTCTTTTTGTCATAGAGAGTGGCACAAGTACTGTGGAATCAGCTGAACAAAGACACACAGGAACATCACATTGCTTGTGTGGAACTCTTCTACAGGCTTCATTGCCTTGCACCATCTACAAACATTTGTGAAGATATTATTTGCCATTCATTATTGGAACCTGACAAAGTAAGTCCCTGTTACTTGCAAACTTCCCCCTTCCCTTCATCATAGTTTTTCCTTTGGTTTACTAGATTCTGCAATGACTGCAGATAGTACCTTACTTCTTTTTATCCTATGTTTCTTAGGTTTTTCTGAAACTGTCCTGCTCATTATTTCTTATAGTAAATAGCATTTCATCCCAGTTATATACCACAACATATTCAGCCATTTTACAATTGATAGGTATCCTCTTACTTTCCAATTCTTTGCCACTACCGAAATGACTATTATAAAATTTTTCTTATATAAAAACCTTCCCCCCTTTACTTTGACTTCGGTAGACTACAAACTTAGTAGTGATATTATTGGGTGAGAGGATATGTACAGTTTGATAGCTCTTTGGATAAAATGTTCTCCAGAAGGATTAGAATATTTCACAACTCCAACTTTGCAATAAGATACCTATTTTTCCACATCTGTCAGCATTTATTATTTTCCTTTTCTGTCATGTTAGCCAATCTGAAAGGTGTGAGATGATACCTCAGAGCTGTTTTAATTCACATTTTCTAGTCAATAATGATTTAAAGCATTTCTTTATATGACTAACTTTGATTTCTTTTTCTATTCATATCCGTGAACCATTTATCAATTGGGAAATGGCTGTTATTTTTATAAATTTGGCTCAGTTCCCTATATATATATTTGAGAAATAAAGCCTTTGAAAGAGAAATTTGATATAAAATTTTTTCTCTAGTTTCCTGATTTGCTTCTAACTTGGGCTGCATTAGTTTTCTTGTGCAAAAGCTTTTTAATTTCATGTAATCAAAATTATCCATTTTTATTTTTTGTGATCCTAGTCATAAACTCTTCCCATCTCTGTAAATTTTTTTTATGTTCTTTTAATTTTCTTATTATATCATCATTAATGTCTAAATCATGTACTGATTTTGACATTATTTTAGTATATGGTGAGAGTTGTTGATCTATGCCTACTTTCCACCAAACTGCTTTTTAATTTTCCAGCAATTTTTGTCAGATAATGAATTCTTGCCTCAAAAGCTTAGATCTTTGGACAAACAGTAGTTGTTCATGATGGTTTAAATCTGAAACTGCTAAACCATGTTCCTTCCCAATTCTTTCATTAATTCCCTTGTTACTATTGATCTTTTTCTATCTCTATGAAATAATGCTTTATAGTATGATTGATATGACTCTAAATTGTTATTTTTATCATATTAGTTTGGTCTACCTATGAACAATTAATATTTTTCCACTTGTTTAGATATGTCTTTATTTATGTGAAAAGTGTTTTATAATTGTGTTCATACAGTCTCTGCATTTGTCTTGACAAGTAGACTTCTAAGTAATTTATAATAACTGCAGTTATTTTAAATTGAATTTCTTTTTTTACCTCTTCCTGATGGATTTTATTGGTAACATATATTGAAACATTGATGATTTATGTTGATTTATTTCAGATCCTGCAACTTTGCTAAAGTTGTGAATTGTTTCAATTGATTTTAATTGATTCTTTAGGGTTCTTTAAGTATACTATCATATTATCTACAAAGAGAGATAGTTTTGTTTTCTCATTGCCTGTATTTATTCCGTCAATTTCTTTTTCCTCTTTTTTGTATTTTTTGCTATACAATCATTTTGGTATATTACTAAATAATAATCTTTGGTTCATCCCTGATCTTATTGGTAAAGCTTCTAGCTTATCCCTATTATGGATGAAATTTGCTGATGATTTTAGATAGCTACTACTTATCATTTTAAGAAAAGCTCCCTTTATTCCTATGTCCTCTAGTGTTTTTAATGAGTATTGCATTTTGTCAAAAGATTTTCTTATATTTATTGAGAAAATCAAATGATGTTTGTTGAAATGTTCAATTATGCTTATAGTTTTCCTAATATTGAACCAGTTCTGAATTCTTGATGTATATCTCATCTTGTCAATACTATATGATCTTTGTAATATATTGCTATAATCTCCTTGCTACCATTTTATTTAAAACATTTGCAATATTTATTAGGTAAATTAGCCTATAGTTTTCTTTCTCTGTTTTTGCCTTCCTTGGTATAGATATCAAAATCATATTTGTATCATAAATTTTTAAAAAATAATTTGTAGAGTATTGTATAGTTTTTTTTTTTCAAATAGTTTATATAATATTGAGGAACAGAGTAATTGTTCCTTAAATGTTTGGTAGAATTCACTTGTAAATTCTTCTGGTCCTTGGGATTTGTTCTTAGGGAATTCATTTATGGATTTTTTTTCAATTTTCTTTCCAATATAGAGTTAAGTATTCTATTTCCTCCTCTGTTAACCTGAGCAATTTATATTTTTGTAAATATTCCTCCATTTCACTTACATTGTCAGTTTTACTGACATATATTTGGGGAAAATAACTTAGCAATTGCTTTAATTTCATTTTCATTGATAGTGCATACACTTTTTTTGATTTTTGATACTGATAATTTGGCTTTCTTTCTTTCTTTTTTTTTTTTTTTTTTTTTATTAAATTAACCAGTGGTTTATCTATTTTATTGTTTCTTGTTGTTTTTGTTGTTGCTATTGTTTTATAAAATCAGCTTTAAATTTTATTTATTAGTTCAATGGTTTTTGCTTTTAATTTTATTCATTTCACCTTTGATTTCAGGATTTCCATTTTGATGCTTAATTAGGAATTTAAAATTCATTCTTTTTCTAGTTTTTTAAAAGTTGTATGCCCAATTGTATGCTCTTTTATTGATGTATGTATTTAGAGATATAATTTCCCCCCCTAAATTCTGCTTTGGCTACATCCCACAAATTCTGGAATGTTGTCTCATTGCTGTCATTATTTTTTAACAAATTTTTCATTGTTTTTATGATTTGTTCTTTGACCTACTCATTTTTTAGGATAAGATTATTTTGTTTTCAATTGATTTTTCATCTAAGCC
The DNA here is from genome assembly GCF_048593235.1 of Sminthopsis crassicaudata. Classification (NCBI taxonomy): domain Eukaryota; kingdom Metazoa; phylum Chordata; class Mammalia; order Dasyuromorphia; family Dasyuridae; genus Sminthopsis; species Sminthopsis crassicaudata. The sequence goes on along the minus strand of NC_133619.1, from coordinate 260,262,476 downwards.
TTCAATGCCTCTTTATTAAATATATTTTGCTACATTATGATCTGAAAAGTATACATTTAATGTTTTTTTCTTTTCTGTATTTGTTTTAAATTTTTAAATGTCCTAATGGTCAATTTTTGTGAAGTTACTTTGGACAGCTAAGAAAAACTTTCCTTTCCCTTCCAATTTAGTTTTCTTTAGAGATTGAGCCTGTCTAACTTTTTAAAGATTCTATTATTCTCCTTAACTTCTTTCTAGTTTATTCTGTAGTTAGATTTATCTGACTTTAAGAGGTTAATTTTTCTTGAATTTGGATGCTATGCCATTTGCTCCATTTTTGTTTGCTTTTTTAATTATTAATGTTACTTCACTGTCAGTCTTGTCTTTCAGCAATAGTGTGACATTATGAGCATAACATTCTGCACCAGATTCTGTACCAGCTCTTTATTTTAAGTATATATATGTCTCTACTTTTCCCTCTCTGTGTCTCTCTGTCTCTGTCTCCCCCTCTCTCCATTTCCAAGTCCCTCCTTTCTTCTCTCTCTCTCTCATAAGCAACATATTGTTGAATTCTGATTTCTTATCTATTCTACTATCTGCTAATATTTTATGGGTGAATTTATTTCATTAACATTTACAGTTACTTACTATGTGTTTCCCTTCATCCTATTTTTTTTACATTTATCCTTCTTTTTTTGTTTACTGTGTCCCTCTCCAAAAGTCTCTTTTGCTTCTTACCTCTGCCTTTCCTTACTATTCCTCCTTTATCTTATCCCCTTTCCCTAAGAATGATAAAGTTAGTAGAAGTTATATGTATCATCTTCTTGTGTAGAAATATAAACAATTTAACTGTATTAAGTCTTCTATGATTTCTACTTCATGTTCACCCTTTTTTTTGTTGTTGCTGCTTGATTTAAATCTTACATTTATAAGCAAAAATTTTTTTCTATTCATCTCTTGTCTTTTTACCTATTTCATTAAATATCCATTTTGCCTATTTCATTAAATATCCATTCCCCCTGCCCAAAGAATTATAATCAGTTTTTCTGAGTAGGTTATTTTTGCTGGTAATCCTAGTTTCTTTATCATATTCCAAGCCTAAATCTTGGCTTGGTTAAAATGGAGACACCTTTAACATTGTAGCTGCTAAATCTTATGTGATATTGACTGTGACTCCATGATATTTGAATGGTTTCTTTCTGACTGTTTGAAATATTTTTATTTTATCTCTTTGAAGTGGGGACTCTAGAATTCGGCTATATTTCCAAAAGTTTTGATTTTGGGGTCACTTTCAAGAGGAGGTAACTTGTAGGTTTTTTCCATTCTTATTTTATCCTCTGATTCTAGGATATTTTCTTTGATATATCTTGAAATATGATATCTAAGCTTTCTTTGATTGTGGCTTTCAAGAAATCTAATAATTCTTAAATTATTCTCTTTGATCTTTTTTGTAGGTCAGTTGTTTTTCTAATGAGATATTTTATGTTTTCTTTTTTTTTTCTTTTTTTGACTTTATTCTTCTTTGATGTTTCCTGAGTCATTAGCTTCCACTTGCTCAGTTTAATTTCTAAAGAATTTTTTTTGTTATGAGTTTTCATACCTTTATTTCTATTTGGTCAATGATGCTTCTTAAGGAGTTATGTTTGTCAGTTGAGTAGTGTGCCACCTTTTCTATTTGGCCAATTCGGGTTTTTAAGATATTATTTTCTTCAATTTATTTCTACATATTTTTATTTTGATTGTTTGTTTATTTTCTAGTCTATTTCATTATTTTGGACTTTCTCTTAAAGTTTGGATCTGTGGCTGGGGTGCAGGTAGAAAAGAAATTATTCTAAGCTTCAGGCTTTTTTGCACTGCTGTTTTTAGAGACAGTTTTGAGTGTTTGGAAGTTTGGGGTGCTTTCAAGGTGGTGTGCTCCAGTGAGATCTGTGGTTGTTGCTCTTCTGGCATGTGCTCTTATCCTTCCCCAGGAAAGGCTCCTGATCCCTCGAAGCCAAAAATAATACTGGTCTTCAGTGCCCCTGTTCCCTACTCTGTCCTATAACTATGGATATAGGCAATGGAGTTGCCAAACAGTGTCTGGCCCTGCACCCAGTCCTTACACAGAGGTCCTGTGTAATCTCTTACTGATAAGTTATTAGATCCCCTTACTGTTTGGGAATTGAGAGCTCCCAAAGCTGCTGCAGTTGTCACTTCCAATGCCTACCACTAGTGGTACTGCCTATGTACTTCAAACCATCCCCTACCATAGTATCACAAACTTCTTCCAATCTCTTAAATTGTCTTGAGCTGGAAAAATGTCTCACTCTGACCTGTTGGCTCTAGAATCCAAACTTTAATTGGAGGAATTATTTTAAAGTTATTTGGAGGAGAAAGTTGGGAGAGCTCAGCTGTTTCCTCTATTTCAGCAGCTTCACACTGCCCCTGGCACTGTCTAGATCTTCTGAACATTAAAAAATGAATTTCTAGTTGAAAAAATTCATAGATTACCTTACAGCGATGGGGTGAGGGGAACTGCGACTACCTAGATATAGGTCTAGACATTAACTTTGATAATAGAGAATTTCCATTATACTAAATACATATTTCACATTCAGCCACTCTATTTTAATGAGCAAGAAAAGGAAAAAAGTTGAGTAATTTATTTCCTTCTGGTAGAAAGGCAGTTCTCTTGCATTTATTTGTTTTTTGTTCAGGACTCAAGTCATGAAAAATAATGCATTCTTTGGCTGAACCAAACTGTTTGTTTCCATTTATTTTGTATTCAAGGGAACAAGGTTGGAAGCAATTTTTAGATTCTCCATTATCTGGCACCTAACAAGAGAGATCCAAAGTAACAGAGTGACATCCTACAATCGTTCCTTTGATAGGTAAGTTGATAGCTTAAAATTTTTACTGGACATTTGATATTTCTCTGTACAGAACTTTTCTAAAGTAATCAGATGATTTCTCCTTAGAGAGATGAGGAACTAGAGTTTCAGAAAGTAAAGTAATGCTATCAGATATGGTCATGGAGTTTGTTATTTTCACTTAACTTTTTTCTTGATTACAAAGGGGAATTTTTTAATTTTTGGAGAAAAGTAATTAATTTTTGTGATTTGGGGTCAGGATCACCTTTAGGAAAAGTACTTGAATGACTGAAATGTCCTAAACTTGAAAGCAAGAAGTATTTCATTTTTGGGTACTCTAATAGGGATAGATCAGTAGTGTTTCCATTTTTTTTTTTTTTTTTGTCACAACACCTGAATTCCTAGAATTTGTTTGCAGGTCCTTGTTTGTAATACTAGACAGTCTGACTTGTTCTGATGAGGCCATTGGTGCAGCAGCACAAGGCTGGCTGGTTCGTGCCCTTTCTCTTAATGACGTGTCTCGTATCCTGGAACCTATTCTGCTGTTTCTACTTCATCCAAAGACACAAAGGATATCCATTCACTGCATCAAACTGAAAAACTCAGCAGGTAACTACACTGGAATGGGCAGCCAAGGGCAAGTACTGACTTATGAAAAGGAATCATGCCTTAATAACTTAATAGAATATTGTAGTGGTGATGGTGATGGGTTTTATTTGTTGGTTTGTTTTTTTATGTCAGAAGAGACTTCAACACTTATCAATAGTAAGGCATGCTTTTTGTTCCCGGTTTCCTGTTATTCCTAAAACATCAAATTCCTCTACCAATAGACAAAAAAAGACTTTATCAGATAGGATTACATTTCTTTTTTTAATAGCTTTTTCTATACAAAACATATGCATGGGTAATTTTTTAACATTGATGACCCTTGCAAAAACTTGTTTCAACTTTTCCCCTCCTTCCCTCCACCCATTCCTCTAGATGGCAGGTAGTCCCATACATGTTAAATATGTTGAAGTATATGTTAAATACAATATATGTATACATATTTATACAATTATCTTGTTGCATAAGAAAGATCAGAATTAGAAAGAAGGCAAAAATAACCTGAGAAGAAAAAACAAAAATGCAAGCAAACAATAACAGAAAGAGTGGAAATGTTATATTGTGGTCCATACTCATTTCCCAGTGTTCCTTTTCTGGGTATAGCTGGTTCTGTTCATTGCAGATCAATTGAAACTCATTTGGATAGGATTATAATTCTATAAAATAAAATTATTGAGGGCAGCTAGATAGCTGAGTGAAAAGAGCATCAACCCTGAAATCAGGAGAATCTGAGTTTAAATCCAGCCTTAGATACTTAACCCTTGCTAGCTGTGTTATCCTGGGCACTTAACCCCAATTTCCTCATCCCTCTCCAAAATTATAGCTTTCTCCTTTTCTGGTGCAAATAAGTGATACAGAGGGGAAAACCAGCACTGATGGAACTTCTAGCCATATAGCAAAAACTTACATCATTAGACAGAACAAACTAGCTAGTTTGGTACAACCAAATGGTCATAGATTCACAACTAGAAAAGATCTTGACAATCACCTACTCCATTACCTCATTTTCTGGTTGAAAGGCACAGTTGAAGAATCACCAGACTTGGAGGTCTCAAATGCTGCCCCTATTAGTTACTGATTTGTGAATTTGGCAAGTCACATCATTTATCTGGAACTTGGTTTACTTATCTGTAAAAGGAGGATTGGACTAGATGGCTATTTTCTCCCTAAGATCTCCTTCAACTCTAAAATCATTAATTCTATGATAGTATAAAAACTAATGTCCATGTGGCGACTGAATGTGGATCACAACATAGCATTTTACATTTTTTTGTTGTTTGCTTGCTTTTTTTTTTTCTTTCTCATTTTTCTTTCCTTTTTGATCTGATTTTTCTAATACAGCATGATAAATGTGAAACTGTATATAGAAGAATTGTACATGTTTAATATATATTGGATTATTTGCTGTTTAGGGAAGAAGATGAAGGGAAAGAAGGGAAAAAAATTGGAACACAAGGTTTTGCAAAAGTGAATGTTGAAAACTATCTTTGCATGTTTTTTGAAAATAAAAAGCTATTATTTAAAAAAGAACTAGCGTCCAGAGGTATGCATATAGGTGGCAAATGGCAGAATCAGAATTTAAACCTAGGGACTCTGACCCTTAGTCTACCCTCTATCCATTACCTTATGCTGCTTTGAAGTTTGAGTTTGTCAGAATTAATGCTCATGAGACAATTTCCCTCTTATTTACCAAACTTAATTCCTGAGGAAGCCACCATGAAATGAATAATGGTGAGTGAGGTGTGATGTGAGCTGGCCAATTCATTGGGTTTTGCCAAGTACATAACTGAGGGATTATAAATTAGCATACAGTCTAATCAATTAGACTTTATATTCATATCTCACAGGATTTTCTTAAGGAAAGTTCTTTTAAATCTTAAGCATTGTATAAATGCATTATTTCTATTTTTTAAAAAGATTCAAAGTTAAAATAGCCTCATAAATATTTAACATATCTATTTCATTATTTGTAAAATGAGTTCTTCTATCTTTAAAATTCTAGTTGTGATTGTAATGTATGAGAAAGTATGAGATCATTTGAAGAGAGGGTGTATAACGGTGAATAGAAAACTTGTTTTAGTGTATGGAAAACTACAGTTTCAAATCTATTCTGTGACCCTGATCAAGTTAGTGCTTCAAAACAACTCTTTAAGACTATACAACTATAGTTTTTGCAGATGCTGATCTACTCTTTAATAGTTGTTCCATATAGCAATGAAGTCACAGGTCTGGTCAAAAATATATATGAGGTGGGACAGCTAGGTGACAGAGTAGATAGAATGCAGGACTTGGAATTAGGAAGATCTAAGTTAAAATCCTGTCTCTCTCACTCACTGTGTGACCCTGCTCCAGTAACTTAACTACTTTGTGCTTCATTTTCTTTATCTGTAAAAATGAGAATGATAACAATATCTAATTTCCCAGGATTGTTGCTAATATTAAATAACATAACATATGTAAGGTGGTTTTAAATTTTTTTAGTAGTATTTTACTTTTCCAAATACATTCAAAGATAGTTTTCAACCTTTGCAAAGGCTTGTCTTCCAAATTTTTCTCCCTATCCTCTCCTCTCCTCTCCTCTTACCCTACCCCAAGATATTAAGCAATCTGATATAGGTTAAACATGTACAATTCTTCTAAATGTATTTCTGATTTTATCATATGGCACCAAAAATAAAAAATCAGATCAAAAAGGAAAAAATGAGAGAGGGAAAAAGCCAAGGAAATAACAACCAAAAAAAGATGAAAATTCTATGCTTTGATCCACATTCAGTCTCCATACTTCTTTCTCTGGATGTGAATGGCACTTTCCATCACAAGTCTATTGGAATTGTAAGGCACTTTAAAAAATTATATTCACAGTAATTTCTCCTATCAATGATTAATAATTTGACACTTCTACAGTTTTTTACACTGTTAAATTAACAACTTCCTTTAGTCCTGAGTCTTCTTTAGAGACTGATTTATCTGCCATTTCAGTTCTTCTAAAAAGTTGTTTATCTCTTCACTTCCAGAGGATCTGCATCGTTGGTTTAACAAGAAAAAAGCTTGTTTCAAAGAAATGTATGGGGTGTCCGAACTTCATGAAGGCAACTCTCATGAAAACCTGCCCTTGAATCACTTTACTACTGTAGATCGGGAAGCAATTTGGGCTGAAGTGGAGAAAGACCCGGAGAAGTTGCACCTGAGAAATGACTGTGATGATGATGATGACATAGCCTGTTGCACAGGCATTCCTGACAGACCAGAAGGTGAGCTTCAAGACAACAGTGAGCACACAGAGTCAGCTGATACCAGTTTAGGACACAGTGATAGTGAAAATACTTCCTCATTCTCAACACCCTCCCTTGATCCTCACGAGCTGAGCAGTGAAGAAAACTGTTGTACCCCCGTACATGATAGAGTTCATCCTAAACATTCCTCCTCGATATCTGTTTTCCAGCCCCAGGTCTCTAAAACAGTTGCCAAACGGAATCTAGTGCGGTTTGACTCTGACAAGACCCAAGCTTCCGAGTCATTGTCTAGTGATGAGGAAGTGGATGTGGATCAGACTCTCACAATGTCCAAGTTACTGAAGCAGCAGAAAGAAAAGCAGGCGGTGACTGAGGCTTTATTTAAACACATTCTGTTGTACCTGCAACCCTATGATTCCAAACGAGTCCTATATGCCTTTTCTGTGCTAGAGACAGTGCTCAAATCCAACCCCAAAGAGTTCATTGAAGCTCTTTGTAGGACTAACATGGATTCGAGCTCCACTTCTCACTTGAACCTCATCTATAACCTTTTAGCACGCCACCAAGAAGCCTTGGTTGGGCAGAGTTTCTATGGAAAGCTTCAGACTCAGTCACCCACCACATGCCCTCATTCCCTTTTGATTGAACTACTTATTTATCTCTGCCTGAGTTTCCTACGTTCATACTTTCCATGCTATGTACAAGTCTCCCACCAAGACATACTTGGCAACCAAGCTGTACAGATTAAGAGTGTGGAGGTCTTGATTCGGATAATGAGTCAATTGACCAATGTCACTAAATCATTTAAGGGGAAGAATGTGGACTTCATACAGAATTTACTGGAGAGGTGCAAAGTTCAAGAGTTTGTCCTTCTCTCTTTATCTGTTTCCATGTTTAGTAGCCAAAAACAGTATGAACTTCTTGCCTCAGATCAAACCAAGCCCTCTCAAGAAGAGATGCTCTTTGAAGAAGATCTTATTAGTTTTGGTCAGGATAAAATCTGGAATCCACTGCAGATTGAGCTGCTAAAACTTCTGCAGGTCCTGATTATCTTGGAACACCATCTGGGAAAGGTCCAAGAAGAAATGGAAAATCAGTCAGATCTGTCCAAGGAATGGCAAAAGACTCTCAAATTTCAAGAGTCCATCAGTGCTATGCAATATGTGCAGCCTCATCCAATTACTTCTCAGGGACTGTTCATCAATGCTGTGGTGAGAGGTTTACAGCCAGAGTGTGGTTATGGGATGCACTCAGCCTGGGTTAGTTTGGTCACATCTTCTTTACCATACTTTGGGAAGTCATTAGGTTGGACTGTTGCACCTTTTGTTGTACAGATTTGCAAGAATCTAGATGAGCTGGTCAGACAGTATGAGAATGAGTTTGTTAAGTCTTCTACCAGGTAAGTTATGTCAATATACATAATTTTTTTCCATTGTAGACAATTGTATAGAGTGGCCTATTTGAAAAAGATTGTAGGGGCAGCTAGGTAGCTCAATGGATAGAGCACCAGCCCTGAAGTCCAGAGGAACTGAGTTCAAATATGGCCTCAGACACTTAATACTTCCTAGCTGTATGTCCTGGGCAAGTCACTTAATCCCAATTGCCTCAGAAAAAGAAAGGAAGAAAGAAAGAAAGAAAGAAAGAAAGAAAGAAAGAAAGAAAGAAAGAAAGAAAGAAAGGAAGGAAGGAAGGAAGGAAGGAAGGAAGGAAGGAAGGAAGGAAGGAAGGAAGGAAGGAAGGAAGGAAGGAAGGAAGGAAGGAAGGAAGGAAGGAAGGAAGGAAGGAAGGAAGGAAGGAAGGAAGGAAGGAAGGAAGGAAGGAAGGAAGGAAGGAAGGAAGGAAGGAGAAAGAAAGCGAGAAAGAGAGAGAGAGAAAGAAAGAGAATGTAGTTGAAATACTGCTTTAATATATATGATTAATTATTACTGTCAAAGAAGATTATACTGTGTCTGAATTCTAATCTTCTTATTTACTAAGTGCTATGACTGATAACAAATCAATTATAATAGATTATTATTTATCTGTAGGATAAGAATAAAAGTTAAAATGTCTTTAATGAAATCATTGAGAAAAGGAAAATAATTTTAAATTATTTTATAAAAGACATTTTAAATGATTTTCATTTGTATAACCCTTTGAGGTTTGCAAAGAACTTGGATCATTACAATCTTTTGAGGTGGGTATTATATTTATATATAGTTGTTGAAGCATTTAGGGTTAAGTGACTTGACCAAGGTCACACAGCTAGTATGTATTAAGTGTCTGAGTTCATATTTTAATTCAGGTCCTCCTGACTCCAGGGCTGGTGCTCTATCTACTATACCACCTAGCTACCCCCTATAGATATTATTTATCCTAATTTTATAAATGAGGAAACTGATCCTCTGAAGGCAAAGTGTGACTTGCTTGTAATCTCATGCTTAGTAAATGTCTAGAGAAGATCAGACATTTCTGATGACTTTTTTTTTTTTTTTAATCTAAATCTCTTCACTCTGCCATTCTACCTATCAAAATGCTTATATAATAGTTGAGTGGCCTACGAATTTAAGACCTGTTGAACAGACCAAGTAGACTTGCTGCCATGAGTACTGTAACGTGCTCTCTTGGCAGTTACAATTACTAGTCTGTCCTAGACCCACCAGAGTACCTTTGACCACTGTGCTTAACAGTGTCAACTCTACCCGGCTCGCCTCCTCTGAGGCCTTCAAAGGTCTCTGGCCACAATCTCTTGAATCTATAGCTTAATAACCGGTAGCGCACTCAAGAACAGCCACGTGTAATCTTAAAAGCCTTTATTATACCTACTCACATTATGCCCTGACTGATGCCCTGACTTGTTGGTTCCCGAGTGAACACCTGGTCAGAAGACCCACGTGTTCACTACCAAAATCCTTACCTCTTTTGGCTATCCATCTCGGCTTGGCCACCCAGGCAAGGAAGCCACGGTGAAGAACGCCAGGTTAAAGAGAGCGACTGCTGCCTGCAGTGGGCTTACATAGGGCCTGTGAGGTCACACACACAGCCAATCAGCGAGAGAGTCACCCATTACGAAGCTATCTCAAAATGGACAGGATCCCACCTACAAGGCAGTCCTAATATCCACAGAAATTACTTCCGGGCCTCAATGATGCGCTGTGGCGCAGCCCATTTAAAGGGCCCTTACAGAGTACCACCCCTACTCTTTTTGAATCAGAGGAAGGGAAATGAGAGATGGAAAGGTGGTGAAGAGGACAAGGAGAGTTGAAATAGCAGACTAAGAAACAATAATGTCCCACTATCTTTTAAGAATATCAAGATCTTGAGGTAAATTCAATTTAATATTTATTCAATTTACTAGTTATTTTTAAATTATTCATGATGTGATTTTGTCTATATGTTATTTTTACTATATACTTTTAAAAAATCAATTCAAAACATAACATATAAATGAATCTCCGAAGATATTGTGGAATCTTACAATTATGTATCACCTTTTCTTCAAGCACGTCCTGTAAGAGGGAGAACATTTCTCCAGATTATCCACTCACTCTCTTGGAAGGTCTAACCACTATTAGTCATTTCTGCCTCCTGGAACAACAACCCAGCCAAACAAAAATGGTAACTATTTTGTCTACATTCAAGAAGCAGTTTGTGATACTTTGTTTTTTCTGAATTGCATTATGTCTGTGTTTCAGAAAAGTAGCAGCATTTTTTTTTTTTGGTTTAGAGCTATGATTTATATTTATATCTTTATGCTGCAATGCCTGATACATAGTAGACAATAAATAATTGAGGCATTTTGTTTACTCATCTTTAGAGGTGACTAAGCAAAAGCTATTTGACTAATAATACATGTATGTAACTACTAATATACATAACTAGTAAAATTATATGTGTATGTGTGTGTATATATATATATATATGTATATATATATATATATGTATATATATAGTTACTGGTCTTTCAATAGCCAAGTAAGGTAATCCGTGTATTATTGTTATTTATTTTATTTTGTTTTGAGGGTGGGATTTTTTTTTGAGACAATCAGGATTAACTGATTTGTTCAGGGTCACACAGCCAGTAAGTGTCTGAGGTCAGATTTATTTGAGTTCCTCTGACTCCAAGAATAGTGTCGTATCCACTGTGCCACCTAGCTACCCTGTTACTCTTATTTTACAAAAGAGAAAACTAAAGATCAAAGATATTACATTATTTCCCTCCATTATCCCACAGTTAGTAAATAAACTCTAGAAGCAGGATTTAGAATCAGGTCCAATGCACTTTCTACTATAGCATTTTGCCTCTGTGTCCTAAAGATGTGTAATTCCTTCATCAGGTAATGGATTAGACTAGATGATGTCTAAAGAGTGTTTTACTCTAAGATTCTGTGTTTCTATGTCCTTGTCTAGCATTCAGGATTTTTAAAAAATTATTAACAGTGTTTTTATTTATGCCTACAAAAGAAAACTAAGATGATATTAAAAGACAATTTACAAACTAAGAATAGTGAACATTACAGATCTATGAATCTTTCAAGTCAGGTCTTAATGCAACAAGAATGTGTTTGGAGACTAATAGAGTCATGAACAAAAGCATAAGAAGCCACTGACCTTTCATTTAGAGAAGTCCAGACAATGAATAGTCAGGGAAGGGTCAGAAGTAACTCACAATTCCACATTAAGTCCCTTCCCTCAAAAGGATTTCAATGATACAAGTAGCATTCAGTTTTATAAATCATATGAAATTAAGAATAAAAAATCATGTGTTTAATTGTGACTAATTTTAAAATGTATATTCATCAGTGAGAGGCAATGTGACAGACTGGAAAGAGAATAGACTTTGAAGCCAAGAAGACCCTGAGCAAGTAATTTACCCACTCAGTGTTCTAGATCACTGACATGAAACTCAGATAGAAATGGGGGCCACTAATTCTTCCATAAAGATCCCTGCAGGTCATATCATGACTTAGTTTTTAAAATGCAATATTGTCCATGTTTTATTGTATTTTTTTGTTGTTAAATATTTCGTTACATTTTAATCTGATTTGGTTGTACTCAATAGTATTGGCCAGTAGTATGTTTCTCACTTCTATGTTTAAGAAACTTTCTCAGACTATAAATTCATATTCAGTAGTCAGTAAACATTATTAAATGATCACTATGTATCAGACACTGCAGTAAGTGCTGAGGATACAAAAAAAGAAAAAAGCAGTCCTGCCCTCAAGGACTTCAATCTAATAGGAAAATACGTACACAAAAGGAAGCCGAGGATGGGAAACTACTAGAAGAGAGAATGGAAGTGCCAGGGGATTCCCCCATTTAGAGGCATGAACCATGTAGAATTTCAGTTCAATCGTTGTTCAGTTGTGTCCAACTCTTCGTGACCTTTTAGAGTTTTCTTGGCAAATATATTGGAGAGGTTTTGCCATGTCCTTCTCCAACTTATTTTACAGATGAGGAAACAGGGTTAAGTGATTTGTCTGGGTTAAGGATAAATAAAGTTAACTGGAAAAGTTTAGGTCCTCTGTAAAGGGAGGCCTTGGGAGTAGTTAATTTCTCCCTCCCTTCTTCCTTTCTTTCCTCCTTCCTTCCCTCAAAAGAGAGAAATAACTGAAGATGCTGATGAGGTATTGAGTATCAAAGTTGAGTTAATTTCCAAGACGATGAAATTCCCAATGATGAGTTTATCCTGGAGAAGGCACAATGCTGTGGAACTGAAACCAAACAGCAACTGATGGAAAATAATGCAGAAAAAAATTGCAGAGAAAGCACTGACCTATATTGATTTAAAAAAAAAAAAAAGAATTTCCTCATCTGGCAATCCTATATACCAATGAAATCACTTTTTGGTCCCTATCTTGTATATTCATCTGTCTTAATACTTACTCCCAATAAGGATCATAGATTTAGAGCTGGAAAGAGTCTTAAATATCCCCTTTAATCCCTTCATTTTATTGATAAAGAAACAGAAGCTCAAAGAAATTAAGGCACTATCCCAGAGTTAGGTAAGTAGAAAGTAGCTGATCAGGTCTTTGAACTCTAGTATTGTGATTACAAATCTATTGCCTTCATTTCATCATGCAGCCTCCCATTTGAGAGAAAAAAATCCTCTCTCTCAAACAGAATGGGAAGAAAAGAAATAATTGCACATGCTTCAATACCAAAATAAAAAGAAGCCTGCCTATACCATTTATATTACATTTCAAAAGTGAATAAATTATTTTCAGATAAAGTATCTGAAATATAATTTCAGATATTGATTTTAGGTATCAATATTATATAGAAATATGGGTCAATTGTTTTCAGGGAAAGGAGAACTATTGTCCAGTGTAACAAACAGATTATTTTAATTTTAGCCAGTCATTTTGTGAATTTTATAAATTCATGTTTAATTCAACAAATATTTATGTTAAGACAGAAAGTGTCTCAAAGATGAGGAGAACAGATGTCAGCAAGGTATATGACCCTTTTTTGTTTCATTGTCCCATGGGAAGCACACAGGTGGTGACTCAGACATATAGTATCAAGTCCACAAATCCAGAACTACTCAGTGCTGAAGTTTATATTGAACCTTTAGACAAAGTTGACCTAGGACTAATAGGGACTAAAGGGGTAAGGCTCTGCCCAGCTCCTATTCTCAATAAAATTCTTCCTGGTTGCCATTACATTTCTTCTCTTTGACCTAGAAATTGCCCTTCTTTTACCACTCCCATGAGCCATCCAATTACCAACAACCGGAACTATGCTCGTCCTATCATTTTCCCTAATTATTCTACTTACAAGTGGCCTAGCATGTTGTGGGTCATTGGAATGACAAGAAGGGGGAGAGGGAGCTTGGAAGCCCCTGGAAATGTGCCACAGCAAGCAAAAAGATGGAGGGAGATGGGACTGGATGTGCCAACTGTTTAAGCCTTTCCTGGGTCAAACCAAACAAATATGTCATTAAGTATCTTCAATACACAAGGAGCAATGGATAAAAGAGGAAAAAAATAAAATTTTCTCCATCCTGAAAAAACATATCTACTGGGAAGGGTCTCTGGGTGAAGATGTAATGGTGATACTTTATAATATATATGTATATGATTTTTGCTTTTTAGTCAGCTTCTATAAGTGACCCTATCAACTTGAGAAATGCCAAGAATGCCATATTGGAAGAATTGCCTCGAATTGTTAACACCATGTCACTTCTATGGAGTGTAATTAGAAAAGAAGAAACCCAAAAAAGACAAGCTGATTTCTTTGGATCTTTAAAAGGATCATCTTTAGTTTACTTTAAAGCTACCAAAGTAAGAAACACTTCCAGATGTTGGTCCTCTTCTTTCTTCTCTCTCTTGCTTTATTGTTTTTCTCCCTCTTTAAAAAAAAAAATAATTAAAAGTTCTGAATTAGAATTAAGCCAATGATCAAGACTTATTCTCCCCAAGTTTGTGTAGTAAATATTCCACTGAGCCAGTAGAAGGAGCAATTTGACATAACAGCTAGTGACAGCCCACATTTCTTGTCCTTCTACCCCACTTTACTTCTTTGACCCCACCCATTCCTACCTTTAAAAGTCAATCCAGGCTACTCCCAACCTCATGTATGCTTTGAAAAGTCATGTGGAATTGAGAAAGTAAGAGTAGAGAGAAAAACAATCACCTCAAAAAAGGGGATGCCACATTTTATGAAAGTGATACTAATGAGGGAAAGGAAAGGGAACCCTGTTTGCCGGCGCATAGATAGTAAGATAATCCCATGAGGCGCAGTGTCCCCTGTAAATGAATTTACAGGCCCGAAAACCTAGGTTGATAAATAAAAGGTTTATTGTAGAAATTTGGAAGTAAAGTTCAGTTAGAAAGGCGCCAGGGCCAGAAGTGGCCGCTGGGCGGGCAGGAACCCTTACATGGCTGGAAGGATACCATATGTTGGCTGGGAGGGCTCCTGCCAAGAGGGCTCCGGTGTGGCCCTTTTTATACCTAGAAGATGATGGGCAGTACCCCTAAGTTCTCGGTGGGCTTTTCAGTTAGCTCAGATCAGGTGAGGGCTGGGGGAAGCTGAGCTGATAGTGGGGCTGGGCCCTGATATTCAAAGGGTGCCTTTGACCAGGATTTGTGAATCAAGGTCAGCCATGGGTTGGGCAATTAGAAAGGAATCTTAAAGGGACCTCAATCCCCATCAATACTGTTGGGATCATTAGCACAAGTATTGGGAGAGTTGCTGAATCCCAACCCTAGCCTCAGACTGCAACATGGAATGTTGTATTCCTTTTTTTTTCTCTGCAGCTTCTGTGTGGAAAGTCTGAAACCTTTTTTCATGGCTATAGAAATGTTTTAAGCATTTAACTTGTCTTTATAAACACTGTCAAATACAGGCCTTTGCCAGGCTGGTCATTGATGTTGCTCAATCATTTTTCAATCATGTCCAATTCTTCATGATCCCATTTGGGGTTTTCTTAGTGAACATACTTGGAGGGATTTGCCATTTCCTTCTGCAGTTTATTTTATAGATGAGAAAACTGAGGCAAACAGGGATACACAACTTGTAACTTAGGGTTACAGCTAGTAAGTGCCTGAGGTCATATTTGAATTCAGGAAGCTGAATCTTCCTGATTCTAGTTACTCTATCTATTGAGCCACCTAACTGTTTGGATGTACTTATTACAAATAGACTTGGGAGGAAGTAGTTGAGGGGCAGTTATTTCCATGGAAGTGAGAGCAACAGTACCATGACAATAGGAGTGCCTGAACAATGCAGCTCACCAATTCATTCCATTCTACCCCTGCTGGTTATTCTTTGCCTAGCTGGATTTCTGGGTATAAATCCTCCTCTGTTCTGGGAATTTATATCAAACAATCTAATTCTCTCTAATTTTTTTTTTTTTTTTGCTTTGAGTTATTAATGCTTTGGCCAAACATTGTCACATTTTTTCTTTCTCTTCCTCCCCTTCTTCACCTCTAAGGATCTTATACATATCCTGTAAACTACTTCTGCCTGGACTAACTTTTAAATGGATCTCTAACACACCCCCTTCCCTCAGTCCTGAGAGTATGTCCCATATTTGCTGTTCAGTGTTATTATTGTCTTTCTAATTTCCCCAAGAGACTTACTCACTTCATTCAGGACTCAATGTATTTCTGTAGTTATGTTAAAACTTCACTAGCAGCCCTTTTCTTTGATTAGGTCTTAGGCTTTCAAGGACCAATTCCCTTGAGCAAGAAATTCTAAAAAGAAAATATTTTTATCTAAAGGATAGTTAGTAAGCAGTCTCCATTAACTTTATGAAGTTGCATTATTCCTTTTTAACTTCCTCGGTAAGATGTTGAGTTACTTTTGAATGAATCCGTTTAAACAAATATTAACATTGTGATTATGTCAATATACAATTCAGAGGACTCTAGACTTTCTAGGTGCATAGACCAAATTTTCATCATTCCATGTTACAGGAAGTCAAGAAGCTTATGCAACTGTTATAATGCTTCATATTATTAAGTTTGAGATGAACATAACTAAATCAAATTATCACAAAGAATATCACAATTCAGTTATGTAATGTGCAGTCCTATACAAAAATCTTCAGAAAAACTGGAATCAAAGTTTGAGTTCACATAGATCTCCTTCAAGTGGGCTTAGTCATTCTGAGTCTCCCTGGCTATGTCTTGTAAATTGAGAAAAGACCTATTGGAAATGTTCTGTTCTCTTTCATGTTGCCCCTCTGACTTAAACAAAAGTTCACAGAACTGTTGGACAGATAGTCCAGTTTTAATTTTCAGCATTATCTTCAGGGCTCTGATTTTAAAGGTAGAGAGGAGACTGAACTGAGTTTCTCAACAATCTCTTATATTTGAAGCAATTCAGTGATAGAAAATTTAAAAAAAATTCACAAGATAATTTAGCATGATTTACTATATAATAATATTTTTATTTTCTAGACAATAAGACAAAAAATTTTAGATTTCTTAAACCCTCTGGGAATTCAGCTTGGTGTCCAATTAACAGCAGCAGTTGCAACAGTGTGGAGCAGAAAAAAAGTCAAGCATCATAGTAAGGTAAAGCTAAATAACTCATTAAAGAGGTAATATCAAAAATCTTATCTGTTCCCTAATTGATGAGTGGTCAAAGGATATGAACAGACAATTTCCAGATAAAGAAATTAAAGCCATCTATAGTCATATGAAAAAATGCTCTGAATTGTGATTAATTTAGAGAAAGGCAAATTAAAACCATTCTGAAGTACCACTTCAAAACTGTTAGATTATCTAAGATGACAGAGAAAGATAATGATAAATTTTGGAAGGGATATGGGGAAACAAGGACACTAATGCATTGTTGATAGAGTTATGAACTGATCCAGCCATTCTGGAGAGCAATTGGAACTGTGCCCAAAGTCTGTAAATCTCTGTATATTCTTTGCTCTAGCAGTGACAGGACTGGGTTTGTATCCCAAAGAGATCACAAAAAGAGGGGAAAGAACCCACATGTGTAAAAATGTTTGTAGCAGCTCTTTTTGTGGTGGCAAGGAATTGAATAATTGAGGAGATGTTCATTAATTGAGAAATGGCTGAATAAATTATGGTATATGAATGTAATGAAATATTATTATTCTATAAGAAATGATGAACAAGCTGATTTTTTGGAAAGACTTGCATCATACACATTAATAGCAAGATTTTATGATGATCAACAATAATAGACTAAGTTCTTCTCAGAAATACAGTGATCCAAGACAATTCCATTAGACTTTGGATAGAAAAGGGCATCCACATCCAGAGAGAAAACCATGGAGACTGAATGTGGATCAAAACATAGTATTTTCGCCTTTTGTTGTTATTGTTTAGTTGTTATTTTCTTGTGGTTTTCCCTTTTGTTCTGCTTTTTCTTTCCCAAGATGACTTATATGGAAATATGTTTGGTCTGAAAGAAGTTCCATACAATGGAACTTTTGATGCTAGCTTTTTTCTTATTGATCATTATAATTAATTGTATTTTTATTCTACATGAACACATTTTCCTATAGAAAATCCTAAAGAAACATCTTGGTTCATGGAGATCTAACTTCAGAGCCCATAAGACTAGGTTCAAATCAATCAATTAATATTTATTAAGAACTTATCATATGTTAGGCACTGTGCTTACACTGAGAATACAAAAAGAGGCAAAAGAAATCTTTGCCCTTAAGGAACTCATAATCTAATAGGTGAGATAACAAACAAATATGTACAAACTAGCTATATTCAAGATATAGAGGAAATAATTAGAAGAGATAAGGCACTAGAATTAAAAGGTGTTGGGAAAGGCTTCACACTGAAGGTGTGTTTTAGCTGAGTAGCTGAGATTTAAAAAGAAGTCAAGGGAGACAAGAGGAAGAGATAGGGAGGAAAACTATTCTAGGCATAGAATAAGCTAGAAAAAATGCCAAAGAGATGGAGTATCATCTTTTTTGTCGAATAACAAGGAGCCCTATCAGTAAATGAAAGAATACATGAGGGAATAAGATATAAGAAAATAGAAAAGTTCAGAAGACATATTGAATGATAAAAAGATCAAGTGAGAATTTTTCAGGATGAGGGAGACTTGGGCAAGTATACAATAAGGAGGGAATGAGTAAACAGGAGATGATTGGAAAAGTGATACAGTGGGAATAAGAGAGGGAGCAGTCTGTTGGAAAAGATGGGAAGAAATGTGATTTCTGGTGCAGGGAGAGACTATCGGAGAGAATACAGGTAGAAAAGCTAAGAGTTACCTTTCATATCTGGAGAAAAATCACTTAAACTCTTAGTGTTTGGGCAACTATCTAAAACTATTTTTAAAAATTTTCATTTCCTTAATTTGGTGTTATTTTCAGATACATATTCCCTCTCTCCCAAGAAAAATGAAACCAATTAAAATATGAAAAATCATTCAAAATAAATTCCTACATTGACTATGTTCCCTCCCTCTTCCCCCACCTGCAAATATGTCTCAATCTGTATCTTGAGTCCCTCATCTGGAAGTTGGTTACTCTAGTAATATCTCAGATCTAGTCTCTGTCCCCATTTTTATAGTAGTAAAATTCTGAAACCATTCTCTGGAGAGAGAAATTGAAGATTAGGGAATAAGGGTTTGGAAGATACATTGACAGAACCTGGATGGTATATATCTATCAATAAGCAACATTAGCCAATCATTTTAGCCTTCAGATCAACTAATAATTAAAGGTGCTGTTCAACATGGAAAGATATATGGGTGGCAGTCCAATAGGAGCTCAGTCAGAGCTTCTGTCATAAAAAGTCAAAACAATCTACTATTGTCCCTTTGGAGTGTATGAACTTTAAAAAAATATTTTGATAACTATATTTCAGTTTAATTGATTTCCTTTTTAGTACTATATATTTTATTTTATATATTTCAAAACATTATTCTGCAATGAGGTCAATAGATTCACCAGATTGCCAAGAAGGTCCATGACACAAAAAAGTTTAAGAATCCCTGCTTGAAGGGAACTAAGCTTAAAACAATTGGTGAAGAAAATGAGATCCCTATAAAAAGAAACAAGTCATAAACTAGCCATATACATTTGCTTCAAGCAAATCAATCAGGATACATACAAATTATATGAGTAAAAGGTTTTCAAATTATATGTGTGACCTCCATTTAGTCCTCCAAAAACAATAAATGGTCATCATGTGAAAGAATAAGATCCAGAAGATCAATTACTGAGGCCATAAAGAAAACTACCTTTTTCATCTAGGAAGCTTTAATTGGATTTCATTAACACTATTACTTCTTTAATTTTCTATCATAAGAAGTGTTTCTTCCAATTGCACATGTTTAACCTATATTAGATTACTTGTTGTCCAGGGGGGGAAGGAGGGAAGAAGAAACATTTGGAACACAAGGTTATACAAAGGTGAATATTGAAAATTGTCTTTGTATGTATTTTGAAAAATAAAAATGTTTAAAAAAAGAAATTTTTCTTCCCTTCCCTTTTACTCTTTTCTTCTTTCTTTGGATATGTTTTGATACCTTTTGGATTTTATTACAGATTGTCCCTGTGGCAAGTACTTCTCAGTTAACTCTTGTAGATTTGATTTCTTCACTTAATTCATTGAAAACTGACACAATATTGTACTTAGTGAAAGAAGTTGTCAAGAAACCATCACAAATCAAAGGAGAAGAGGTAATGCATATGATACTAACACATTCTGAAGTCTGTCATCTCTGGAAACTTATTTTTAAATTTTCCTTAGCATAGAGCTCCATTTTATTTATAGTGAAACTTGGACAAGTTAATTATCCTGCATTTTTAAAAAATGTCCAAAGTAGAAATGTCTTTTGTCTGAATTTCATGTCTTTTTAGAACCATGTGTGAAAGTTATTTAATGTAACAGTGTTTCTATTATTCAAAGTACTGAAATTCCTAAATGTGATAGTGTTGTGAAAATATTTCATTACTTATCATTTTAGTTTTTCTATATTCTTATTTGTTCCTCCCCCCTCCATACACTATGTAAATAATGTATTTTACTTATGGAATGTAACATGCCCTCCTAGCAGTTACTATTACCAGTCTGTCCTAGGCCCAACAGAGTACCTTTGACCACTGACCTTTACAGTGTCAACTCTACCCGGCTCGCCTCCTCTGAAGCCTTCAAAGGTCTCTGGCCACAATTTTTTGAATCTATAGTTTAATAACCAGTAGCTCACTCAAGAACAGCCATGTGTAATCTTAAAAGCCTTTATTATACCTACTCACATAATGCCCTGACTTAATGCCCTGACTTGTCAGCTCCCTAGTGAACACCTGGTCTGAAGACCCATGTGTTCTCTACCAAACTCCTTACCTCTCTGCTATCCATCAGCTTGGCTCAGCTAGGGAGCCAGGTTAAAGAGAGCAACTGCTGTCTGTAGTGGGCTTATAAAGGGCCTGTGAGGTCACATGCACAGCCAACCAGCCAGAGAGCCGTCACCCATGACAAAGCTATCTCAATATGGCCAGGATCCCACCCACAGGGCAGTCCTATATCCACAGAGATTACTTCTGGGCCACACAATCTCCTGTTGCGCTGTGGTGCCATTTAAAGGACCCTTACAATTCCCTTCTCTTGTTTTGCGGGAACTGTATCCTTACAATGGAAATTTATAAATTCCAATCAAAGTAATGCAATAAACCCTGAGAATTTTCACTTCATTCTTACAATTAAGTCTTAAACTAAGTCTTAAATCTGTTGCCTAACATTTTTCTCCTTATGGCTTCTAATTAAGCTAAAGTTTGCATAAATCATGAAAGTATTATGAGAGCACAGAATAGAATACCTGAGTATGTGTGAGCTGTCCTTCATATTAAAAACTAATTTTTTACAGAAGCATGAATCTACTTCAATTTTGAAACAATCTTTTATCCTCAGATTTTTTGTGGGTATTTGTTATTGTTGTTTTTTGGCACTTGAGCTTAAGTGACTTGCCTAGCTGTCATATAGCTAAAGTGTTAAAGTGTCTGAGGCTGGAGGTGAACTGAGATCCTCCTGACTACAGGGATAGTATTCTTGCTGTGCCCCTCCTCTCAGTTGTTAAGATACTTCATTATTCATTGAAAACTGGTTTACTCCTGAAAGCACATACTTCAGTCTTTGCAAAATCTTCTAAAACTGGCAGCTCCTTCTTCCAGTCCTCAGACAACAGGAATCTACATATTCTGTGTTCCACATTGCCACTTCTGTTCTCAGCCACCTGGCTTTCTTTAAAGTTCACTTCACCTAAGTGCTTAATCTTTCTGAATTCTTGATGCTGTTTACTGACCTCTAGATTTAATGAGTCCAATATCTGCCTCATAAAATCTTTCTGTACCCTAACAACTGCCCTTGTTCTTAATTACTTTAATATGAGTATTGATGCCTTTGAATACACTGACTATCAACTTCAATTCCTTTAATCACCTTTTTCACATTACCTTAGATACTTCGAATTCACTGTAACCTCAACCTGTTTCATCCTTCACTGATCACTCTTGTTATCCTTTCTTATTCCTAAATTTCTTTCCATTCTCATCACAACTGGTCCCTCAATAATTTACTATTCACCTAATTTACCATATTTGTTCTAGTCTTAACTTCACAGTCTTGATTGTAATTGAATCTATAATTCAATAATTCATCAAAGTATCATCTTCTCTTAGAACCTATGCAATCTTGTTTTTCCAATGTTTACACTCTGCTTATCCTCAACCCCAAGTTGTTTTAATCTGCTGTCTTTTTTAGTTTGTCTTCCTTTAAAGCTAGAGAAACTGAGGCAGGATAGAGATTAGAGAGTATTTAATAATTTATTAAATGGAGAGATTTACTGGGACCAAATGGATCCATGGTTTAGTCCCAGGGCTGAATGAGACTATCGACTCCAAGAATCCAGCAGTGAATGTCAGATACAAGATTCTTTTATAGGATAACAAGACTGATGATATAATGGGGGAGGTACCTGGATGGTACCTATCCAGGGAGGCACCTAGGATGAGGATGACATAATAGAGGCAGGCATCTAGGATGACATAATGGAGGGGGAGGTACTAGAGAGGCTCCTGATATTCTAATGATGTCTAAAAAGGATAAAGACCCTTATTTATCCCATCAAACATTAAGATGGAATGATTATAGCCTGAGATCTAAGATATAAGACCTTTATCCTAAAATTAAGAGGGAATGGTTATAACCTGAGGCAGAGTAACTGAATAGGACAATTAGGAAAACTAGGTCAGGATATTAAAAGAGAACTGTAGCACAACATTCCTAACCCCTAAATGTTACAAGAATAAATCATGAGAAACCATGGTTTCCCAATACAAATTCACCTAACTTCAAACAGCTTTCTTTCCTATATGACAATCTTTCATTTACCTCTGACTGTTCCTTTTCCACAGCAGCTATTTCAAAACCCTTCCCAAGCCTACCTGCTACTTTCAGCAAGTGACCTTTCCTTCTTTATGGGGGGACCTCCACTCTGGCAAGATGGAATATTTATATTACAGGCATAGCAGGATACAGGCATTAGAAGAATAATACGATCTCTGTATAGTAAACATTGAGAATATTGCAAAACCATAATGATCTAGACAAAGAGCTCACAGTGTTTTTCCTTTGCTCCTAAAATAAAATACAAGATCTTCAACCTAACATTCCAGAGTCTTCACAATTTAAATTTAACATGAATTTGTATCCACATTTCATATGTCCTCATTGCAGATTTGGGAATGTTGCCTGAAACCAGCAATTTAATTCTCATCTCATTTTATTCTAGCTTTCCCTCATGCCAGAAAAATATTCCTTCCTAAACTCTGAATCTTTCTCTTCCTTCAGTCCTCAACTCATATTCTAACTCCTCAGTAAAGACTTACCTAACTTCTTCATCCTCCCACCCAGCCCAGTTATTAAGCTTCTCTCCCACTCCAAATCACCTGACATTTATTTGCATAATGTATTGTTGTTGTTCAGTCATTCAGTCCTATCTAACTCTTTTTGACCCCATGGACTGTGGCATTTCACTGTCTCTCAAAGTCTGTCCAAGTTCATATTCATCCTTCCCATGATACCAGCTATCCATTTTGTCCTTTGCCATTTTCTTTTTCTTTTATCTCCAGTCTAGGAAATTTCCATCTAGGAAAATGAAGCCAATCAGGTTGTGTGGTTGAAGGAAGTAGTGTCAGGGCCAGGGAAACTAGATCAAGAAACTAATGTTCTACCACATACATAGTATAGATGCTTAATATACATTAATTAAATTCAGTTATGAAATGATAAAGTATGATTTTTCTTATTTAACAAGATATGTGGATATCATATTTCTTGTATTTGAAAATTGCTTTTTTCTTAATTTTCTAATGAATAACAGTAATTTTTTGTGTTTATTTTCAGAAATCATCTCTAGTAGATATCCCAGTGTTGCATTTCAGCTACACTTACCTTCAAAGGTAATTGAATGTGGTTTTTTTTTTCCTTTGTTTGTGTAATTTTCTTGATCAAGTATTCCCAAATCACAGATTCTATTATTCTAAAACCTAGTAGTAAATGTCTTTATTTTTAAATTTAGAGTCTTGATTTAGAGATTATCCAATATCTCCATTGTTTCTCTAAGCCTAGACAAAACAGAGGATTTGATTTTTCATTTATTAGAGTTTTAGGCTGCTATTTTCGTGGTATATGCACACAGGCAGTATTTATTATGAGGCCTGGCCTAATTTAATGGAACATTTTTTATTATAACTTTTATTTACAAAACATATGCATGGGTGATTTTTCAACATTAACCCTTGTAAAACCTTCTGTTCCAACTTTTCCCCTCCTTCCCCCCATCCCCTCCCCTAGAGGGCAGGTAGTCCAGTACATGGAACATTTTTTTTTTTTTCCCTGAGGCTGGGAGTTAAGTGACTTGCCCACAGTCACACAGCTAGAAAGTGTTAAGTGTCTGAGACCAGATTTGAACTCAGGTCCTCCTGAATTCAGGGCTGGTGCTCTATCCACTGCGCCACCTAGCTGCCCGGAACATTTTTTTTTTAAAGGAACATAAAGGAACAGTGACTGAAGGTGCTTTATAGGAAATTCTTTCCAATTCTATTATTATATGGAAAAGGAAAAAGACCAAATAGATTAAATAAAAGGTCTTAAATGGATAATCACAAAAGATGACTTGCAAATGCTTATTAGAAATGCTACTTAGAAGAATAGGAAAAAAAAAGATTAGTTTTTATTATAAAGTTTTATTTACGTAAGCCTTCCCAACATCAAATAAATAAAGTCCCTTGTAAGTACTATATTAAATATCAGTTATTATTTTATGTGAACTTCAACTTTGATTTGTGGTTATAAAAATATTAGAAAAAAAGGCACATTCAGTTCAGAGAAAGTACTTAATGCAGGATCTACAGATTTCCTTCATCTATCAAAAAAAAAACTTTTAAAAAAGAATCTATTTAAAAAAAAAAACTTTGCTTAGGCAAAGTGCTGAGAGCAGTGTTATGAATAACTAATTAATATTTGCTGAATTAAAATGAAACATATACTGATACCATGCAAATTACAGATCTTGAGAAGTTTACTTGATTCCTTATACTTGCTATTCCTATCTCAAATCTCTCCCCATTTCAGGCTATCCATTCAAAAACCTAATGTTTGGCCACATTGAAAGAGACATGATTTTCAGTAATATGGACATGATAATATCACTATTTTCAGTTCTGAGCACTTCAGTTTAAGGATTTTGGTAATCTGAAGAATATCCAGAGGAGAGGAACTCAGGAAGGATCTTGAGTTCATGTCATATGAAGATTATTTGAGGGAACTGGAAGTGATTACCCTGGATTACCCTGGAGAAGAAAAAATCCACAGGGGACAAAGTACTTGTTCTTGGTATTTAAAGGATTTGTTATATGAAAGAAGGATTACAGTTGTATTAACTGGCATTGGAGATCAGTGTTAGGAGCAGTGGGAAGGAGTTGCAAAGAGTTCAATTTAAGCTTGATAATGACGTCCTCCTCCATGCAATTCTTTGAGTTGAGGCCAGAAGACTATATTTGTCAGTTATACAGTAATGGATTCTTTTAGTGTATTAATTAGACTAAATGGTCACTGAGATTAATTCCTTCTAACTCTTAAATTCTGTGAATTCTGTTACATTGTGATTTTTTTTTTAACAGGCTCCCTATCTCAGTTCTACAGGAAAACTTCCCTTCGTTATTAGGAGTATTAAAGGAATCTGTACAATTGAACCTAGCACCACCTGGATACTTTCTGCTCCTCAGGTATCAAATCAGGACAGTTAAGTTGCCATGGTATTTCTCTCTGGGGGATATTTCATACCAGCAAAAATATTTATGTTGTTGACCTGGAGTGAATTGTTTTTCAATAGTATGCTCAATGATTTTGTGACAAGAACGCCTAACCTGGAAAGCAAGAAGGACCAAAAAGACCTTCAGGTATGTGTATGAAAAACTTAGCCAACTACTAGTTTAGATGCTCTTTGCTGTCATTTACAGATTACCAGAGTATCTCATGAAATGTAGTGTTCTCATGGGCAAAAACCTATCTCAAAAAATGTATCCTCTTAATTTTAATTTCCTCTGTTACTTTTAATTATGACAGAAAATAGATTCATTGGAAAGCATGTAATCCAGTGTATCATTACAAAAAGCACTTGCCTTTGAGGATGGCATATAATGTTTCATGTGGATTCAGCTATCTGATATGAAATATTTTAGGTAGAATGATAATTTTATCTCCCAGGATAATAATTTTAGATTGCAAGGAAAGAGAAAAAAAATAAGCATTTTCATAGCATCTATTATGTGCCAGGCACTGTGGTAAGCACTTTTACAAATTTACAAATGTGATCTCATTAAATTATTACAACAACCCTACAAGGTAGTTGCTATTATTATTCCCACTTTACAGTTGAAGAAAGTGAGGCTGAGAGAGGCTTAGTGAGTTTTCCAGGGCTACACAGCTAGTAAGTGTCTAAGACTGAATTTGAACTCACCTCTACCTGATTCACTGTACTTCCAGATGCTTCTAATCAGATCAGAGAGATAAGTGAAATTATATACCATAAATAATTTGCAGATGTTTTCATTTATGTTTCTAATTTTCCACCTCTGAAAGTTAATGTAAACAATGAAGGAAAGAAATCTTTCTCCAGAGGGAGTTTTTTAAGTCATTAAGCTTTAAATTTTCTACTAATTATTCCATTAAAAATTAAACTGAGTAATATAAATGTTAGCTTTTTGTTGCTTTATTAATATACCAAATATTCTTGATGACTTCTTGGTCATAAATTCAGATCAACAATATGTTATCATTATATTATCAGATACTTTTTATGCGTGAAACAGTGTATTCCATCCTTACTGTTCCAGTTTTCTATGCCATGATTTTCTCCTAAGCTTTATTTTGACTTAAAAAAAAAATAATTTGGTAGTTGCATCTTCCCATCTACACATTTATTTAGTTTTGCTTTCTATATACTTTGTATGAAAAGTATATTATCTACAAAAAGCCAGAGTTTTCAAGAAGTTTTAGAAACAATTATCTTCAAAAAATAATATAAAATTCAGTTGCTAAAGTACTGATATGACTACTCTGATATGATTAACTAATTTGGACACGCAAGTTTTTTTGCCAGTGATTTATCCTTTACTTACATTTCCACTGCTTACTTTTCAGGACATCACCCAAAAAGTTCTGGAAGCTGTAGGAAATATAGCTGGTTCTTCTTTGGAACAAACAAGTTGGCTAAGCAGAAATTTGGAAGTAAAAGCCCAGCCTCAGATCTCTTTAGATGAATGTGATGCTGAAGAAGATTTGCATGGTAGGTACATAGAGGATCCATCCATATATCATTTTACTAAACAGATTAATTATGAGTATTCTTTATCTACAAACAAAGCCTTAAGCAGAATCACAGATATTCCATAAGCTTTACTAGAATTCCTTAAAGAAATGAGGCAAGAATTGAAAATGAAATGAGAGTTCAAACAAAGGAACTGTTTCATAGAGAACTTATAAAAAATCTTAATCAAATAACAGATTTCTTGGAAATTAGATTGGACCAAGCAGAAATTAATAATTCCATGAGACAACAAGGAATACTAGAATAAAATCAGATTCTGAAAAAAAAAAAAAGTTGCAAGATATTTCATATCAAAAACATCTGACATGAAAAAACAAGTCAAAGTAAAGATAATCTAAGAATTAGCAGACTCCCTAAAAACTATGACCATAAAAAAATGTAGATACAGTATTTTAAGAAATGATCAATGAAAACTTCCCAGACCTATTAGAACTAGGGGAAAAAAGTGAAAATAGAAAGAACCTATGTTGAACCTTAAGGGAAAAAAAAAAAAATCAACCTGAAAACTTCCAGGAACAGCATAGACAAAATGTAGGTATCCAAAACAAAAAAGCAAAAAACAACAACAACAAAAAAAAACACACAAAAAAAAAAAAAACCTTCAAGCAAACAAAAAGAGGAACAAGTATAAGGGAAAGGAGAGAGATTATAGGGATACATTATTCCAAAAGGGAGAAGATGAAAGCTTAAAAAGAAAAATAATTTAATTGGCAAACTAAGTATAATACTGGGGGAGGAGTAATAGACTTTTAATGATGATGATGATCCTGATGAAAAGACAAATGTTTAGGGTTGTTTTGAAATGCAAACATGAAGAGAAAACTTGAAAGGTTAAGTACATTTACATTTAAGCCATTGGAAAGGATTATGATTGCAATTGTGTTAGAAGAAACAAGTATCCCCTCAGAATGTCTACAAGGATCAAAAAGGCTTATAGACAAGTAGGTGGCACAGTATTGAGCCTAAAATTGAGAGGACGTTGGTAATAATCCAGCCTCAGACATTTATTAGCTGTGTGTAGGACTCTGGGCAAATCACTTAACCTGTTTGCTTCAGGGATGGTGAGGATCAGATGAGGTAATATTTGTAAAATTCTTACCACAGAACCTGGTACCTAATAGACACTATATAAATGCTTATTCTTATTCCCTTCCCTTTAGATAGGAACTAAATCTATTGTGATGATCTTAAGAGAAGGAAAATACAAATATACTATTGAAGGGAGGAAATTGACTTCATAGAAGAAATTTATTGGGATCCCTTCTTTTACTATTTTTGCAAATAGTGTGCAATATTCTGATTAATGGTTCTTTGTTTATTAGAATTCAACTTCTAAATCCATCTTATGCTGGATTTTTTTTTTCTTTAAGATTTCATTTATGGTTTGTTAAATTTCTTTTTCTGATGTTGACTTATTTAAATCTTCTATTTCTTATTCTGTTAATTTAGAAAGTTAATATTTGTGTATGTGTTTATTTCATTTCAACTATGAGTTTTATTGGCACATAATAGGATAAAATAGTTTCTACAATTATCTTTTACTTCTTATTCATTTGTTATGAGTTGTACTTTTTCACCAAATGTGTGTGTGTGTCTGTATCTGTGTCTGTTTTCTACTATCATTTGACCAGTTCAGATGGATGTGAAGTTCAGGTAATTTTCACTCTCAAATGCTTCTTCCTTGATTTAGACATGTATTTGTGTACCCTGATTACATAAGTTAGCCATCCTTCCTCCCCCTTTTCCTCAAGAATATCCTTTACTCCTCTTTTTAATATTATCAAAACATAACAAAACCACTCTGCTTCTGTCTTATTTTACTTCTTCTGTGATTCTTCATGACACTATTGGTCTGATAGGACATTTATGTCATTATTTTCCCCTAACCCCTTTAGAATGTTCATCCATCTAAAGTCCACTCTAATTGCTCACTTTTATCTACCTTTTTATGGTTTTTATTGATTCTAGTATTTGAAGTTTTTATTTAGTTTAGTTTTTTTTTTTCATTTGAAATGCTTAGAAGTCTTCTTTTTTCATTAAAGATATATATTTTTTTTCTTCTGAATGCTCAGTTTTTCTATATAAATTATTTTTGCTTGTGACCTATATGTTTTGACTATAGGAATATTATGTTCCATGAATTACACTTCTTTTTCAGCAGTAGATACTGAAATCTTGTGTTATCCTGACTATGTTTCCTCATTAGTTAAACTCTGACTGCTTGCAGCATATATTTTTTTAATGTGACTTGGATTTGGCCTTTAATTTTCCCAGAAGTTTTTATTTTGAAATTTCTTTTGGGGTATAAATTCTTCACTTTGCCCTCTGGACACTTTTCTTTCATACATTATTGACATATGATTTCTAGGTTCTTTTTTTTTTTTTTTTTTTCTTTTTGGACATGGCTTTCCAGTAATCCAAGGTTTTAAATTATCACTTCTTAATCTGTTTTCTAGTTGAGATGTCTTTCATATGAAATACCTTATCCTTTTTTCCCAAACTTTTCAACCTTTTGAATCTTAATTACTGTTTCATAGAGTCCTTAACTTCTATGACCTATTCACTTTTTCAGGGAATGTTTTACTAGGAT
Source organism: Sminthopsis crassicaudata (assembly GCF_048593235.1). NCBI lineage: Eukaryota > Metazoa > Chordata > Mammalia > Dasyuromorphia > Dasyuridae > Sminthopsis > Sminthopsis crassicaudata. The sequence continues at coordinate 260,232,897 of NC_133619.1, read as the reverse complement.
AAAGATTTTTATATGTTTTTGTGCTAAAGTGGCAATTCTCTTACTAAATTTATTTCACACCTTTTGTTTCTTTTTACAACTCTTTTCTACAGCCCTCTCATTTTTTTCTTAACATCATTTTAATTTTCTTTTCTTCTAGGAATTAAAATTGGCCAAGCTCTGCTTGCAAGTGGTATTTTAGAGTTATTCTCTTCTGGGTTTGTGTTTTGGGTATCCCTGACATATTAGTTCTTTACCTTTTTTCTTTAATAATTTTTCCAGCCTTACTTCCTGAATTGGATTTTTCTTTTTTTTACTAGGCTTTGTGTATTTTGGGAAGGAAGAAGTCTGTGCCTCAGTCCTCTGTGTCTGGGTTCTGTCTCTGAAATCTTTTCTCTTCTTGAGAGTCTCAAAACTACACGCCCTCATTCATTCCCAGGGTTTGGCTTCAAGTTCCCTTTTCCTGTTTTAGGGAGACATAGCCCTTTTCTGTTCTTAATGTCTGGATTCTAAATCCATTCCTGGTTTAGAACAATATGGTAAGCCCCTTCCAACTCCTGGGAAGCTGACTCTGAGATCTCAGTCCTCCCAGACCTGGTCACTTGCCTATACATTGTGATCTTGTGATGGAAAATTGATCCACTGTGGTTTTTTCTTTGATTTCTGATCACTTTTTCATATGACACCCATGGAAGAACATTGAAGAGTTGTTGGGAAAGTTGAGCTTCACAGCTGTTTTCTATTCCATATTGATTGATCTCTAAGGTGCTTTTATAATTAAGCTGATAGTTTAAAGTATCATGATGCAATGGAAAGAACTCTTCTTTGAAATTGAGAGACCTGCATTTTTATTTCTTTTTGATTTGATTTTTCTTGTGCAACAAGATAATTATATAAATATGTATGTATATATTGGATTTAATATATATTTTTACCATGTTTAACATATATTGAATTACTTGCTATCTAGGGGAGGTGATGTGGGAAAGGGGGGAAATTATGAAATAAGGTTTTGCAAGAATTAATGTTGAAAAATTATCCATGCACACCTTTTGAAAATTAAAAAAGCTTTAATAAAATAAAAAAGTTAAAAAAAAAAAAAGAAATTGAGAAACCTAGATTCAGATCTATTTACCACCTATGTGACCTTGGACTTAGCATTCAACCTTATGCCTCAGATTCTTCATTTATAAAATAAAGGGGTTATATTTAATCTCAAATTTCAACCACAAATCTATGGCCTTATGATCCTATCTATGTCTTGCTAAGTAAATATGACATTTTAAAACTTAATTGGAGCCATAGTTTTGTTGGTTTGGATACTCCCTATCCTGATGCATACATATGGCAGTAACTATATAGTTACTATTTTTAATATTAAATATATTTTTGTACATTTTTAATATTAAATGTGATGTTTTTAATATCAAATATTGGACATAAAATAAGATAGAATTCAGTGAAACTATGTGATTAACAAAACAAAAGGCAAAACATTTTCTATGATCTTTAAAACTTCTCAGACTTCTCCAAAATAAGGACTATACATAAAAAATAAGCAATTTCAGCTTTCTCTCTGGTCTAAGACACAAAAACCCCAAAGAGGTAACAAATGAATTAACTAACAGCAGAGAATATCAATCCTTCTGCTCACTCAACACCTCTTCCTTTCCCTACCATGTGGGCAAGGTTACATAAGCTGATCTGTGGGCTTGTAACAGAACACAACTCTACCACTCCCTTCTCCCAATGTAGTTGGGAGTATAGCAGTAGTCTGTGCTGCCATAGTACTCATCTAGAGAACTGAGGAATAGAGGGAACTGGGGTAGGGTGCGAGCTGTGTGTGTGTGTGTGTGTGTGTGTGTGTGTGTGTGTGTGTGTGTGTGTGTGTGTGAGAGAGAGAGAGAGAGAGAGAGAGAGAGAGAGAGAGAGAGAGAGAGAGAGAGAGAGAGAGAGAGAGAGAGAGAGAGAGAGAGAGAGAGAAGAGAGACAGATAAACAGACAGACTCCTCTAAGCCTGAAGTTGTTTGGAGCAGAAGCCGAGATTGGTGAAATGTGAATTGCTTAATAGGAGAGGAGGCTAAGAAGTCTTTGAGGGAAATTACACTTAAAAGGAAAGGAGTCAGAAAATGAGCAATAGAGATATATAAGATGGGAAAAGGCTCAAATCACCAAAGATTTTAGGGAAAAGAAAACTCAAAGATTTTTATAAAAAAATATACCAACAAGGTTAAAATATGTTAAGATAACATGCAGATTATCTTGCAGATTCATTTAAAAAATTAGGGCATCTAAATAATAAATGTTACAAGACAAAATAAAATGACTTCTAGAATCTATGGATTCCTAAAAGAGAATGGAACCATAATAGGATGTTGCTGAATAATTTAAAAGAGAAATAAAATTTGTGGAACCAGTATATATGATCTATACAGCAGAAAGAATTGACAGAATAGGAAACTTGAATCTACACTGGCATGTCTCATAAAAGAAACAAAGGAGAGATGTTTGAATGCAAATATATAAAAGCTAAAGACAATTTAGAAAAAGAGAAGTAAAAAAAAAAAAAGTAACATTAAACAAAAACATGATTTCCATGATGATATCCAAGATATCCAAAGCATAATGATCATGAAGACACAACTTAGAGATTCTTTCAAAAGAACACAATAAGTCTAAAGGATTAAACACCATAATGAAACATAAGAAAACTACTCATTTTGTTTGTTGAACACAGAAAACAAAGTGCCAACTGAAAGAAACCACAGGTTGTCTTTGAGTTTTCTTTTCCCTAAAATCTTTGATGATTTGAGCCTTTTCCCATCTTATATATCTCTATTGCTCATTTTCTGACTCCTTTCCTTTTAAGTGTAATTTCCCTCAAAGACTTCTTAGCCTCCTCTCCTATTAAGCAAAATGGCATGTTTCTCCCAATTAAAGTTTTTAAACACATAGTCTTAGAGTTGAAAATTACCTCAGAGTGTCCCAACCTATGCTGGTAATACATGTTCCTTTAAGTAAATATGAAAAAGCAAGCCTTAAACTTTAATTGCCTCATTCCATCTGTCAGAAAGCATTCAGATTTTGAGGATGTAAAAAGATTTCAACTTAATTCAAGCTCATATGGTATTTTCTGGACAACAAAGTCATGATATATATTCTAAATTAAAGTAAAAATGATTTTTTTTTATGTATAGATGCAACAGCAGCACCCTCTTCAATGGTATCTGCATCTGCCCCTTCAGTATACAGTGTGCATGCTCTCTCACTCCTCGCAGAGGTAAAAATATTTGATTTCATAGTATGGATCTTTGTTTTAGAGAAAGGTAATACTGATTTCTATAAGTCAAAGGTTACCAAGTTAATTTAGCCATAGAATGCTTTGGAACAATTGTTGAAACCTTTAAAATGATTGCCTGTACTATGGAATACTCCCAGAATAAAGGGAGAAAATTTTGGAACAGACTAGAGGGAACAGGGGACTTTGTGAAGGAAAATATTAGAGAATAAGTAGATCTGCAATTTGAGGTAGATGAGGATCAAACTATGATGTGAGGGACACCAGAATAAGACTTTATTGTACAAAGGATATAACTCTCTCGAATTTGTGACAATAGAGGCAGCATAGTAGAATGGAGTGAGCACTTATTTTCTGGAGTCAGAGGACATGAGTTCAAACCTCCCCTCAAACAATCCTTACTCTGACATTGGAAAAGTTAGCCTCCCTGGGCCTCAGTTTCATATTTGTAAAATGAGAAGGTTGAGCCAGAATGCTTCTATGTCTCTGTTAGCTCATTGATTTATATAATTAAAAGGAAAAGCTGCCAACTCTAAGTCTATGATCCTTAAAAAATCCTAACACTAGGTTTGGCACTCACTATAGCATGGGAATAGTTGTTTACAGCCAATGCCATGATCATTTTGGTTCTTGAGTGACCTTTGCTAGTTTTTACTATAGATGAAATTTTCTCATAGTATCTATATTTTGATCAAACCAAAATATCAGGATGCCACAGACCATTTTCTTAAATCACTGAATCAGTTAATAAAACCACTATTCTCTTTGCAGCCCAAAAGCATGTGGCTGTAGGCTAGATTCTCCTGGAATGTTAAGATTGAAAAAGGACCTTAAATAAGATCCTAATCTAGCCCATTCATTTTGCAAATTAGGAAGAGGTCTATGTAAGTGAAATGCTTTATCCAGGACTGTAATCCCGGGCTTCCAGTGTTCTTTTCACTGTACCATACTGATAAAAAATTGATAGAAAATCATACTTGGAAATTTTATTGTTAGAAAGTCTTAGATGACAAATTTCTAGAATGTGTAGTAGAAGCTATGTTCCTTTTGCTGTTTTTTCTTAAGGTTGTAGCATGTCTCTTGGATGTGATTTATCGTAGCGATGAAAAGGAGAAAGCTGTGCCATTAATTTCACGTTTGCTATATTACGTTTTTCCTTATTTACGAAATCACAGGTAATATAATTCTCCTCTTTTCCCCTCTGTTCCCTAGCATCCCTTTTGAATTTGGATGAAAATATGTGTGGGGAAGGGTGAATAAATATGTCAATTGATGTTCTCTAGACAGTCTTTGAACTCAATCTTTTTCTTTCTTCCTTTCTCCTTCCTCATTTCCCTATGTAGTACCTACAATATCCCTAGCTTCCGGGCTGGTGCCCAGCTACTCAGTTCCCTGAGTAGTTATGCCTATACAAAACGAGCCTGGAAAAAAGAAGTCCTGGAGTTATTTTTGGACCCCGGTTTTTTTCAGATGGATACTTCTTGTGTTCAGTAAGAAATGGTTTTTCTAAATATAATATACCATAACAGATTCAAAATCAAAATAATCTCTTCTGTGATTTGATAATCTTATATAATATTTTTGATATCTCCTAATAGTAAATAAATCTAAAACTGTAACATGCTACTTGTAATTAACAAAATGAATTTGGTTTTTCATAGCATGAGTTATTCTAGCATCTAATAGGATTATTTTATCTCATTGGGGAGAACATTTTATCCTTTGAGGATACTTTAATTTTAATTACCATGATATTTAGCTTAGTAGCAATTATAATATTTGGAGCATATTTCATCTCTCATCCACACAATTTTATGTTGTTAATAGATGGATTTTAATTTATCTTAATGATCTCATCTCTTTCCTCAACCATTTCCATTTTTTGACCCCTGCCCTGATCCTTCCAGGCATCCCACATCTAGAGAAGTGATATTTCTCCAGTAGTAACTAAAAAAAGCTAAAGTTTGTCAATCTCATGATAAACAAGCCTTAAAAAGAGGAAATTATAGGGCAGCCTAAAGTTTGCACCTGGAACACTACATTATTGAATTGATGTCAATCATAAGAGAAAGAACTGTATCCATCAAATAAATCCAACATAATCTGAAATTATCTTAAAAAGAGGAATTCTTCAAGTTTCCTTTTAGCTTTTCATGTTCGTGGGTAGGAAGAACTATGATATTCTGAGATATCTTAGTCTCTGAGACCCTTTTAAACCTTCCTGTGACCTCCCTCTGGGCTCTCAATGCCTCTTTTAAGTTAGGCTTCTATACAATACTCCTGCGGTTATAGCTGGAAGAAACCTTACAAACCACTAGCAAGTAAAACTTATTTTCCCCACCACTAATCCTTTACTTATAAGAAGTAAGCAAAAAGCATCGTTAAGAGGCTGGTTTATTTGATGGAAACTCTAGAAAGAGTTAATAATAAATAAAATAAAATAAATTAAAAAAATAAAAAATAAAATATATGAAAAAATAATTCATATATTCTTTTCTTTGCTTTAATTTAAAAAATGACTTTATCCCTTTGATAATCTTAAAGAACTAATGATTTATGCTTTTTATTTTAGTTTGATTTGGTTTTATTCACAAGTATTACTTTTTTTGTTTGTATCATCAGTAGCATTTAAAAATGTTTTAAATTAATTATCTGTTGGTTTTCAGTGGATTCTCAGTTTTACATTTATATTATTTTACCATCTTTAGTTGGAGATCCATTATTGACCATCTTCTGACACATGAAAAAACAATGTTTAAAGATTTAATGAGTAAGTATGATGTTATTCAAAGATCATCTTAATATTTTATTTAAGATTTTGAATGTTTTTGATATAGGATCTTACCTTCAATTTTAGCATGTTTACTTAATTTTTTATAACTGAATCCAAACTTAAAAGCACAATGTACTTTTAAGAGATTTTAATTTAATTGACTGACTTTGACATTTTCTTTATTTCTCACCTAAAATGTTCCAAGTTAGCAATATTTAGAAATTTCCTAATGTTCACCTTGAAAAGAAACTTTAGATAATGATTTTTCTCAGAATAACAAAACTTTTGAGAATTTGATATTGTCCTTATGTTCTTTCTCCTCTATGTCCATTATGTCCTTATCTGGCCAATTGCTCCCACTTTAAAAAAATTATGGGGTAGACATGTACCTTTGTTTAATTGGATTATGATTTTTTTCTGATGATATTCATAATTTTCCTGGTATAAATGACATATAACTTACCCCATCATAAAGTTTACTCATTAATTACTCATTATTTATCATGTTTATTTTAGATATGCAAAGCAGTTCTTTAAAATTGTTTTCAAGTTTTGAGCAGAAAGCCATGCTTCTAAAGCGTCAAGCATTTGCTGTCTTCAGTGGAGATATTGATCAGTATCATCTGTACCTTCCCTTGATACAAGGTAAGAATGCTATTTTTTCCAAGAAAAGAACTTTAATTTTGGGTCCTTCTAACTCTGGGAGTCCACAAGGATTTGAAAATAAGGAGACTTGATATTTCCCCTACCCATTAAAATTCATTCATTTGGTACAAATGCCTCTTCAAATGAGGGGTTATGTGTATTACCACATAACTTCCCATAGGATAAAGTATTAGGGAAGGACAATAGGAAATCCAAGCCTCACATCTGAAGGAAATATATTAAAGGATATTCTTTACCTCCAGATGGAACTTCCAAATCTGTTTCTATATTTGTTCCCCAGATTAAGATGCGGTGGCAACTTCAACAGTGTTTTACAAGCTTTTGTTCTTTTGAATAGGAAAATACCAATGCTGGCATAAGAGATACTCCCTCCTTTGCAGTGGCTCTAGATTAGTAATTGACAAACAAGATATTATCTGTTATATTTTGAGATTTTGTGCCACTGTAATTTCTTGAGAAGAATGAGAATATGAGACTGGTATGTTCCCTGATTTATTTAAGGTTTACTAACAATAAGAAGACTGTCTATAATGTTAGGTTTGGGTATAGAGAGAGATTCATACCTGAGACAGATGGCTACCAGTCTGGTGTAAATCAGATCAGTGTTACTGATATAGAACTTAACATCATCTGTCATATTACTATCTGGGGGACTGTCTCCTGATGACAAATGGGAATACCAGAGAGAACCAGAAGGATTGAATCTTAAATTAAATATTCCACACAGCAATTAAAATAGTAATATTTTTAGTTCAAGGAAGAGGAAATTCAATGAGTTTTTCTCCTACCTGTTTCATTTCCTTCATGTTTCTCCATATGAATGATTATGTGATACCATAGTTCCATACTAAGAAAGGGGGAAAGGCTTATATATAAAACTTACATTTCCAAAGAAAAATTAGCAAAGGATATTATATGTGACCCAGTGAAGTATCAGGAGGGCTGAACATAGAATTGGGATGCTGACCTAATCATTTCAAATCCACTTCTAAATTAAGGTAATAGTATGTTCCAGATTGGAGTAATATAGCAGTTCCAACCATCAATTCCCAGCTTTTTTATTTTTGAAAAAGGAAAGATTGTCTTATACGTAACAGAGTCTCCTTTTTAAAGAAATTTCAGGATGGTGATTAGGGTCATAATATGCTACCTCTGCTTACAAAATTATGATTTAGGATATTTGGATAAAATATATTGTGGAGTATATGAGATTTTAAAACTGGAGTATTCCCTGATTTACTTAAGGTCAAGAAATACAGGAGATGTGGAAGGTCTTAACTATGAATCTACATGTTCTGGGGTCTTTCAGGCCCATGGACCTCTTATTTATGAATAGTCATGTTATTTAGGATTATTTGCTTACTAGGAAAAGAGAGAGAGAGAGATTTTGGCTATATTTCAGGAGTAAAGACACTTAGAAGGATATATGCCAAGGAATGTTGGCATTAATGCTGGAAGAATGAGGCATATCAAATCAATTGATGCAAAAACATTATAATTTTACTTTGAAATAAAAAGTTCATTTCACCAGCTCTATTTTCTTTGCCTTGTATATTTAAAAAGTGCTGTCATTTGACTCAGCTTGGTCCTTCAAGACCTTCTTAAACTCTGGTCCTTCCAATGTTCATTTTTCCAAGGAGCTCTACCTGATAAATTACCTGGCAAATGCCAGAAAAATGGCCTTGGATTACTTTCTCTAGTAAAGAATAACAGAATATATAGAAATGCTTAATTTTTTTTAACCCAGATCCCTTGGAGAGGACAAATAAATTACTCCATAAAAATATTAACAAACAAAAATAAAAGCTTTACTTATTAATATGACTATGTACAAATATATGTATGCATGTGTATCATCTATACACTGAGTCCATTTACATTTCTCAAAGGTAAATTATCATACCATATCATATCATAAAAAAAAAATCTTAAGACACAAAGCCATATCCTTACACAAATAATAAAGAGGCTTACAGAGGCCAGACATGCACGAACTGTAGAGACTAAGCAATTTAACAATATAGAAAGCCACTTGAGCAGAATTATAGAGAATTTTGCAAAATAGCAAAGCATTTAAACAGGTCCAAGTGTCTAAGAGGAAAGAATTATAGTCAATGCAGTGAGAACAGCAGATACCATAAGGAACTTGGTTAGCTAAGCTAAAGATAAGTTTGCTTAAATCTGCAGTTTCTACTTATAGAAATTTCTTCATATCACATACTTGTATAAAGAAAGAATTTCTAAAATAAAAAAATGATGGCTTCCCTGTGACTCAGGAGAAATAGAAACTTGGGTCTATTTTTAGTAGAAATAGTCTCTGATCTAACACAGATGCATGCTATGGCCCTGAACTGAGAAGAGCATGATATCTCTCTTAATTAAAAAGATTATTAGTCAATTTTGTCAAGTTTGTGAGAATGACTAGAGAAGGAAATGTGTAAATGGAGGAATCAAATATTTAAAAATGCCTGATGGGTAGGAGGGAGGAAGGAGAGCCAAGATTATGGAATATAGGCAGGGATTTACCCACACTCTCCAAAATTTCCTTCCAAACTTTAAAATATTGCCTCAACATTAATTTTAGAGTGGCAGAACCAACAAAAATGAAGAGGCAAAACAATTTTCCAGCCCAAGACAACTTAGAAGATCAGCAGGAAAGGTCTTTATCACTGGGGAAAGTGGCTCCAGCAATCTGGCAGCACTGAATTGGCAGTAGCGGGTTCAAGAACTCTGAGACCATCAACAGTAATGGGGTCAGATAACTGATCAGAAGGAGAGTTTTTTTGGCACTAGCTGTATCACTTAACTGCATTGCCCATGAAATATCCATATCCCAGAAAGAAAAGGATAAACAGGGAAAATATGATAGAAAAAATAAAATACTTAAAATTAAAAAAATATATAGATTTGGGATCCTAAGAAGACAAGATGGTATACATTTATCATATATTCTCCCATTTTCATTTCCTTTCCCAGTAGCTGAGAAAGTAGATCCTGGCTGTAAATGGTAGCATATATGTATATTTGCAAAAGGCAAGAATTATTCAGTTGTACACGTAAAGAGGATTGAGAGGGGAAGAGTAGAAAATGAGTAGTTGACTGAAAAGGAGAGAACTAAAGATTTTCCTTTCTATCCACAGTGCCAGTATATAATCTAACTTGATAAGAAACTAATTTAAGAAAATGTTAAATATATTAGCTTGTTAGGATTATTTTTTATTTTACTTAAATTAAGAAAAACTAAATTTTTCCCAACATGTAAATTAAATAAAAAAGAAAATTATTACATCTTTAGCCTCTACCCCCTATTTGGAACTCTAAAATTACACAATCACTCTATATGCTTTTGGGTAGAGGAACCTGGACTCTAGTTGAAATTTTCATTAAGCGTAATTTGTCCTTTTGTAAGCCATGATGAAACAGATTTACTGTGCTAATATAACCAGAATCTTGTCCTTTCTCAATCCTCCTCATCAAAGTATACATTCATAACATGGTTTAGCCCTCTCTTCTTTCCCCATCTTATGACACAGGCATCATTACTCATAACTTGATCTTCTCTGAAAACATTTGGTACAGTTTTTCTACAGGTCCTAATTTGTTGTTCATCACCCCTGCACAGATTCAGTTCATCATTAGGTTCTGTTGCCAGGATGTCAGTTGTACATATGGATTGCTGCCTGACTTATTTCTAAGTTCAGCAGCAGTCTGGCTAATTCCTCTTTGTTGCTCACTAGGTTTTCTGGTGATTTCATATGGTCTTGCTTCTTCTTTCAGAATTCCATGTTCCTTATCCTTGTGTCCTCCAAAATAGCCTTCTCTTCTCCTTAGATTCCTTCATTTAGATAACTGGATGACTCAGTTCCTTATTTGGGAAAGACTCCCTTTCTTCTACCCCATGATGCAAGACCATCAAAAATCCAGCACCTTATTCTTAGCTTTCCAAAGTTAAGCAATTATTTTTAACTTCAAGATCTAATACATCCTTAATTTACTAGCTTCAACATATATTAGATTAGCAGTAAGCCCTTGAATTCCAGCAACAAAAACATTTATTGTTATTCATATTTTTTCTGACATAATAATAATCTTTCCCCAGAACGACTGACAGAGAATCTCAGGGTTGGACAGACATCCATAGTTGCTGCTCAGATGTTCCTCTTTTTCAGAGTTTTGCTGCTAAGAATATCTCCTCAACATCTGACATCATTGTGGCCAATAATGGTCACTGAATTGGTGAGCAAAAACATTTGTCTTAAAAATATAAGCTCCAGATCTAATACTTAATGTGCAACAAGAAAATGGTATTTACACACATATATTGTATCTAGGTTATATTGTAACACATGTAAAATGTATGGGATTACCTGTCATCGGGGGGAGGGAGTGGAGGGAGGGGGAGGATAATAATAAAAGAAAATAAAAAAAAATAAAAAAAATAAATAAATATATAAGCTCCAGTTAAAGAGAGAATAATTTCAGGCACATTGTAACTGGAAGGCCCCTGAGCAGAAGTGGGAAGAATTTTTAATGACATAGGCAAGAGATTGTTAAGGGGGAAAAGATGTTCAAGAATTTCAAAAGCTATTTACCCAAGAGGAATGAGACAGAAGGAGAAAAAGCCTAGCTGGCACCACACATTTAGCCTCTGGTCTTTCCCTCCTTTCTTGTTTTCTTTTTCTTGAAGATAACTATGATATGACACTTTTCTTTCTTTTTTTTTTCCTTTTTCTTTTTTTTTTTCCTTTTTCTTTTTCTTTTTTTTTTTGGCATGACTTTTTCAAAGATGAACTTTGTTTCATTTTAATAAAGAGTGTTTTTAATCACAAATTTATAAAATATTCTTTCCATCATTATTAAATTAGAGAAAGGATATATTTGATTATATAGTTGATTAGGATCCCTGAAGGGCCAAAAGTAGAGTATTTTAACAAATTAACACTTTATTTATTATGTTTAATCACCAAATACTAGCTGCCATATATACATAACTTCTTAAAGATTGTGACAACTATATTGTGCTCTTAAGTGTTTTTTTAAAAGTCATTAAAGGGTGTATTTTCTTTTTAAGATTCAGACATTTATACAATTTGAAGATGATCTAAAACAGAGGAATGAAACATCAAAGTAAGCATTTACAAAAGTTTTTGTATTTATGTACTTATGCACATTTGAGGAGTGTCTCATTAGACCTCTGAATAACAGAAGGACTAAAAAGTGCCATAGAAAGAAGATATTTTACTGTCTGCAAGCATGCAACTTTGTAGATATATTAAAGGTTTGCTCATTATACCAGGAAGGCACAAGCCACTTGCCACTGGCATAGAATCTGGCTTTTAAAAAATGACACTATAAAATTCAATTCCATTTTAAAAGCATTTATTAGATGGCTACTAGTGTCAGGCAGTATGCTAAACAAAGATAAAAATAAAACATTCCCTGCCTTCAAGGAGCTTGCTTTTTACTGGCAGGAAAAAAAAAAATCATATATTTAGATTACACACATATGAGATATGTACAAAATAATTATAGAGGGAATAGAAGAATACCAAGAGCTGGAAAGTTCATGAACAGCCTGGGAAGTTGGCATCTAAAATATACTTTGAAAAAAGCTAGAGAATCTATAAGACAAAGATTAAAAAAAAAAAAAAAAAAAGAAGAACATTCCAGGAATAGGGAATAATTGGGGCAAAGGCACAGAAATAGAAGAGGGAATATTGTGTATAGATAATAGCAAGTAGGCCAGTTTGGCTGAAATTTGGGCATATGAGAGATAATAATGTTTTAATTATATCAATGAACATAATTTTAAAGAATAATATAGTTTAATTTTAACTATAATAGTCCAAGATATTTTTCAGGAGACCAATTACTAATGAAGGTTATTTTGCTGATAGATCAGGCAAATGCCATGCATTTATATTCCTGGTATTCAAATTATAGAATTTGTTTTGAATACAAGTGAATGATATAAAAATCTGTTCAATGGATGGCCATTCAAGTGGATTCATTAAACTTAATAATTTGGACCCAAAGAGTTATGATTGATAGACTGCTAACAATATGGAGACAAGTTTCTAATGGAATGCTGCAGCGTTCGTTCTGCTTATACTTTTTCTGTTCGGTATTTTTTCTAAATCAATAAGTGAAATAAAGATTCAGATGGTTGGTTTATGAAATTTGTAGAAATCATGAAGCTAGAGACGGGGTTTCTAATATGTTACAGAATTAATATTCAAAAGGTCTGATTCAGTATGAAAATTTATAAATGCATTTATTGAAATGCATTCATGTTATTTCTAAACTGGATATGAGTTTTTTAATGAGAGAAATTTTTTTACTGGGGAACATGACCAAATACAACGGAAGAATTTCTTTTAAGTAGTTCATAGAAAAAATTTCTAGGAATAAATGTGATATCTCATTCTTAGACTAAATATATCAATTGTACATGTAGAGTTAAAAACGTGAAAAAGAGATAGGGATTTTAGTGGAATATAAGTTTAATTACAATCAACAAACAATAAAGATGTATCTAACAAAAAGGTATAACTCATCTATTGTCTTAATACAAGGTCAGGAAGATTTAGAAACCAAAAGTCCATTACAGAGAAGCATGGAGCACCTAACAAAAGAGCATAGCAAATCGAATTTGTTAAGAAGGAACATAAACACAAATTGGAGGGCTGTCAGGGAGAATGGACACAGAACAATCCACTAAGGACTTGGATAGAGTTTGGAATCCTGGAGGAAATGGGGTACCCTCTCCCCCAAATCAGTAATTTCTGGTATTTTTTTTGTAAGATTCTCATGTAGAACTAGCAGGCTAGGATATTGAAAGAAAATAATGATTCTGGACATGAGGATTGGTGTTGATTCATATTAGTTGTGACCCCATTTGGGGTTTTCTTGGCAAAGATTCTGAAGTGGTTTGCCATTTCTTTCTCCAGCTCATTTTACAGATGAGAAAACTGAGGCAGAGTGAAGTGACTTACCCAGGGTCACACAGCTAGTACTGAGGCCAGATTTGAACTCAGAAAGATGAGTCTTCCTGATTCCAGACACTCTGTTCACTGTGCCATCCTCCTGCCTATTTGAGTATTTAAGTTAACTCAATATTAGTGCAACACTTTCTAAGCACTTTCTCCAGCCTCTTGTAAATCCACAATAGCCGCCTTGCCTGTGCCTACCCAGAAGAGCGTTGTAACCTCACTAAGCAGCCATTCCATTGTCATGCATGCGTCCTCTCTGGCATGCAACAGCTCCACAGCAGCTGCTTTACTCCCACTGGAGCAACTTCTTTCTCCTTTTCTTCCTTTTTAGCTACACACAATTGCCTCAGAAGGCTAAATCCCCAGAGAATAATGATAGTTCACCTGAACTTATTTCTCAGTGACTAATATAGTTTCATTATAATTCCCTTCCCATTTCAGTGCCATGATTCTAATGGAATGTTTGCTCAATCTGTAACAAAGCAGCTTTTCATCCGATTCCCTCCTGATGACACAGCTTCTCTTTCCAGAACTTATTTCACTTTCACTTATACCCCTAACCTACTGATCATAGTGTAATTATTGGAATTTTTCATGTTCCCCATTGCCACTTACAAGTTGTCTCTCATTCAGTACCTTTGTCTTTCAATAAATAACATCTCATCTGATGTTTATTCCACAGTCAAGATTCTGGTTAACTGTTGTCTATTGTCCTTCAGAATACTCTCCTTTCCTCACTAAGTTCAGTGTCTGACTCAGTCTTTCTCTCCTGCCCAACTCTAACCCTCATACTTTAATATACTATAATATACTTTAATAATACACTTTAATCTCAAACACTCTCATCTCTCAATTCCTCAACTGACTTTTCATGACTTCTTCTTCCACTCAACCTTGGCTACACACAGAGATGATCATATCCCTTTTTCTTGTCAGTGAGCTCTGAAATTCCCTTTTGTGATCACAGTCTGTTGTTATATTACCTCTCCCTCTGCTTAAAACCCTAAATCCTGTTCTTCATTTTCACTTTCACTTCTAGTTCCCCCATCCAGTGGTTCGTTCTTTCCCTGACCATCACACTAGTTGTTAGTTATTCATGATTTCTTTCCTTATCTTAAACCTGTTGTTGAACCAGTTCAATTCTGCACAGTGCTCTTCTTTTAAGTTGTTGTCCATTTATCCTGTCAAAGATCTTGCCTTGTCAAACCTCAATTTAGAGTATTCCCACTATTATGCTGCCTTCTACAATATGTTGCTGAAGGAAGCTGAAGGGAATCGTGAAGTGATGTCAACTGGATCCACTATAAGTTTATGTTATAAAACAACAGCTGGGTTCTTAGTGTAGCTAGTGATTTTTTTTAAACCTTCCTAATAAATTCACTCTCCCATTTACCACTGTGGCTTTTTCAGACCTTTTTTTTTATCACTCTTCTAAACTCCCACAACTCCTTCTTTCATCACCCTCTCAATTTACAACTTTGCCTCATATTTCATTGAAAAAATGGAGATCATTTACCTGGAGCTCCTCCATTTTTCCTCATTTTCTACAACCAAGACATTTTCTTTCACTTTCTTCCTTCACACTTGAAGAGATGGTTCTCCTTGGCAAAGTAAATCCTTCCACCTGAATAAAAGATTTTATTCTATGTCTTCTTCTCCAACTGATTTTTGTCATCCTCTTTTTCAACCCCATTCTCATTCATCTTTAGTCTGTCTACTTATTGCTCCCTTGCTGCCCTACAAACACAAACATGGTTTTTCCTTCTTAAAAAATACCCATCCCGCCCATCAATTGGAGAATGGTTGGGTAAATTATGGTATATGAATATTATGGAATATTATTGTTTTATAAGAAATGACCAGCAGGATGAATACAGAGAGGTTTGGAGAGACTTACATCAACTGATGCTGAGTGAAATGAGCAACACCAGGAGATCATTATACACTTTAACAACAATACTGTATGAGGATGTATTCTGATGGAAGTGGATATCTTCAACAAAGAGAAGATCTAATTCAGTTCCAATTGATCAATAATGGACAGAATCAGCTACACCCAGAGAAGGAACACTGGGAAATGAGTGTAAACTGTTTGCATTTTTGTTTTTCTTCCCAGCTTATTTTTACCTTCTGAATCCAATTCTTCCTGTGCAACAAGAAATTCAGTTCTGCAAACATATATTGTATCTAGGATATACTATAACACATTTAACATATATGGGACTGCCTGCTCATCAAGGGGAGAGGGTGGAGGGAAGGAGGGGAAAATTGGGAATAGAAGTGAGTGCAAGGGATAATAATGTTGTAAAAAATTACCCATGTATATGTATATATGTTATAATTATAAAATTAATTTTTAAAAAGTATAAAATAAAAAAATACCCATCCCCATTAGCTAAATTTCTTGAAAAGACCCTCCATACTCTATAGCTCTACACTATTCCTCATTCTCAGCAATCCAACTTAATGAACTAAAAGTACTCCATCTAGTTCCCAAGGAATGATTTCTTAATTACCAAATCTAATGGCCTTTCCTCAATCCTTATCCTTCTCAGTCTGTCCCTTATATGTACTTCTATATTCTGATACAATCACCATTCTTGTATAAGTCCTACCCCATGCCTGGACCATAGCAGTAATCTTCTGCTTAGTCTTCCTGATTTGTCTCTAATTATTCTAGTCCATTCTCCACTTAGGTGCCAAAAAAATGTTCCTAAAATGCAATTATTGCCACTACTACTCTCCTCCCCTTTCCGTCCCATGCAGTAATTCCAAACAACTCCCTTTTATCTCTAGATCAACTGTAAGATCTTGTGTTTGACTTTTAAAGCCTTTTGTTAACCAGATCTCTTCATACTTTTTCCAATCTTCCTAATACCTATCTTACTCAATTATAACCCAAGCTCCATAACTGGCTTCCTTGCTGTTTTTTGCATAAGGCACTTTATCACTTAACTTTTTTACTGTCTAATCTCACGCCAGGAGTTCTTTCTCCTTATCTCTGTCTCCTAGATTTCATGGCTTCCTTCAACTCTCAGCTAAAATCACCTATAAGAATCCTTTACTGGTCTTTCTTTTTTTGTGTGAGGTAATTGGAGTGTTTGCCAACAGTCACAAAACTATGAAGTGTTAAGTGTCTGAGGCACGATTTGTACTCAGATCCTCCTGACTTCAGGACTGGTGCTCTATTCACTGAATCATCTATCTGTTCCTTCCTAGTTTTGCTTAATCTTAGTGCTTTCCCTATGTTGATTATCGCCAGTTTGCACATATAGCTTGTTTTGTACATAGTTGTTTGCATATTGTGTCCCCTATTAGACTGTGAACTCCTTGAAAGCAGGGACTGCTTTTTATCTTCCTTGGTTTTCCTGTTGCTTAGTGCAGTACCTGGCAGAGAATAGATACTTACTGAATGCTTATGGATTTGATAGCCAAAAATATTTAATATTGATTATTAATATTAAAACATTAAACTATACTTCATCCTAGAAGATAGGTTTTGGAAATAGTGCGTGATTGTTGTCTTCTGATATTTAAAGATTTAAAAGGTAATTGTAGAGAAGGAAATTTAATATTTTTCTGCTTCTCTCTCTGCAGTTAGTAGAAGTTTCAGAGAGAGATTTCAGTTTCATACTATATATAGAACTTCCTAAAAATGAAAGCTATTCAGAAATGAAATGTGCTGCATTAAGTTAGTGAATTCTCCAAGAGTCCAAGGGTCTAAGTGGGACTTGGATGACCACTTTTTTAAAATGTTAAGGAAACTGATTTTCAGAGTTGTTAAACTAGATGATCTCTCTATTCTCATCCAATTCAGAGATTTTATGAAAACTATGAATGGAGAAAAAACTTCATAGGGAAATAGAAAATTTCAAATAGCTATCTAACTTAAAAGGCCTTTATGAATTTATAATGGGCATTTCTTTAATTATAAATTATGCAGAAGCAACAGCAAAACAAACAAAACGAGGGCTTCAGGAGCTGATGGCAGTGAGATATCTCCAAATGAATTGATCTTATATTTATCAGCTTGCAAGTTCCTGGACACAGCACTTTCTTTTCCATCAGACAAGATGCCTTTATTTCAAATGTAAGTTATATGTATTTACCATGGGGTAGGTATATGAACTACTTTTTAGAGAAGTCTATGATTTCTGTCATTTAAATTGCTTGTAGTTGTTCAATAAATGAGCATCTAAAACTATCTATGTATCTGTATGTATATATAAAATGGCAAATAAACTTCCAGTAACAAGTTTCCTATAATATAAAACCCAAATTTTATATAACTTGATCTCTGTTTCTCTTATTAAATGCACGAACCATAGAATAAAGTAGAAGGTCCTTCCTTCTTCATCCCAATTAAAAAAAAAAAACACATCATAATTTCCCATAGAAATGGCCTCTGAACTATAATATCTCATCTAAACATTTATTTCTTTTTTTATAGGTATAAATGGGCATTTGTTCCAGAAGTAGATACAAAAACTTCTGCCTTTCTCTCAGACTTAGAGGAATATCATCAAGAATGCAAACCACATGTTGTTAGAATCTTGGAACTTCTCAACTTAAAATATGGGGTAAACAAAAAAATTGTTCTTTAAAACTTCAATGTATACTGTTAATTTTTTTCTAAATTACAGCGTAGACATGATAAAAACTCTTTAGGACAAACTTGACATAAGCTAATTTAGCAAATCTCATTTGGAGTAGTTTTAATCCCAAGCCTGAACTATATGACAATTGACAAAATGAAGTCTACTAAATAATAACAAACAAAATATATATTCAGCAAAGATACGGCACTGTTTTTATGGAAATTCTGAGTTGTGGTGAGACTAAGCTGACTATGTGTCTATACTAAGTTCAGCACTACTATAGTAGGCCAATAGATTGCCTTAAGTAGAGTGAACTGATTTCCAGGTTAAAAATATATCCTGTCAAAAAGTTCTTGTGCCAGTGAGATCAGACCCATGAGCACCCCTTAACTTTTCAACCTGAGCAAAATAGGAAGACCCAGTCTTCTTAATATAGTTAGGTGATTTTGAAGTTGGTTAAGTTACTATATAGATTGATATTAATCTTGTAAGGTAGATGTGGAAGAAAGTATTCCAGTGAGCTGCAGGACTTTGTCCTTGCTCCTGTTATGCTCAAACTTTTTTTTTAATCAATGATTTAGATGAATATCATAAAATGGCTAACTCCCCATCACATCTGAAAACAGAAGACATAACCATTTTGTGGGTGATGTTGTAGAATACATTTTGCTAAGTGTTCAGCAAAAATAGACCTCTGGGGTCCTTCTGAGGGCAAGAGATTTTATGATTTACTAAAGCATCTTTAAGAAGCCATTATAATATCTGAAAGCCAGAAAAAAAGAGTCTCTAAAGTCTATTGCTAGAAGTAATAGTAGGCTAGGGAGAAAACCCTTCTCATAATATAGAATTTAAATTAAAAGCATAATTATTATTATTCTTTTTGCTGAGGCAATTGGGATTAAGTGATTTGTCCAGGGTCACACAGGTAAGAAGTGTTAAATGTCTGAGGTCAGATTTGAACTCAGGCCCTCTTGACTAAAGGGCTGGTGATCTATCCACTGTTCCACCTAACTGCCTCTAAAGCATAATTTTTGTTGATAATAAATTTTCATGGAAGGTCATAGCCTGAGAATTTTTATTTGATCTAAAATCTTAGTGTAGAGTTCTTGACAAAGCCAAATAACTTATTTTAATATGTGGATTTGTTTATAGGAGGTAAATAGTACTAACAAGACAGCTTCTATCAAGTGTGAATTCCCTCTTTTACGCCAACATTCTATATCCAGCATTGTGCAGTTGATGCCATTCTTCAGGACTCTGAGCTGTGCTTTTAAGACTCAAAGTAATTTGTCTCATGAGTATCCAGGATCTCCCTTAGCAGAATTACCTATTGCAGATGGCCCAAGAATCTTGAAACAACTGGAGGAAAGTGTTGAATGTGATTTTCTCGAAAAGCTGGAAAATTAAAGACTCTTTGTTATATTAATTTTGTAACCAGAATGTGGTTTAGTATGGAAGTGTAATATGGCATTGTCAATTTATTTTTTACTTTGAAAGTTAATTTAAAATTTATTTAAAATTTAAATTTATCAGAATGAAAAATCTTCTTAAGTGACTTTTAAGGTAACTTGGTCAAGGGACTGATTTTTTTTTTTAAATCAGCTTATGCAATTTTTAAAAAGTTATTGCTATGTCCAAATTTTAAAAAAATTATAGCTTTTTTCACTTATTTATAATATCAAGAAAGAATACAAAGATGAAGGAAAGTTCTTTTTGTTCATGACACAGAAATACAGGTATATTTTTGTTTCTTCCAAGCATAGTTTCACTAAAAACATATTAATATAGCTTTTTTTCATGCAGGAATTTCTTTTTTAAAGGCACATATTATATAATTTTCCAAAACAGTAATCATTTGAAAATGGCTGTACACAATTTATAAAAAGTAACAATCAAAGAAGATATTTGAAATTGTTTCAACTACTGCTCTATTAAAATCACTTTTGTTATGTTACTTGAGTCTGTAATAGAAACAAACTGGATCATCACTTTGTTGTTTTATTCCCCTTAAAGAGGTTATCAAGATCTGTGATTTCACTAATGAGTGTCTTGTACCCCTCCTACCTTTTGCAATCCTACTACAATTTACAAAATGGTTTTCATTTACTATAGCTGAAAAAGTCTCTGCTGCCAGCCTAATATGAGTCTTGAAATTTAAATAGTCTTATCCTTGAAACAGATGTACAATTTGTTCAGACCCAAGCATAAAACTTTTGCAGCTTTTTTTCCCCCCCAGAGGCTCATCTCAATGCTATAATGAGGCTTTGAAGTAAAAATAATGAAGGAAAGGCATAAGTTACTGTATTACTTAACTTGCTGAAATTATAAGCAATGTTGAGAATTGGATTAAAATAAACCTATCTAAGACTATTTATTTAAGCCTATTAATGAATTTGAAGATTTTTGCATGTCTTTGGTCATTAAAGAAATACATTCAGAGAAAGCTGGATATCTGTAATAAATAGTAAAAAAATAAAGTTATCACAAACTATGACTCATTAATAGAGGGAGTTTTCTCACTACACATTTCTTATCAATTTAAACACAGATATCATGCAAAACAAGCCTAACATTGAGGACTCCCACTGGAATCAGAGGATTAGGACACTCAACAACTCCCTTTTGCTAAGTCTATCCAGACTTCCAGACTATATTGGCTTCACTCTTAGGGCAGCTTGGCTAGGGATTGGGGAGAAAAAAGGAGGTGCTCCTTTTTCTCTAGTTCTTTAGTTAAAACTTGATTTTAGATCCTCGTTAGGGTTTTCCAAAAGGGGGGAATAGAAAAGTCCTTAGTGTAAAAAATGAATAAGATATGGGAAAGACATTTATTTTCTATACACAAAAGAAATTATAAAATTAAGGCTTACTAACCCTCATTGACTAATAAAGGGGCTCATGCTAGCTACAGTTATATGCAGCTTGGGGGAAAGGGGAGAGAGGGAGGGAGGGAGAGAGAGAGGGAGGGAGGAGAGAGAGAGAGAGAGAGAGAGAGAGAGAGAGAGAGAGAGAGAGAGAGAGAGAGAGAGAGAGAGAGAGAGAGAGAGAGAGAGAAGGAAAGGAGGGAGGGAGAATCAGCATTTATTAAGCACTTATTGTCAATATGTATTTATTAAATGCCTACTATGTGCGGTACTCTTCCATAAGAATTGGGGATACAAAGAAAGACAAAAAGACAATCTCTGCTCTCAAGGAACTCATAATTTAATGGGAGAGATGAGAAACAAATACAAATTAACACCTTATATGTGTGCGTGTATACATAAACATACATACAGATATATAGGTATATATAAATAGAATGAATAGGAAATAATGAACAGGAGAATTTATTTAATTAAGAGGGATTGAGAAATCTTACCTGTGGAAGGTGAGAATTTAGTTGGGATTTAAAGAAAGTCAGCAAAGCTATAAGCTTCCCTGAGGAAAATGAAGAAGAAGAGCACTCTAGGCATGGCAGACAGCCAGAGAAGATGCCCAGAGTCAAGAGATGGAGTGTCTTGTTTGTGGAACAGTAGAGGCCCATGGCACTGGATTGAGGAGAACTTTGAAGGGTAAAAGTATAGGTATAAGAAGACTAAGTGGGGTTATTAACATCTTTGAATACCAAATAAGATTTTTGTATTCAATCCTAGAGGTAATTGGGAGCTAATGGTGTTTATTGAGTATGGTGGTGATATGATCAGTCCTGTGTTCTAGACACTGTTCTAAACACTTTATAAATATTATTTGATTATAAGAGGTTGATATTTTAAAATCTGTTTAAAATTATTTGCAGGATTTCTGATTAAACATTTTAAATTTTATTTTATTTCTATATTATATCTCTTGAAGTCTGTGCTTTTTGGCAAGATATACTAGGGGCTTGGGCTCTTCCTCTCATTGGTGGTTGACTTGTTCATTACAGAGATTTTCCTTACTACCAGTCAACTCCATTCATTGGACCTTGGACCTCCAAACTTTTGAAACTTAATAAGTCACCATAATCCTGGACATGACTATATAATAAACAATGTCCAACCACCTACTCAAGAAAGTAAACACAAAGCAGAAAGCAACCAGGGACTCAGGCAGAAGTTGGCTTAGTTGAATCTATGTTCCATGTAAGAGTGGAAAGAAAGTAGGGAGAAAGAGAACAACCCAATACCTCATACCTTTCCATCCCCTTTGGAGAAAATCTCAAAACAGAGCAATAGAATAAGGTGAATGCTACTTTTCTTTTAAGGTAACACTCCTTCCTCTGCCACTTTTATGGGATAGGAGAAGGACCAAAAAGTATGCTTAAAGGAACAGCCCTCATTGCACAAACAAAATAAAACAAAAAGCAAAAACTTTGAGCCTTGCAATTTGAATAAAATCATCTCTCTGCTAATGTTAAAGTGTTAGGATTACAAGGTGATAACTCAGATTGTCTGGGCAGTTCTCTAGCTCAGAATTCACACCTTTGATTCGGGTCTTTAAGAGGAGTTTACACCTTTGGACTTCTGAAGAGGAGTTTATACCTTTAAAAGGAGCAAGTTCATTGGCTGTGGGAGTTCTCACAGGCCCATTCTCTGGGAGGATGAAAGAGGCAGCATTGAGCCTGGAGAGTCAGTCTGACTGAGAGATTAAGTTTAGACAGTGATCTGGAAGGAGAGACTAGGCTGGGAGAGTGAGTTGAGATGGCAGTCTGGAAGGATAACTTAAAGATGACCGGACCTTTACATTAAAGTAATGCTTAATAGCTTCTTATAGCAATTTCATTACAAAAAATATTGTATGTAGGTTTCCTTTATTGGATAGATATGTTATTTATACTAGAACAAATTCAACAAAATTTTGTAAAAGCAACCATCAGCAGTGTTATCATTCTTAAGAGCCCTTCCTTTAATATTGATATAAAAAGCTCAAAATTCCATATCTAACATTGAAAGATCAAAGAATAGCAAAGATTTCCAGTTTTCAATGTACTAAATGAATTACATATAGGAAAGATAGTTTATTTCTGCACAGAAGGAAACTCTGAATATAGAAGCAATGATTATTAACAGAATCAACCAAATCAATCAATAAACATTAATTAAACATCTACTATATCTACTATGTTAGCTGTGTTAAGTGATAGGAATAGAAAAAGAGGTAAAAACACAGTACATTCCTGCAATCTAATGGGAGAGACAACATGCAAATATATACAAAGTGAGCTACATACAGAATAAATAATAATTAAAAGAAGAAAGGCACGGGAATTAAGAGGGGTTGGGAAAGACTTCTGCAGAAGGTAGGATTTTAATTGAGATTTAAAGGAAGCTAGGAAAGTAAGTAGCCAAGAGTTGAGAAGAGTGTACCAAATGGGGGACAGCCAGAGAAAATATCCTGAACTGAAAGATGGACTCTTGTTCTTGGAACAGCCACGAAGCCAGTGTTATTGGATTGCAATAATGAAAGGGTGAAGTATTGAGGAACTATACTAGAGTAGTGTCAGTGTCCCAGGACAGAAGAGGGTATGTTCCAAAGTTATTGCAAATGTGAAATTGGTAGGTCTCAACAACTTTATGGATGTAGGGAATAAAAAAGAATGAGGAATCCAGAATAACTGCTAGATTGATTTAAATAGGATTCAATAACAACTGTTATTAGAAACTACTGAGATATTGGTAATTGTGAGGGATAGAAAATCCTATCCAAAAATGACTTCTCAGAGACCTCTCGAAGTAAAAAGCAGAAAAGTTGTTTATTTAACAAATTCTCATGAGAATAAGTAATTCCACCGTGAGGAGGGAAAGAAAGAAAGCTCACGGTAGAAGGGCTAAAGAACTAAGGGAAGATATACAGTTTTTATAGGTTTAATTGCAAAAGGATTACATCATGAGTTTGGGGAACATTAAGAGATAGGTGCCCCCCTTCCCCACCAGTTAATTGAATGTCATCATATATCTCAAAAACTAAACAATTAGTAGCCTAAACATCGATAGCCTGGACAGACATAAATGTCATCAAAAAATCTAAGCAATTAGTAGCCTAAACATTGAACATACCTATGCAGGTCACAGAGACCTAGAGAAGATAGAATATAGAAAAGGAATTTAACATTACTGTAAGTTCTTCACCATATCCTTACTTCATACTTGCTCCACACAGTAATTAAAGGATATAAATCAGTATTAAAAGTTTTTAATAAAATATTTTAATTTCACCTAAACTACACTGGAGATAAATAGGCTTATAACTTAGCTCAATTCCTAAATAACATTGGTCCCATCAAGTTCATGTCCAAAGGGAGTATCTCCGCTAGACAAATTTTTCACTAGGCTTAGGTATCAAAGATCACTTTTTTTTTTTTTTCTGAAGCAATTGGGATTAAATGACTTGCCCAGGGTCACATAGCAAAGAAGTGTTAAGTGTCTGAGACAAAATTTGAACTCAGGTCCTCCTGACTTCAGGGCTGATGCTCTAGCCACTAGAAATGTCTTTTTGAACATCTTCTTAGCCAATCAAAGAGCCTCCCCTTCACCACATAAGTTAGCCAGTCAATGAAGCCTCTGAAGGATGATGGTCTCTTCTTCTGTAGCTTCTTCAAGCTGGCAAGGGTCATAGAAATGTCCCTAGTTCATTTGGGGGTTCATGTCAGTTGTCTCAGATTCTCCAGGCTATAGAAGCAATTGAAAGTTTGAAGCTCTAAGCCTAGAAGAAACAAATCTGAAAATGAAAGGACCAAATATGAGTAAAAAGATAATTATTAGAAGTGGAGTTAGTATGGGGGTCAAGAGAGAGACCATATCCAGGATCTCTACCAGAGGAAGATTTGGGAGGAGTAAGGATTTTTTCTGGAATGTCCTTCATCCAGCCAGCTTTCTCTAAAATCTTCTCAGTGGTAAGCTCGACTTCCCTGGAATTATTAATATACATACAGCAAGAGGTATTGACCAAAGCACAGACACCCCCACCAAAAGCTAGGAGATAATCTAAGGCCAGAGAATTATCCAGAACCATGTTGGCAAGGGAGTCCAGGGATTCTTGAATTTCCCAGAGAGAATGTGCAGTCTCATTTGCCAGCTGGTTAATAGTGGCCGTTAGATTGGAGAGAACATTTTCATGTTCTAAGTATCCCACTCAGGGCACTAACATTGAAGTGCCCTTACGTAAGTACCATAGAACATTTTTCCAAAACCCTGTCCTTGGTCTCCTTGAAGGGGTGGGATCAAAGGTGCTGGCATTATATACAATGAAAGGGGTGCTTAAGTAATCTAAGGTGTTTAAAAAGTGTTAAGCAGCGAGTGGAAAGAATCACAGGTGGGGGAGGATCCCAATCAGAGACGTTGCTCCTAACAGTCCCCTTAGAAAGGTAGAGTGGAGGACTTACTTTGCAAAGGAAAGCATACCCCCTTGGTACACAGATGGTCCCCAAAGTTATATTTTGTAGCAGTCTCCTGGTTGCTTGTCCCCATAGATGATTATGATTGTGTAACATCCTATCAATTGGAATGTTAGTTTTGAGGAGGTTATGAAGGAGTTTCAAAGAAGATGCTATATTAGCACTGTGGGTGAGCTTGCCAGGATAATCCCTGAATGGGTTTCCTACAGTCAACTTTTGGGGGGGGGTGCATAATCATAAGTGCACCTGACCTGTGTCGCAGCTTGTGCAAGTTGCTGAGGTGAAATTTCGGCAGTTTTGAGAGGAGTCACATTCGCTGGCACCCTCAGTATTGGTGGTACAGGTCAATATTCCACATCAGGGATTTGAACATGGCCATTAGGGGCCACGATGACAACCACTGTCTCTGGGGTGTGGTGATGGGTAGATATGAGATCCTTCCCAGCCAGAAAGCAGGGAACAGTTGGGTCAGAGTAGTTCCCCTGGGGGTTGGCTAGTACAAAAGGGGTGGCATCTACTGAGGAGCTGGTGGCCTGTGGGAATGGAGCCTTTGCAAAGAATGCATTAGGCCGCATCTGGGGCCCACCCTGGGGGTGGTGATGGCACACCCAGCATTCCTGGACACCCCCATTCCCCGCAGAGTTCCCTAGTCTGACCAGGAAGTTGTCACCCCATTTCCCAGGACCAGGAAAGCTGGAGAGAAAGTATCAGGAGTAGGGTCCTCATAATGAGGAAGAAAGGAGATTAGCGTGAGAGGCTTCTTCCTCCAGCGTTTTTCCCAGGAGTCTTGGAAAGAGAAACTTCAGGTCCTCTATGAGCTCACAGGAATACACTGGGATATCTGAAACAGAAGCAGCATTTTTAATCCTAGAAATATGAGTCCAGCTGGGGGACCCTTCCAGTTTAACTGCAGTTGGAGTAGTTAAGATGACCTTGTATGGGCCTTTCCACTTTATGCCTAGGGGATCAGCCCCTTGGGGCTTCTAGCTTTTTAAATACACCATATCCCTAGGATTTACAGGGGAGTTAGTCTGGGTGGGAGCATATGTGGGTTTAAGGAGATGCTCATTTGCATATTCAGAAAGGGCCTTCTGAACTGCCCCAAGCTGTGTAGCAAACTGAGTGACCAGATTTTGTTCTGGGTCAACAAGAATATCAGTTGTTAGAAAAGGCCTTCCATACAAGAGCTCAAATGGACTTAGCTTAAGGCCTCTCGAGAGGCGATTCTAACCCTAAGGAGTCCTAATGAGAGATTTCTTATCCAGTCCTCCCGAGTCTCCAAGCATAATTTAGTGAGGACTTGCTTGACGGTGTGGCTCATTTTCTCCACCTTCCCCGAGGCCTGAGGATGCCAGGCAGAGTGAAGATGATAAGTGATTTAAGGGCTTTGGCTACAATTTGAGTCACCTGAGAGATAAACGCCTGCCCATTATCGCTTTGTAAAGAGCTGGGCAAACCTCAGTGAGGTATGATCTTGTTCATCAGCATTTAGATATCTCATGGGCTTTCTCAGTCCTGCAGGGAAATGCTTCTACCCAGTTAATGAATGTGTCGACAAACACCTGAAGCAACTTGAAACCTCTAAAGGGGGGCATATCCATGAAGTCTAGTTGCCAGTCCTCGCCAGGGTAAGTGCCTCTCCTCTGAATTGGCTTCAGGAGAGGTGGGAGCTTAACAGCTCCCTCAGGATTCACCTGGGCACAAATTGGGCAGAACTGGCAGACCTGCCTGATTGTTTCTCCCAGCTTATGGCCAGTGAAAACACGTCCTACCAAGGATTGGAGGGCATTTCTTCCCAAGTGCGTGGCTTGGTGCAGACCAGAGATCAATCTCCACTGATTTGCCTCTGGGACTAAGAGGTGATCTGAGGGAGTTTGAAACCAACCAGAGGGAGAAAGGGTGTACCCCCTTTCTTCTGCAAGAGCTTTCTCCTATATGCTATAGGAAGAAGTAAAAGACTCAGACAAGCTGGGGAATTAAAGGTGTCAATAGAGGCGAAAGGGCAGCTGCTTTAGTAGCTGCATCTGCCAGCCTATTTCCCTTAGCCTGAAGTGACTCTCCCTTCTGATGCCCTCTGCAAAATATGACTGAGACCTCTTTGGGTTCATGGACAGCTTGCAATAGGCATAGAATTTCTCTTGCATGTTTAATGGGAGAGTTTCTTGCTGTTAACAAGCCCCTTTCTTTCCAAATTCCATGAGCATGCAAAACATGAAAAGCATATTTGGAATCAGTGTAAATATTGACTCTCATCCCCTTCCCCAGTTCTAAAGCCCTGGTTAATGCTATGAGTTCAGATTTTTGTGCAGAGGTGCCAGGGGGCAATGGCTTGGCTTCCAGGGCATTATAAAAAGATACCACTGCATAACCTGCCTTTTTTCCCTCATTCTTAAGAAACTAGACCCATCTGTGAATCATTCCCCATCTGGGTTCTCAAGGGGGATTCCCAAGTCAGATTTGCTAGAGTACACAGAATCTATAACTTCCTGGAAATTATGGACAATCTCTCCAGATTGAGATAGGTCAGGGAGGAGGGTGGCAGGATTTAAGGTGTGGCAGAGTCTAAGAGTCAGGTTTGAAGACTTACTAAAGTCTCCTGCTTGACAGCCCTTTGGCTTCTAGAATGCTTTGGACCCTGTGGGGGGGGGGGGGTTAAAACCTGTAATGGCTACCTCAACGTAGTTTAGAGGCTTCCTCTATCAAAAGGGCTATGGCCGCTACACTCTGAGACAGGAAGGCCATCCTAGGGAAACTGAGTCCAGCTTCTTTGAGAAATAGACTACTGGCCTGGAATCTGGGCCTAGAGACTGAGTAAGAATTCCCAACACTTGCCCAGGCCTTTCATCTACATACAAAGTGAAAGGTTTCAGTAAGTCAGGCAGGGCGAGAGCAGGGGCAGAGGTTAGTTTAGTCTTCAGGGTTTTAAAAGCGTTGGCCTGCTCAGGTCCCCAATCATAGAGGGGTTTAGCAATAATCCCAAAATTGGGGATCCAGATCCTGCAGAAACCCACCATATCTAGAAAGGTTCTCAGCTGTTTCTTAGAAACAGGGTGTGGGATACTTAAAATAGCCTGCTTCCTCTCCTCAGTTAGAGAGCAAGAGGTGGGGATGAGATTGTATCCCAAATATTTGACAGACTGGCAGGCAATGTGGGCCTTGGATGGAGAGATCCTGTAACCTCTTGAATCTAAGAAATTTAAGGTTTTCACAGTCACTGCAGGGACTCCTCTCTGGTAGGACTGCAGAGCAGAATATCATTCACATATTGAATAAGGCTGCTGCCGAGCAGCTCAAGACCTCTCAACTCTTTAGCTAAAGGCTTGTGAACAAATGTGGACTATCCCGAAAGCCCTGTGGTAAAACAGTCCAAGTTAACTGATGTGGGTAACTCCAAATTTCTGAAGGTCACCTAAAATTATTAAAAGACCTTCACCTACATTATAAAAAGACCCACACATATGGAGTTTGGACCCCCTCTCATCTAATTGACGTCTGAAAATCACTCAAACCACTTTACCCTTTACTGCTGAACTGGTGTGTTGTGTTTATAGAAGTTAAATGCTCTGGTATTTTTTTTTTGCATAACCTGGCTTTGTATACTTCATTTTATTAACTGTTCAATGATTTGAGAAAGTCCCTTTTCTTCCTAAACTTGATCCATCATGGTGCTGACTTTAAACCTATCCCTAACATGCTAAATAATAGCTAGTGGATCAACAGAGCTAACAGAAACTCAACTCCTAAATTTTCAGATTCAGGACATACCTTCCAATAATGAGCTTTATTTGCTGGATCTCCAACCTAAGATTAGACTCTTCTGTTTCTTTTTCCACACTTGATGTTTTTAGGGAAAAAGATCCAGAAGGAGTTATTATTTCAAGTTATTTTCATCAACTGTCTTCATCATTCTCTTGACCAGTCAGATTAAAGTACATCTTGTGATCCAAATTTTCCCCTCCTTTCTCCCACTCCCTCCCCTAGATGGCAAGCAATCCAATATGTGTTATACATGTCAAAATATGTGTTAAATCCAATATATGTAAACATATTTATACAATTATCTTACTGCATAAGAAAAATCAAATCAAAAAATAAGAAAACAAAATGCAAATGAACAATAACAAAAAGAGTGAAAATACTATGTTGTGATCCACACTCAGTTCCTATAGTCTTCTCTCTGGGTGTAGATGGCTCTTTTCATCACAAGATCATTGGAACTGGCCTCAATTATCTCATTGTTGGAAAAAAATCACATCCATCATAATTGATCATCATATAATGTACATGTGCCATGTAAAATGATTTTCTGGTTCTGCTTATTTCTCTTAACATCAGTTCATATAAGTCTCTCCAGGCCTCTCTAAAATCATCCTCCTGATCATTTCTTATAAAACAATAATATTCCATAATATTCATCTACCTCAGCCATTTTTGCCACTACAAAAAGGGCTGCCACAAACATTTTTGCACGTGTGGGTCCCTTCCCTCCTTTGGGATATAGGCCCAGTAGAAACACTGCTGGATCAAATGGTGTGCACAGTTTGATAACTTTTTGAGCATAATTCCAAATTGCTCTCCAGAATGTTTGGATCAGTTCACAATTCCACCAACAATGTATTAGTGTCCCAGTTTTCTCACATCCCCTCCAACATTTGTCATTATCTTTTCCTATCATCTTAGCCAATCTGAGAGGTGTATAGTGGTATCTCGGAGTTGTCTTAATTTGCATTTCTTTGATCAAATGGTTTTAATTTCTTCATCTGAAAATTGCCTGTTCATATCTTTTGATCATCTATCAATTGGAAAATGGTCAAGCACATTTCTTGACTAGTCTATTTGCTTCTTCTATTCCAGATTTAGTTATATATCACTAGGCTTTGCATTTTCCACATTCAGGCCATGTAAATCTCACAGATGGTATAGACATTATGGCATTTTTCTCTTCATCATTTGTTTCATTCTTTTTAATTTTCTCTGAAAAAAGTATTAAAGAATTAACTGTCTTGGTAACATTGCCTTTTATTATATGTTTTGGTAGGGCATCTGACAGGTTGATGCTTATCTTTCCCAAGAGTATTGATGAACTTTTGGAAGGCAGAAAGATATCATTTGTTTCTCTATTCCCATGGTGTCCAACAAAATACCCTACAAATAGAATATATCCAACTTTGCTAAATGAACAAATGAAATCCAGCTAGCACAATTCAGCAGTTATAAATAATGAAGGACATAATTACTTAATGCACAGATACCTAAAGTTATTTATGTGCATGAATTTTTTTTCAATCTTAACACAAAAGAGTTGAAGGATATCATCTCTAATTTCATTCCCAGAATTATCTCAGAAGCTGAAAATATATGTTGACAAAAATCTGGAAGAAGCAAAATGTAACCATGTAGCACTCAAATCTCAGGTTCACTCAAATCTAGGAACATAATCTTAGACACCATATCTAACTAGAAATTATATGCAAGTATGCCACCATCTAGGGTAAAAGCATAGGAATTGGAACCAAGGGTGATTTCAGTTATACCCTTGAGTTAGGCCCAATGAATGGGTTTTTCCTGTTTCAGATGTTCAATTCCACCTTCCTACCACCAACAATGTATTAGTGTCCTACATCCCCTCCAAAATTCGTCATTATCTTTTCCTGTGATCTAAGTCAATCTGACAGGTATATAGTGGTATTTAAGATTTGTCTTAATTTTTATTTCTCTGATCAATAGTCATTTAAAGCATTTTTCCATATCACTAGAAAGGGTTTTAATTTCTTCATC
Source organism: Sminthopsis crassicaudata (assembly GCF_048593235.1). Classification (NCBI taxonomy): domain Eukaryota; kingdom Metazoa; phylum Chordata; class Mammalia; order Dasyuromorphia; family Dasyuridae; genus Sminthopsis; species Sminthopsis crassicaudata. The sequence continues at coordinate 260,201,462 of NC_133619.1, read as the reverse complement.
TGAAATAAATTTTTAATTTTTTACAACCACAAAAAGTGCTGCTAAAAATATTTTTGTATATATGGATTTTTCCCCCTTTTTCTTTTAAATCATCTTTGGAATAAACCTAATAGTCAAAGAGAATGTAGTTTTATAGCCCTTTGGATATAGTTCCAAATTTTTCTCATGGATGGTTGGACTAGTTCATTGCTCCACAAACAGTACATTGGTATACCTATTTTCCTACATCCTCTCCAGCCTTTATCATTTCCCTTTTGCTATTATTTTTAGCTAATCAGATGGGTATGAGCCTATCTCTACTATCTCTAATCCTTGTGATCCAAATTTGTCATCATATAAAACAAAATCCTCTTTACTATCACTCTCAGTTTTTTCATTACTATTTGTCTCCGGCCTAATCCTCACCAGTCATGATATTGCTTTCATTTCCCCTTCTGAGAGAAATGAGTGTTTCTCATGTATTAGTAACTAATTATTGAATCAGGACCAATGTTTTTCTCCTTTTCTACTTCTTCATCCAGAAATCAACCAGTGTGGGAAATCTTAAAGACTTATCCAGGATAAAGATCTAACCAAAGAGAGTTTAAAAATCTCTAAATTTAGGCTAATGGGTAGATTCTTTTCATTGTTTACTCAAGCAGATCTGGGAAAATATTGATTTTTTCCTTTTGTCAGACAGGTAATATGGAAATTGATAAGTCTCTTTGGGCAAGATTCTAATGCTCATGTCACCTCCCTCAAGACCTTTGTAATATAGCCCATCTCTGTTTGTAATGTTCATTGTCATTATTTGTTAACCCATCAGAGTTGATTCATACCTTTAGGAATACCTGCTCTTCCAAGGGCATATAAACTGTGAGCCCATCACCATGAGGGGTCTTTGAAAATCAAGAGTGCCACTATTTGTTTTATTAACATACTACCTTGATGAGGTTTAGATTTGGGGTCCCCAAATGAAAATGAAGTCTAGTGGCAGTGCAAGCAGTTCTCTGTTAAGGAATTTACAGACCGGAAAACCTAGATTGATAAAAGAGGTTTATTATGGGGATAAAGGGAGGAGGATACTGGAAACATTCCTGTGGGCAGAGAGTCTTTGGTGGCAGGCATGGCACTGGCATGTTTAGACCCTCTGCCAAGAGAGGCTCCAGTCTGGCTCTTTTATAAGAGGGGGCTTTGGCTACAAGCTGAAGAGGGCTTATGGGTGCAGTCCCAGGTTGGTTCCTGGCTGGTTTCCAGCCAGGGTTAGAATTTGAATTGAATTCAATGAGTTTCAGAACTGAGCTGTCCCCTCCCAGATAACAAAGATGAAACTGTTTATGCTGAGGCAGAGTAGAAGGAGGTTTTCTCCTTTAAGGGTTTTTCAGAGTTTTGGGGTTCCCTCTTTAGCCTCATTAATAAAATGATTAAATTATGCAGAAATTGTCTTTGAAACTTTTTCAAAGAAGCTTCCATAGATTCCTCTAGAACTATTACCTTATTATAACCCAAACCCCAAGCCCCAAGCCCTATTTGTATAGAATTCTCTTACCATTGATGGAGAACAGTGACTGGTGCTTGGGTGAGGGAAAGAGCAGAGTAGTCAAGAGAAAAAGGAAAAATCCAACCTCTCCATTCTCTTTAAGCTCCTCTCAACTAGAACAAACTGGCCTATAAACTGTGGATAGCTGGACCTGAATATAGCAATATAGTTTGCAAGCAAGGAAGCAGATTGGACACATATGCTGGAGTCCCACTTCTATGTGGGGAACTTGAGATAGCTTGGAAGGACCTCAGTAGTTATACCAATGGCTATTCAGGACAGCCAAGACAATGAGACAACAAGGAGACAAATTTGATTCATAACAGGGCTTCATAACTGGGAAATGGGTACTTATCTGGTGCTTGTCCCAGTTCACAGAACACCAGGCACTGATCAAAGCAACACAATAATTATTGATTTTGCCAGATGGTGAGATCATCCTGAAAGTGGCAGGAAAGATTCTTGCCAATTTCAAAGCTTTTCCAGAGCTGCAAAATATACAATGTTTCATTCTCCTACAATGTGTTTATATCTGTCATATATGTTTTTGGAGTTTATCTTGGGATATGGTGTGAATTGCTGGTTTATGTTTAATTTCTGCCAGACAACATTCAAACTTTTCCAGCAGTTATATTGTATTCATTTGCTTGTAAATATTGTATATCTAATCTGATACACTTGATGGGATAAAGTTTCTGGGGGAAGTGTGGCAGTAGTCCTGAGGCCACAGGCCTTGGTGATGTTGTAGTTCCACAGATGATGCTGGCTGCCAGATAATGATCTGTTGATCTGTGATAACAGGCCTTCTGAGACAAATGATGAAGTACCAGATTACTCTTCCATTTTCACCTCTAAACCATAAAATTCAATATTGAGGTGCATAATAAAATTAGCATATCTGTGGCATAAAGTACCAAATCTTTCTTTTTTCCTACAAATTTATCTTCTTGCTCCTGGTTCTTTGCTAATCCATTTTGGAACTTAGCACACTATTAGCAGAGTAATAAATCTTTGCCCCTTATCTTGGAGACAAATTGAATTTGTGAATTCTTTTGCCATACCTGCCACAAGATCTGGGGATCCTAACCCAGTTAAAGTGTCTTTCACCCAATACTTTTTTCATCAGTACCAAAGTATTTTGATGATTACTGTTATAGTATGGTTTGAGCTCTGGTTCTGGTAGGTCTCCTTAGACTTACTCAGCTTTGCCCAATCTATGAGTTGCGCAATTACTTTTAATTTGCCTTCAATATATAGGAATATCCTAATCCATAACCTTTTTCACCCCATCTTTAACTATGCCAATTGTACACCACCAAATTTAGTGCAATTAATTTAATTTTTAACATTTGTAGTTTTTTAGTAATATGACAAATATTTACATTAATGTTTTAGAAGGATTTTTAAAATAAAAATTATTTTCACGCTTAAAAAAAAAAGCATTTTCTAGTCAGTTAATAGTATCAGGCTGTGATATCATGATTTAAAATGACAGAGAAGCCAAAGGTTTTATTCCCTACTTCGATATTCTCAATATGGAAAGTCCAGGGTTTTTCAAGCCTTGCTTAAAGACAAGAAAGAGTTAAAAGGTAGAGACGGAAGCATTCTACCTACTCCGTGCGCATGCGCTGCCCTTCCGACATTCTTGCCTTTTTCCTTTCATTTAACCTGTCCGGGGATAGCATTCCTATAGCTACCGGGTGATGCTGGGAAGTGAGTGGGCGGAGTCACGTCTACCCCGGAAGTAGGTGGGGAAGTGTTGGTACTGACTGCTAGTCGGATTGCCCTAGAGGCTGTTCTTGGCTTTGTAGCTGACCCAAGATGGCTGCACAAACGCAGAGCGGGATTCGGCTCAGCGCGGTGAGCTTTCACGGCAGCGTGTGGGAGGCGAGGGGAGAGGCGGGGGCTACTGGTGACTCGTCACTCCACCTTGGCCGTGGGCCTGTCCGGACCTCTAGTGAAAGCCTTCGCCTAGGTGTCTGAGGCGGGCGTTTTAAGGGGTGACGTTTGTACCTGAGAGGGGAACGTTCGCACCTGAGAGGGGAACGTTCGCGTTCGTCTCCCGAGGGTTATTTTATGGGCGCTTCGGGATAGGAAGGCTAAACTGTTTGGATGGAGATACTGGACACCCGGCCTTTGCGGCCCGAGGAGGGCGGGGCGACCCAGAATAGTTTCGATTTCCTCTCTGCGGGTGTTGCTCCTCGGGCGAGGGGAAGGCGGGTCAGCTGGACTTGGACTTATTTGGGGGGGGGGGGACAGGAAGGGGATAGAAGATGAGAATGATGAGATAAACCGACCTAGTTCTTTTTCTTGTCCTGAATCCCTGTTAGAGAGGGTCAACAAATATTAATCGCCCTTAGTAAATGGCTTATGAGTTTAGAGGGAAGTGGAAGCGGCGAAGGATCGGCCTTGGATTTGTTTAAGGCTTTCTAATTCATATTTGCTGCAGCAGTTTTTGTTTTTTAATTAACTTTCTGTGTTTCTTGTTGCCAATGAAAGCCACTAGAAGAGGTTTCTTCTCACTTTGGCAAAATAAGTTCATTGATCAAATAGGTTCTTTCTTCTGTGTGTCTGTTTTGAGAAGAGTGAGGAAGAATGTGTGAGATTATTTGAAACTGAGATGTGGAGCAGGTTATACATTGAGCTGTGCTTTGGTGTAGAAAGTTAGAAAATGCGGCATTGCATTTAGGATGCAGCAATACCTGGAAATGTCTCTAGCTAAATAATTTCCAAGAATATTTTAGTAGGGGCAGCTAGGTGGCGCAGTGGATAGAGCATCAGTCCTGAATTCAGGGGGACTTAAGTTCAAATGTGGTCTCAGATACTTAACACTTCCTAGCTGTGTGACCCTGGGCAAGTCACTTAATCCCAGCCTCAGAAGAAAAAAAAAAAAAGAATATTTTAGGTTATACAAGATGACTTTTCAGTGAATTATTTACATTATCCCATCACAATAAATCAGTTACCAATTCCTAATTGTGTCCTTTCTAGTGTCTTCCCATGATAAAAGTCCTTTGGTTTGCTTTTAACATTTTTAATAATCTGGCCTTATCCTACCTTTTCAGTGTTCTTATACCTTACTTCCTCCTTTCCCCTACTTCCCCTACCTAGTTGATCTTGTGTTATAACCCTCTGCTATTTCAGGTACCCATTACTTCATCTCCTGACTAGGCAATTTCAATGCCCATCTCTTATGCTTGAAACTCTTCTCTCTACCTACTGGCTTTCTTCAAATAGCTAAAACTACCTTATGCAAGAAGCTTTTCCTAGACTCTATAACACTGGTGCCTTCTTCCTGTGATAATCTTAATAGTTGTCGGTATATATTTTGTTTTTCTAGTTGCTTGAATGTTGCCTCGTCCCTCATTAGTTCTTGAGATCCAAGATTTTAGGGTATGTTTTATTTTTAGCATGGCTTTGTAACCCCTGGACACAACTGACCTATGCTTAATAAATGCATGTTCACATAGGGTTGTTGTGAGGATTGGATGAGAATAATGTTTTCAAAGCACTTTGTAAACCTAAAACATTTAAAAATTTCAGTTATTATGGGGGCAGAAGAGAATTAGCATTTATTAAGCTTCTACTAAGAGTGTCAGGTACTTTACAAGTATTATATTATTTAATAACAAAAGAGTAGGTGCTATTATTACCATCCCCTTTTTACAGTTTAGGGCACTAAGGCAAGTTAAGTTGATTTGCCTGAGATTACATTGATGCTGGATTTGAACTCAGTCACCATGACTGCCTTAAGAGATGAACATAAAACAAAAATTACTGATTCTCCTTCCTATTTGTAGGACCTGCTTACCTTTTTTCCTCTCTATTTTGAAATCTGTCTTTAACATTGTTCTCTGGGAGAAGCCCTGACTTTTTTTAAATTTGATTTTAAAGTGAGTTTACAAATTAATAGAAGTTAAATACATTTTGTAATTGTAAAGCCATAGTTTATCAAACTTTTTTTTTAAAGGGTTATGCATCATGCATTGAACAATAAGCATAATTTTCTAAGATATAAAATAGATCTGCTTAAAGGCTATGGTATTAGGTGCTTTGATATTATCTGAAGTAATTGTGGATAACAAGAAGTAATCTAGACATCTCAGTTTCAGAATGAAGGCATTACTTCAAATCTACAGAATCCATTTTATAAAGGCCTTGGGCCAAAATAATACATATCAATGTGTCTTGGTTGAAAGGGTCACCTCCTTTCTTTAATGCAGTTGGCAACTCATTAGCTTAAAACCTTATTGATTGTGGAATTAACCAAAAATAAAGTAGAAACTCTCAGATTTAAACATGCAGAAAACCCTCTTTGGAAACAATCATGTACATGTGTATTATTCTTTGAGGGAAACTGGCAAAATGGAAAACTACATTGGATTCGGAACTTAAGAATTAAAGTTGGAATCCCTGCTCTGATATTTACTATTTACACCATATTTTATTTTGTAATCTTGGGCAAGATATTTAACTTCTTTGATCATCAGTTTCCTCTTCTGCAAAAGTAAGTGTATTGGACTGTTTGACATCTCAAGTTGTTTCTTGTTTTAAATATGTGATCCTAAAACTTTCCATTAAATTCATTATATACCACTTTATTGTCTGCAAAGTACTTTGTTACATGAGATGTATAACAACTCCTTGAAGTAGGTGATATAAATATTATTCTCATTTTGCAGACGGAATGACTTGGCCCAAAGCCTGTCATAAGTGGTATTTGAATCCAAGTTCATCCTGTCTGCAAGCTGAACACTGTTAATACTGCCTCACATTTTTGTACTGACATTTTATTTTTAAATGTACTGATGTTTTCTTCTTATAAAACAATAAACAAAGAACAGAAAAGATATTCATACGTGAAATTGTGAAATTCTGTTATGTAAAGTTTTTTTTTTTTTCTCAAAGTGTATATTAAATTTGACATGAAAGTAACAAAATTGCCTTGTTTCTGTCCTTTTCTGACCTAATTTAATTCTGACCCATTTTTCTGGATTGCATTTGGGGTTTTGGGGGCTGGGGCAGTATCTTAGACTCCATCTGTATCATTGCCAAGAAAACTTGAAATAGGATTGGAAGAATCTGACACAACTAAAAGGAACAAGCAAACAAAAACCATTTGTGAGAAAAGTGTCCTCCTTTTATGGGTAGAGAAACTTAGACTGGGGGAGGTTCTGTGATTTGCTGGCTGTCACACAAGTATAGGAATTAGGATTAGAATGAAGAAGTCTTTCTACTTCAAGACCAAAGCCTGTACTGAGGTGTTTTTTTTTTTTTTTTTTTTTAATGCTTCTTTGAATCCATGATGATTTAAGTATTTGCTCTGGTATCAATAGCAATCCATTCAGTTTTTGTCTTTTTTTGGGGGGGAGGAGCAATAGAATTCTGATAGTTTAATTTACTTCATTTCATATGGCTTAGCTGCAATGTCATCAGTCCTTAACTTGATAATCTTTTACTAATTTTAAATTAAAACATTTTTAAAGCATAGAGAATGTTTTCAGTTACAGATTTTTTCCTCTTCTACTTCTTTCCACATGCAGTGGGAAAGCAAGAAAAACAAATCCTATTACAAATATGTATAGTTATGCAAAACACATTTCTTCATTAGTCATATTTCCCCTTTCCTCCAAAAAAGCAGGAAAAAGAATATCCTTTATTCTCTAGTCTCTTAGTTCTCTATTTGAAAGTGGAAAGCATGTTTCATGACGCAGTGGAGTATACCATTTTTATATTTTCTTGTAGAGATTTATTGAGCATATGCTGTAGCTATTGAATTGGTATCTGCCATTTCTGTAATTTAGTCATTATTTGGACCACATTTGACTCATAATTTATGTAATTTGTTAGTTACTTGGGGCAAGAAATGATGCACTCTGAGGTCCACTTCCTTGAGGGAGAAGGGCAATCCAGTAGAATGAGGCAAGGGTTTATATAGAGAAAGAAATTGTTCTGATTTGACCAGAAATCTTGAGTCTTCCCTTTCCATATTGCATTTTATTTTATTTTTTTTGACTAGGTAAGAGGCCATTCTTTGCCTCAATTCTTACCTACTCTTAATCACTTGAATGGGCATTGCTTTAGTTTGAGACCTGGTAAAGAAAGAACTTAGTTTAAAAAGGCCCTAGTCTTCCATTCCATCCAAGGCCATTGCTAGTCCTCTTGATCTTGTCACTGGACCCAGATGTCTTTAGAGGAGAAAGTGAGGTTAGGGACTTTGTACAACCCACCTTCAACTTAAATCCAACTCACTTTCATGTCATGGCATCAACTCCCTGATGTCATGACCCTCTTCCAAAACGAAGTACATTTTTTGTATAGACTTGTAACTTTTCCAAACAATAATTTCTTATATTTCCATATTTCATTCTTATGTGTAAAACTGATTAATCAGTGTCCCCCCCTCCCCCCCTCCCCAGTATGGTGGTAATAGTATATTGTGAAGTAATAATTCATTTACAACAAGAGTTTATGAAAATTACTACTGTGTTCTGGCCATCTGATGATTTAAAACAAGCCTTGAAGCATTTTAATTCCCTCATTTTTGTTAACTTCTATTTTACCTTCAATAAAAATGTGAGTATCATTTCTGTTTAGCTGAATAATGCTAGAATTTTAGCCTTGCTTTTTGGTTTTTTTATATAGTTAAATTATGTAATTGACATTTGTAGAAAATACCATGCAAATAGGTTTTTCATAATATTAACTCTCTTTGATCACTTTTTTAGATTGAGTCTTACATTCAAGAGTTTGATCCTGATTAAGTGTGTCCAAGCTTGGAATTTATTTTGGGATTCTGCATTCCATTTAATTGGAAATAAAATCTCTATGTATGCCTATTCAAATACTCTGGGAACTATTTATTGGGAGAATACTGATTTAATATTATACTCAGCTAAGTGACGGAGAGTGTCAGATCTGGAATCAGGATGAGTGAAACGAGCAACTGAGGACGTCTCAGAATAATAACTTTGGGTAATTCAAGACTCAGCACCAAGCATCAGTTTAATCATTAGGCTCTGGCCTGGAGATATTGAGAAGCCTGCAAACTGGCTGGCTATCTCTGTTTGTTGATTGAGAAAGTCTGAGGTAAACCTATTCTTAATTATTTTAGAATTTTTTTACCCCTCTGGCTTAATCGTTACTTACCTCTAAATAAATAAATAAATCTCCTTATTGTGAGGGATTATGTGGTTTCTCATAAATCATTAACTAACCTAACCTATATATATAACCTAAATTTTAGTATATGAAGGTCTGATGGGTTTGGGAAAAATGTAATTCTTTGTACAAACATTACTGTAGAGCAGTGGTCCTCAAACTTTTTAAATAGGGGGCTAGTTCACTGTCCTCAAACTGTTGCAGGGCTGGACTATAGTAAAAACAAAAACTCACACTCTGTTTCTGCCCCTCAGCCCATTTGCCATAACCAGGCAGGCCACAGTTTGAGAATCTCTGCTGTAGAGTGTATCAGCTCAAACAAGTATGAGCAAACATTGTAACAAGTTAACCACAGTAAACTTAGGCAAATACACCTGCAATAAGAAAATTATATTGGCTTGACTAGAATTTAGCAAACCTTTGCTACCTCCACTTGAGCAAGCTTTGAGCAGGTAGTGAAAATTAACTGGATAAGGGGAGGGGATCATGGGTTCTTATGATCTATCTAATTTCTAACTTTGTAATCATCAGTCTCCTTTCTTTGAACACTTGTGGAACCTACTGCCCCTTTCTAGCGAGATTCTAATAAAACTTCTAATCTTCACTTTGAGAATCAGGAGTCACATTGTCCCACATAAGGAAGACTAGGTTCAAATTGGAACTCAATTACTTATTAGCTGTGTGACCCTGGACAAGTCACTTAGCCTCTATTTTCCTCAGTTTCTTCCACAGTAAAATGTGAATAATTATAACCCTTACCTCTCAGCGTTGTTTTGAGGTTCAAATGACTTAATAATTGTAAAACAGCACAATGCCTAATGTAATAAGCTATTATTTTATTATTCATAATTTGCAGAATATGTAGTCTCCAGATATTTTTGTAATTTGCAAAATAGTCTCCATATGTTTCTGACTTCCTTTCCCCTTCTCTGTGGTCCTTTCTAAACCCTTCTCCTTCCCCCTCCCATCAGAAAAACCATGAAAATATAATTGCTAAGGTTTGAGATCTGATCACATAAATTGGTTGAATATTGAATATTACTTAATATTTTAAATCAAATGTTTATTTTTATTGGCTTCTACTCTCAAACTCTTCCCCTCTCTGTCTGTCATTTTTCACTTGGCTAAAATAGAGTGGTATTGAAAATAAATAACTTTGTATGTATTTATTTGTGTACATGTTGAATCTCTCCTTACCTCTCCTCTTAGTAGAATGTAAACCTACTTTGGCTCTTTTCTTTTCTTTTTTTTTTTTGAAAGGTTGGAGTTCAGTGACTTGCTCAGGGTCACACAGCTAATAAGTGTTAAATTTCTGCAGTGAGATTTGAACTCAGGTCCTCCTGACTCCTGGGCTGGTGCTCTTTTTATCCATTGCAACATCTAGCTGTCTCCCCTACATTGGCTTTTGTTTTGTTTTTGTTTTTGTTTTGTTTTTTTGAGGCTGGGGTTAAGTGACTTGCCCAGGGTCACACAGCTAGGAAGTGTTAATTGTCTGAGATCATATTTGAACTCGGGTCCTCCTGAATTCAAGGCTGGTGCTCTATCCACTGCATCACCTAGCTGCCCCACATTGGCTTTTAATAATAAGTATTTGTTGACTTGAATTATGGTTCCTTATCTTTTTATGTGTTAATGGATCCCTTTGATAGTCTGAAGCCTATGGACTCCTCAGAATAATATTTTAAAATCTAATAAAATAAAATAGAATTATAAGGAAAGACAATTACATTGAAATATTATAAAAATATTTTTTAAGAGACATTTATAGATCTCAGCTTAAGAACCCCTGCTGTAGATGAAGGGCATTGATTTAGGCCCCGTCCCTGTAGTAGAGAAAGGTTCATTGGTAAAGGATCCTATTGTGGAGCAAGGATTCTTTTTTCTAAGTATTGTGATAACTATTTCAATATAATTGACTTCCTTTGTAATCTTATATGCCTTTAAACAAATTCTGAGAAAGGGGTCCATAAACTTTACTTAAACTGCCAAAATGGTCCATGACACAAAAAAAGTTAAGAACCTGTTGTAATGAAGTCATGTATAAGAAGCACCTGTAGAACATGTTTTCTTAATTTTCCCCCACTTTCAACCCCGCTTCACCCTAGAAACTTTTATTTGATCCCCAGGTATATAGGTATACAAATCAAACATTTACTGATAATAAATCATAATTTTGTGACCTTTCACATTGTTATAAGAACCCATATGGGTTTGCATATTTTAGTTAAGGTTAAGAAGTTTTGCTGTAAAAGGAAAATTGGCAACTCTCACAACTGGAATTTGAGAGCTACTTCAGAGTAGAGTGGTTAAATTGATTTGCCCAGGGCTAACTCAAGGAGTACCTATCAGAGGTGAGATCTGAACCTAAGTGTTCTTTTCACTCACTATAACATACTATTGCTTTGAGTCATCAGAAGATTTGAAAGAGCATTATAAAAAGAGGAAAAATTTTAAGAAAAGGCTTAGTTCAATTAAATGAAGTAGCTATTTTTATTAGTGTCCTCTGAACTTTATTTGATCACAGGCTATTAGTAAAAAAAATTTTTTTTTTTGCATATACACTCTCATAAAGGTGAGCATATATATGTGTAATTAGAGTTATGTGTGTGTTTGTGTGTGCAACACACATTTCTGTTCACTTGGTTTTAGTCTTAGTACATATGCATAACTGCTCAATACAGATGCATTGTTCTTATTAAAATATTTTTAAAATATTTTTGAGATCAATTGAATTAAGTTTGTGATTTAGGAATTTCAAGGTCTGGTTCCAAGTTCATTTTATTTTGATATTTGGTTTTTAATGGTGATCACAGCTAAAAAACATATATCATGGAGGAGATAAATCCACATGGAAGAAGTAAATGAATTATTGACCATGCATTTTTGATACTCATTTTTCCAGTCTCATTCACTAATATCTGCAGAGGTTATTGTTGAAATTTGGCCAGTAAATTTCTGTCTTTTCTGTTTGCTGTTGGTTTTTCTAAACTAAATAGACTTTTTACATATTTAAGAAATGGATTCAAAATACACATTTTTTATGAGTCACACATGTTTCTGGAGATAAAAGCCTGTCAGTTGTGATGGCTTTCTCCTATCATTAGCTATATGTCTAATGGCATAATACACATTTAGGGCAACGTTCAGTCTTAAAGGTAATTTAAGTCCAAATTTCAAATGAAGACAACTTATAGTGGGTTTTTAAAAACTGAATCTTCATTGTTTTTACATGGTAATGTAGCTACGAGCCATATTAGAAGTGTCAGCTTTGCCATTTTCTGGTTGTTGAATATATCATCTTCAATCTTAAGTTTCTAATATTATTTTGAAGGTATTTATCCATTTTATATGGGTTAGTTTAATTAAAGTAAAATAATGTTGATAAATTTTTTTTGAACTTAAAAACTAAATACAAAATAAAAAACAATAGAAAAAGTAAGAAAAGGAAAATTTAAAAAACAAAACAAAACATTGTCATCTGCCCAGCAGAACATCAAGGAGGATTAAAAAAATATAATAATAAAGTTATATTTCAAGAAAGCATATATAGGGGGCAGCTAGGCGGTGCAGTGGATACAGCCCCAGCCCTGAATTCAGGAGGACCTGAGTTCAGATGTGGTCTCAGACACTTAAGACTTCCTAGCTGTGTGACCCTGGGCAAGTCACTTAACCCCAGCCTCAGAAAAAGAAAAGAAAAAAAAAAAGAAAGCATATATGATAATAGAAGAAATTATATTCATAACGCCATCTTTTCTTTGCTTCCTTATAATTTATTCTTTTGGTCTCTACTGTGCACTTTTTACTTTTTTCTTTTCCCTCTTTTTTCCTTCCCCTCTAACTCCCCCAAGTTGATAAATACACATATACATCTATCTATGTACACACATACAAACACATGCATACATACATACATATATTCAGACATATACATGCATACACACATGCCTTTAGACATGCATTTAGAGCTATTAATATGACTGACATATAATGTAAATCTCTTGATTGAATCTTTCTTTGCCTTTGTCTAAAAGATCAATGATTACTAGCCCTGCTTTTTTTCTAATAAATTCTATTCCTAATCCTTGTAGTGTTTGTGTATCTCTTTTTTCCTGTCATTACTAACAATTGTATTTTTATTCTTTTCCTTAACTCCTCTCTCCTTTGATTAATAAGAACAATCTCTCCACCCACCCCCTTCATGGATCCTTCCCTTGTCTTCTCCCACCATCTTTTCTTTCTGGTTTTTCTCCCATTTCTGATAAATTACATACTTTATATCCCATTCCTGTTAACCTAAACACCCTTATGTACCCTCCCTTAAACCTATGCCTCCTATTCCCTATTTTCTCACTAATCTATAGATCTTGTCTTATTACCATAACTCTACACACCTTTCTATATCTACCTTATGCTATTCCTTCCTTCATTTCTTTATAGATTTTGGAGGATAGTGTACCCTTCTGTGTGTGTGTGTGTGTGTGTGTGTGTGTGTGTGTGTGTGTGTGTGTGTATGTGTGTGTATGTGTGTGTAATATATATGTATGTAATGTTCCTATTTAACCCATTCCTGATGTGAATAGGTTTTTAGAATGAGTCCTCATCTCTTCTCTAATGCATGTGTCAGTCCTTCCTCTGCACTTCATTTATATAACATACTATTTTTATCTGTTTCTAGATAGTTTTGCTTTGTAAAATCAGATCATATTCAGCTCTGCCCCAATCTTTTCAGCTGACCACTTACTGATATTAGTGTTTTAAACATGGTATACATTTCCATGTTTTTTTAAAAAAAAGATTGTCATTGAATTCCTTGAAATTAATCTTTGATATTGGCTTTTATATGTTAAATTTTCTAGTAAATTCAGGTTTGATTGAGAGAAAGTTCTGAAAATCTAAGTTTATTGAATATCCTTTTTTTTTTCACTCAGTATTATGAATAATTTTGCTGCATGTGTTATTTTTGGGTGCAAGTTTTTTTCTTTTGATTGTCAGCATATTGTTTCAGGATTGAGGTCTTTTTAATGTGTCTATTGATTAAGTCCTGTACAAATCTAATTGTAGCTCCAGCATATTTGAATTTTTTTTTCTTGTTTCTTGCATAATTTTCTTTTTGATCTGGGTTTTTTGAAATTTGGCAATAATTTTCCTATGTTTTCCACAAAGGATCTCTTTGAGGTAGTGGATTTTTTCCCCCTATTTCTTCTTTTCTTTCATGTTCTATTACCCCAGGACCATTTTCTTGGATGAATTTTTTTTTTTTTTTTTGCATTTTTGTGTCAAGGTTCTTTTTTTGGTCATAGTTTTCAGGTAGTCCAATTCTTATGTTTTCTCTTCTTGATCTGTTCTCCAGATCTCTTGTTTTTGTTATAAAATGTTTCACATTTTGTTCTATTTTTTCATTCTGTATATTTTGTTTTGCTATTTCTTGGTCTCTTAAAGCTACTGGCTTCTCCTTGCCCAGTTCTAATTTTCAAAGAGTTATTTTCTTTTTAAGACTCTTATTTCCTTTTCTAATTGGTTAACTTGCTTTTCATAATTTTCTTGTTTTTTTTTTGTTTTGTTTTGTTTTGTTTTTTGGTAGGTTCTTATTTAAGTTTTTCCTCAGTCTCTCACTTAATTTTTAATGTCTTTTTTTTTTTTTTTTTTTTTTTAATTCTGTAAATTCTTTATAGGCAGATAGCCATTATTCTTTGGGGTAAAAGAGGCTTTTTTTTTTTTTTTAAACATACTATAGTGCTCTCCTCTAAAGATGTACCTTAGTCTTCCTATTCCCATAATAAATTTCTAAGGTTAGGTTCTTTGCTTGTTCATTTTTTTTTTTTTTTTTTTTTTTTTTTTTTTTTGAGTCTGGGGTAAGGAAGGATGCCTCTAACTTTGTTTCAGCTCTCTCCTCCGATCTGGAGCCCCAAATCAAAAGCTTCACCCTCATGGCCTGCAGCCAGAAGAATCCCTGCCCCACTGCACTCACCAAGTATATTGGTTCCTTCTTGGTGTCTTGCATTTCTAATCAGCAAAGATTCTTTCTGTCTTCCTGGACTCAGATTCCTATGCCCCACACAGTCTGGGAGGTTAAAGTTCTTGTGGTTCTGGCTGAACTCAGTCCCAAGAGTCCCCACTTGATGTTCCCATGGAGCTATCCTAGAGCTAGCTTTTATACCTCACACTGGTTAAAACTGTCCTGGGTCTTTATTTGAGTCTTCTCAAGTTGTCACAGAAGGACCCCTGTTCTACAATCTTGTTTTTCACCAGTCTGTGTTTGCCTTGAGGCACAAATTTGATTTGTTTGTGGGGGAGATCTGAAGAGCTTGAAATTTACTGACTTCCCTGAATCCTACTCCAGTATTGATAAATCTGAATGAGGAACACATAAACTGCAATACATTGCAACATACTGTAAACAAAGTAATGAATGATTTTCAGATTTAAGCAGAAGTTTTACTGTTTTCCTACAATCTACTAAATTTGTGTGACCCTACTTTGTAGACTGCTTATGCTAGTTTTCTAAATGTCTGCACCATGGTGTATAAAGGATGAAAAAAGTTATTTCTAGTTTCCATTTTCTACCATTTGTTGTATAGTAGCTATTTTGGAATGAAAATTTAACATCTCTTTAGCTGGCAGAATTTTTGGTGACAAATTAGATTGAAGTGAGACTAATCCCTTTTGTATGTTGTACAGTTCATTTTGTCTAAGGCCATGGTTAATTATTGTGATTCAGAACATATTTTGAGGTATACTTGCATTAGTGTCAGTTTTTATTTTCATTGTCTGAAGAACTGAGCCCCAGTGGGATGCCAGTTTTCAGGACCATTGCTTGCCCACCCTAAATTTTAGTGCCTGGGTTTTCAAAAATACCTGATGTAAGAGCTGAAGTATGTCAAATACTGAAAGACAATAGACAATTTCAAATTGCTTCTACTGCTTTGAGCAGTATGTAGTGGAACTTTGTGTCCCTGTGCAGCAACCTGTGGGGATGTTTATGTCCTTGATGTATGCCAATGTAGGGTTCTGGCTGCAAAGCCTTGATTATTGATGCTCATGCTTTCCTGTGACCCTCTCCTATTGGCTTTTCATTATTTGACCAACTTCAGCTCTTACATCAGGTATTTTTGTGCAGGTTTGAGCAGTGATCTCTGATTTGGCTTTTTCATGGTCTGGGCTTAGGTGATTTCTAACATATTTAGGAGAGTTACCCTTCTTTTTCTTGGCGTAATTCTTATTAAATATTTTTCTTAGTGACTTCCAATGAAGGCATGCTTGCCACTTATTTCTACATATTATATGACAGAGTTAAGATTGATAATGATGGCATTGTTCTAGAAAGATGGGCTGAATCCAATAAGGTGAAATTTAATAAAGATCCAAGTTCCTATATTTGTGTTTAAAAAATTAATATTAGGGGGCAACTAGGTGGCAGTGGTAGTGGATAGAACATCAGCCCTGAAGTCAGGAGGACCTGAGTTCAAATTTGGCTTTAGACACTTAACACTTTCTAGCTGTGTGACCCTGGGTATATCACTTAGTTCTGATTGCCTCAGCAAAAAAATAAATAAATGAAATAAAATAAAATAAAAAATTAATGTCAATACAGGATGGAAGAAGTCCGACTAGACAGTTTTCTGAAAAAGAATTGGGAGTTTCTGCACATAAGTTTTGATATGTCAGCAGTGTGATATAGCAACCAGAAAAGGTAGCCTGGTCTTAGGCTGTTTAGGTGTTATAGTTAAAGATAAAGGCAGGTAACAATCTGCTATTTTCTGCTGTAATCAGATCATATCTTGAGTGTTGTCTTTGTTCAAGGAAAGATATTGGCAAACTGGAATAGGTCCAGAGGAGAGCTACTAAGGTGTTGATGTATGAGGACAAATTGGGGATATTTAGGTTGGTGAAGAAAAGTTTTAAGGTAAAGCTACTGTAAGGAGCTTTTGTGGGGAAAAGAAATTATTCTATAGCATTTTCCCAATAAGGACAGAATTAGGAACGGTGAGTAAGAAGGTGTGTTTCTATTCAATTGAAGGACAATATTCCTAACCCTTAATAATTGGTTCTGAAAAAGTAGATTCCCTCTCCCTGGAAATGTGTCAGCAAAGATCATTTGTAAGGGATGTGAAAAGAGGGAATTCCTATAATTTTATAATTTAAAGCTCTCTAGAGAGACAACTAGTGCCCAGAGCCTTTTGAAATTTACACATTTGCTAAATAACCAATTATTTTAAAATTTTTTTTTTATAGTTTTTATTTACCAGATATATGCATGGGTAATTTTACAACATTGACAATTGTCAAACTTTTTGTTCTAATTTTTCCCCTCCTTCCCTCCTGCACTGTGTTCAATCTTCACAGCAACCTTCACAGTATAGATATTGTCCTTTAGAAATTAAGTGACTGCATAATGGCAGATCAAAATTTAAATAAGGTCTTCAATTCTGGGGCTCTTGAGTATCTTAAAATATTACTAATTCATGCCAGGCTTAAGATTTTTATGCTCATAGACATAGAATTGGAAGGGATCTTAAAGAGCCTTATAGTTTAAACTTTTCATTTTACAAATTAGAAATTGTGGTACAGAGAAGTTAAGTGATTTACCTAAGTCACACAGGAAAAGCAATAGACCCAAGCTTAAACCCAGTCTTAACTGGATATAGCATTTCTTTTCACTGTACCATTACACTTCTTCTGTAAATTCATATTTTAAAAAATTATGAATTTGAGAAACATGAACTTTCCATATATAAAGAACAAAAAAAGAGAAGTATATATGAAATAATGAATCTCTTTTCTATCTGTAGCAACTTTGGGTTACTTAAAATGGAATTACTTCCCCAATTTCCACTTGTGTTTATCAGTCCTCAGAATGGTCAGATCAGGTCCAACCCTCCACAATGAATTTTTCCATTATTTAAGAGCTAGGCTTAATTACCTTTTATTTTCTTAAATTTTTTTTTTTTTTTTTTTTTTTTTGCTGAGGCAACTGGGGTTAAGTGACTTGCCCAAGGTTACACACCTAGGAAGTGTTAAGTGTTTGAGGCCAGATTTGAACTCAGGTCCTCCTGACTTCCGGGCTAGTGCTCTATCCACTGCACCAACTAACTGCCCCTTAATTATCTTTTAGAAAGACCTCATAATCACTAAACACATAGTAGCACAAAGAGAATTTCCCAACAATCTGCGGCACCTCTCTAATTTGCAGAGTATTTTAAGTTGGAGAGACTAATTATATATTTTAAATACAACAATGATAACATATATGTGTCAGAGAACACACACAAATTATGCAAATATAATGCGTCTTATATAACAAAAGGGACAGTTTGAAAGAGATTTGGGGATGCTTGTATATAAACTAGTAAGTAAATATAGAGTGGTATGAACTACTTTACGGGGTGAAGTGAGTCAAACCAGGAGAGCAAAATATACAGTAGATTTGTAAAATATAAACAATGTTGGAGGATTTTGAGAAGATGATGGAATAGGTCAGTAAATTTCAAGTTCTCCAAATTTCCCCCACAAACAGAACACATTTGTGCCTCAAGGTGAACACAGACTGGTAAAAAAAATCAAGAAAACTTGGGGCAGAAGAGGGGTCTTCTGGCCATAATTAAGAAGATCCAAAGAAAGACCCCAGGCCAGGAATTAACCAATGTGAAGTACAAACCCTTCACTGCTGAAGTACCAAGTGGGGGACCCTGGGGCTAGCTGAGTTTGCTGGAGCTCTGCAGGAACCACAGAGACTTTAGTCTCCCAGACTTCATGGGGATTTGGGAATTTGAGATCAAGAAGACTTGGGAATCCCTGCTTAATTAGGAACTGCAGGCCCAGCTGTGCTAGAGATGCAGTTCTGGGCAAGAAGGAATTGGCATATCTGGTGAGTGCAGAATTAGTGAGGCAGGGATGCTTCAGGCTGTGGGCACTTGCTGGAGAATGGGGCTTTTGTTTTGGGGTTCCTGGTCAGAGGGGAGAGCTGAAGTGATGTTAGAGACACCATCTCTCCACTCCATTGATTAGAGGTTGTTTGGGTCAAAAAGACCTACCCAAATTGACTACAGAGATTACTCATAGAAAGCAGAATTATTTATTAGAATCTTGAGAAGTGGACCCCCATTCTGGTCTCCAAGCCACAGCACAGTCTCCACAGTAGCACAGAGAGCCACTCCCTTGAAAATGTTCACAGTTTTTAATACATTTCAGACAAAGAACCCTCTATATGTTGTTATTTGGTCAGTGGAATGTAGTAGACAAGATGATGTATAGCTTTCTCACCAGCATCCTTTTTTTTTGGACATTGGAATATAGTCCAGGCCTTATCTGAAATCACATGTGTTAGGATTACCAGGTGAGAACTCAGGTTGTCTGGACAGTGACAAGGTGAGAATTCAGGTTGACTTGACAGTTCTCTGGCTCAGACCTTTGGTTCGGGCCTTTAGAGGGAGTTTACACCTTAGGAATTCTAAGAGGAGCAAGTTCATTGGTGGAAGTATTCTCACATGCCTATTCTCTGGGAGGATAAAAGAAGGGCAGCATTGGGTCTGGGAGAATCGACTCTGGGATAGAGTTTTGACGCCAGGCAGGCTGAAAGGAGACCAATCTCGTTTGAGAAAGGACAAGAGCTGGAGGAGATTCAGAGCTCCCAAGAAACCTGCGCACAGAGGAAAAGATTTTACAGATTTCCTCCCAGAGAAGGATTATAATTGAGCAGACGACCAGACCCTCACAATTCAAGAACATTACACAAATGCTTCCCGAGAAGCTGGAAACTGAGGCCTTAAGGCTTCAATCAGTTTAGCTAACAGTTTCTGATCAATATGTGCTTAATCTATAAGTTCTTCACCTTTTCCATACAAGATGCTTACCAAAAACAAATAAATAAATAAATAAATAAAGGAGCAAAGAACAACTCATAGAAATTTAGTCTTGAAATAGAGAAGAATGGGGTTCATATTAAGAGCAGTGTAGTTAAAAAAAAACAACCAAAAAATCTTTTCTACCCCAAAGAGTAATGTTAAATGGCTACTTGCCCATAAAGAACTTATAAAACTCAAAAAAGACTTTAAAAATTAAGTGAGAGAGATTGAGGAAAAGCTAAAAGAAGAACAAGGAAAAAGGAGAAGGAAGAGAAGTGAGAAGAAATAACAAAGAATGAAAAAATGAAATATAAGGAAAACAAGAAATTGGGGCAGCTAGGTGATGCAGTGGATAGAGCACTAGTCCCTGAAGTCAGGAGGACCTGAGTTCAAATGTGACACTTAAGTCCTAGCTGTGTGACCCTGGGCAAGTCACTTAACCCCAATTGTCTCATCCAAAAAAAAAAAAAAAAAGAAAAGAAAAGAAAAGAAAAACAAGAGATCTGGAAAACAATTGAAGAAAAACTATAAAAATAATTGGACTGTCTGAAAGTTGTGACCAAAAAAAAAAAAAAAAATGCAAGAAATAATCCAAGAAAATTGTCCTGGAATGATAGAACGAGGGGTAAGTAGAAATAGGAAAAAAAAAAAATCCACTGATCACTACCTCAAAGAAATCCTTTGTAGAAAACACACAGGAATGTTATTTCCAAATTCTGAAACCTCCAGATCAAAGAGAAAATTTTGTAAGAAATAAGAAAAAAAGAAAGTCAAATATGCTGGAGCTACAATTAGATTTGTACAAAATTTATCAGCAGCCACAATAAAAGACCGAAAATATTGAAATAATATGCATGGCCAATTAAAAGAACAAGTCCTGTGGCCAAAAATAACATGCAGCAGAAATTGTCCATGATAATGAATGAAAAAAAATGGACATTCAACAAATTTACAGATTTTTAGGCTGCTCATCCAAACCTGAATTCGTTAAAAAATTTAGCATAGGAAAATCAATATTAAAGATCAATTTCAAGGAACTTAACATAAACCAATTGTTTTTTTACATGGAAATGTATACCATGTTTCAAGCTGACGTCAACAATTGGGTAGCTCAAAAGAAAGATTGTGATAGATTAGAGTATGATCTGAGTTTTAAAAGCAAAACTGTCTAGGAAATGGTAAAAATAAATTTTGTTATACAAGTGAGGTACAGAGAAAGAATAGACATGGGGGGGGAGGGCTCATAGTTGTGAAAACATTCACTTCAGGAATGGGTTAAATAGGTTACACTACATAAATTCCTTGAAGGGTATAGCACCCTCCAAAATCTGTAAAGAAATAAGTCAGGCAATGATGGGTGGAGGGGAAAACAGGGTGGGGGAAGAAGACAAAGGATGAATCAATGGGAAGGGAGAAGAGGGTAAGTAATAGCAAGGCAAGTTAAGGAGCAGAATTAAAATAGAAGAGTTGGCAGGGATAGGAAAGAAGAAAGATACACAAACAGAATCAGGAATAGAACTTATTACAAAAAGTAGGACTAGTAATCATTGATCTTAGACAAAGTCAAACTTAAAGATTGAGTTAAGAGAGCAACCTACATGTATGTCAGCCATATTAATATTTAGATGCATGTTTACATATGGGTAAATGCATGTGTATGTGTGTGTGTGAATATATGTAGATATGTATGCATATATTGCTCTATGTATGTATTTAAATAAATGTGTCTGGATCTGGGTGGATGTGAAGTATGTATATATGTTTGCATGTGTACTCTGTGTATATGTATATACGTGAATATATGTGTGAGTGTGTATGTATATACTTATCTGTGCTTAACTGTAGCCTGTTTGGAGGAGTTGGGGAGGGATGAAAGAGAAAAAAGAATAAAGTAAAAAAGTACACAGTAGAGAACAAAGGGGAACAACCTATAAAGAAGAGTAAAGATGGACATTGGTGAATTTAATTTATTCTATTATATATCCTTTCTTGAACTGGAAATTCGTAATATATTTTGAATATTCCCTGGTCTGCTGGGTACATGACAATGTTCTATTTTGTTTCATTTTATTTTCCTTTTCTGTCTTTTTTTCTTTTTCTTTTTTTTTTTATAATAAACAAAAAAAAATAAACATCTTTGAAAGACATGGTGATATGAAACAGGAACTTTTATCACTATTCTTTTTCCATAATCAAACACAAAGGTAGGCAGAATCTCTTAGATTGCTTCATTTGCATATTTAAAAAGCATTTACTACTGTGTAATTGGTCACTTGGGCATGTGAGTTTGTTCTCCACTAGGTCCCTCCTTGGCCCCTCTGTAAACTCTTCATCAACTGCCTACTCTTACTTCCCTCTGACTTTAAAAGTAACTCCTTCACTCAAAACCCATTGCTTACTCTTATTTGATTAAGCTTATCTTTAACTACAATAAAAGGCATCCTTTGTGACTGTGAGAAATGTCTTGTAAATTCATATTTCTAACAGATTTTAAAATTCTTATTATTTATTTATTTATTTGCTGAGGTAATTGTGGTTAAATGACTTGCCCAGGATCACACAGCTAGGAAGTATTAAGTGTCTGAGGCCAGATTTGAACTCAGGTTCTCCTGACTTCTACACCAACTAGCTGCCCCTATATCTTTCTTTCTTTCTTTTTTTTTTCTTTTTCTTTTTTTTTTTTTTTTTTTTGAGGCTGGGGTTAAGTGACTTGCCCAGAGTCACACAGCTAGGAAGTGTTAGGTGTCTGAGACCAGGTTTGAACTCAGGTCCTTCTGAATTCAAGGCTGGTGCTCTATCCACTGCGCCACCTAGCTGCCCCCCCCCCCTATATCTTTCAATGAACAAATATTTACTTTCTTTCCCTCCTCTCAATTTAAAAGGAAAAAGGAAAAGCAAATCCCTTATAATTTTATACACAGACATAAATTATTATTAATTAATAATTTATATTATGTATATTATATAAATAATATTAGTAAATATTATTGGTTGATTTACCATTTGCATTTTTTCTAATTATTCGTGATTTGGAGCATTTTACCATGTTTTGTAGGTGGAAAGAATATTTTCCTTTGAAAAGTAATTCTCCTTCGACTATTTGTCAATTGGAAATATATCTAGCAAAATTATGCTCCTATCAGAAACTTTATATAATCATTATTGTCATTTTCATCTTCTGCAATTTTTTTTGTATGCTTTGGTTACCATTTCTTATGCCTATCTGTAGATCTTTAATTAAAATGTAGATCATTTACCTTCATTTATTTTGTGGTTATGCTCAATGTTTACATATTTCTGAGCCATGTTGTCTAATGAAATATATTTGCCCAAGAGTCCATTCAGTTAATCATTTGCTTAGAGTGTTCTTGTCTTGATATATAGGGTATAAAAGATAGTATATAAAACATAGTAAAAGTCTGGAAGGCTTTTCAAATGTTGTAGTAGATGTTATTTATTAAATTGTGCTTCTTCATACTCTTAACAATTTTTGGTGAAGTTTTAAGTTTCTTGAGGGCAAGAACTATTTCTTTTCCTAATACTATTTTGGGTGCTTGTTGAAATGAATTGTATTGAGTTCACATTTCAAATGCCATTTCAATAGTGAATCAACTTTTCCCTTAATTCAATAATTTTGTTTTCCCAAATTTTCTACCCAAATATGTTAGGTAGATGCAAAAGAAATTTGAAATATCAAATCTGATTATAATGTTAAGATGCTTATTTAGAAAAAGGAGAAAAAGGATCTATTTAAAAATATAAGAAAGACCATTGGATTTTGTATAAAAGAGGACTCAAATTCAGATCCCTTGACAGTACTTGTTTAACGGCATAACCTTTTACTCTCCCTTACCTCATTCATTCCTCCATCTATTCATTTTTCCTTCATTCAATTATTATTATTAATAAATTTTTTTCTGAAGCAATTGGGGTTAAATGACTTGCCCAAGATCACACATCTAGGAAGTGTTAAGTGTCTGAGGTCAGATTTGAACTCAGGTACTCCTGACTTCAGGGCTGGTGCTCTACCCATTGTGTCACTTAGCTGCCCCTCTTACTTCATTTAATTATCTATAAAAAGAACAGATTAGACTAGGTTTACTTGTAAACCTAAATCTGAGCTCTGAGAGGTGAAAATAGAGAATGTATTATTAGTACAGAGTATGAGAGGAATCACATATCCTAATGCACTTCTTTAACTTGAATTGCTTTTATGCCAGGAAAGCATTCGAATCTTAAATCACTATAGTAACTTAAAATTGTAGAATGAGAATGTTTCAAAGGGATAAGTAAATCCTGTAACCTGGTTTGGGAAGTCTCTGAAAAGACTAACAAGACAAGTCTTTAACTTATTTAAATCTTTCAGTAGTTTCCAAACTACTTCTTGATTGTTTTAGTACATAAGATTTCGGAAGGGGTTGTGGAGCTCCTTATAGTGAGGAATTGATATGTACATATTTAGTAGGAAAAATTACTGTAGTATTCTTCCTCATTAAGAATTCTTTAAAAAAAAAAAAAAAAAGAATGAGTTGAAAGGGACTCTAATCAAGAAAAAATGCTTGCTTTTGCTACTTTAAAATAGTTCAGAATGTTTTTCAGGAAAATTGTTTATTTTGGGGAATCAGTTGACTCAACTTGTAGAACTCCAAAGATTGCTCTTTTAAGAGAAAATATAGGCTACACATAACTTACTTTTTTCTTTTGTTTCAGTTGTGTCCAAAGTTTTTGCATACAAATTCTACCAGTCATACGTGGCCTTTCAGTGCAGTTGCTGAGCTGATAGGTATGTAACATGCAATTTCAGTAATAGATTTTTTTTAAACTTATTTGTTAACAAAAGAAATTTATCCATGCTATTATATTGTGGATTTAAGTAAATGAATTTTTACTTGTTTCTTCTCAGTATAAGATTATTGTGATTTCGGGGAAAAGTACCAAGACTTGTCATTTTCTGTTACTGACTTTCACTATGAGCTCTGTTACCTTGTAGCAAAGTTTGTTATTCAAAATAAAATACTACGAAAGCTCCATTTACATATATACGTGTATATGTATAGTTTAAAGATTGATTCACTTTTGTCAAAAGTCTGTATAGGATTCTGGTGATAAATTTATGTTGCCTTTATGAAAGGAAAACAGAGAATAAATTCTTGCTGAATTCAGTAGTCAAGTTAGGATGATCATAGTAATGATTAAGAAGTCATAAGATTTCATTTGCCTTTCCATGAATATAAAAAAAGCAGAAAACATGATTGTGAATAAGCTCTCACTCTGTAAAGCTATAGTTTCTGCTAGGATTTTTTTTATTAAGCTAGTTTGAGATCAGTAAAGTAGATGAACATACAAACATGTTTAAAGTATTATAAAGTTTTGTATTTGGGTCTTCCAATTAAAAAAAAAAGTTTTTAAAGATGGGATACTATAACTTCCTCAAATAGTGTAGATTTCCCCAGTGACTTGTCATTCTCTTTTTCAGAAAGGAAATTTCACCTCTCCTGTATTTTTTGATACAACTGGATTTATTGAAGATCCTGTAGTTGTAATTACCCTGTCACTGAATATGCTTATTCCACTGAGATTGGAATTTCCATAATGACCTTTAAATATTTAAGTTATAGTAAGAATGCCAGTAAAGGACTAAAGGATTTAGGGTTAGGGGTAAATTTTTTAGTACTTTCATTGCACCAAGGCAGCAATCCTTTTATTCTTCCATAATTGATTATCCTATTCCCCAGAGAAGCTGTTCAGAACCTTCTCTTTTCTTCTCAAGCCTCTCATACTAGTCTTTCCCCTCTTCTTAGTTGAGGACCTTACATTATATTTTGCAGATTAATAGAGGCCATTTACCATGAACTTTCCATCCTCCCTTTCTCTGTATCTCTAAAACTTTTGATATTCTTTCATTCTTTGTTCCCTTTTTCTCAGTCTACTTGATAAGACCAGTTCCTCTACCTGTGCATGATTCTGCTGTCATTGTCTCCAGATTTCTCTCTCATTCATCACTCTCTTTGATCTTTAGTGTTCCTGCATCTCTTCTGCTTGCAAATAAGCCCATGATTAAAAAACCTTCACTTGATTATCTTCTTTAGCCATTAAAATCTTTCTTCCCTTTCACAACCAAACTTATAGGAAAAAACCATCCACCCTTGTTGCCTGCACTTCTTAACTTTCGCTACTAAAAGCTTTACATTTTTACTTCTGCCTTCATCATTCAGCTGAAACTATTTTTTCCAAAGTTGTCAGTAACATTTTTAAAAAGGAGTGGGTTAGATTAGATGATTTATAAGGTGTCCTTAGCCTTAAATCTGATCATACTATCATAGTTACCAAATATTTTGACATTTTTTTCAGTCTTAGTTCTTTGCTGTACATTTTAGGAAATGCTTCATTGATCCTATTATATTTTTTTCTCTTTTGGTTTTCTTGCCTCTAGCTTTTTCTTCGCTTCCCCTCCCCTTCCCCCCAAAACAATCTTCTTAAGAATAATCAAGCAAAAAACTCATATTTCATGTCCAAAAAAAGTATACCTCAAATGGACACCTTAGGTCCATCTACTTATGCTGCCTTATCAGCCTTCTGGAGTCATTTTGTCATTACTTTGATGAGAGGTCTTAAAACTTTCAATCATTTTTCATTATAATGGGGTTGTTACTGTATATGTTACTTTTCTGATTCTACTTATTTCACTCTGCATTAGTTTATAGAAACTTTTCCAGGTTTCTTTGAAACTACTTCGTTTGTCATTTTATGGTGTAGTAATACTCCATCACAGTCATATTTTTTCAGCCATACCATAGTTAATGGGTACTTCCTTTGTTTCCAGGACTTTGTTACAACAAAAAACATTGCTGTAAATATTTCTGTAGTTGTGAATCTTTTTCCTTTTTCTTTTATCTCATTGAGGCTATAGGCCTAATTAGTTTTTTGGGGGATATAGGTTATGCATAGAAGAGGTATTGAACTCAATGTGCAGAATGAGAAATATAATAGCTAATGCAGAGATTTGTTTTGCTTGACAATGCATATTTGTTAACTGCAAAGAGGCCGCTAGGTGTTAAAATGAATAGAGTGATAGGCCTAGATTCAGGAAGATCTAAGTTCACATCCTCAGATCTAGCTGTGGCAAATCATTTAACCTTTATTCTTTCTTAATTTTCTCATGATGTAAAATGGAGATAATAATAATACTTGCCACTTGCAAGGGTCAAATGAGATAATGATTGCAAAGCATTTTTTAAATTTAGTAATTTGTTTTTCTCCAGTTGCATATAGAACAATTTTTAACATTCAGTTTTAAAACTTTGAGTTCCAGATTCTTTCCCTTCCTTCCCACCCCCATCTCCCATTGAGAATGCAAGCAATTCGATATGTTATACATATGTAGTCATGCTCAACATTTGAATAGTGTCATGTTGCAAAAGAAAACATATCCCCCCCCAATTCCTCCCAAAAATCTTTTAAGAAAAATAAAGTAAAAAAAAAAAAAGTATGCAAACAATCAGTTCTTTCTCTGGATATGGAATAGCACTTTTCATCTGAAATCTTTCAGAGTGTAATCTTGGATCACTGTATTGCTGAGACTATCAAAGTCATTCACAACTGATCGTCCCACTATATTTGCTATTACTTTGTACATAGTATGTTTCACTTTGCATGAGCTCATTAAGGACTTTCCAGGTTTTTCTGACAGCTAGAGTTGGGATTTGACTACATTCTCTGACACAAGATTCAGCTTCTTTTCCCTTGAGACACATGGCCTACTTTCCTTTCAGAAAAGTAAGTGCACTTATTTTGTCATGACCTGTTTATAATGAAGCTTTTTTGGCTTTTGGTGATCACTGTTTCCATTTCTAAAAGACTCAGAAACAATTCCTTTAAAAGTGTGTTCAGAATTTTGCCAGGAAATTTAGCACATAGGTTTATGATTTTTCTGGTATTCATCTTCTTTTCCTTTTTGTAGATGAGAACATTTGCCCTTTTCTAATGCTCTGGTACCTCTGCTTTTTGCTAACGTCTTTCAAAAGGTCAGTCATACTTGGGATGGAAAATGTCATCCTCATCCAGACAGAGAACTATAGAGACTGAATATAGATCAAACACATAGTATTTTTCACCTGTTTTTTACCCTTTTTTCTATGTTTTTTTTTCCCCTTTCCTTCCCCCCCCCCCCAACATGACAACTCTGGATGTATATTTAAAAGAATTGCACATATTTAGCCTATATCAGATTGCTTGCTGTCTTGGAAAGGGTGGGGGAAAGTAAAGGAAGAAGAGAGAAAATTTTGGAATATGAAGTTTTACAAAAATAAATATTGAAAACTTATCTTTGTATTTATTTGGAAAAATAAAGTAATATTGAAGGAAAAAAAAAGGTCAGTCACAATAACTCAACAGTTACAGTATTCAGTTTATTAAGAACTGTAATACAGTTCCTTTAGACTAGCATTGTCAAGCACAAATAGAAAACATGCTTGAAGGTCTCTGCTAGTTGCATTTTGACTTAGAAAACTACATATTAATAGTATCTTTTCTATTATATTTTTATTTATTTTTAAAAAGTGTTTCCTATTATATTTTAATATAGTTTGGGGCAAAGAGTGCTGGCCACTTCTTTGAAACCTTTGCTTTAGACTTAGACTTTAGTTGATTTCTTAGGTTGACAAATGATTCCTAGTTAAAGGGGGTTAGTGCTCAAGTATCAATGATCAATATGCATTGCTTTCTGAATAGGATTAGATTTCATATGATAGCATTCTTGGATTGTTGGAAACATTTATTGGAGTACAGGAGTTTCTGCTTCTTAAAATAATCCTTTTTGCCTCCGTAGCCAGGATTCTTAACCTTTTTTGTGTGTGTCTCTGTGTGTGTGTGTGTGTGTGTGTGTGTGTGTGTGTGTGTGTGTGTGTGTGTGTGTGTGTGTGTGTGTGATATATTGCATGAAGAGCTAAAACACTGGGAGTGCTTTTAGGAGACTTATATTTTCCCAGAAGAACCATTATATTTATTCATTAGCTTCACATGTTATAGAGATCTTCCTTTCCTTTTATACATCTTATTTTTCCTACTTTTAATTTGGTTATCTTAATACTGATTAGAATTTTCTCTGTCTCTTTATGTTTTTGTTTTTTCAGATGATACCTTCTTTTCCTCCTTTATAAGCTGGAGAGTAAAAGGTTTCTTTCCAAAGTTTTTACTTTCTCTTTTAGAACAATGATTTATACTTTGTGTATATGTAGCCAAAATACATTCTTTTGGTGAATCAGTGAAAAATCCTTCTTGCCCTTTAACTTGTACTTTATATTTTTGGAAGTACCATCTTTATTCCTTCACCTTCTGTTTTGTTGCTATCTTGGATAATCCTTAAATCTATGTTATTTGTGAAACTGCTTTTTTTTGGCAACACTTTGTCTGAACTATGACTCCTTTTTTTTCTTTTTTTTTTTTTTCTCTAGTGAACTATATTCTTAGGAACTTTACATTATCAAATTAGTTCATTCTTGCTAAGTAGTTAGGCAGAGGATCTGTATGAACTTAAAAAATTTTGATAACCATGTTTCAATATTTTTTTATAATTTTAAGCATTTTAAAACATTGTTCTGAAAAGAGATCCATAGGCTTCACTTGACTATAATAATGACATAGTGTCATAGAGATTGTTCATGAAATAAAAAAGATTAAGAATCTCAGAACAGACTGCTTAGTAAAAATGAAGCCAGTCTTTGGGTGGAGCTATTTAATGAAATCTAATTGTGTTTCTTCTTTCTACAACTTTTGTATTTTTCTCTTAGAAGTTAAGATTTTGTAATAGTTACCTGGATTTTGTTTTATTTATTTTTCTTATTATTAGAGTCATTTATAGATGGGTGAAAGCCCCGAGAAATTGTGATTAATAAATTACTCTAAATGAGTTGTTTGGAGTCTTATTTTTTAATTTGTTAAAACAATTAAATTTGAAAAATAAGTTACCTGCTTTCTTTACTGCCTTATCCTCTGCCCATATCCTTTTGACAAAAGTATAAATTGTCAAATGATCAATTTTATATTTGAAGGATTGAAATATTGTACTTTTATTGTAGAAAGTTATTGTAGAAATTCTGTTAAGGATTACATGTCATATTTTAGGAAATTGCAGCATTTTGAATTTTTAAATTAGTATTCTCTTTTTCTTTTAAAAAAAAAAATAATATCCTCTTTTAAGCCAGTGTGTATCTTTGAAGTGTTTTAACCAGCTGTTATATGCAAATAAAATATAAGTTGCTTGATAGAAAATAAAACACTCTTTTTGGTGATTTTATTAGATAATGCTTATGATCCTGATGTGAATGCTAAGCAGATATGGATTGATAAGACTGTTATTAATGACATCGTATGCTTGACATTTACTGACAATGGAAATGGCATGACTTCAGAAAAGTTACATAAGATGCTAAGGTGAGTAAAAAATACATATAGTTCCTTGAAATGGTTAGTTTATGTGGTTAATGACTTGGATTAGATTGTATTTTTTGTTTCAAAGTGTGATACAAAATCTATAAACATTATTTATAGCAATTGTTTTGTAAACTTTTCAGTGTTAGGTATTACTTCTGAAGAGAGGGAGGAAGCTTTCCCTCTTTAGAATACCTCTTCTAACACTGATATTTTTGTGTCATTCCCATAAGTTAAGCTTTTAGAGTGCCCTGGAGGAGTAGAGGAACACATCTAACTGTTACCATATTCTCAACTAAACTGTGGCTAGTTGAGAGCAGATTTTGATGGGAGAACATGGCATGATGGGAGATGATAAACATAAGGCAAGAAGGTTTGAGGAAAAAGATTCTCTGAGGAAGCAAAGAATTTGTAGGGTGACCAACCCTGGCTGCTGTCATTTCTATTTGACTTTGTATTCTTAGATATTTCAAAATATGTTATCTGAGGCTACTCTATTAGATCAGATCATATTGCAGTGTTTGGAGATATCAGACCCCTAAAGATTATTGATTTTTTTTGTCTTCTGAGAGCATAGTTTTTATCATAGTAATGATCATGTTTTTGATGTCATTTTTTGTAAGCTGATGGAATGTATAAGTATATGTTGAGAACTTGTGAGCAAGTATATATTATACATAAATATATAACGTTTTAAATATTTGCCAGATCTCTCCATTTCCTTATTTTTGTCTGATTATAGATGTTAAAGAGTATTTTGTGGGAAATTATTTTTCTTTACAATATAAATTTTATCAAAGAGAGGATAGCATGGTTAATTTTGGAACTCATTTGAGGAGATCATCCTAGTAGAGATGTGTTTTTACTTGGTTGAGAAAAAGTAGAAATATAAAGAGAAGTTAAGTTTAGGGGTATGCTACAAAATGCCAGAACAGAATGAGGTGGTATTACATGAAGCATTTTAGATTTGGATGACTTACTTGGAAGCATCATTCCACCATCATTCATTTCCAGCCTTATCTTGTATTAGATAATTCCCATGTTCACTACATTTGTAGCCAGACTGTTTTCTCTAACTCCCAAATATTCCAGGTCCCTTTCTTCTATGCCTTCACTTAGTTCTTTAATCTCCTAATTCCTGTTCTTGATAAAAATCAAATTTAAATGACACTATATCTGTGGAGCTTTTTTCTTGTTAGGGTCTCCTTTTGGACCTCATCCACTACTTTGTGTCATCTTTTATAAACTGATTTTGACTTTTAATGTACTACACAGTCCATGAGGCAATAATATTCATCTAAATTATGTATTTCTCCTAGAATGCCCTCTTTAGGTTTGATCAGATCACAATTGCAGGGGCCTGTGTTGAATGCAATCCGTTGAAATTAACTTTGACCGCCTCTGCTAATCACATTAGTTACTTACCAAGAAACTTTTCAGTAGGCAATCTGACCAGGTCAAATTGAAATTTTAATCTGTATTTTCTGGTCAGAGATTAAAATAAAGGGGAAAAATCAAAAGATTTACCTTTTGGAAGCTGTATATTATTGAATTTTAGAAATTATTTCAGATAAACTGCTTACCATGCCTTCCCTATCTTATACTTAGGTAATTGTCTTTTGGAACTTAAGTATAGCATTTCATAATTATGCCTGTTAAATTTCATCTGATTAGATTTGGTCTAGCTTTGAGAGAATATTTTGGTATAATGTCTTCTACCATGTTAGTGGTCTTTGCCCACAGTTTTATTTATAAATTTTATAAACATGTTATTCATATTTTTCATTGAAATCACAGAAAAAAAAAAGTTAACAGAGCCAATATTAAATCTCTGGAGTTCCCCTGCAGCTATAATCAAACTATTAACTGTGCCTATATAAGGGAGAACTGTTTTATCATTTTATTACTTATTTGTAAAAATTATTCTTTTCTAGATTTTGGTGGTAATAAAATTGTTTGGGATAGCCAGTTCCCTTTTTATAGCTCCTATGACCTTAAGGTTATCTTAGCTTTAGAATTGCTCTTTTTCTATCTCTATTAATGGTTCCTCTTCAGATTCGTATTTCTGCTTGAAATAATTTCCCCCAAAAAAATCTTTTGGAAAAAAGCCATGTGAGGTTAATGTATCTATTTTCTCAATACATCCATAGTTTGTCAGCCCCTTGAAATCTGATTTTAGACAACCTAATAAAAATGCTCTTTGAGCTCTGTTATATGGTTTCTTTTAATTGCTGATTCCAATTCCTCTCTTCTTCTTCTCCCTTCCCCCCATCATTTTTGGAAATAATTTAATATATCTGCTACTTCTGACACATTCATCATTTTATATTCCTACTGGATAATGAGAAAATCAAATTGATTCTGATTCCCTTTTGTAATTGATTCTGTATCAACATTTTATAAAACTGTGTAAAGTCACATTTCTTTGTTTTTAAGTTCATAAATTCATAAGTTTAGAAGTTCAGCTTTTTGTTTTTAAGTTAATAAATTCATAAGTTTAGAAGTTCAGCTTTCCTATAAATCACTTTTAGTTTAAAGAAACCTGTTATCTCTCTACTACTGTCTGTCCTTGTATAATCAGAGGAAGTGTGTTATTTCTATGCCATTAGTTATTCTTGTAGGATGCAGGTAGATTCAATCAGTCAGTAATTTCCTAACAGCAAGATGGAAGGAAGCGTCGTTGCTAGCTCTATATTCCTGATATGGATCTAGTCCTTAACTCTTTTCTGAATCTGTAGTTACTGTATGTCATTTTAGGATAATAAGCTTCATAAACTGATTAACTACAATTTTCTGTAAAGTCCTAATCTGATCCCTCATATTACATGAAATAGAGATAATAAATAAGAGGCCTTTATAGTAAGATAAAGCAGGTAAAGCAAAGATGTATTATGGGCTCTTAGTTTTAGATGGATATTATATAGCCCATATTATATATTTGCTTTTACCATATTACAAATTTTTGTAAAGATTTATCCATTTCATTTACATTGCCCATTTCATTGGCATATAATTAGGTGAAATAGTTTTAAAAATAATTTCTCTTGTTTCTTTATTGGTTGTGAATTCAACCTTTTTATTTTTGAAATCTGGAATTAGGTTTTTTTCTGAATTAAGAATTTAATGGATTTCTTAAGTTTTAAGATTTTTAAAAAAGTTTATTTGAAACTTAAATACCAAATAGAAAGAAGAAAAAAAAAGAAAAAGAAAAAAAATCATCATGTGTACAGCAGAATATTAGAGGATTCAAAATATGAACCTATAACTTTCCATTTCAAGAAAGTCTATATAATAAACACTACACATTTTTGTTCAGAATTGTCCGTGTTTTCTCTGCTTTCTTTTAGGTTTTTTTTGTTCCTTTCTGTATACTTTTTATTTTATTCTTTTTTTCACCCTTTACTCTTGCCCACTTTCCCGGGAAGACCTTAATTAAGCATGGGTATAAGATTTATATATACAGTTACATACTTATATAATAAGTCTGCATGTATATATATTTATACATACATATCTACATAGATAACTATAACTATACACTTATATCCATATATACATTCATATACATCTGTGTAATGCTATAATATGCTTCCTTCATTTCTCCAAAGGTAGATAATCTCATCTTTCATTATTAGTCTAGGTCGTTCCATATATTTCTAAATCCACCAACTCATTTCCAACACCACAGCAATATTTCAATCTTATACTATCTCTTATTTTAAATAGTCTAAAACAATATTGATTCATATAATTGACATAGTGTAGCTGCCTTATTTTTCTCTTTTGATTAAAGCTACTTTAACTTTGAGATCAATGATTTCTACCCCTGCTTTTTTTCCTAATAAATTCTACTCCTGATATTCATTATAATATTTGCGTGTATCTCTTATTTCCTCTCCTTGCCAACTCATCTGCTTTACTTTTTCATGGTATTTTGCCTTTCTATTACTTAACTTACCCTTCTTCTAAAGATTCTTCCATTATCCTCTCCCCCAATTCTTTCACTCCCTCTTTATCCCATTTCCATTAATCTAAATACCTTATCCCATTCCAGTTAATTCACATAATTTTCTATCTCCCCTCATTCTATTCCTTCCCTCTTTTATTTATAAATTTAGAAGACTTTTTTTTACTCTCGTAGATATATACGCATTATGCTCTCCTCCATAATCCAATTCTTCTGTGTCAGCTCTTGCTTGCTTGAATTTCATTTGTAAAAGATAATTTTTTTAATCCATATTCCTATGTAGTTTTGCTTTTCAGAATCACATCAAACTCAGCTCTACTTCAATCTTTTCTTTTGAAGTACCCAATTACAATAATAGTCTTAGACATATGGTTTATATTTCCATGTATAAAACAAAACATTTTTGTCCATATTGAATCCTTTGAATTTAGTCTTTGATGTTTACAGTATATTTTTCTTGGATTTTACTTATCAAATTTTCTATGATGTTTAGGTCTCTCTGCAACAAAATCTTGAAAGTTGGGCAATTCATTGAATGTCCCTTGTTTTGTCCCCCCATTCAGGATTATACTTAACTTGGCTAGGTTTATTTTTTAATTCTATTTTTTTAACCTTCATTTTTGTTAATCATTTTGATTTCAAGATTTCTCTTTTTATGTTTAATTGGAGTTTTAAAATTAATTGGTTTTCTTTTTTGTTGTTATTGAATGCCCAATTGTTGAAATTTTTTTTTTCCTCCTGTTTTGTTGATGAAAACGTTTAGGGTTATAAATTTTCTCCTTAGGACTTTTTTGACTATATCCTCAAAATTTGGTATGTTGTCCTATTGCTGACATTCTATATAATGAAATAATTTATTTCTATGTTTTATTCTTTCACCCACCTGTTCTTTAGCTTCGTGTTACTTATTTAACTTTTAATTTTTTTTTCTTCAGAATATTTTAATATAATTTGTACTGCTTTGAGGTACATAAAATAAATTTTTAGTATTTCAGTTTTTCTACATTAAAATTTTTTTCTCCTTTAAAATAATTTCCTTGTTTTCTAATTATATTGGTAAATAATTTAATATTTATTTTAAAAATTTTGAGTTCCAAATTCTAGCTTAAGTATTTATTTTTTGGTTAGACTTATGTGGGCATAAAAGGGGTACATTGAGCTCTCCTTTCACTATAATTTTACCCTTTCTCCCTATAATTTAATTAAATTTTCCTTTATATTCCATATAATTTTTGCATATATGTTCAATATTGATATTAATTTGTTCCTTAATTTAGTGTAGTTTGCTCAGTTAACTCTTTTTATCAAATATATTTTTCCATCTGTATTTCTTGGCATTTCCTGTATCTAGCCTAAATTCAGAGTCTTTTTCTTTTCATTCAGTTTTTTTTCTTCTTTAATGGCTTATTCTTTTCCCCCTTCAACCCTTGCCTGAAAAGGCAAGAAAAAGCTCCACCATTAAAAATACATATACATAAATATATACACACACCCATATATATGTATATATAGTTATTTAAAATAAATCCTCATATTAATCATGTAAAAAAAAAAAAGACTGAGAATTAAAAAAAAGTTTAAATATATACTCTGAGTCCATCTGCTGTCTGTCTGGAAGTAGATAGCAGGTTTCATCTGTGAGTCCTTTGGAATTATGGTTGGTCATTGTGTTGCTCCGAATTATTATTGTTATCATAGCATATGTTTTCTGGGTTGTGCTCACTTTACTTAAAACTACTTTATACCATCTTCTCAATGTCCTGTCTCCCCTCACCCTCAACCATGCTCTTCATATCTTACAGCAGAATAGTGTTCCATTCCCCAGTTGATGGGAAAACCTTCAGATTCCATTTCCTTTCTGTCACAAAAAAGAGCTCCTATAAGTATTTTCAGTATTTCTATTTTGGCATTAAATTGAGTATTTTAAATTAATTTAGTTTCTAATTTTTATTTTTGGATACATGTCTACTTCATTGATCTTTTATTTCTGGCTTTAAGAGATCAAAGTGTGTCCCTAAATACTGCTTTGTCTGCCTCCTACATATTTTGATTTGTTGGTTCATTATTGTCATTATCTTTAATGAAATTATTATTTCTCTGATTTGTTGTTTAACTCACCTATTCTTTTAGATTAACTATTTAGTTTTCAAATAGTTTTTAACCTTTACTTCAAAGATTCTTCTGAGGATAATTTCATTGAATCATAGTTGGTTAAAAGACTAATTTAATCTTTTTTTTTTTTTTGCTTTTCTGCATTTATTTGTGAAGTCTTTGTATCCTATTACCCAGTAGGTTTTCTGAAGATGCCATGCATAGCTAAGAAATAGTTGTAGGGCTTTCTGTTGCCATTCAGTAACTTATCTAACTTTTCTAAATATCATTCATTAGGTTTTTAACTTCTTGATTATTTTTTGGCTAGATTTATATGTTTTTGAGTTTAGTTTAGTTTCCCTACTATTAAATTTTATTATTTTTTTCCCTTTAATTCATCTAACTTTACAAAAAATTTAGATTCTATGCCATGTGGTCCCTATATACATATATTTGTGAGTTTGAGTGCTTCCCTTGATCCTGTTCTACTTTCACATCTTTTTTTTTTTTTTTTTTTTTTTAACCTACTCCTGCATGGAGTATGTTATACATTAATGCCTTCCTTAATCTGGTCTCTCTTGCTCCCCCCCCCCCCCCTTTTCCTTAACTCCTTTCTCTCCGATGTCACTGTTCAGTAAATTATTTTTCTCTTCCTGTCAATGTATTTACATATATTCTGTTTAACCAATTTAGATGAAAATGAGCTTCAAGTTTTCCATATTCCCCTGAATTCACTTTGTTCTAAAAACTCTTCATTGTGTGCTACATTTATATGAGACAATTTCCCCCTTTTTTCCTTTCCCTTCCCACTTTCTTTAAGGGTTTCTCCTCTTCTCCATCCTTTTTATTCTTCTTTTCAAATTACGACACTTATTCCCAGGTGCCCTGAACTAACTCTAATTTTTGATAAATAATTTTCTTCTGTATGATTTTTATATCTCTTTTTTCCATGCTGTTTTCTCTTATGAAATGTGTTGAATTTTGTATGAATATTACATGCAGGAAAAAATGTTATAACAACTTTTTTTGGTAAGTATGTAATAATATAATAATATAACAAGTTATATGTAGTTACAGTTTTAATCTCTTTGATTCCAGTTTTGGCTTTAGTGATAAAATTTCAATGAATGGTCGTGTCCCCATTGGATTATATGGAAATGGATTCAAATCAGGCTCAATGCGCCTAGGTAAAGATGCAATTATTTTTACCAAAAATGGTGAAAGTATGAGTGTGGGCTTATTGTCACAGACCTACCTGGAAGCTACAAAAGCAGAACATGTTGTTGTCCCGATTGTAGCATTCACCAAGGACCATATCCTTTTGATTGTTTTTTTGTTTTTTGTTTTTGATGCTTGTTTTTTTTCCCCTAATATTGAAGCTAGTATAAATTCAACTTAGCCATAATGTATAAATTGTTTCTCTGATGAATTAAGGTAGCCTTTTTGACAGGTTTTACTTGGACCATATCCTTTTGATTAAAAAGTTTAAGTTACAAAAGGAAAGTTACTGAACAGAGATTCCAAGTACCATATCAATTAAATATGTGAAATCATTTAAAACATTTCCTTATTAGCCATGTTGCAAAAGAAACACTTAGATACATACACATGAAATAAACAAATTAAAAATAAACAACAACAACAAAAAAAACTATGCTTCATCATTTTTCATCATGGATTCTTTGGAATTGACTTGGATCATTGTCTTGATCAGAAATTAAGACTTTTATAAGTTTAACATTTTTACACTGTTCCTTTTATTGTGCATAATATTCTCTTGGTTTTGCTCATTTTGCTTTGTATGTATTTATATAAATCTTCAAAGATTTTTCTGAAACCATTCTGTTCATCATTTGTTATATCACAGTAGTATTCCATAACAGTTATATACCACAACTTCTTCAGCCATTCTGCCATTTCTAGTTCTTTGACACTAAAAAAGTACCTGCTATATATCTATATATACATAAAGATCCTTATCCCTTTTCTTTGATTTCCTTGGGATATAGACCAAGTGATAGTATCACTTGGTCAAAGGGTAGGCACAATTTTGTGGTTCATTGGTCATATTTCCAAATTGTTCTCTAGGATGTTTGGAATAATTCGCAACTTCACCACCAGCACATCCCTTCCATCTTTTGTCCATTTCCTTTTCTAGCATGTTAGCCAATCTGATAGGTTTAAGATGGTATCTCAAGAGTTGTTTTAATCTGCATTTTTCTAATCAATAATGTTTTAGAGCAGTGGTCCTCAAAATTTTTAAATAGGGGGCCAGTTCACTGTCCCTCAGACTGTTGGAGGGCCGGACTATAGTGAAAACAAAAACTCACACTCCGTCTCCACCCCTCAGCCCATTTGCCATAAACCTGCAGGCCGCATAAACGTCCTCAGAGGCTGCATTTGGCCCGTGGGCCCTACTTTGAGAACCCCTGTTTTAGAGCATTTTTTTTTTCATGTGACTATAGCTTTGATTTCTTCTCCTGCCTTTTCATATCCTTTGATGAGTTTATATTCAAATTGGGAAATAACTATATGTGTGTGTGTGTGTGTGTGTGTGTGTGTGTGTGTGTGTGTGTGTGTGTGTGTGTGTATTTCATATAATCAACATTAAACATTTTACTTGCTATGATCCTCTCTATCTTTTGTTCTGTCATAAACTTCCCTTATCCATATATCTGACAAGTACATTTTTCCATGCTCTCCTGATTTACTTATGATTTCATACAGTAACACATTTTTAGATTTACATATATGAGACATATTTACAGACTGTGATATGATTTTTTTTAAAAATACAAACTTTTTACTTAATAGTATTTTATTTTTTTCCAATTACATGTAAAGATAGTTTTCATCATTAATCTTTGTAAGATTTTGAGTTCCAAATTTTTTTCCTTGCCTCCTCCCTGCCCAATTCAACAAACAATCTGATATAGGTTTTACACACACACACACACACACACACACACACACACACACACACACACACACACTCATTTTAAACTTATTTTTATATTAATCATGTTGTGCAAGAAAAATCAGAATAAAAGGGAAAAAACACAAGAAAAAAAAAAGTAAAAATATGCTTCAATCCGCATTCAATCTCTGTAGTTCTTTTTCTAATGTTTTCCATTTCAATTTTCCATTCAATTTTAATGGAATTGTCTTGGATCACTGTCTCTCATAATCATCACATAATTTTTCTTTTATGGTATGCAGTGTTTTCCTGGTTCTGCTCACTTCACTCAGCATCAGTTCATGTAAGTCTTCCCAGGCTTTCTGAAATCATTCTCTTCATCATTTCTTATAGCACAATAGTATTTCATTACATTCATATCACATACATTCATTACATTCATACACTACCATTTCTCAGTTGATGGTTATTACTCAATTTCTAATTCCTTGCCATTACAAAAAGAGCTGCTACAAACATTTTTGCATTTGTGGATCCTTTCCCCTCTTTTATGATCTCTTTGGATTACAGACTTAGTAGTAGCACAGCTGGAGCAAAAAGTATTCACAGTTTTATAGCCCTTTGGGCATAGTTCCAAATTGCTCTTCAGAATGACTAGATCAGTTCATAGCTGCAGTTACAATGTATTAGTCTTATAGTATTTCCACGTCCTCTCCAACATTTATCATTTTCTTTTTCTATTATCTTAACAAATCTGATAGGTATGAGGTAGTACTTCAAAGTTGTTATAATTTGCATTTCTCTAAGCAGTAGTGATTTACAACATTTTACATGTGAGTATAGATGGCAAAACTTCTCTGAAAATTGCCTGTTTATATACTTTGACTTTTTAAATTGAGGAATGACTTATATTTTTATAAATTTGACTGAATTCTCCATATATTTTAAAAATACAAACTCTTAGGTAAGATCATCTTCATAGTTCAGTACAGTGTTGTGCTATTCAAAACTTCTAAAGACCTGATATTTGAAAAAGCCATCACTATGGTGTTCTCTTTAATAGTTTATCAAGCATTATTACTATAATTATTGGGTGCTTATATTCCAAAGAAATAAAATTTTACCACTCATAAAGTCCACTTAACCTAAAAAGAAACGAAAAGAGATGGTTTAATATTGGTTTAAAAAAAAGGATCTAACTGTCTTTTTGATAAGACATACATAAATTTTTAGAAATTCTAGAAATTACTTTTTTGGACTATTTTGGAAAAATCCAGGTTAATTCTGAAATATCTGTCTTGAATTTCTGTTTGTACTATATATTTTTTTAAATTGAGAAAATAGTGTTTTGTTTTGTTTTTTTTTTTAAGCAATGGGTTGATCTCATTTTGTTAAAACATATTGATGATATTAAATCTTTAACTTGGGACATACGAAAGATCTATAATTTAGCTGAGTCAAAAGCCAGTCTTAGAGCAATTCTGGACCATTCCTTATTTCCTACGGAACAGAAGTTATTGGCTGAACTTGATGCTATTATGGGTAAAAAAGGAACAAGAATCATCATTTGGAATCTTAGGAGGTAATGTATAAGTCTTCTGTTAATTATTGGTCCATTAAACAAAATATTTATCAGTATTTTTATTGAAATTATCCTTAATTATATAACACTGAAATATAAAAATGCATATACACTGAAAAACGCTCAAAATTATATATGGCTCCATTATGCTTTTGCTTTTACTAAAACAATTTCATAAGACACATTGATGACCAATTATATTTCTTGTGCAAATTCTTTCCCAATCGATTTCCATGCTAATCACTTTACATCCCAATTTGTCTCTAAATCACAAAAAGAAATAAAGAAAAGGGAAGGCTGGTTACTAACTCAATAAACCTGAAGTTTTAGGATGGGTATGGGGATAATCTATTTTGTTATTACAATCTCATAGATACATTTTTTGGAGATAAGTGAATAATTGATGAGAAATTAAGATGTTAAAATAAGTATTCACTGTATGAAATATAAATATTAACAAATCAAACTATATGTGTGTGTACATGTATATATACATATATATATATATATAAAACACATATTGAGAAAAATGTTTCCATAAATATGATATATTTTAAAAGCCTAAAATTTTTTGTCATTTCTGATTACTTTGATTACTTTCTCAACTATTTGTATTGTGAACTTGTCTAACAGTTTCTGTCTCTTAAAAAAATTGCAGAGACAACAATGGAATAACAGAATTTGAATTTGATAAGGATAAATATGACATTAGAATTCCTGAAGATTTAGATGAAACAGGGAAAAAAGGGTACAAAAAACAAGAAAGACTGGATCAAATAGTTCCTGAAAGTGACTATTCCTTGAGGGTATGTATTTATCTTTAATTTTTGAAATGTCCAGTAGAAGTGATGGTGGTGGAAGAGAACCAATAAAAAATTTAACTGTTAGTATAAATTATGAAAGAATGATGAACTTCATATACAGCAAAAATGTTCTAGGGATTTTTTGTTTCAGAAACTTTTTTGAAAATAAGAGGGATATTAGATAGGAATTTATTAATTATCCTTGATGAACATTAATGTGTTTTTTAGTAGAAAAAAAATGTTTGAGTCAAGTTTTGAGGTACACTAGGATCATAGGAAGAATGAGACTACATATGTATATTTGCATCTGTATTATTGTAAGATAAGCTAAGCTTTCATTGCATCATGAGGGTTACCTCATAAACTCAAGCTTTATAAACATTTGAAAGCTTAACATTTACCT
This sequence comes from Sminthopsis crassicaudata, assembly GCF_048593235.1. NCBI lineage: Eukaryota > Metazoa > Chordata > Mammalia > Dasyuromorphia > Dasyuridae > Sminthopsis > Sminthopsis crassicaudata. The sequence goes on along the minus strand of NC_133619.1, from coordinate 260,159,750 downwards.
AATGAGTTAAAAAAAAATTACGTAGAACTTATCAAGGCTAATTCTGTGATCTCCCAAGTATGTGTCATTCTTTGTAGTAGTAGCTAGTAAGAAAGCCAGTTCAGAGGAACCCAGAGATAGATGGTGATTTTGAATGTATCAGGGATATAATATTAAAAACAGATCTGATATTTATTTTATTTTATTTTTTTATAATTTATTAATTTTATAATTATAATTTTTTTTGACAGTACAGATGCATGGGCAATTTTTTTTTTACAAGATTATCCCTTGTATTCACTTTTCCACATTTTCCCCTCCCTCCCCCAAATGACAGGCAATCCCATATATATTAAATGTGTTACAGTATATCCTAGATACAATATATGTGTGTAAAACCAAATTTCTTGTTGCACGGTAAGAATTGGATTCTGAAGGTATAAGTAACCTGGGTAGAGAGACAATAGTGCAAACATTTTACACTCTTTTCCCAGTGTTCCTTCTCTGGGTGTAGCTGTTTCTGTCCCAGATCTGATATTTTAAAAAAGCAAACTGAAAAAGGACTAAAATGCCATTTCTAAACTCCATCTCTATGGATTTATGGAAATTCCATCAAGAGTCTGAAAATTTAAAAAAAGTGAAATATTTGTCTTTGCTTTGAATATCTTTTTTCCTCTTGATGTTTACCCTTTTTAAAAAGCTTTTTATATTCAAAACATATACACAGATAATTTTTCAACCTTGACCTTTGCATATCCTTGATATTTACGTTTTTTGGTTTTTTTTTGCTGAGGAAATTGGGGTTAAGTGACTTAACTATGGTCACACAGCCAGGAAGTGTTAAGTGTTTGAGGCCAGATTTTAACTCAAGTCCTCCTTACGTCAGGGCTAGTGTTCTATCCACTGTGCCACCTAGCTGTCCCTTGCCCCTTGATATTTATTTTTTTTAAGACAAAAGAGCTCTTTGCTTCATAAAAATATTCTAGTAACTGGCATTAAAAATAATTTGGAGAAGAATTTGTCTTTGTGTTAGTTTCCTACTTTACTTTCCAAGAATTATTTAATTTCCTTTTGCAATTAAGATTTTGTTAATGATATAGTTCTCAAAGAATGATGCTTATATCAGTTGTACTGTCAGTTATTGATTTTATTTCAGTAGTTGTAAACACTATTCTCATATATGAAGTATGATGTCTAAAGAGCTCTTTAATCTTTTTTTCAACAATTGAATCATTTTGTTTTGAATCTTTTTTCAGTTCTTTTCTTTGCAAATAGCTTTTTACCTCCCCAAAAGCATTTAAAAATAATTTTATCTTTAATAAAATCTTGCAATTTAAGGCAAAAAAATGTTGAGTAACATAAGAATTTTTGGGTATATGAACCTTTAAATATCTGGCTCTTCTACTCTGAAGCCCTAGTCTACTGATTGGTAGGATCCTCCTCTGGCTTATTATTACTGGCAGGACCAAATCACCTTCTCCCCAATTCTCACCCTACTGCAGGTAGGGTTTGTCAATTTATTCCCTGTAAGTTTCCAAAACAAAAACTCATTCTTGGCTACTATTAATCTATGGATGTTATCTTACCCCTAAAATGTTTCAGTGAATGAAAGTATATGAAAGCATTAAAGTAAATCTACTTCATTCTTGAAAGTATGTGTTCATTTAACTTGAAACAAAGATTACTGAATTGTTACATTTTTGCATCTGAAAGTTCAAAAGTCAGTTTTAGTTGTCAATTGGTGTATTTTATGTAATGCATTTTCATATAATTTTAAATACCAAAAATTACTGATGATATGAATATGTTTCATATTGCTTGTGTGTGTGTGTGTGTGTGTGTGTGTGTGTGTGTGTGTGTGTGTGTGTGTGTGTGGCAATTCATCATTATGGGTAATCTGAAAGTACTTACATCTAATTTGTCAGTAAAACTTTTGCCTAAATTTTAAAGCATTTAACATATTTTACAGTACAAATAAGGAACTTGAAAATATCTTCTCTTCATTATATTTTAAATTTTGAAGACAAAATAGTGAAATTAACGAAAAATGCTATTTAGAAATTATTTACTTCTTCCATATTTTGTCTTCCTGAATTTGAAAGTTTTTCCTTGAACGCTTATTACAGTAATCCCATTCATTTTTAATGTTAAAGAATTAAGATGATTTCTCACTAAAAGTAGATCAAATGAGTTATAAATCAATATATTTGCTTTATTGAAGATGAACTGATCCTTCTGTAAACATGAATGATGTATTTGTTTTTAAATCTCTGTGAAAAGTGCTATATAAATATGAGTTATTTGTCTAAATATGGAAATTACTGTTATTTTTCAGGCTTATTGCAGTATACTATATTTAAAACCAAGAATGCAAATCATTTTAAGAGGACAGAAAGTGAAGACACAGTTGGTCTCCAAAAGTCTTGCTTACATTGAACGTGATGTTTACAGACCCAAATTTTTAGCTGTATCCTTTGATGATTATTTATATTATATTGTATAGTGATAAGCTGAAATTATAGCTATCATGCAAAACTTTTCAAAGAAGAAAACTAAATGATGAATTTTTTTTTTTAAACAAAAAGAATCACCTAGGCCACGGTTCTGAGAGTTTTGTGGAAAATGTAAGCTTGAAAAAGTATAATTCTCAATTTCATGAAAAGGTAATGATATTGAATTTTTTTAACTCTGATTTAAGCAAACTGTCTTTGTATATGAGTAGCATTTGAAATAGATCTTTATAGGCTTATTCTTTTACTTATATTAATATTCTCCAATTTTTGCCTTACTTTAGCAATCTTTACATGAAAGTAATCTTGAGTAATGTGGGAGACAAGGGATGGTAGGAAAATTATGTAAACTAGTTCCTAGATTACTGTTGATGACCCACTTAAAGTTACTTCAGAATTTTTTGCAGTAAAATTGTCTGGGAATTTCAGTCATGAATAAGGAAGTTTTTCACATGGAAGGACTTTTGCTTGATTTTGTTAGTTTGTTTTGCAAAGGGGCATTTTGGAGAATCTATGAATAAGAATTTTAAGGCATTTGTCATTTTCCTTAATTTTTAAAGCCTAAAACGGTAAGAATTACTTTTGGATTTAACTGCAGAAACAAAGATCATTATGGGATAATGATGTACCACAAAAACCGACTCATCAAGGCTTATGAAAGAGTTGGGTGCCAGTTAAAGGTAAATGTTTGATTGTGAAAAGAAAAAAACAGAATTATGCTATAAAATTTTTAAATGGGCACATGTAGAAATATTGCTAAAAATAGAAAAACAGAAGTAAAATATTTTATCTTTGATATGTTCAAAATAAGTACATGATAATTTTGAGGGAAAAGACATTAGTAGCTGTTACCAGGAAAAACTTTGTAACTAAACTATGCATTCCAGAAGAGCAAGTAATATGGGGTGTGTCCCAAAAGTCTTAGTGCAATTAAAAGTTCTGATAACTTAAATGTAAATTATAACGATAAAAAGGAATGGAAATACCATTCTTTTTTTCTACAAGGTGATAAATTTAGGCCACAAGTCTTCAGAGTTTAAAAAAATTTTTTTTTTTTTTTTTTTTTTTAACTATTACTAGCTAAAAATACACTAGGACTTTTGAGACATCCTGGAAAAGAAGGTTAAGGACAGGTGATAAAGAGACCTTCCTGGCTAGACCAAATAAAAGGTTTATAAGGATGGGGAGATCTAGATTAGGTATAGTTTTAGGTGACAGAAAAGGAGCGGTTGAATAAGGAGAGTTTAAATATTAAGGAAAGAAAAGAAATGATTGAAAGACTAAATTCCCAGAGGAACTGAGGGGAAAAGGATCAAAAGCACAAGTAAGATCACCTCATCCTTTTGGACTAGGAAAAATGAGAACAGGATGGGGGAGGAGGTTGGTATTGAGATATAGAATTGGCATGGGGAGGAGTTTGAGACATAATCTCAGTTTTTTCAGTGATATATGGAGTGAGGTCATCTGAGTTAGAACTGGTAAAGTACACTCTAGATTGCTTCAGTATAAAAGAGTTTTGCTTTAGTTTTCTTGATAGAGTGAAATTTAAGCAGAAGAATTAAGAGGATCAGTTTGTAGCTGTGAGGATCCCACTGAGATTAGTTAACACATGATTATGTGACTCTAGCAGGAGTGGAGAAGATGGATCATGGGAATTACCTAGGTTTGGGTTTAGAAAGGAATGAGTAGAAATAGTAAGGTGAAGTGGGGTGTGTTCAGGTCAAGGACAGTATAAATCTATTTAACTTAAAAGGTCAAGATTTTGATAGAATAGTAAGGACAAAAGCATGGTTTGTATCCTTGGGAAGCTGGAAGAAGGTAGAATAAAATGAATGTCATGGCAAGGATAGAGAACAAAATTTAAAACAAGTGAATTGTAGAAACAGCTGGAAAGACAAAGACAAAGACTACTACCTTAGGGCAACTAAATGATATAGTGGATGTAGCACTGGGCTTGGGATCAGGAAGATTCATCTCTTTAAGTTCAAATCCAGCCTCAGATACTTATTAGCTATGTGAACTGGGCAAGTCACTTAGCCCTGTTTTCTTTGCCTGGACTCCACAGTATCTTTGCCAAGAAAACCCCATGGTCACAAAGAATCACCCATAACTGAAACAACTCAACAACTACTACTACTACTGTTGCCACTAAGGATGATTAGATACTAAGTATGAGCATCCCTATGAATGACTATATTGGAATAAAGGTGCAGATTGTAGAAGTTGAGGAGATTGAAAACCTGGTAATCAAGAGTATGAGAATGAATAACCTAGGAATCTGTAGATAACATGGATTCAGATCTAGGATGATTTTATCTGGATCAGGAGTAAATCACAGAGGAAGATTTGGAGGTGGCAGGAAGATCTACAAGTAATAGCAAAGAACAAGAATCATACCTATTTTACTTTTTGGCTAAATTTTCAAGGCTCAGGAGTGAAGATACATATGGAGGGGAAGGGGGAGAATGCTTTTACCTCTTCATTTTAGGCACAAGCTTGATATAAACAGTTTAAAATTAATTTTAGATTGAACTAATTTAAAACATTTCAGCCTAAAGGGTCTGAAAATAATTCCAAATAATTAAAATTACTTTATACTCCTGAGAAATCTCTTTTCCCCCCAAGTTATATTGGAATTATAATTCATGGCATTTCCAGACAATAGAGAAAATTGCATAGTCAAGACAACAAAAGGTTCAGAGTTGAATTGAGAGTTTAAAAGTTTGTTTCAATCAATAGTCCAGTAATCACTTAACTTTGTCACAACTCACAGTAGGGGTTTTTAACTTTTTTGTGTATTCTGGACCACTTGGGTAGTTTGGTAAATCTTAATGGACACCTTTCCAGAATATTTTAAGTGCCTAAAATAAAATGCATAGAATTATTAAAGAAAGACAAGTTATGCTGAAATAATTTTCCAATTATTTAATAAAGAAAATTATGGGTATCGGAAATCTATCCATGTACTTCTCTTCTTGTTTGTGGACCTTAGGTTATGATCCCTGGAGGCTTTCCTCTTTGGTTACTTACTGTAAGGATTCATCTTTCCAGCTGGTCATAGTTTGATTAACTGAAGAAATCACAGACGTTTTCCTTCCTTCTCATTGCTTTAATCTTGTCAAGTTTGGGGAAGTTGGGGGCAATGAAAGACTATTGGATCAGTCAGAGGCCTCTCTCCCTTAACCAGTCATTGCCATAATTTTATTATTATAGGTATCAGAATTGCTCTTTCAACTTTAATGCAGAGAATTGTTTTGTAATCAAGAGTTAAAAAAAGACTAAGGTTCTTACTCGGATATGACCAAGCACTTCAGAATAAATTATTGTCTTAATATCATTTTGTAATAGTACAAATAGAAATGAGGATGGAGGATCTCAGTTTTCTTCCATAATCCAGAATTGGAAGTCAGAGAATCCATTCCATTTTAGAAAACTTTTTTTTTTCTTTTAAATGGTATTTTTTTCCAATTACATGTGGAAAATTTTTTTGCATTTGTTTTTTAATGAAATTTTTAATTCCAAATTTTCCCCTCTCTCCTAAGATGGGGATGGCAAGCAATTTAATATAGGTTAATATTTTAATATATAGGCAATCATGTAAAACACTGGAAAATATTTGAAAGGTTGTTTATTCCTGAAAATAGAAGGACTTATTTAAATTTATTTTTAAATACTATAGGGTCCCAGAAGAAGGGTTTTAGACTTATAAGGTCTATATAGGTTTTAGACTCCTTTAGGGCTGAAAAGAGACTTTAGAGACCATGTTGTCCAGAGGTTTTTAACTTGGTATCTATACATTTGTTTTTTTAAAAATATTTTGATAACTATATTTCAGTATAATTAGTTTCCTTTGTAATCCTACACATTTTATATATTTAAATTTTTAAATGAGGCTTTGTGTGTGATATAAAAAATGCCTGATCTAGTCTAATGTTATTTTACATATGAAGAAATCAAGGACTTGAGTAGTTAGTTGACCTGGCCAAGAACACAGATAGTTATGTAGAGTTAGGCTTTGGAACTAGGGCCTTTGATTAGAAATCCTAGTACTTTTTCTATTATAGTACCATTCTCTGCTATACACTGCCATTTGAGTGGGCCATGTTGGAACATTCTTTTCTATTAGTGATTTTATTAATGAAACATGACATTTAAGTGTTACTTCAAATCTTAGAATTATAACTTTAACCTTTATTTTATACGTGAAGACTGAGAATCAGAAGGATAAATGACTTGCCCAAGATACTTAGCTAAAAGCATGTGAACTTGAATATAGGTCTTTTGTCTTTAGGCTAGTGTTGTTTTAACTATAGTACACTGATTCAAAATAAAACTCCTCTTCCTCCCTCTTACACCTTGCATTTTGCACATAAAGTTATTACTTCTGCAAAGTTTATTTTATGTTTTGCTTTGTTTTCCTTTTCAGGCAAACAACATGGGTGTTGGAGTAGTTGGAATTATAGAGTGTAACTTCCTAAAGCCAACTCACAATAAACAAGATTTTGACTACACAAATGAGTACAGGTACATCACAACTCACTACATTCTTTTTATGAGCATCTTCCTTAGTTGTAGCTTAGAAAACATTTCTTATATCTATGTTTTTAGCTAAGTTTTTTTGTATTCTAAATTGGACATTTTTACTAGGTCATGGGATATTTCTGAGTTCCATGAAGTCTATGGTAAGTTCTAATTTCTCCCACTTCTCCTAGTGATCTGTGTATTTGCTGGGGAGATATTTTGTTGCTACTGCTCTACTATAATTTATCAATAAATGCTGCTGCTTTTAGCTAATTTTATTCTTTGATGAGAGACAAGTATGCCACTTGGGGGCTCACAAACTATGCTTTTAGGGCTCTGGGAGTTGTGGAGTACTTTGAACATGAGGGTGGAGAGTTAGCTATTCCTTTAGGAATCCAACCTGCCAGTGTAAGAAGGAGGAAATAATCTGGAGAGGAGATTATATATGCAGTTTGCCCATCAATTATGGTGTTACCATTTAATTTCCTCATTTGGGATCTGTATCTGCTTTTTGTCATGAACTTTTCTGTCCCTGAAGAGCAACTATTTCTGATTGGGTAAAACAAAATAAGTTTGTGGGGATTAAAATTGTCCAATCTACAATTAAAAAAAAAAAAATTGGCAGAACTCTGAACCAATGGCACTTTATTAAAGGGCCCATGGTCTTCTCTATTGAAGTAGACCCCAGATCTTCCTCAAAATCTGAGGAAGGAGATACCTCCTTCTTTCATGACCTTGTTAGGTTTGATACCCAAATATGCAAAAGAGGCATGGTAAGACAGAGTCTCATTGGTTGGTAGACCTTGCTTTTGAGGGGAAAATTACATCAGTAGGGGTGGGGAGGGGGGGAGATGGAGAGGGGTCATAGGTTGGGTAAAGCATGGGACATCTCCACTGACTAAATGGTCATAAAATGATCATTGGTCATGCTGGACAAGAGAAAGGGATGTGAACTTAAATTTAAAGTTGGGGGACTTTCCAAGGCATTAAGAAATCTCAATCTTGCTAGGTTTGGACATAGAATTTGAGTAAAGCAGGAAGGAAATATCTTTGTCAGTATTCTTATGGTTGTGCCAGTGAGTCTTATAACTTGGTAAATAAGTAGTGAACATTACATTAAAGTTTGAGGCACAATATAAGAACCTATCTATCCCTATATAATTTGGGTAGAATATCAAAATGATTGATACTGATTGGAATAGATAGAGTAGGATTCCAAATGAATTGTTTCTCACAAGTTTTTATTGAATTCAAAAAATATATATAACTATTCCTCTGTCATCTCAATAGCATAGAAATTCTGTCATTTTTCTTTTGATGCATAAAATAGCTTCTGTGGAACATTATGGAAATAGGTTAAAAAAGGGAGGAGAAGAATACTAAAAGTTTCCCAAAAGAATCCTCCAGTGTAGTAAAATAAGGGCTAGCATCCTTTTTTGCTACTGCATGATTTTTGATTTTGTTATTGTAGTGGTGGTGATGATGCAAAATCAAACAACTTAATATTTTTATCCTGTCTAGATTATCACAGTCCACCATATGTTTATATAGCTTAGATTTGTTAAATAAAAAATGTTATTACTGTACTTGGTGTTTTAGGCACAAATCCCCTAGAAACAATACTATTTAATATTATATTTCCAAGCTATTTTTAGCTTGCTGAGTTATCTAAATTGGTATAGTTCCCTGTATAAGCTCTGACAAAATTCAATTGTAATTTCCTCATGGTCATGTCCTAAAGGCCAAGTCAACAAAATAATTCAAAGCAGCAACTCAGAAATATTTTTTGTTTGTTTGTTTTTTAAACGGGTTCTGATAAAATGTAACAACAATATTAATATGAGATTTCCTGCCATAATACATTCTTGAATTAATGCTTTTTCTTAGTATAATCTATAATCTAAGTTTTATGTTTATGATCTTTAGAAAATTTCCTTTTATTTTGTTAGGCTTACCATAGCAGCATTGGGAGAAAAGCTAAATGATTATTGGAATGAAATGAAAGTGAAGAAAAATACAGAATATCCTCTAAATTTGCCAGTTGAAGATATACAGTAAGTATATGCACGTGAAATATGATGATGATATATGAAACGGAATTTTTTATAACATTATTTGGAAATAAACTTCTTTTTGTTGTTTGTTCATTGTCATGTTAGACTCTTTGTGACTACTCTATCCACAGTATCCCAAGTCTAATCAAACTCATGTTCTTTGTTCCCTTGACACTATCCATTTTATCTTCCTCTGTTTCTTTCTTCTTTTACTTTCAATTTTTTCCAACATGAAGATCTTTTCCAATGAGTTCCATCTTCTTATAATGTGACCAAAGAATTAAGCTTCAGCTTCTGTATATATTCTTCTAATGAGTAGTCTGAATTAATTTCTTTAAGTTTTGACTGATTTGATATCCTTGCTGTCTATGGGACTCTTAAAAAGTCTCTTCTAGCCTTACAATTCCGAAGTGTTGATTCTACACTACTCAACTTTTCTTTTAGTCAACCCTTAAAGCCATACATTTATTAGCACAATAATGCTTTGCTTTTGAGTATGTGTCCAGAATTGCCATAGCTTTCCTTCCAAGGAGTATTGTCTTTTAATTTCATAGACTTGCAATCGCCATTTGTAGTGATCATTGAGCCCAAGAATATAAAATCTGACACTGCTTCCATTTCTTCTTCTATTTGCCAGGAGGGGATGGGGCTAGTTGCCAAGGACTTAGTTTTTTTTAATGTTAAGCTTCAAGCCAGCTTTTATGCTCTTCTCTTTTACCCTCATCAAGCAGTTTCTTAATTATCCTTCACGTTTTGCCATCAGAATGGTATCATCTACCTATCTGAAATTGTTCATATTTCTCTTTGGAAATCTTTATTCCAGCTTTTGATTCATCCAGCCTGACATTTTGCATGATGAGTTCTGCATGCATATATGTTGTTTCTTGGTCCATATACAGATTCCTCTGGAGATAAGTAAAGTGATCTGTTACTCCTACCTCTTTGGAGACTTGCTTCATTTTGTTGTGAGCTGCATAGTCAAAAACTCGTGTAGTCAATGAAGCAAATGGAAATAGATGTTTTTCTAGAACTCCTTGCTTTTTCTGTAATCCAATTGAATGTTGACAATTCAGTCTCTAGTTCTGCTGCCTCTTAGAGCTTTTTTTTTTTTTTTTTTTTTTTTTTTTGGTAATTCTGGGTTCATCTATTAAACTTGCAGAATTTTAAGCCTAACTTTATTGGTGTGTGAGATGAGTGCAGTTGTTGATAATTTGAACATTCTTTGGCATTATCCTTTAGGATTAGGGCATAACTTTTTTCAAATTGTTGAACACTCTTGACTTTCCCAAATTGTTATCATATTGAAAACATCACTTTTACAGCTCACCTAGAATTCTGTCACCTCCACCAGACTTCTTGTTAGCAGTGCTTTCCTAAGGCCCACTTGACTGCATTCTCCAGCATATCTGGGTCAGTAACCACATCTTATATATTTCTGTACATTTTTGCCACTCTTCTTAATTTTTTCTACTTCTATTAAGTCTCTACCATTTTTAAAAAGATTTCTTGTTTTTCCCATTCTGTTGTTTTCTCCTGTTGCTCATTTTAAAAAAAATCTTCTCTCTCCTTGTTGTTCACTGGAATTTTGTATTCAATTGAATATATCTTTCCCTATGTCCTTTATCTTTTGCTTTACTTTTTTCCTCAGATATTTGTGAAGTTAGACAGTCATTTTGCTTTCTTGCTCTTCTTTTTTCTTGGAATGTTTTTATTGCTTCCTCAAATATTATAATTGTAAATCTCTGTCCATAGTGTTTCAGGCACTCAATCAGATCTAATTCCTTAAACCTTTTCATCATTTTTACTTTATATTATAATACTTCATATTAGGTCATATCTCTATGGTCTGATGTTTTTCCCTACTTTCTTCAATTTAAGTCTGAATTTTACAATAAACAGCTCATAATCTGAACCACAGTCAGCTCTAGATCTTGTTTTAACTGACTGAGTAGAACTTCTCTACCTTTGGCTGCAAAGTATGTAATCAATCTGATTTCCACACTGACAAACTTTGGTGATGTCCATCTGTACAGTTTCTTTTGGGTTGTTGAAAGAGTGTTTACTATGACCAATGAGTTATCTTGACACAATGTTAGTCTCTTTTTCTGCTTAATTTGTACTTCAAGGCCAACTTTTCCTGTTAATCCAAATACATTTTGATTTCCTATGTTAGCATTGTAATCCACTATGATGAATATGACATCTTTTTATGATGTAATTTCCAGAAAATGTAGGTCTTCACAGAACTGATAACTTTGGCCTATTTGGCATTAGTGGTTGGAGCATAGACTTGTAGTGTTGTGATGTTGAACAGTTTGCCCTGAATTCATATATATATTTCTGTCATTTTCAAGATTATACTCTGTTACTATTTTTCTCTCCCTTTTATCAATTATGAGGACTTCTTCATTTCTTTTAAGGAATTTTTGTCCACAGTACTACATATGTAATAATTATCTGAATTAAGTTCACTCATTCCTGTCCATTTAAATTCATTAACACAGAAGATGTTGATGTGCAATCTTTTCTTTTCCTTTTTGACCAGATACAACTTTGTTTTATAGGCCTTACTTTCCATGTTCCATTGCACTATGGATCTTTTGTTATCAGACACATCTGTAACTGAGCTTCCTTTGGGTTTTGGCCCAGTTGCTTCATTCTTTTTAGCTTTTTTGAAGCTACTTGTAGTTATGTTTTTATTTTTCCCAGTAACATTTTGGACACTTTCCAACATGAAGGGCTCATGTTCTGGTGTCATCTCCTATCATTTTAAATACTGTTTCGGGGGTATTCTTGGCAAAGATACTAGAGTGATTGAGTATTTCCTTCTTTATTGGATCACTTTTTGTCAGAACTGTCCATTATGATCTCTCTGTCTTGGGTAACCTTGCACAACCAAGATCATAGTTTCACTGAGTTATACAAGTCCATCTACCACAATAAGGAGTGATCCAGGAGCAGAAATCTTGATAAACATCTTATAATGCTCTATAGGAACTAATTTGAACCCACCAGTGCTTAAACTTTTTAAATTTAAATTAGTTTCTTTTGTTGTTCAGTCATTTTAATCAAGTTTGATTTTTTATGAGCCTATTTGGGGTTTTCTTAGCAAAGAGACTGAAGTAATTTGCCATTTCCTTCTCTAAAATTAATTTTTTTAACAGTGCTGACAAAAATCAATTATTTATTATGTATAAGATACAATACAAACTTAAGCAATAGTATATGCATAAAATTGATTTCTAATTAGTTTCTACCTTCAAGTAATTTCCTGTGCAATTTACTATTGCAGATAGTAACAACTTCTTAGTAAAGCTTTCAGTATTAGCTTTTGAGATCTCCTGGCTAGATTTTTCCAGACTCTGATGAAATTTGGTCTATACCAAACACAACTGAAATTTATATATTATAAAGTACATTAATTTTCTCATTTGGTTGTTTAAAAACCCTCTAATGTAGGTGATAACAGAAGTTTAGATATTGTTACTTATCTAGTTACATTATTAGTAACTGGAAGATGGGATCTGAATCCTAGTCTTTCTTTCCATATTGCTTTTTGTATTATATTGCTGTCTTTGGGAAAACTTTGACATTTTGGAATAGCCATATTCTAATATAACCATGTGTACTTATTGTGTAAATGTAATCCAAATGTATTCTTGTCATATATATGTTTATTATGTTTCAGTGGAAGGAAAACAATATGATGAAGTATTTAGAGAGTTAGTCTAACCCAGGAAGATCATGTCCAGCCTCTGGGAACTTTTCAGGATTTTCCAAGGCATTAAGTTGCAGAGAAGGTGCCAACTCTGCAGTATCTGATAGAGTGAATTTCTTTATCATTCTCTACCAATGAAATCAGAGGTCCAGCCTGTATTATATCACTAGATCTTTACGTATCTGTGTAATATAGTATAACTAGTCTTTACAAAGTAGAGATTCTAGTCCAACATATATTTTCCAGTGTAATTTTGTTTTTAGATTGCCACAAAATCTCTGTTCCTCCCATATGATACTTGCAGCTCCAAGTTAGAACATTGTCCCCTATGCCTACAATGCTCTCCCTTATCTCTTTATCTTTTGATTATCCTGGTTTTTTTTAAATTTTAGCTAATTCATTTTCTACAAGAAGCTTTTCCTTAATCTTAAATTCCTTTTCTCTGAGACTATCCCCAGTTTATTCTGTGTGCTCTTTGAGAGTAGGGACTGGGTTTTTTTTTTTTTGTTTGTTTGTTTGTTTGTTTTGCTTTTCTTTGTATCCCCAGCATTTAGCATGATTCTTGGTATATAGTATGCATTTAGTAGCCAGAGGAATGATTGACTTTCTCTAAAATAGGAGTTCTTAATCTGGGGTCTGGGTCTATAAACTGAATTTTAAATATTTTCTCAATATTTTGACTATTACATTTCAATATAATTGGTTTTTTTGGTAATAGTATACATTTTATTTTAGGCATTTTAAAATATTTTGAGGAGTTTATAGTTTTGACTAAACTGCTAAGGAGTTCATGACATAAAAATTATTTAAAACCCCTGCTTGAGGGGGCAGCTAGATGGTGTGGTTGAATAGAGCACTTGCCCTGGAATCAGGAGAATCTGAATTCAAATCCAGCCTCATTTACATAACACTTCTTAGCTGTATGATCCTGGATAAGTCACTTAATTCTAACTGCTTTGCCACAAACAAACAAACCCTGCTCAAAGTTCTTTTTAACATTTTACAGATTCCAGTGAATTATTTCTCAATTTTCAGCACATAAAAATTACTATCTTTTCTCATTATATTGTTACTGACTAATTTATTTTAGCTCATGTACACAAAACATTCATGCATACTTTTTCAGCCCACTTACATCTAGAATCTATTTTGTTTTTTAAAAATTTAGTGATTGCTTTTGTTTATATCACAATTGTTTTTCTAATGTCCTCTCTATTCTTTCTCCCTTGTTATAACGAATTATAATTATAATTTTTTGACAATGTGTCAGTCTTTTTTTTTTTTTAACTTAATAATTTTTTATTATATATATATATATTTTTTATAATATTATCCCTTGTATTCATTTTTCCAAATTATCCCCCCCTCCCTCTATTCCCTCCCCTCGATGACAGGCAATCCCATACATTTTACATGTGTTACAATATAGTCTAGATACAATACATGTGTGTGAATATCATTTTCTTGTTGCACAATAAACATTAGATTCCGAAGGTACATGCAACCTGGGCAGACAGATATTAGTGCTAACAATTTACATTCACTTCCCAGTGTTTCTTCTCTGGGTGTAGCTACCTCTGTCCATCATTGATCAACTGGAAGTGAGTTGGTTTTTCTTTATGTTGAAGATCAATGTGTCAGTCTTAACACCAATGTCAATAAGTTGTTCCCTGCAATCAATCTCCTTCTATCCAGTTGTCTAACGCCCCAAATTCTTTGTTGGCTAAGAGCTTAGGAAATTGCTGATACTGATTCAGTCACCCACATGGCCTTTGCTGCTTGCTTGGCAGAGCATACCTATGACCGATTTCATCTTTGATTATCAATTATTGACACATAATTGGACAAAATAGCTTCTCATAATTTCTTTAATTTCATCGTTTTTGGTGGTGCAGACCCCCTTTTCATATTTGAATACAAGATTATATAATGACTACAGATACATAGATGTATGAACTAGAACTTTTTCTATGTTTTTTGACACACTCATTTAGTTTCCAAATTTTTTCCCTTATTCTTCTCAGGCCCTTCATTTAGTGTAATTTTTTATTGTATTATGATCTGGAAAAAGTCCATTCAGTACTTTTTAAAATTTGTGTCTGGAGTTTTCATGTTCTGATATATGGTCAGTTTTTGTCAAAGTGCATTGTACAGCTGAGAAAAAGGTATGGTCATTTCTCATTTCTCCATAGATTTATCATATGTAACTTTTTAAAAATTCTGCTCATCTCTTTAATTTTTTTTGATGGTTAAATTAATCTTATTTTGAGAGTGAAAAGATTCCTCACTAGAATAGTTTTACTATCTATTTCCTCCTCTAATTCATTTAGCTTTTCTTTAAATAGTTTGGATTTTCTGCCATTTGAGATCAACTCAACATAATTGAATCATGTATGCCTTCTTTTGAAATAGTGATTGGTGAGAGGCTAATCAGAAGAGCAAGACCCCAAGGCCTAGTAGGGCATGGTTTGTGGCAGAGGTGGCCAAAAGAAGAAAGAATGAAGCTATGGGCAGAAGAAATTTGGGGCAGAGATCTCTAGGGAAGTCAAAGTAAGAGAGAGAGAGAGAGAGAGAGAGAGAGAGAGAGAGAGAGAGAGAGAGAGGGAGAATTTTAGAATTAGGCAGAGTAACCTGTAAAAAAAAAAAAAAAAAAAAAAAAAAAAAAGGACTCCCTATTCAACAAGCACTACTAGGGGGAAAAAATAGTTGGACTGAAAATTTTAGACTACCATCTTACAGTTTACTAAAACATTAGCTTTAAAGGATAAACCACCTTTTTGTAAAAGTTCATATTTCAAAACTAGCAGAGAATGGAAAGAGATAGTGAGTTTCAAGGAGATGGAACCATGTGCCAAGAGTATAAAAAGAAACTGATGAATAAGAAGAAAAAATTCATACTAGATATCTCTCCCCAAGACATCAATAAAAAAGTAAATGATTAAAGAAAACAGACATTTTTCAGAACTAATCAAAACTATATGTAATTGTGTTAAAAAAAATGCTCTAAATCACTACTGATTAGAGAAATGCAAATTAAAAGATTTGTGTTACCACCTTATACCTATCATATTGGCTAAAGTGAATGAAAAGGTAAAGGACAAATACTGGCAGGCCTGTGGATAAGTAGTATAATAATGCTCTATGTTCATATGTGTATATACATAGATATCTTTTTTTTTTTTTTTACTTATTAAAAATATACTAATTTAAAATAAGTTGGCATTATTTAAAACTAGCTTAGGTTGTGCTGTCTCAAAATTCCCTCAAATCTGTTAGAATTTGAGAAACTAGTGTTAGCTTTGCTTTTGTATTCAACTACTATGTGTACACTAAAATAAAAATGTCAATTAAAATAAAAGTATAAAAAAACAAAAGTTCAGCAAGGATGGGAGTGTTACTGAATCAAAAAGTAAGTGAGCTAAAGTGTAAAGAGATTGAAAGGTAGTAAGGGACTAGATTATGAAGGGGCTTGGAATGCCAAACAATATTTTGTATTTTTTTTCCAGGAGGCAATAGGAAGCTGGTGGAGTTTATTGAAGCGGGGGAAGGGAGGCGGGGTTGGGAAGTTAAGTCTCTGCTTTAGTAAAATCACTTTAGTAGTTGAATAGAGTAGGCAGGATTTGAGCGAAGAAAGATGAAGTAGACTGGCTCTTAGGTAGGTTAGGTTGAGGTGGTGAACATCTACAAAGGAGTGGTAGCAAGTATCTGAGAAAAGAATGCTAAAGTGAAATTGACATGCTAGGAAACACATTCCATTGGGGGGGGGGGGTTAGAGATAGTGAATAGTTTAAGATAACTAGGTTGTAAATTTGAGAATAGAGAGGATGAATTTACCCTGTATAACAATAGGGCAATATTGAGGGAGAAAAGTTTGGAGAAAAAAGTTGGGACATATTGAATTTGTCTCCTGAATATCCTCTTTGGGATGTCTGAAAAGTAATTATAGAGGCAGAAGAGAAGACATCAAAGAACCCTGTGAGACACATATGGTTAGAGGAAATGATGTAGATGTACATCCAGCAAAGGAGACTGTCTGAGGGTAGGAGGAGAACCAGGAGAAGAATGGTGGTTCTGAAAACCTTGAGAGAAGAAAGTATCGAGCAGAAATCAAAAGTGCTAAAGATTGCTGAGAAGTTGAGAAGAATGACACTTGAGAAAAAAGCAATTGGATTAATGTTTATAAGGTATTTTAAAAATGGTTCTTCTTTGGCTACGCTTCTGCTTCACCCAATTGTTCCTTTGGAAGTAAAAAATGAAGACATACGGTTTTGGAATTATTTTCTATTTTTATTTTATTGCCATGGTTAAATGATATGACCATTTCCAATATTTAGTTATAGTGTTACTATGATACCAAATGGAGTCTGGAGTCTTTGGGCTGGACTGTATTTTGAATATTTTTAGTTTAATAGACCTTTCATCTGACTGATTTGTTCTAAAATTGTTGAGTTAAGATTTGGGGAATTTCTAAAAGAATAGCACCATTTTGTGAGGAAATTTTAAAAGTAAAGGTAGCTATTCCCAGGTAGCTAAATTCTCATACCAAAATGTTGTGTTCTTATTGCAGAAAACAGCCTGACCAGACATGGGTTCAATGTGATTCCTGCCTAAAATGGCGAAAACTACCAGATGGTATAGATCACCTTCCTGAAAAATGGTACTGCTCCTTGAACCCTGACCCACAGTTCAGGTAGAGTTAGTTACAAAGACTTTATTTTGTAATGGAGGTGAATATATCTGAAAAGGTATTACTGATACTTTTCCCATATGCTTTTCTAAATAGGAGTTGTAGTGTACCAGAAGAACCTGAAGATGATGATTTGGTGCATCCCACATATGAAAAAACTTATAAAAAAAGGTAAATAGTATTTCAGTGCCTTGATTACAAATAACTTTAAATGCCTATTAAATCCTGATCATAAATAGCATTTGTTTATGATCTGCTACATGAAAAACATTGAATTTGAAAATTTGATATTTAGATTAATCAGTTATCCCATGTCTACTGAAAATGCTATTATAGGCAAAAAAGTAATTAATTAATTTTTTAAAATCAATTTTTTCTAGTATTTTCATGACTGTCAGTGTCAACTAAGCTTTAAGGTAGAGAATACTCTTAGAAACTTCTATATATTACATTATGTAGTATCTTATTACAATATGATTTGACTTTTGTATTTAAAAGTGTATATGTATGTGTATGTTTATATACACTACTATCAGGTTAATTTAAATTTGTGCTTTGAATCACTTTTTATTCTACTAGTTTTTCTTCTTAGATGGGTTAATTTGGTAGAATCATACATTTTTAGAATTGGAAGCTAGTCTAATCAATCCTTGTTACAGTACAGAATACAAATAGGTACCTAGCCTCTGCTTGAAGAGCTCCTGTAAAGGAAAATTTTCAGCCTTCCAAAGCAATCCATTATGTTTCTTGGCATTAAATTTAAATTTGATCCTTTAAAAATTTTACCTCTTGCTTCTAGGTCTTTCCTCTAGAGTGATCATAACAAGTCTAATGATGATCTCTTCCTCAAATATTTGCTGTGTACCATCTTTGCTTCAGATATTTGAAGGCATTTTTCATGTCTCTCTTGAGTCTCTTATTTTTTGTGAGAAATATAACCCAGTTCCTTAAATTAATTTTTATGTGATGGGGGCACTTCACCCTTAGTGTCTTGTTCTGGATGCTCTTCAGTTTACTAATATCCTTTTTAAACTGTGTCTATGGAGCTGAACACAGGATTCCATGTGTCATCTGACCAGGGTAGAGTACGATGGGGCTATCACACACATTATAAACTCTGCTTGTCAGAGTAACCTAAAATCACATTAGCTTTTTTTGGCTACCATGTAGCATTGCTGACATATGTAGACTTGTTGATTATTCACAGAGTTAGATATTTTCAACTGCTGTCTAACTATACATTGTAAACTTAGGAAGTTGATTTTTTTTTAAGACAAACTTTTAAGACTTTACATTAGTTTCAGGTGAATTTAAATTTAGAATTAGCTCAGGGCTCAAACTTGTCAAGTTTCTCTGAGTCCTGACTGTCATTCAGTGATCTGGCTATCCTTTTCAGCTTTCACCTACAAATTTTTCTCCTTAAAAATAATTTTCTCACTGTCTCACCTTCCCTTTATCTCAACTGAAACAAAACAAAGGGGAAAAAAAAAGAAAATCTCATAACAAATTCTCATATTGGCAGTATTTGACAATATATTTTATGAATGTTGCCCCTCTGGAGTAATGGCAGGCCACTGCATTATCAATGCACTTATCAACACTTATCAAGTGTTCTTAATTTTTTTCAAAGTTGTCTCATTGTTACTTTATAAATTGTTCTCCTTTGTTCTACTCCTTTCATTCCATGTCAGTTCATATGAATCCTTTCATTGACAATTTTAATTAAAACAACTTGAAGCACATATCCACTAAGGACTTTCTACCATGCTATCATTAAGCCAAAACGACTATGCTTTGATTTCCTCCTTTTCAATCATTTCTGAATCTATCTTTATTATTGTTTCACCTACATCTATCTTTTCCATAAAAATAACATGAAGACTTTGTCAGATCACTGTATTATGTCAGTAATTCAACAAATATTTATAAGACCTTTGCCAAGTGCCTAGCAAATCCATATATTGGATTAATAAGTACTATTTGATGAAACTAGCTGTTCTCACAAGGATCTTACATTGGAGAAAACAAGTATATATGAAGATAGAAAGAGAACTTATGAAGTATTTAAATACAAGGTGCTATAGGGAGACAGCACAGTACAATTTGTTGAGATTAGGAAAGGCTTTCTGCCTTTCAATAGCATCTTAAGGAAACAGGATGATTATATCAGATAGAGATAAAGGAGTTCATTCTAAATATGTGATATATCCAGAGCAAAGGCATAGAAATGGGAGTTGTGTTGAATAGGAGAAATAGAAGACTGAAACACAGGGAGAGAGGCCAATGAGTTTGTAAAGCTAGTCAGGTAGCAGGATATTAAAGGCTTTAAGAGCTGAAAAGAGAAGTTTATAATTCATACATAGTACAGGCCAAGAGAAGACACTGAGTAATACATAGAAGAATTATATAGTTAGACCCATACTTAAGGAATATTATTTGATCAGTATTGCATAGGGTGAAATTGTTCTGCACGAAACCATTCTAATTCTACATAATCTCTACTACAGTGGTCCTCAAACTTTTTAAATAGGGGGCCAGTTCACTGTCCCTCAGACTGTTGGAGGGCCGGACTGTAGTAAAAACAAAAACTCACACTGTCTCTGCCCCTCAGCCCATTTGCCATAATCCGGCGGGCCGCATAAATGTCCTCAGTGGGCCTCATCTGGCCCATGGGCCTTACTTAGAGAACCCCTGCCCTACTACTTCTTTTTGTTAGATGTTTAGTAATCACATCTTTAATCATCTTTTATAAAATTTTCTTCCTAAGAATTAAGATCAAATTTTCTGGTATACAGTTTGCAGTCTTCCCTTTTTTGAAAATCATAACATTTGCCCTTCTACAATTCTATGAATGTGTAAAAAAACCATCGTTTTTACAAAGTACTAAACACAGAAGATACAAATAAAAAAGGATACAGTCCTTACCTTCAAGAAGTTTATATTCTATAAAGGGGAAATAGGATATATAGAGGAACAGTGGGTAGGGAGGGGAGTTTGGTTTGGACAATGACACAGATAGTGAATGAAGTCATAGAAAGGACATGTTTCAAGTAAAGAGAGAAGAATTGATTTGATGTGACTCCAGATATTCTATTAGGAAGGTGATATGACTCCAGATATTTTGTGTGGTCACATATAAGATGATTCCCTAGAGATAAATGTAAAGTGAAGCTTGTCCAGAACGTCTAGATATCTAGAGCTGGCTAGATATACTGGACCAATATGCAGTACAAACCAGAATTGGGTTGAGGCACCTGGGCGTGTATTCTGCTGATAGGTGAGCTTTAGGTGTTCTAGTAAGAGAAATCAGTCACAAACAGCCATGCAATTGAGTACATGCCAAGAACAGGGCAAGCAACCCCCTCCATTGGAAGGACTGTTGCTGAGGCACGTGATCATGGGGGAAATGAAGGATGGTTGGGGGTAGGATATAAAGGGCAAAGGATGAGGGAGAAGAAGAGATGTCATGGGAGATATGAGCTGTACCAAATAAAGTGTGGTGTGGTGATTCTCTTTTTGTGTATCTGGAGATAGGTCCTAAGGAAAGGTACTGCCAGGTTAGGAGTAGCCTGATTTATGGCATGATTGCTGGTGTGGAGTATGCAGTGACATTCAAGTAGAAAGTTTAGGAGTTATAGCAAACACTTCTAATACTCCAAAATGTAGCTTATCTGATTCAGATGACATGAGTTTGTCAAGGGCAGGGAAGAAACAAACAATTGATCATCTGCCTTTCCTTTGTTTTCATTTATCATCATAACATCCACTCTATCCTATACTGTTGTCCCTTTTTTCATTACCCTTTTTTTCCTTAAGTATGGTTTAATAAACAAACTTTTGTTTTGTTCTTAGTGTCCTTTGACCATCTTTACTTCTTCATTCTAAGCTTTAGCATCCCTGATACCATTTTTAAAGGCTGGTATGTTTTTATATTCACACATTCAACTTCTATGACTTACCTTTTTCTTCTTTACATATGTTTTTAGAATTTTATTAGTTGAGTTTTCTTGCCCTATAGGGCTGACTTCTATAGAATTTTAATAAGGAACATTTTGAAATTTTCTTTCATGAAATCTAAAGTACATATCAGACTAGGCCTGGCTGTCACATACTCTAGAAGGGAATGATTACTTCTCCCAATGTTCTTTTCATTTCCACCTAGCACTCAGTTTCCCCCCGTTAATGAGAATCCTATTATTCAGTGTAGAATTTTCCTTTGTTAGTTGCTCCATTTTTTATAAATGTGAAATTATTAGTTGATTTGCTTTTGGCAGAAAGAATATCTGCAGATGTTTATTCTAATACTGCAGTGTCATTCCTATGTGCCAAGCTTATGATTTTTTTTTCAGATAACAAAATTGCTTCTTTTTCTTTTTCCATTGATCTTCACCCAAATGCTTTTTTACTCTTCTTATTGGATTTTCTCAAGTTAATAAACAAAATACTTTCGTAATATGCAATGTGACCTATTTTTTTGTTCCTCCTACTTTTTTATGAACTGTCCCTGAATAACACAATCTATTCCAGAGCCATATTATTGTTTTCATTCCACCAAAATCTTACTATTTATCTATAGATATTTGAGGACATAAGTATTATTATTGGCTCTTTTCTTGGATTTTGTCTCCTTTGAAATGACTATCTTAACCCAGAAGGGCTATTGTTTCTTATCTTCCTTTATTGTATTCTTTCTAGTTTGATAAGTAAACAAAGCAGTTTTCTCCTTCCCCTGTCCTTTTTTTAATTTAAAGCCTTTTCCCTCCCACTTAATAGTATTTTTTTTTTCTAATTACACATAAAGATAGTTTCCAGCATTCTTTTGTAAAATTTTGAATTCTAAAATTTTCTCCTTCTCTCCCATCTCTCTCCCTAAGACAGAAAGCAATCTGCTATAGGTTACGTGTACAATCTGTTAAATGTGTTTCTATAATAGTCATGTTATGAAAGAAAAATCAAAACAAACGGAAAAACCCCCAAAAAGAAAAAAACAAACAGAAAAGTGAAAATAGCATGCTTCGATCTGCATTCAGTCTCCATAGCTCTATTTCTGGATATGGATGACATTTCTGTCATGAGTCAATGATCTGAGATTACTGTATTGCTGACAACAGCTGAGTCTTTCTTAGTTGATCACACAGTGCTGCTGTTTCTGTGTACAATATTGTGGTTCTGCTCACTTTACTCAGCATTAGTTCATCTTAAGTCTTTGCAAGTTTTTCTGAAATTTGCTTGCTCATCATTTCTTATAGCACAATAATATTCTTTTACATTCATATACAAGTTGTTAACCATTCTCCAGTTGATGAGCATCCTCTCAATTTCTAATTCTTTGCTACCACAAAAAAAAGAGATGCTTCAAACATTTTTGTACATGTGGGTCCTTTCCTCTTTTTCTTTGTGATACAGAACCAGTAGTGGTTTGCTGCATCACAAAGTATGCACAGTTTTATAATCTTTTGGACATAGTTCTAAATTGGCTTAAAGCTTTTTTGATTAATTTCTTAAGACACTTAACAATATCTTCTAGTTAGTCTTTGTTAGCTTTATTCCCTAGAACTTAGCCTAACCTTGATGAAATTCATTTTCCAAATATGTGTAATACAACTTAATGAATCTTTACTATAATTTACATTCTTGTGTTGTTATATTGATAGGTACAACTTTCTAGGAAGGAACTTAAATTAAGATCAGTTTTGATTAGCTTTTTATTTTGTAATCAACTATAAGTGTGTGCTATTAGATGAGATAGCAAAATATGTTGTTGGGGCATATTATTGCTGGATTATTTCATTTAGATTTTTAATTTTTGTTCATTTTCCTTCCAATATTAAGAGATAAAGAAAAATTCAAGATGAAACGACTGGAATGTAATCCTCAGGTAACAAAATTTACATAGAGAAATATGTGTGGCTTTGGTTTTAATAAGGACAATTTTGCAAATTAAAAAAATAAAACCAGTATTTTTTTTTTTTTTTTAGAAAAAGTTTTATATTGTGGTAATATCAACAACCTTTAATGACAGTTCAAAAACAAAAAAGGGGGGAAATAGTATCATGGCATACTTCCTAAGAAAATTTTAATCTTTTCTCAGTCTTGTAATGAATTATTATATATGAAAAGCCACCCTGTCTCTTCAAGTAAAGATTTCACCATCTCAGTGAAGGAAAGTGTTACAAGATCACATCTGTCATCTCAATTGGATCTTGACCACAACAGGTTAGTTTTTAGTAGGTTGTTTTTCTACTTAATTATGAAAATAACCTTTCATTGCAAGGCAAAAGTATAGTTCTGGTTATATTTAGTTGTATTTGTGTAAAATCTTAATAAGCACAAATTACATAATACTTATATCATTTCTAAGACTTTTCTTACTCCTTTAAAATTGGAACATAATTCTTAAATGAGTATCAGTTATGGTATTTGACCCTATTTGTCAGCATTTATACACACATTCACTCTTTTTTATGTATTTTATTCTGTAGGGAATAAACATACTTTTTGATAGTCTCACATAGTTTAACAGCTTGATTAGGATTAAGAGTCAAGAATAAGAATGAGAGAATACAGTTTTATGGTACAAAATGTATAGTAATTGAGAAGAGAGAATAATGTGAATTAGAATTCTACAGAAAGATTTTATGAAAAATGTGAGACTTGATCCAGGCCTCCGTGGATGAGGTAAGATTTGGATAGTTCGATTGATACAAAAGTATTTATGTTCTTTGGGATTGGTGATAACACCTTGAGCAAAAGACATGAAAATTAGAAAAGATATGGTGTATGAGGGGGAGAAGAGACTAACCCACCAAGGGTGAAGGGTTCTCACAACATAGTTTGACTAGACTGAGAACAAGCTAATAAGGACCTTGAACTCGATGCCATAAGCAGTAAGGGGCTGTTGGTTTTTGAATGAACTTACTAGAACCTTACTCAGGAGATCCATGGTCCCATATCGTGGATTAACTCTGTAATGGTACATATCAAAGAATATGCATTTATCCTGTCCATCTTTGTGAATTAATGAATTTCCAGAAATTTGACATTAGGGAATCTACTCCAAATGCTGAAGGGGAAGAGAATCACTGTTGCCTGATATAATGAGACTACAGATAGAGCAGATAGGCTGTCTACTGCGTGGGTGAGAGAGAGAGGAAAGAGGGGATGTGGAAAGAAGAGAAAGGAGAAAAGCGAGAGGGGAGGGACACTTGGAAGGAAGAAAATGATGGGGGAAGAGACACAAACATATGCATATACACACATTTATTTTCCTTTAGAGTCTATAGTGTTCTATAATGATACTGATATAATATTGGTAGTAAAAAGATGGGCCTTTTAATTTGTCAAGTTCATTTTCATTAAATTGTTAAAAGGCTCTCCTGTTTACTCTCCTTTTCCAATTTAATTCTTGACCAAATATATTATCTTTTTGTCCAGTACTGACAGTTAAGTCTTTGATGAGTTGTTGTTCTAACAGAATATCATAATTTAGATAACAGATAATATTCATACATTTAGTTTTTTTCCAGTGGAGACAGTAAAGACAAACTTTTGAGTGGTTATTGTTGTCCTTTTCTAAGAGGCTTTGTAATGTGTAGGGCTTGATGCAACCCGTAGTATTTTGAAAAACCTTACCATCTTTGGTGACACTCTAACTTGGGCTCTCATAATAGATTGTGGAAAAAATTGTTGATGAGTCTATGTCTCTCCATTTCATGTTGTTTCCTATTAAGGGGTCATTGAACATATATTGCCAAGGAATCAGGAATAATTTTGATTTATGAATGGGAGACAATAGAAGAGAACTTTTGAAAAGGAATTTTGCTCTACTAATCTTCCTATTAACATTTGGTATTAATTCAGCTGCATATCTTGCTTTTGTTCTTAGTAATTTTACCAACCTAATTGCTAGAAAAATGAGACTTAACAGTCTAGTTAGTAACCTAAAAGACAAGGACCTTATCAACCCCAAAAAGTAACTAAGAAATATAAGTGATATTATTATAATAATATATTAAATATAAGGGAAATTAACATTTATCTATTTTTCACAAGATCAATCTGATTCATAGACCATAGGAGTATTAGAACAACACAGATGGGTTTTTTTGTTCTTCTAGAATAGCGCCCCCCATCTTTATTACCACACAGCTAATTCTTTCAAAAGAAAAAGATCTTATTTCTTGTTTGCCATTTTTTAAAAAAGTATTTGTTTTGATAAGCTGAATGCTACTTTAAATGTTCGCCTCCACTAAGAGATTTCCCATATATTTGAGTATTGCAAAATATTTTTTAAAATATCTAAGATAATTTTGTTCAATGACCTTCTGAATCTTCATATCAAATGTTTATATGTGTATTTATATATATATATATATATATATATATATATATATATGGGGGCATTGGATAGTAAAGTGGTTGCAGTGCATGGCCTAGTTTTAGAAAGATTAATTTTTGTGTATTCAAATTTGGCCTCAGACACTTACTTATTAGCTGTGTGACTCTGTGCCAGTATCTTAACCATGTTTGACTAAATTTCTTCATCCATAAAATGAGCTGGAGAAGAAAATGGCAAAACAATACATGGCTGTGTGTGTGTATACAAATTTGTGTGTGTACACAAATACTCTATGTCCAGACACCTGCACATTTGTTGTTGTTTAGTCATTTTTCAGTCACATCTAACTCTTTGGGATGGGGTTCCTGGCAAAGATAGTGAATAGGTTTGCCATTTCCTTCTCCAGTTCATTTGAATTGAAGACTGCCAATTGAAACTCATACAATCCAGGTCCATGGTGGAAAACTGGGGAAAATTATTTAACCAGGCTTGGTATTAATTTTTTTCATTTGGTAAAAGAAAAGATTAATCCAGATGAGCTTTAAGGGTTCTTTCTAGCTCCAGTGCTTTATAATTTTGGCACTTTAAAATATAGTTAGGTTTTCAGTTGTTCAATTTCAAAACATCTTTAAAATGTGCTATTTCATTCTGAATTTTTTAGTACTGTTGCTTTAACTTGAGCAAAATAATTATTGACATAGAAAGGATTGCACATATTTAACCTATATCAGATTGCTTGCTATCTTGGGGGGGGATAAGGGAGAAAATTTTGGACATAAAGGTCTCACAAAAATGAATATTGAAAACTATTTTTACATGTATCTGAGAAAATAAAACCCTATTGAGAAAAAACAGAGTAAAAGGCCCATAAATTATTTTAACTTCCATTTACAGTACCTCAGTATTACTCTTTAATGATACTAGTTTTTGACTCAAGACATTAATTATCCCTGAAGCAGGTTTTGCAGAAATCTTTAGATTGTCCAGTTAGAATGATGGTATATTCATGTATATTCATTAAATAAAATTATTTGATTGATATAAGCTTTCTATATCCTATCTACTTGTCTTAAAACATACCTGCAATCAATTATTTATCTGTTTCTAGCTTAAAACGGAGAACTTCAGGGAGTTTGACTCTTTTGAATGCAAAGATACCAAGATATAATGATGACAATAATGATGATGATGATGATGATGATGAAGATGTAATTATCTTAGAAGAAAACAGTACCCCCAAACCTTCTGTAGTAGATTCTGATGTTACAATAGTAAAAACTGAACATATTCATATAGAGCAAAGTGATGTTCAGTCTGAGAATATTGCTGACATAGAACTTTGTGAGCCAACTAGTTCACTGATCAGTTCAGTATCTGAGTCTGGATGTGACTATGAACAGAAGTCTGCTGCAACACAAACTGAAATTCCAAAATTAGCAGTTAAAAAGGAAGAAAATATCGAAGATGACATGAATGGCCAAGTTGGTACCCCTCAAGACACTTTAGAAGCTGAAGCAAATCAAGAAATCCCAAATATATTTGAAAAATCTGCAGATGACATTGGACACCAGTTAAGTGAACTTACAAATGAATTTCAGCTTGTCAGCGAAGAAAAAGAAAATTATAAAAGACAGTGTGAAATATTAATGGAAAAAGTGAAAACATTAGAAATGAAGATAGTTGAAATGAATGATAAATATGTGAAAAAGGAAACTTGTCATCAATCAACTGAAACTGATGCTACATTTTTACTTGAAAATGTTAATGGAATTTCTGAAAATCCAGACCAGATGGCATTTCAGTTTGAGCAAACTTTGAAAGAGATAGAAAAGCTGACAGAACACTGTAACACTTTGCAAAATTTAAAAGCTGAATGTAGTAAATGTTCAAGCAGTGAGACAAAAACTGAAGTGGATGAAATGGCTGTACAACTTGATGATGTTTTCAGACAACTGGACAAATGCAGTCTTGAAAGGGACCAGTATAAAAATGAGGTAAGATATATAATCAACATAAAGAAGAGACAAAAACAATAGGACCTGTTAAATAGAAAACGAAATATAGTTTGAGATTTACAGCCTACTGAGCAATTTAAAGGACTGGTATTTTTCTAATTTAGAAATTTTAATACAATGGTAAATGTTTATTAATCCATTTCTGAAGTGCTTATTTTGTAATGCTGACTTAGTAACTCTAGCTCTAGATTTAATTTGAAGTAATACAAAGACCAAAACTACTTTACCATTACATTTAGCAAAGTCTAAAAATATATATGTGTATGTGTATATATATATATATATATATATATATATACAAAATCAATGCCTTTGTGAATAGTCAATTAAATTAGACTTCTACTCAAAACTACTCCATGAAATGTTGGAGTGCGCAGGACTTAGGAAAACTGAGTTAGGTTCTGTTTCCAGGCACATCTTAACTGGGTGATCCTGGACAAATTTGTCTACCTGTTTCCTTTTCTGAAAATAATAACACTTGCTTTTCCTAATATTGTTGTGAGGATAAAATAATATTTGTAAAGCACTTTGCAAATCTTAACATGTTATACAGAAAAGTATTATTGTTTTATTATTATGCTAAAGATACACAAAAATTATTATCTACTTATCTTTGCCTTTGCAATTCTTCCCCTACTCTTCTTCCCTCTCATGTGACTTAAGGAAAATGGCTATGTGGATTTTTAAGTAGTTTTTACTTTGAATGATTTTTCTTTTGCTTAGGTTTTATAGTTATTTAATTTAATTTATCAAGTATTTGTTGACTTTCATTATAGAACCTGTTTCCTCTCCCCATAATTACCATTTTCTAAAATTTTTTGTTCTTTGTGATCACAGAATTTTTATAAAATTGGTCAGATCTGTGCTTTGTAGGTTTTTCATTATGGAAATAATTTATTTTCATTTTTTGTTAGGTGGCATTATTAGAAATGGAAAAAACACAAATAGGCTTTCAGTGTGAAGAACTCAAAACTGAAGTCGAACAACTAAAAACGACAATTTCACAAATGACAAGATCAGATGATTCAACGACTAGTAACATTGAAGCTTCTATGAATTATTCTGATAGAGAAAGGTAATAGTGAACACCTTATAATACATTTGTCTATAATTTTTTTTTTTTAACAGTTATGATAGCATATGACTCATCAAGCTTAAAACAAAAAGGTCATTGGATTTGGAGTCCTAAGATCTGGATTCAAATTCTAGTTCTCCCACTTACTGTCAATGTGACTTTGGATAGATATATCACTTCATCCTGTTAGACTTAAGTTATCTGTACAGTAAGGGGGGGTGGGCTAGGTAAATCTTTTAGATTCCTCCTTCCAGCTCTACATCTGTACTCCAATGGCTTTTCTCTGTCATTACTGAACTGATGAGTTTTAGTTTTGTGGAGAATAAGAATGTTAAAACTTTCATTTTTCCCAAGTTGTTTTAAATCTCATTAAGAGGCAAAAAAAAGTAATTTAGAGAATGATAAAAGAAAATTTATAATTTAGTTTAAAAGTTTATGAGATTTATATCATTCATAACAGTAAGGGAAAGTTTCCTGGAGATGGGATATATTAGACTGTGAAGACTGTAAAGATTTGGAGCAGGGTCCTTAACCATAGTTCTCTGATCTTGTTTTTAAAAATGTTTTGATAATTATTTTTCATTGTCCCTTATTCCATGATTTTAAAAACATTTCTTAGAAGAGATCCATAGATTTACCCAATTGTCCATGGCACTAAGAATTCCTGATCAAGAATACATATAGCTCAGAATCCACAATAGTACCAGGGAAAATACATAATACAGATATTTTGTTTCTTAAAAATTTTGCCATCCCAACCAAAAGGTAAAGAATGTAGTAAAGAATATGTGGTGAGAATTTGGCTTGTTTGCTATTTCTGGAAAGCATAGTAAAAAAAACTATTGAGATTCTCGGAACATGGTAATGAAAAAAGGGAAAAAATAAAAGCAGTTGAAGAAAAGACATGAAATTTTATAAGCTGGTCAAGCATGGAGTATCTGGAATTTTACTCTTGTGAACTACTATGTAACTTAGTAAATGATAAGAGTGACTCTTGCCAAAATAGTCATTGCTGCAGCCACACTAATCATGAGTCTCTGAATTTTATGTTATTGCTTGGACAGGAGACAAAATTAAAGTTACTGATGAATTGATTACTAAACAGTAATCTCCTTCAGTTTTAGTCTTACTGCTTGAGTATTTACTACATTTAGCTTTTAAATTGTGCAGAGTCTTATCGTGTTTTGTCAGCTTCTGCCATCTGGCTATGACTTTCAGATTTTCCTTTATTCATTTTCAGTTTGGAGTAAACCTGTTCAAAGTTGAAAATTTCGGGTCAGTCCCATGTTACAATGACTACTTATGGAGTATTTTGTAGAAAGAATTCTTTTTCATTCATGGGTTGGATTAGATGGCTTGCTGTGTTCAAATTCCGAAACTGATTATTTGAGGCAGCAGAATGGTACTTTAGTGGAATATTTTATTTTAAAATCTTGTAACATTACTCAAAATTTTTAAATTTTCATGTATTTATGTAACTTTTTAATAACAATAACTCAAATTTATATAGTATTTTAAAGTTTAGTTTTTCTTGCAACAACCCAAACGTGTTGCATTACTATTGTAGAATTTTTCTGGTAGAGAGATTTGAGTATATGAAATACTAAGAAGGATCATTATTAAAAGTTTAATTTTAAAAAGAATTTTTTTTAACAAAAAAATTATAATTTTCTTATTACATGAAATGGGATTTTTGTGAAAATTAGATAATGCTTTGTAAACACACATAGTACACTGGAAAATAAATTGGCTCTGAAGTCAGGGCATATTGATTCAGAGAGGAAGTGTAATTAATATCTTTTTTTCCTCATTTGCAATAGGATTGTTAGAATATAAGAATCCTTGTTTCTCATAGTTGTGAAATGCTTATATTTGTGCTAATTCAAATGTAACTCATGTTTGATCTTCCAAAATTTTAAATAAAGCTTTCCCTTTCCTGTTTTATTTACTATAATTGCAAAAAAAATTTAATTTTTTTTTTAAATTATTTTAAATGGTTTAAAAACATTTAAATTAACTCAAATATATATAAAATATACTGATATTTCACATTAGTATAAAGCTGCAGTGTTGACATGTATTTATATGTTATATGCTTTATGTCTTTGCAGCCTCAAACTTCGATCCCTTCGAGTTAATGTGGGCCAGCTGTTGGCTTCAATTATGCCTGATCTAGATCTACAGCAAGTAAATTATGATATTGATGTAGTTGATGAAATTTTAGGACAGGTTGTTGAACAAATGCATGAAATCAGTAGTACGTAAAGTACATTTTCTGTAAAATAATTTTCTCAGTATTTATATTACTCAGATGTGGGCAATATTATTCTTTTTTAAAGGTACAGAAAGTAATGAATTAAAGTACTATGTATGCCTATGGAAAAAAATACATATTCTATGCACTCCGATATTCCCACAAATGCTGTGGATACTTTGTCATAACTTTAAAAAATACTGAAAGGTGTTGATCTTTAGCCAGAAATTGTATTACAAATATAAATGTATTTATAATTAAGTCTGCATATATTTTTTATGATGATGTTGGGGACTTAGTTGTTTTCACTAAGAACTTTTCCAATCACCTCCGACCTTTGTGCAATCTTTCCAGTCCCTCAAATTATATTTTTTTCCTAAAATGAGGATTGTGCCACAATTTAAATGGAGAGTTTTCCCTTAGCTTTCTTATAAAAAGAGCCTTGGGAATTTTTACTTTAGTCTACCTATTTATGACAGATTAGTGCCTGCTTTAACTATCTTCAGTAAATGGCTGTTAGATTCTTTTAGATGATTTCCTTTCCTTGAAATTGAACATCCTTTAAAACAATGTAGCAATAACAGTGGTTTTTAGGGTTTTTTTTTTGTTTTTTGTTTTTTGTTTTTTGTGACATCCTTTATCACACTTAGGTCCTATTTTAATTTCAATACTATTATTTTTCACCTGCAGAGATTGCCAATCATGTTGATTTACAGAAGTATTTTTTTTAAATGACAGATAAACTTAAGTATCAGAAAATAAGAGGGTTAACTATATCCAGTGTTTAATAAACACCGTAAATCTCATTTTTTTCTTTTCTGTGGAAAAATTAGTGGTATTTTTTCTTTTAATTTTTTGAAGTTTTCTGTGCAGCCTATTTTAAGCTACTTCATAATTTTGCTGGATCTCTTTAGCAATACAGCACTCTTAGTTTTGTTACCAACTTAAATATTCATTCTTAGGTAAATTGGAACTTATTGTTCTAGTGTTATATTGTTGCATACCATATTGCATTATTATGCTTTGTATTTGCTGCATTTTGGTGGTATTTCTAATAGGTGGATGTTTCTATTACATCTAACATGTATGTATATAAACAATTCAGAACCATATTTTTCTCAATTAAAATGTGGGATTTTTCAAATCATTTATTATTTATTTTATTTTATTTTACTTTTTTTTTTTTTTTTTGAACAATTCAATACTTGTATAGGATACTTTTATATGGTATGCATAAAATACATATAGATCATATTAAGATATTAACATTTTTATGGTACATAAACCCCTTATAAAAGCAACAAGTCAATGGATTTGGTTATTATCTGCTTGTTAATCAAAAAAGTGATTAAAAGTGTATTTTTTGTATAAAATGGTTTTCTGTCATACTTGTAACTAGTCAAAAAATTTTTATGCTTGTAATAAACTACATAATGGTTAACTTCATACACTATTTTAAAAGTGATCTTAACTTTGGACTTTTCTGATGACTTAATTGAAATTGGTTAAGGAGGGAGGTGGTAGAGATGATGGTGGTAAAAGAATATCAGTTCAGTTCTTGATGGGTCTTCTAAGTAAATCATATTCCAGATGCCCTCTATATCTGGCCTTCTAAATGTCTGTTAATTCAGTATATTTATAGAGTGAGGTTGCACATAAACTTTGGGAACAGTGTAAGTGAACAGAGGGAAAAGCCAAAACCCTGAGAGAAGCAGATTGAGATAATAGCAGGGCTATGATTTGTGTTACACATGCATGTGCACGTGTGTACACACACACACATACATAACCCAGGAGGTCCTGATTTCAAATTCTGCCTTAGACACCAACTAGCTTTGTGACTTGAGGTAAATTACTTGTTTCCTTCAGTTTCCTCAAGTGTAGGGGATAATTGAACCTACTTCCCAAGGTTGTTGTGAGGATCAAATGAGATAATTTTTATAAAGTGCTTAGCACAATACACTTTAGTGCCTGGCATGCTGTAGGTACTGTAGAAATGCCAGGGCAATTAGATGAGTCTGTAGATAGGGCACTAAGTCTGGAATCAGAAAGACCTGAGTTCAGATTTGACTTCAAACACTTACTGTGTGATCCTAAGCAAATCATTTAACCCTGGTTGTC
Organism: Sminthopsis crassicaudata; assembly: GCF_048593235.1. NCBI lineage: Eukaryota > Metazoa > Chordata > Mammalia > Dasyuromorphia > Dasyuridae > Sminthopsis > Sminthopsis crassicaudata. The sequence continues at coordinate 260,126,478 of NC_133619.1, read as the reverse complement.
TCCCTAACTCTCCTCCTGAAGTACTAAAAGGGGGGGGGGGGGGAAGGGTAATGCCAGATGCTTTTGTTATCATTAGCATCATTATCCTAAGAAATTTGACATTTGTTGGGGTATCATTGCAAAGTGGTTCTTGGTGGGATTTGCCTTATTTGTATGAGACAAAACGATTTCTTCATTTTGATATAAATTTGTCTCTGTGAATGGTTCACATTGCACATTTATAATGTAGCTTCCAGCATTAACAAATGGGTGATCATTGTAATCTTAATGGTGCCTTCAGCAATACTGATAATAGAATAGGCCTCGTGAGGAAAATATTGTGGAAGTTATATTTTTATTGATTTGCATTAACAAATGTAGCCTTCCATCTTGCACACAGATATCATAAATACTATTGCAATTCAAAAACCATGTCCAGCATTCAGGAGGTGGTAGTCCTTCTGTAATGCTGACTTGGTTTCATCACATGTAGTAGTATTCATTTCTGGCAGCCATATTTTTAGGAAACACTCTAAAAAGGTAAAAAGCATGTCTTTGAAAAGAGGGCAAAAAGGGTGGTGAAAAGGCCTTTAATAATATCATAGGCACTGGAGATATTGAGCCTAAAAGAATGTAGGGGGTTTTTGAAAGGAGTATAGGGACAAATAATAATAACCATTTTAAAATAATTGAAGAATATACATCTATTCTTTTTGGCCTTAGAAGTCAGAATTTAGGAATAATGAGTAGAAGTTTGCAAAAAAAGCAGATTCATGCTTTCAAGAAAAATTTAACAGGATCATTAAACTAATTCATTAATCCATTCTCCAGACAGCTGCGAAAATAATATTCCTAAAGCATAAGTCTGACTATATCATTTTCATGCTTAACAAACTTAAGAAACTTCCTATGATTTTTAAGGTCAAATACAAATTCCTGTTTGGCACTTAAATTCCTTAATAACCAGATCCAATAAAGAATTGGAAATTGAGCAAATGCTTATTAATTGGGACAATGGTCAAATAGTTGTGGCATATGTTTGTGATAAAATGATAAAAATGATGAATTCAAAAAATCCTAAGAAAACTTAAATCTACTGAAAAAGTGAAGTGAGCAGAAACAGGATGATTAACTGTGAACAATATAGCCACTCTGATCAAAACAGTGATTCAAGACAATTCCAAAGCACACATGTTGAAAAATGCTATCCATTTCCAGAGAGAAAACTAATGAATTTTGAGGGCAGATTGAAACATATTTTTTTAAAACTTTTTTTCATTTTGTATTTTCTTTTCCAACATGGCTGATGTGGAAGTTTTGTATAATTTCACATGTAATTGACATTGCTTGCCTTCTCAAAGAGTAAGGGAGGAGGTAGGCAGATGGAAAGAATTTGAAATTCTGAATTTGAAGAAATGAATGTTAATTTTTTTTTGCATGTTTTTGCATGCAATTGGGAAATGAGCCAATTGGGGTTAAGTGATTTGCCCAGGGTGACACACCTAGGCAGTATTAAGGGTCAGATTTGAACTTAGGTTCTCCTGACTTAAGGGGCTGGTGCTCTATCCACTGTGCCATCTAGCTGCCCATATGTGTGTGTGTATTTCTTATTAAAGCTTTTTATTTACAGAACATATGCATGGGTAATTTTTCTAACATTGACCCCTGCATAACCTTTTGTTGTAAATTTTCCTCTTCTTCACCGTACCCCCTCCCCCATATGGCAGGTAATCTATTAATACATGTTAAATATATTGAAATACATATTAGATCCAATATGTGTGTACATATTTATACAGTTATCTGATTGCACAAGAAAAATCAGATCAAGGAAAAAAAAGAAAAATTGAGAAAAAACAAACAAACACAAAATGCAAGAAAATAACAGAAAGAATGAGAATGCTATGTTGTGTTCCACCCTCTGTTTCCATGGTTCTCTATTTGGGTGTAGATGGTTCTCTTCATCACTGCACAAATGGAACTGGTTTGAATCATCTCAATGTGAAAGAGCCACATCTGTAAGAATAGATCATCATATAGTCTTGTTGCCATGTATAATAACCTTCTGGTTCTGCTCATTTCACTTTGCATCAGTTCATATAAGTCTCTCCAAGGCTTTCTGAAATCATCCTGCTGGACATTTCTTAAAGAATAGTATTCCATTGCATTCATATACCATAACTTATTCAGCCATTCTCCAGTTGATGGCATCCACTAAGTATCCAGTTTCTTGCCACTACAAAAAGGGCTGCCAGATATTTTTGCATATGTGAGTCCCTCTATCTCCTTTAAGATCTCTTTGGGATATAGGCCCAGTAGAGACACTGATGGATCAAAGGGTATGCATACTGATAATTTTTTGAGCATAGTTCCAAACTGCTCTCCAGAATGGTTGGATCCATTCACAACTCCACCAACAATGCATCGGTGTCCCAGTTTTCCCACATCTCCTCTAGCATTTTTCATTATCTTTTCCTGTCATCTTAGCCAATCTGACAGGTACGTAGTGGTATCTAAGAGTTGTCTTAATTTGTATTTCTCTGATCAATAGTGATTTGGAGCACCTTTTCATATGGCTACAAATAGTTTCAATTTCTGTATCTGAAAATTGTCTATTCATATCTTTTGACCATTTATCAACTGGAGAGTGGCTTGATGTATTATAAGTTTGAGTCAATTCTCTATATATTTTAGAATGAGGCCTTTATCAGATCCTTTAGATGTAAAAATCTTTTCCCAGTTTACTGTTTCCCTTTTGAGCTTGTCTACATTAGTTTTGTTTGTACAAAGATTTTTTAATTTAATATAATCAAAATTATCTATTTTATGATCAATAATGATCTCTAGTTCTTTGGTCACAAATTCCTTCCTCCTCCACAAATCTGAGAGGTAAACTGTCCTATATTCTTCTAATTTGTTTATAGTATCATTCTTTATGTCTAGATCATGAACCCATTTCAACTTTATCTTGATATACGGTGTTAGGTGTGGGTCTATGCCTACTTTCTGCCATATTAGTTTCCAATTTTCCCAGCAGTTTTTGTCAAATAGTGAATTCTTATCACAAAAGGTGGCGCCTTTGGGTTTATCAAATACTAGATTGTTAGTCATTGGCTATTTTGTTCTGTGAACCTAACATCTTCCACTGATCAACTAATCTATTTCTTAGCCATTACCAAATGGTTTTGATGACCGCTGCTTTATAATATACTTTTAGATCTGGTACAGCTAGGCCACCTTCATTTGCTTTTCTCTTCATTAATTCCTTTGAAATTCTTGACTTCTTATTCTTCCAGATGAATTTTATTTTTTCGAGATGAGCAAAATAGTTTCTTGGGAGTTTGATTGGTATAGCACTAAATAAGTAGATTAGTTTAGGAAATATTGTCATCTTTATTATATTTGCTTGACTTATCCAGGAGCACTTGATATTTTTCCAATTGTTTAGATCTGCCTTTATTGGTGTGGGAAGTGCTTTGTAGTTTTGCTCATATATTTCCTGTCTTTCTCTTGGCAGATAAATTCCCAAATATTTTATATTGTTAACAGTTATTTTAAATGGAATTTCTCTTTGTATCTCTTGCTGCTGGATTTCATTAGTGATATATAAGAATGCTGATGATTTATGTGGATTTATTTTGTATTCTGCAACTTTGCTAAAGGTGTGGATTATTTCTAATAGCTTTTTAGTAGATTCTCTGAGGTTCTCAAAGTATACCATCATATCATCTGCAAAGAGTGATAATTTGATTTCCTCATGAACTACTCTAATTACTTTAATCTCTTTTTCTTCTTTTATTGCCAAGGCTAGCATTTCTAATACGATATTGAATAATAATGGTAATAGTGGGCAACCTTGTTTCAGCCCTGATCTTATTGGGAATGGTTCTAGTTTATCCCTATTACATATGACAGGGATATCATATACTCTAGTGTTTTTAATAGTAATGGATGTTGGATTTTTATCAAATGCTTTTTCTTCATCTATTGAGATAATCATATGGTTTTTGTTAATTTGGTTATTGATATAGTCAATTATGCTAATAATTTTCCTAATATTGGACCAGCCCTATATTCCTGGTATAACTCTTACTTGGTCGTAGTGTATTATCCTGGGGATGATTATCTGTAATCTCCTTGCTAATATTTTGTTAAAGACTTTTGCAAGGGGCAGCTAGGTGGCGCAGTGGATACAGCACCAGCCCTGAATTCAGGAGGACCTGAGTTCAAATTTGATTTCAGACACTTTAACACTTCCTAGCTGTGTGACCCTGGGCAAGTCACTTAACCCCAGACTTGGGGGGGGGGGGGAAGATTTTTGCATCAATATTCATTAGGGAGATTTTCTTTCTCTGTTTTCATCCTACCTGATTTAGGTATCAGTACCATGTCTGTGTCATAAAAGGAATTTGGTAGGAGTCCTTCATTCCCTATTTTTTTCAAATAGTTTATATAGTATTGGAATTAATTGTTTTTTAAATGTTCGGTAGAGTTCATATGTAAATCCATCTGGTCCTGGAGTTTTTTTCTTGGGGAGTTGATTAATAGCTTGTTCTATTTCTTTTTATAAAATGGGATTATTTAAGTAATTTATTTCTTATGTTAATCTGGGTAATCTATAATTTTGTAGGTATTCCTCCATTTCACTTAGGTTGTCAAGTTTATTGGCATAAAGCTGAACAAAGTAACTCCTGATAATTGCTCCAGTTTCGTCTTCATTGATGGATAGTTCTCCCTTTTCATTTTTGAGACTATCAATTTGATTTTCCTCCTTCCTTTTTCTAATCAAACTGACTAAAAGTTTTTCTATTTTGTTGGGTTTTCCCCCCCATAAAACCAACTCTTAGTTTTATTTATTAATTCATTAGTTTTTTTAGTTTCAATTTTATTGATCACTCCTTTTATTTTTAGAATTTTAAGTTTGGTATTTGATTAGGGGTTTTTAATTTGTTCTTTTTCTAGCTTTTTTAGTTGCAAACTCAATTTATTGATCTTCTTTCTCTATTTTATGAAAGTAAACCTCTAGAGATATAAAACTTTTCCTTATATTGCTTTGGCTGCATCCCACAAATTTTGGTATGTTTGTCTCATTATTGTCATTCTCTTGGATGAAATTATTGATTGTGCCTATGGTTTGCTGTTTTACCCATTCATTCTTTAGGATGAGATTATTTAGTTTCCAATTTCTTTTTGGTCTATTTTTCCCTGGCCCTTTATTGAATGTAATTTTTATTGCATTGTGATCTGAAAAAAATACATTTACTATTTCTGCCTTTCTGCATTTGATTTTGAAGTCTTTTATGTCCTAATATGTGGTCAATTTTTGTATAGGTTCCAAGAACTGCCAAGAAGAAAGTGAACTTTCTCTCTCCATTCAATTTTCTCCAAAGATCTATCATATCTAGTTTTTCTAGTATTTACCTCTTTAACTTCTTTCTTATTTATTTTGTGGTTTGAATTATCTAGTTCTGAGAGAGCAAGGTTGAGATCTTCCACTATTATTTTGCTATTTATTTCTTTTGCAACTCTCTTAACTTCTCCTTTAGGAATTTGGATGTTACACCACTTGGTACATATATATTTAATATTGATATTGCTTCATTATCTGTGATACCCTTTAGCAAGATATAGTATCCTTCTTTATCTCTTTTAATCAGATCAATTTTTGCTTTTGCTTGATCTGAGATGAGGATGGCTACCCTTGCTTTTATTTTTACTTCACCTGAAGCATAATAGATTCTTCTCCAGCTTTTTAACTTCACTCTGTATGTATCACTGCTTTAAATGTGTTTCTTGTAAACAACATATTGTAGGATTCTGGCTTTTAATACAGTCTGCTATCTGCTTCCTTTTTATGTGATAGTTCACCCCCTTCACATTTACAGTTAGAACTACTAATTCTGTATTTCCTGCCATCTTATTAACTCCAAAGTATACTTTTCTCTTTCCTTTTCCCCTTTACCTCTTCCCCAGTATTTTACTTATGAGCACTACTTGTCTCAAGCAATCCTCTCCTTTTAGAGACTCTTCCCCTTTTTTATACCTTTTCACTTCTATTTAGCCTACCCCTTCCTTTTTCCCCTTTCCCCTCCCACTTTCCTATAATATGAGAGATGTTTCTCAGTGAAACCAAATATGTCTATTATTCTTTCTTTGGGCCAAATCTGATGAGAGTAAGATTCAAACAATATTCATCACCCTCTCTGCTTTCCCTCAATTATAATGTTTTCTTTGCCTCTTTCTGAGATGTAATTTCCCTTATTTTATCTTCACTTTCCTCTTTTTTTTTTCTGTTACAGTATTATAACAGTAAAATCAGATTATACATGTATTCTTAATGTATACCCATAACAGAAATACAGTTCAAGAGGTTTTTGTTTTTGTTTTTTTCCTTTTTACCTTTTTATACTTCTCTTGAATTCTATATTTGGAGGTCAAATTTTTTGTTTAGCTCTGATATTTTCATCAAAATTACATGGAATCCACTAGTTTCATTGCATGTCCATCTTTTTCCCTGAAAGCAAACGCTCAGTTTAGCAGGTAATTTATTCTTGGCTGCATTCAAAGATCCCTCGCCAAGTCCCCTGAGATTCTGGCGTTTTGGAGTCCACTATTGATCTTTTGTGTTTATGTTGGATGTTTTATAACGTTTCTGCTGATCTACTGGCTTGTAACTAGGGCAGAGTGGCCAACACTGCTGTAGATTCCTCCCCATGGAGATTCTCTGCCACATGGAGTCTGCAGTGCTGGGGAGTCAACAATGCTCTGGGGCTCTGCGCTGTCCTTTGTGGTCAGCTGTTTTGTGTTAGGCTGCCTCCCTCCAGTTTCAGATTGAAACAGATTTTTTCTGATCTGTTTCCTCCTGTAAATTCTCTGTCCTGCAGAGTTCACACTGCCACAATGAGACTGCACTGTCCCAAGGCTCTGTGCTGTCTGTGCTAGAATTTGTACTCAGCTGGTTGCACTGGCTGCCTCCCTCTGGTTTCCAATTGAAACAGACCTTTTCTGGTGATCTTTGAATTTATTTATCTTCTGCTGATAATTTGTTGTACTCCCAATATTTGTGGGTCCTGCTGGTTCAGAGCTAATTCAGAGGCTGGATTTTATAGTTGTTGTGAGGATTGTAAAGAAGGTCAGAGAGAAATGTCTGTTGTCTTCGTCATCTTGGCTACAACCCCCCACCCCTATGTATATTTTTTAAAGGAAAAAAAAAATCAGATTCAAATTTACCTTTCAAGGCTTATACATCACATACAACATTATACAGTCAAATCGAGGTAGCATTAATTACCTTTTATATTCCAGGCATTGTCCTAAAGCACTGAGGAAACAAAGGGGAAAAAAAATTCTCTTAAGGACATCACATTCTCATGGGGAAAAAGAGATGCAAATAATTATATATAGACAAGATATAGACAGGATAAATTGCAGATAATCTCAGAGGAAAGGTGCTGAGATTTAAGGAAGTCTGGGAGAGATTTTGTGCAGAAGTTGGATATTTGCAAAAATATGAAGGAAGCTAGGGAAGTGCTGAGATAGGAAATGAAATGGGAGAGAATTCTAGGTACAGGGTGAAAATGTTCAGCAAAATGATGATAGTTGTGTGCAGGAAGGAGGCTAGTGTCACTTATTTGAAGAGTAGATGGAGGGGAGCAAAATAAAAGAATGGACCAAAGTCTGAAGAATTTTTAATAAGGAAATTCTTAGGGCAAAGGGACCTACCAACAAGTTATTTCATTCCTATAGTTGGGTGGTATTGGTGGTATCAGAGAAGGGAACAGATATCAGAAATAGTCACAAAGTAGAAATGGTAGGATGGGATGACTGAGTGGATCATGGAAGATGAGTTTAAAATAGGAATTGAGGATGATATCTAAGTTACTCTCTTGGATTACTTGAGAATATAGAAGCACCCTTGATGAAGATTAGGAAGTTAAGAAGGGAAAGTTTTGGACTTGTTGAGTTTAAAATATCTACAAGATTTTCAATAGATAACTGAAGATGAGACTGGAGGTCCGGTAAGGGAGATTAAGGGTTAGATAAATGGATGAGAAACATGTAGATTTGATGATTCAGTCTTCAGAAGCTGATGATAAGAGGAAATCATGTGGAGGAGTCAAGATGGCAGAGTAGCAAGTAATAGAGCAAGGTACCTTCCATTCCCAGATGGTTCATCCTGATCTAGAAAATTGACCATACTGAATTTCTGATTTGGAAACTTCTGTATAGGGTGAGAAGTGTGTGAATACTAAAGATGGATTCTGGCCAGGAGGGCAAAGCATTCCAACACAGGAATAGACAATGCACCAGAACAAGATCCAATCCCGATCCAACACAGGGGAGCCTAGGGTACAAGAATAGGTGCCATCTTCTAGCTCTATTTACTCCTTACCCAGTTCTAAATAATAAATCATGTACAGACTGAAGAGGGGATCTTAGTGGAGGAATGAATGACGTTATATAGTGAGGAGTTGTTTTGAGTCCTTAGGATGTGTAGTGAGCAAAGAGTAAAGTCAAAATCAGGCAGCAACTATATGTGGATTAGCTCCTCTTCTAATTTCCAACCCACCTTAATACTGTAAATGAGTCTCTAGGAAGGAAATTGCAGCCAGAAAAGAAACCTATAATCATTGAATCTACAGCTTTCCATCTAGCAGCAATTTACTGAGACTCCAAATGGAGCAAGCCCACAGGTCTTGTGCTCAGATCCTAACCTAAGTCACAAACTTGCTGAGCTCTGAGCAGGGGATAAAAATCAGCTGTATGTATCATAACCATATTGGTAATACTGAAGACTTGTGAGTTTCTACCCTGAGTTTTTCTTGAGATCCTGAGAAAATAGTTGCATAGAGCCTGGCCTTAATGAAAAAAGTCTTAAGTTAGTATGCTGGAAGATTGAAAAACAAAAGAAGAATTCAATCATAAAAAGCTATTATGATGAGAAAGATGTTCAGGACATAAACAGAAAAGAATGACTCCAATACACTAACAAGCGAATAACATCTAACTAAAACAATTTAGATACAAGTTCACCTAGAATTTATGGAAGAGATGAAGCAAGAATTTTGGTTTTTTAAGTTAAGAATACTAAAGGAAAAACATTGGGAAAGGAATGAGCTATGAAGGAAACAGAAAAGGAACTAATAGCATGGTACAAAACATTAAAAACTTACCCAAAGCCACAAATTCCCTGAAAAATGGACCAAAGAAGAATTAAGAAAGTCAAGTGATTGAGAAAAAAAGATAAAATTATTTCACAGCAAAAAATGAACTGGAAAAGATTTAAGAGAAAATTTTAAGAATTACTGATTATCTGACTGCCACGACTCTATCCCATATGTAAAAAATAAAATAAAATACACTTAGGCATCAAATTAAGAATTTTAGCCATTTTGAATCCTTATTAGAAGCACCTTGGAAACAGTCTAATCTCAATTTCTCCTTTAATAATAGCATTCTGAATAATACTATTAAACTTCATTCTAAAACTTGAATCCAAATACAAAGCTTTTCAGAATTTTAGAGATGGAGGGGATGCCAAAAGCTATCTAGTTCAACCTATGTCTAAATAAGAGTCCTTTCAACAATATATCTGGTTTTTCAAACTTTGTTCAAAGATCTCTAGGAAAAGAATATATGAAACCTCATGAAATAGCACATTCCTCATTGAGATAACACTAATTGTTATAAATTTTTCTTTCAAATAAAATTTGTATCCATCACTTTGCAATTTCCATTGATTGCTCCCTAGTTTTGACTAGTGTTAAGTAGAACAAGTCCAACTATATTTCATGTCACAATCTTCCCAAAATTTAAAGACTTATTATGTCCCCCATAACTTCTTCATACTAAATGTACCTATTTCTACAATCAGTATTCGACTGAACTTTGCATATCCAATATTCTTAGACTCAGCCTTCCTATGCAGATGTTACACTTTTTTATATTTAATTGATTCTCTGAACGACTATCCATAGATAATGATTATTGAATGCATTGGTAACTATTATATACCAAAGAATATCAATAATTAAGGGGACTAGTTGAAGTAATAATAAGTGTAGCCTTTATTAAATCCTTAAAAAGGTTATGATTATCAAAACATTATACTTTTCACAAAAATATTCTATTGACTGTGTTCAAATAGCAAATTAAAAGTTGTATTAGTCTGATTTTCTTTAAAAGTAATTAGGATAAAAATTATCTAAAAATTAAATGAAAGCAAAGGGTACTTTCTCATTTCTAAAACAGATTTACCTGTAAAGATAGTCACATGATGTTCCAAATCACTACTGATCAGAGAAATGCAAATTAAGACAACTCTGAGATACCACTACACACCTGTCAGATTGGCTAAAATGACAGGAACAAATAATGATGAATGTTGGAGGGGATGTGGGAAAACTGGGACACTGATACATTGTTGGTGGAGTTGTGAAAGAATCCAGCCATTCTGGAGAGCAATTTGGAACTATGCCCAAAAAGTTGTCAAACTGTGCATACCCTTTGACCCAGCATTGCTGTTATTGGGATTATATCCCAAAGAAATACTAAAGAGTGGAAAGGGACCTGTATGTGCCAAAATGTTTGTGGCAGCTCTTTTTGTTGTAGCTAGAAACTGGAAGTGGAATGGATGTCCATCAATTGGAGAATGGTTGGGTAAATTGTGGTATATGAAGGTTATGGAATATTATTGCTCTGTAAGAAATGACCAGCAGGAGGAATACAGAGAGGCTTGGAGAGACTTAAATCAACTGTTGCTGAGTGAAATGAGCAGAACCAGAAGATCACTATACACTTCAACAACAATACTGTATGAGGATGTATTCTGATGGAAGTGGAAATCTTCAACATAAAGAAGATCCAACTCACTTCCAGTTGATCAATGATGGACAGAAATAACTACACCCAGAGAAGGAACACTGGGAAGTAAATGTAAATTGTTAGCACTACTGTCTATCTACCCAGGTTACTTATACCTTAGGAAGCTAATAATTAATGTGCAACAAGAAAAAGGTATTTACACACATATATTGTATCTAGGTTATATTGTAACACATGTAAAATGTATGGGATTACCTGCCATTGGGGGGAGGGAGTGGAGGGAGGGAGGGGATAATTTGGAAAAATGAATTAAAAAAAAAAAAAAAAAGATAGTCACATGAATAAGAAAAGGGAAAACCTGCACTAAGACAAAACATTTAAAGCTTTTAAATTAAAAAAAAATTATAATCATAATAGAGTTATTCAAACACATGCAATTTTACTTTTCAATATCTTGAAAAGAATTTCAGTTACAATGTTATAAAAAAATTTCATGAGGCAGCTAGATGGTCCAGTGGATAGAGTACTGGCCCTGAAATCAGAAGGACCTCAATTCAAGTTAGGCCTCAGACACTTAATACTTCTCAACTGTATGTCATGGGCAAGTCACTTAACCCTAGTTGCCTCAGCCAAGAAAAAAAATTCATTTGAACACAAGTATACCATAAAATAACTTTTTTTTTTTTTTTTTTTTTTAAATAAGTCAAAGTCATGTGTCATTGATGTATTGATTATATATCTTCTCTGGGTGGGGAGGGGACTACAAAGAAAGAGAGTGAAACTTAGAAGTTAAAAAAAAAATTAAAATTAAAAAAAAAGGGGGGAGTGAAAGGAATGAGAGCCTGTGTTGTAAGAATAAGAGGCTAGTGAAAAATTTAAATAACCAAATTATAATATTGTCTTATCTGAATTGGTTGGAGGAGAGAACTTTATATACACACACAAAATACACATACACATACATACACACACACACACACACACACACACACGCATACACCCATAATGTTAAGATAAACAAAAGTGAATAAAAGTAAATTAAGGGAATGATTAATCATAAGTAAAATAAATAAAGACTGTATAAGAATGTAACTTATGTAAATCTTTCAAAGTTAGAAATTCTGATTAGTGTAATCAAGTGTGATTTTTTTTTTATAAATTTTTTTGACAGTATATATGCATGAGTAATTTTTTTTTTATAACATTATCCCTTGTATTCATTTTTCCAAATTATCCCCTCCCTCCCTCCCTCTACTCCCTCCCCTAGATGACAGGCAATCCTATACATTTTACATGTGTTACAATATAACCTAGATACAATATATGTGTGTAAATCCCATTTTCTTGTTGCACATTAAGTATTAGATTCCAAAGGTGTAAGTAACCTGGGTAGATAGACAGTAGTGCTAACAATTTACATTCACTTCCCAGTGTTCCTTCTCTGGGTGTGTTGTTTCTGTCCATCATTGATCAACTGGAAGTGAGTTGGATCTTCTTTATGTTGAAGATATCCACTTCCATCAGAATACATCTTCATACAACATTGAAATGTACAGCGATCTTCTGGTTCTATTCATTTCACTCAGCATCAGTTGATGTAAGTCTCTCCAAGCCTCTCTGCTTGGTCATTCCTCCTGCTGGTCATTTCTTACAGAGCAATAATATTCCATAACCTTCATATACCATAATTTACCCAACCATTCTCCAATTGATGGACATCCATTCATCTTCAAGTTTCTAGCCACTACAAAAAGAGTTGCCACAAACATTTTGGCACACACAGATCCCTTTCCCCTCCTCAGTATTTCTTTGGGATATAAGCCCAATAGCAGCAATGCTGGGTCAAAGGGTATGCACAGTTTGACAACTTTTTGGGCATAGTTCCAAATTGCTCTCCAGAATGGCTGGATTCTTTCACAACTCCACCAACAATGTATCAGTGTCCCAGTTTTCCCACATCCCCTCCAACATTCATCATTATTTATTCCTGTCATCTTAGCCAATCTGACAGGTGTGTAGTGGTATCTCAGAGTTATCTTAATTTGCATTTCTCTGATCAGTAGTGATTTGGAACACTCTTTCATATGAGTGGATATAATTTCAATTTCATCATTTGAGAATTATCTGTTCATATCCTTTGACCATTTATCAATTGGAGAATGGTTTGATTTCTTATAAATTAGGGTCAGTTCTCCAAAATATATAGAGAACTGACCCTACTTTATAAGTGTGATTCTTAAAAACTTAAAATAAAACATGCTATCTGTCTCTTTATAAGAATGTAGAATGAAACTTGAGTGGGAGAGAAAGGAGGGGGGTAGGTATAACCAATGTGGAAATTTGTTTTCCTTGGCTCTACCAGTTTGTAATGGGAATTTTATTATTTCTCATTTGTGAGAGAGGTACTTTTTTTGATAATAGGAAAAATTAATTTAAATACTATATAGAAAGAAAAGGGCCTAAGACAGAGAATTGGGGGAATCCTTGTTTAGCAGGTATGACTTGAATGGAAATCCAGGGAAGAGACAAAAATGAATGGTCATAGAGGTAGGAAAAGCAGAAGAATAGTGTTGCTAAAACCTAGAAAGAGATTATCCAGGCAGTACTGCTTGTCAGAGTCTCCAATATGTATGGTCAAAAAGGATGAAGACTGAGAAAAAGGTAGTAGATTTTGGTCAAGATTTGTCTGCCTATGATCATCTACTTACTGTATTAGATAAGAATGTTGGGTCTTAAGCTATGTGACACCTCCCTCTGTTTACTTCAGTTTCCTGAGCTGGAGAAGGAAGATAACACTAAATGAAATCACAAAAAGTTGGACACAACTGTAATGCATAATAATAACAAAAAAATTACTATATGTATAAGGAGTTTGGGTGGAGGAGTATATTATGGGAAATTAAGGTGAAGAATTAGAAATTTAGGATATTTGAAAGAATGTTAATATATTGAAATTATTAATGTGAGGAAGGAGTTGGAGAAGAGAGAGTTATCCAGGCACTGAACCACTTAAGGAAGAAAAGATTGTCTTGGAAGGCAGCAGAATTTTGATTGATAAATAGGGATAAATTTGCCAAACTGGCAACCTTACTATTCCTCATACATAGCATTCATCTCCCATTTTTCTTCCATTGTCCAAACTTAGCTCACTCTTGAAATAATATGCTCTTCTATAATAGTTTTTAAAATGTGAATTTATTCCAACATGGTTTTTATAAAATAATTTATCATAATGCAAATTCACCTTTGCTTATGTATGATTTTGTCATGGTGCAGAAGAGAACTGCAATAGTGGCTGGATATTCATGGAGGTGGAAGTGAATTTGACAAGAGGAGAAGGGTGGGAAAGAGGAAGTAGAGATACAGTGGCTCCAACTGGGATCAAGTGCTGCTAAGGTCATCTTAGGACATCCAGGACTGAGTGATAGTTACTGGTGGGTAGGGGTCATTTAACTAACTCAGGAAATGGTGATGATTGAGAGTTGGGGCCTGCAGAGTGGTAAAGAATACACCCAACAAATGATTTCTCCTGTGGCTTCTCTGGCCCAGACACACCTCGGGAGAAGGCAGCACCTCTTTGAAGTATGTATCATAGCGGGTGTTATTACTCATGTTGGGACTTCAGTGGCTGCCCACTTCCAGCTTCAGGTTTTTGTTAAGGTAAAGTGCCATATTGAGCTGTGTCTACTCACTAATAGCCCCAGGATATCACCACTATTTATTGAAGATTTTTTAATTAACAACTTAATATAAATAAAATTTTCACCATTGTTACTACATTGCTATCCTTTTTGGTCACTAACAGAGGTTTTGAGTATCCCTAATCCCACACCCCCCATAAACCACCTGGTTTTTATTCCATGGTATTACATAGCCTTGAGGTTTTTAGGAATGAATATTTCATGTTATAGCATAACTGTCTCCACTCCATACTTACTACTTAATAGAATCCCTAATTTTTTTCTTGCTCAAGCAAGTTTCCATCTTACATGAAACCTTTTCTGATTCTCGTTGCCCCCAGTTACTAGTGTCTACCTCATATAAAATTACTCATTATTATATGTTCATATGAACATTATTGTATATTCATATGTATTGTATGTTCAATATTGAGTTTTTTGAGGGCAGATGTTTTTATTTTTGTCTTTGTATCTCTAACAAGGTAGAATGGTGCTAAATAAATTTTTATTGATTGTGCAATGATTTGAATTATCCAAAAATGAAATGTTTTGCCTTAAATGGAACAAGCAAAGACTGGATTACTATTTGTCAGCTAAGCTGTAGATGGAGTGTTTTTTTTTTTCCAGACAAAGTTCTTTCTTTGATTCTAGGTCAACCAGGTAGAAATGAGCTGAGCCAGTATCCAAACCCAGATCCTGACTTCAATACATTATTTCCAGTATTTTATGGGTTATGTGTGTATAAATGTTTCCCCACAAGAGAATAAAGCAAGGATTGTTTTTTCTTTTGGATTTGCAACTCTTAACAGTGCCTTGAACACAACAGGTGTTTAATAATTTTTTATTAAACTGAATCAAATTCACAGTCACTCTTTGAGGGTTTGTTCTAGCCAAGAGAGTTGTCTATAGGACACTCTTGTATGGGGTGTTTTGAACAAAAGGATCTGTTTAATACTTCTACTCTGTGCTATTAAGATTTAAAGATAGACCTGCATAGGAGAATTGCATTATCAGAAATTCAAGCCACGAAAAAAACTCTGGCACCTCTGTTCTTTGTTTTTAACTTATGATTATCTGGACCGAGATTTTCTTAGGAATTCAAACAAAGGCTGCCATTTTGGCAAAAGGCAGAGATATTTCTTTAGTTCTAATACTTTCTATCTCTGCTTACATTTTCCCCTTTGAAAAAAGGCTGAGATCTAATTAACAGAATGATAGATTCTACTTGGATTAAAATTTTTACATAGCATCTTGAATTCACACTTTTGGGGCAAAGGCTAATCAAGCACAATGCTTAGAAATCTCCAAGGGCAAATAAGCAGTAGTAGCACATGCTTCCTAGGGAAGCAAGGAACCTCCTCTTTGCTCTTTCCTTCCTGCCTCATTTTTGCTTCTGGCTCTACCCTCCGCCTTCCCACTCCAACCCCTTCCATTCTCTGATCCCCACCAAGGAGCATCCTTAACAAGTCAAAAGGGGGAATCTGGGAATTTAGCTTTTAAGCTAACATGCCACCACCTCAATTTAGATAAGAATATTTAAGCATATAAAACTTCCCATCTACAGCCTTCCTGAGAATTGAGTTTTAATAAATCTCATTTGGGACACCAAAGTTTTTTTGATTTTTTTTTTTTTTTTTTGCATTCTTTTCCCTAATGGAGAAATTCAAATTACTACAAAAATCATTCATTCTGGAAAAGCCCATCAGCTAAATATAAGAAAACAGAAAGGGGGGCAGCTAAGTGGCGCAGTGGATAGAGCATCAACCCTGAATTCGGGAAGACCTGAGTTCAAATGCGGCCTCAGACACTTAACACTTCCTAGCTGTGTGGCCCTGGGCAAGTCACTTAACCACAGCCTCAGCAAGACAACAACAAAAACTGAAAGGGATAGGTAAAAATGACCTCACCTGGGCAATTTTGCGGCCATTTTGTTTTTCTCTCCTATCAATCCCCTATCAATTTGTCAGAAAGGTGGAAACAGGCCAGACTCTGGCACCCATGTTGGGGAAACCTTCAGCAGCCGGGACTTTGGAAGCCTTTCCCTTCGACGCCATCGTGCCATTGTGGATGTTACTCACTATTCGTTCCAGCTCAACTGGCCTCTAAACTGTCCCACGAACTAAGGACACCCTTCCCTTGAGGGCGGTTTGCACATGTTGTCATCTCCCAAAGGAAGGCCTACCTTTTTTCTTCCTTCCGGCCATTTGTGCTTTCATCCAGTGGGACCATGGGTGGAGTGGGTAATAGGAGAAAAGACTCGTGATTAGCCGGTAAGTACGGACTTTTATGCCTGGAAGGTAAGTTTACATCTGGAAGCTGAAGATGAGAAATCGGCTTCCCAAGATTCACCGATATAATGTCCCTTCACTCAGGGCTCTTTTCTAAGGCCCACGTTAATGGGCCTTAAAGGCACTGTGATGATAATGAACAAAGTAACAAATTCCGGGTTTCTATTTCCTAAAAGTCCCAACTGCACTCACTACCTGTACAGCTCTTTGCACAGGACTTAAATCGTTACCTTGGGGGCGACGGACGCACCCCGAGGGTGTAAAACGACTGGGTCGGCGAGCGGGTCCGAGTGAGATGGAGGGGTCGAGGGGGCGGTGCGAGGTTCGTCTGGTCTCTTCCCCTGACCCGCCCCTTCCCCGGGCCCGCCCCTCCGCTCCCGCCACTCACCGAGCGAAGAGGGCGGCGTCAGAGCCCGAGCGCGGGAATCCCGCCGGCGGCGGCGGTAAAGAAGTTTTGCGTCTTGCGTCGGCCGAACCTGAGAGCCTTTCTTCTTCCCAGTTCCCCTGGAGGCAGGACTGAGACGTGGAAAAAGGAGATCTGAGGTTTGTTTGGCCAGAATGCTGGGAGTGGGGAGGTGGGTTCGGGGATGGGGAGATTTGGGTCCCGCTGCCCCGAATCGGGGGGACTTGGCGGGAGGAGGGTCTTTGCGACCTGCAGAGGCAGAGAACGACTGCTGGCACCTGAGTAGATGGCACTTCGGGAGATAGCCGCTGTTGCAATTCATATGCGGGATCAGTGTTTCCTAAAGCCTGAGGCTCCCTCCTCCCGACCCCAGACTCCCGGGGAGAAATCGCAGTTCCCCCCAGTTCTCGTTTCTGTTCCCCCGCTCGCTACTCCGCGCCCTAGCTGGGGCCCTTGCGTCCCTCTTCCGGTCTCCGCCCCCTCCAATCCCACCGGAGTAGTCGGGACGCGAGAGGGCGAGCGGTTCAGTCCGGGCCGTACCTCCCGTGGGCCTGGTTTGGGGGCGGAGAGTGGGAGCCTCGGGATCGCCGGGTGTGCGCGCCTCTGCTCTGGGCCGGGATGACAGCGGAGCCGGCGCGCCTTCTCCGGAAACTTGCGCGAGTAACTGCGCTGATGTTCTCTGTCCTTAGGGACAGAGCTCGCGCCTAGAACGTGAGGTTGGAAGGGAGAATGAAGGTCATCACTTGTGAGATAGCCTGGCACAACAAAGAACCGGTGTACAGCCTGGACTTCCAGCATGGGACTGATGGGAAAATCCATAGGTTGGCTTCTTCGGGAGTAGACACAGCCGTGCGGGTGAGTTCAATGTTTGCAGAAAAAAATAGAAAGGAGCAACTACGGACTCCTCTTTTAGCTAAACTCCTCTCTTAAAGCTAATGTTGGGGGGAAAACTATGTAGGAGGCTCAGATCGGGGAACCGTTCTTGATCTGTGGAAAGAACTTTGACTGGGAAGTCAGGAGGTTCTGGATCTAGCCCCACATTGTTTTTCTGGATTAGGGAAGGACAAGAAATGAAAGCGTCTGTGAGGTCTTTTCCAACCCATATATATTTGCATGGCTCAGAATGACCAACCAACAGAGGTTGAAAGAAAAAGGTTGCTTTTTTATTTTTCCAGTTGTACTCTAGCAGTAGTTCATTTAGTACAAATTATTTTAAAATTTTCAGATTTGTTTATTAGGAAACGAAGTTACTTTAAGGAAAAAGTAAATAGTTAAGGTGAATAGAGTGTTGGGCTTGAAATCAGAAAGACCTAACAAACTAAGTCTCTTGACATTGTGTGTTGAGGGGAGGAAGGGGTGGGTAGGTGAGTGGGCGGGCGGGTGCTGTGAGCCAGTCATTTGACTTCTCTCATCTCATCAAATCAGATTAAAAAAAAAAAAAAAAAGCTTTAAACCAGGGCCTGATTCTTAGTGGGTGCTATATACATGCATATTCCCTTCTCTGATTTCTTCTATACAATGGACTTAATATAAATTGTGAGATCTGCCTCACGAGATTGTAAGGAACAAGTGAAATGATGCCAATGGGTTTACTTTTTGGGTTTGGGACTGTGATTATATTAGTTGTAGAGGCCTTTCCCTCAAATCGTCTACCTGCTAAGTAACTAATCTTAGACACCTGACATTTATATATCACAGGTGAGACTGAACACAGGACTTCCTGTCTCTGCCTCACTGCTAATTATTATTTTTAGGTGATTATTTAGAATTAGAATGTAGTTGATTCCCTGGCTCAGTCAGTTATTCTGAAACCCAAGTTCATTATGAGGCCAATGATGCCGACTATCTCACAATTGTGTTTTGAGGACCAAGGAAAATAGCATTTTTTTTTGGCAAGGTAATTGGGGTGGTTACTTGACCAGTCACACAGCTAGTGTTAAGTATCTGAAATCAGGTCCTCCTGACCAGGACTAGTGCTCTCTATCCACTGTGCCATCTAGCTGCTCTAGAAATAACATTTCTGAAAGTCATTTTTAATCATAATAATCTAAAAGATCAGTGATGTCTATCTCCAAGTTGTACAAATTCTTACCTGCCTGTCTTATCTAATTCTTGTCCTTGTTTTATCCTAAATTCAACAGAAGAGCTCCACTTGTGGTGGTTACAAAGATCTTCTAATGTTTTTGATTTTTGCATGATATCTATGGAATATATGCCCTGATAAGTGTCTTTTTAAAATTTATTATATATCACACAATAAAAGCTATTTTTATTTCAAAGGGGCCTTTATTTTATACTTTAAAAAAATTGTTTTGTTTTTTATGCTTATTTGCTTCTGTCATTGGATTAATAATGATGCTTTTTTTTTTTTTTTTTTTTTTGTAAACAGATCTGGAAAGTAGAAAAAGGACCAGATGGAAAAGCCATTGTAGAATTTTTGTCCAATCTTGCTCGACATACCAAAGCAGTGAATGTTGTTCGGTTTTCTCCTAATGGTGAAATCTTAGCATCTGGGGGAGATGGTGAGTTATATTTGATGTTATATTTAGTATATATTTCTAGAAGGTATCTTCAAGCCTCACGTAAAAAGAGGAAATGTGTTTTGGGTTGGGAAAGAGCTTTTTAAAAATTCAACGATTCCATTTAGCATATATAATGACATGTAATAGGTGTTTATGCCTTTGTTTTAGATGATATGATACAAAAATGAAAAATGATAGAACTTCTTTTGAAGAAAAATACAATTTAATGGGGAAAATAGTACATACTAGAGACTTTGGTTCCTTGGAACTATCAATTGTCTGATCTTCTGATACAAGGTAGAATGTAATAGGTACAAAGGGGAGGTACTTTCATTTGGAAGGATGATGAAAAAGATAGCATCTGATCTAGGGTTTTTTTTTTCCTTAGTATTTTTATTTTCAAATATTTTTTCAAATATTTTTTGTAAGTTTTCAAATATTCATTTTTTTGTAAGATTTCTTTTCCCCTCCTTTTCTTTACATCCTCCCTCCCTCAGAGAGCAAGCAACTTGATATACACACTTTCTCTCTCTCTCTCTCTCTCTCTCTGTATATACACCCACACACACAATACTTTTAAATATATTTCCAAATCTGTCATTGCAAATAAAAGCAAAAGGGGAAAACTTACAAGAAAGAAAAGGCAAGCAAACAATCAAAAAGACAAAAATGTAATCTTCTATCCACATTCATTCTCCAGAGTTTTCTCTCTAGATACAGATGGCATTTTCCATCCCAAGTTATTGGAATTGTCTTGGTTCACCATTCTGCTGACAAGATCTAAATTTACCATAGTTGAACATCACATAATCTTTCTGTTGTTGTGTTCTTTTAATTCTGCTCACTTCACTCAGTATCAGTAAGTTTTTCTAAGCTTTTCTGAAGTCAGCCTGCTCATGATCATTTTAGAAAATAATATTATATTACATTCATATACCATAGCTTATTCAGCTATTCCCCAATTGATAGGCATCCACTCTGTTTCTAATTCCTTGCTACTACAAAAATAGCTTATGTGAAACTATTTTGCATATGTGGGTTCTTTTCCCACTATTAAGTTCTCTTTGGTTAGTGACACTGCTGGATCAAAAGGTATCCAGTTTTTTAACTCTTTTGACTTAGTTCTAAATCTAAGTTAGGTCTTAAAATAAAATCTCTGTAGACAGAGATAAGCAGGTATTTTTCAAGTACAGACCTAATGCTTGGAAGTAAGGTTTAGAATGAGTTCAGTTAGTCAATGAACATTTATTAAGTATCTATTGTATTATAGTAAATACCAGAGACAAAAATTTGGAAAGGCAAAAAGTCCCTGCCTTCAAGTCTAATAGGGGAAAGCAGTATACAGGGTTAGGGAAAACATGGCTGGAATACAAAGAACACAAAATGGATATTATGAAATAACCCTGGAAAGGTTGATTGGCTCAAATTTGTAGGGAGCATTAAATGTCCTACTAGAGAGTTTGTATAGCCAGTAGGGAGCCACTGCAAATTTTGGGACCCAACAATGATAAGATTTTTCTAAAATTTTATTTATTTGTTTATTTTATTTTATTTTAGTTTATTTTTTGCTGAGGCAATTGGGGTTAAGTGACTTGCCCAGGGTCACATGGCTAGGGAAAAAATTTAAATTACTTTTAAAAAATGACCTAAGAAATTTTGTGAAAATTAGATAGAAGATGTATAAGACTGACAGCAATGAGATAACTTTGGAGATTTTTATAGTAATTCAGCCAAGAACTAGCATGGGTATAATGAGGTTGAGTTAGTATAGTAGCAGATAAGAGAGATATAGTATAAATAAAAGTGAGAGGACTTGACAACTAATTCTATGTATATATTTGAAGGTGAGGATTTAAACCCATTTTGAATCTTAAACTAGTCATGTTTTCCTGGGCCATCAAAAGACTGAAATTGATAGCTGAAAGGATCCAGATGTATTTTGGAGTGGCTCTTGATCTTGGAATGGGAGATAGATATTGTTTGTCACGCTTTTGAAATCTATAGATACCCATTCTAAATAATGAGAAAGTGATGAATATATAGTTTCCTAATAAGAATTAAACTCCTTGTCTTGGCAAGATAGAAATGGTTTAATATCTTTATCCCTTTATCCCTTGAGTTGAACTTTTTCTACTTTGATAACAAATTGATTTGTATTTTCTGTGTATGCTTAATAGGAATAAAGAGTTTGAAGGAAAATTAAAGTATTTTTATCTTTTCTTTCCACTAAAGTATCTAAAAGCTGTTTCCAAAATAATTTGTAGTAATAATATGTAGGTTGAATAACAGAGGTGCCTAGAGTTCTGGACTTGGAAATCAGAGAGACTTAATTAAATTCATATGATCCATGTGATCTGAAGCAACTTTTTTGGGCTTTTGACAACTTAACATGATTTTTACATAGTTTAGGATACTGTTTGTTTTGTGCATTGGATTTACTTTCTGGGAGTTCCCTAATGAAATATGGTTTGTTTTTTTTTATTTTTATTTTATTTTATTTCCCTGAGACTAGGGTTAAGTGACTGGCCCAAGGTCACACAGCTAGGAAGTGTCTGAGACCAGATTTGAACTCAGGACCTCCTGAATTCAGGGCTGGTGCTCTATCCACTGTGCCACCTCGCTGCTCCCTGAAATATGGTTTATAATCAAATTAAATACCCCACAGATGCTGCCATTTTGTTGTGGAAGGTTAATGATAACAAGGAGCCAGAACAAATTGCATTTCAGGATGAAGATGAAGAACAACTGAATAAGGAGAATTGGGCTGTCATTAAAACATTAAGGTAACTTTATGATATATTACAGAGATATCTTTTTAAATATTTCAACATAATACATATTTTGATAAATATAAATTTGCTTTAAACATTTATTTAGATCATGAAGGATAAGTTTTTGAAAAATTTTTTAAGAAATTAAAATGTCCTAGTACAAAATTGAGTTAAATTTGCTTGCTTTTTAAGTGACATTTTCTTTTAATGTAATTGACTGTAGCTATGTGTGAATAGGTAGTCTCTAATCCAATAGGATTTTGTTTAAAGAAATTTTATTCTGTACTTCTGGCCAAGATGGTGGAGAGGACACACACATCTATTTAAACTCCGTCTTTTCTCTCAGAATAATTTATTTCATGACAAGCCTTGGAATTAGTGCTTGATTAAAAAAAAAATCACACATAATTACCAACAGAAGATATCCTTGAAATTCGCCAGAAAAGGCTGTTTTTGCTCGTAGATGGGGATGGTTAGATTGGGCAGACTGTAGGTAGGCAGTGGCAGCACAGCAGACAGTGAGAATAAGACAGGCAACTCACACTGAGCAGACTGGAGGGGAGTGGGGTGTGATCTCAGCCATTTCTGTGGGGAGAACTTTACCAGTCTGGCTACTTTGCCTTGGCAGCAAGCCAGTAGATGAGCAGAGAAGCTCTAACACTGGGGATAAAGACTTATAACCCCTAAAAGTTAGGGTATCTCGTGACCTGGCCACATCCACACCCGGCCACTCAGCTTGCTCTCAGAGCTGAGTGCAGATGCAGCACAGCCATTGCTGTCCTGCTAGTGCCTCATTGCTGCCCTTGCAGTCTGTAGAGAAAGCTCAGTAATACCATTCAGCCCACCCCCACCCCCTTCCCCCTCCCCCCCAAAAAAAAGCAGACTGCATTTTTTTTTTTTTTTTTTTTAATTCTTTGACAAAATGAGCAAAAATTTTAAATTGACTTTAACTATTGATAGCTTCTGTATGGATAGAGAGCAGACTTTAAACCCTGAGGAGACTAAAGACAGACTCTCTCCAGATGAATCCTTAAAGGGGGATATGATCTGGTCCTCAACACACAAGACTCTAATAGAAGAAATTAAAAATGCTCTCATAAGAGAGCTAGAAGAAAAATAGGAAAAGGAAAGGGAAGCTTGGCAAGAGAGTCTAGATAAGTCATCCCACTCATTTAAAGAAAAAGTGGATAAAGAAATCAAATCCTTGAAAAACAATTAGTGAACTGGAAAAAGAAAATAGCTCTCTAAAAAATAAAATTGGCGAAATGGAAAAAAATTCCATTTTTTTGTTCCATAGAACAAAACAACTCACTTAAAAACTCAATTGGACAATTCAAAAAAGATATTAAAAAATTGAGTGAAGAAAATAATTCATTAAAAATTAGAATCAAACAAATGGAAATGAATGACTCAAGGAGACACCAAGAATCATTCAAACAAAACCAAAAAAATGAAATAATGGAAAAAAATGTCAAATGCCTTCTTGGGAAAACAACACACCTGGAAAATAGAACTAGGAGAGATAATCTGAGAATTATTGGACTTCCTGAAAAATATGATGAAAGAAAGAGCCTGGACACTATTTTCCAGAAAATTATCAAAGAGAATTTCCCAGATGTTATAGAAACAGAGGGTAAAGTAGACATTGAAAGAATTCATCAATCACCTACTGAAAGGGACCCTAAAAATCAAAACTCCAAGACGAAGGAAAAAATACTGCAAGCTGCTAGAAAAAATCAATTCAAATATAGAGAAGCCACAATAAGGATTACTCAGGATCTAGCAGCATCCACATTAAAGGATCGACGGGCCTGGAATCTGATATTCTGAAAGGCTAAGAAATTTAGTATGCAGCCAAAAGTAACTTATCCAGACAAAGAGAGCGTTTTTTCCAGGGAAGAAGATGGACATTCAGTGAAATAAGTGAATTTCATTTATTTCTGATGAAAAAACCGGAACTAAACAAAAAGTTTGATCTCCAAATATAGAACTCAAGAGAAACCTAAAAGGTAAAAAGAAATCTCGGAAATATATTTCTGCTATGAAAATATATAAAGAATACATGTATACTTTGTTCTAGAAACTAGAGATGGAAAGGAAATTGTACCAGGAAAAAGATTGGGGGTACTACATCTCACTAAGAGGCAAAGGAAACCTATAATATCTGAGAGAAAGAATGGAGGGGAATGAACATAATGTGTTTCTTACTCTCGTCAGAATTGGCTTAAAGAGAAAAATATTAGAGATATTTGATTTATGGTGAAACTTCTCCCACTTCATTGAAAAGTGGGAGGGGAAAAGTGAAAAGTGAAAGGGTAATCTAAGAGGAAGGGAATACAGAAATTGTGAGGAAAAGGGGTAAGATGGGGGGAGGAACTCTAAGGTGGGGGAAGGATACTAAAAACGGAGGGTTGTAAGAAGCAAGTGGTGCTCACAAGTTTAATACTGGGGAGGGAGGTAAGGAGGAAGGAAAAGAAAAAAGCATAAGCAGGGGGGTTAACAAGATGGCGGTTAGCAGACTGGATTAAAAGCCTGAATCCTACAATATGTTGTTTACAGGAAACACACTTGGAGCAGGGTGATACAGAGTAAAAGGAAAAGGTTGGAGTAGACCCTACTGTGCTTCAGGTGAAGTCAAAAAAAGCAGGGATAGCCATCCTGATTTCAGATCAAGCAAAAGCAAAAATTGATCTAATTTAAAAAGATAAGGAAGGGCACTATATCTTGCTAAAAGGGTAGCCTAGATAATGAAGCAAGATCAATATTAAACATATGTACCAAGTAGTGTAGCATCCAAATCCTTTTTTTTTTTTTTTTTTTTTTTTTAATTTTAATAGTTTTTATTTACCAGATATATGCATGGGTAATTTTCAACATTGACAATTGCCAAACCTTTTGTTCTAATTTTTCCCCTCCTTCCCTTCCCCCCATGGCAGGTTGACCAATGCATGTTAAATATGTTAAAGTATAAATTAAATACAATATATGTATATAGGTCCAAACAGTTGTTTTGCTATACAAAAAGAATCAGACTTTGAAATAGTGTACAATTAGCCTGTGAAGGAAATCCAAAATGCAGGAGGACAGAATTAGAAGAATTGGGAATTCTATGTAGTGGTTCATAGTCATCTCCTAGAGTTCTCTTGCTGGGTGTAGCTGGTTCAGTTCATTACTGCTCTATTAGAACTGATTTGGTTCATCTCATTGTTGAAAATGGCCACTTCCATCAGAATTGATCATCATATAGTATTGTTGTTGAAGTATACAATTATCTCCTGGTCTTAGCATCTAAATTCTTAAAATAGAAGTTAAGAGAGCTGCAAGAAGAAATAAATAGCAAAACTATAATAGTGGGAGATCTCAACCTTGCACTCTTAGAATTAGATAAATCAAATCACAAAATAAATAAGAAATCAAAGAGGTAAATAGAATACTAGAAAAGTTAAGTATGATAGATCTTTTGAGAAAACTAAATGGAGACAGAAAGGAATACACATTCTTCTCAGTTCATGGAACCTATACAAAAATTGACCATATATTAGGACAAATGCAGTAAGGCAGAAATAGTAAATGCATCCTTTTCAGACCACAATGCAATTAAAATTACATTTAATAAAAAGCCAGGGGAAAATAGAGCAAAAAATAATTGGAAACTAAATAATCTCATACTAAAGAGTGATTGGGTGAAGCAGGAAATCATAGACATAATTAATAACTTCACCCAAGAAAATGACAATAATAAGACGTCATACCAAAATGTGTGGTTTGCAGCCAAAGCAGAAATAAGGGGAAATTTTATATCTCTAGAGGCCTACTTACATAAAATAGAGAAAGAGAGGGTCAATGAATTGGGCTTGCAACTAAAAATGCTAGAAAAGGAACAAATTAAAAATCTCCAGTCAAACACTAAACTTGAAATTCTAAAAATAAAAGGAAAGATTAATAAAATTGAAAATTAAAAAATTATTGAATTAATTAATAAAACTGAGTTGGTTCAATATTAGGAAAACTGTTAGCATAATTGACTATATCAATAACCAAATTAACAAAAACCGTATGATTATCTCAATAGATGCAGAAAAAGCATTTGATAAAATCCAACATCCATCCTAATAAAAATACTTGAGAGGATAGGAATAAATGGACTTTTCCTTAAAATTGTCAGGAGCATATATTTAAAACTGTCAGTAAGCATCATATGTAATGGGGATAAGTAAGATCAGGAATGAAACAAGGTTGCCCACTATCACCATTATTATTCAATATTGTATTAGAAATTCTAGCCTCAGCAATAAGAGTCGAGAAAGAGATTAAAGGAATTAGAGTAGGTAATGAGGAAACCAAATTATTACTCTTTGCAGATGATATGAGAACCCAAGAGATTCTACTAAAAAGCTATTAGAAATAATTCACAACTTTAACAAAGTTGCAGGATACAAAATAAATCCACAGAAATCCTCAGCATTTTTATACATCACCAACAAAATCCAACAGCAAGAGATACAAAGAGAAATTCCGTTCAAAATAACTGTCAATAGCTTAAAATATTTGGGAATCTACCAAAGGAAAGTCAGGAATTATATGAGCAAAATTACAAAACACTTTCCATAAAATAAAGTCAGATTTAAATAATTGGAAAAATATTAAGTGCTCCTGGATGGGCTGAGCGAATATAATAAAGATGACAGTATTCCCTAAACTAATCTATTTATTTAGTGCTATACCAATCAGACTCCCAAGAAACTACTTTTAATGACCTAGAAAAAACAACAAAATTCATATGGAAGAACAAAAGGTCGAGAATTTCAAGGGAATTAATGAAAAAAAAAATCAAATGAAGGTGGCCTAGCTATACCTGATCTAAAACTATATTATAAAGCAGCAGTCACGAAAATCATTTGGTATTGGCTAAGAAATAGATTAGTTCATCAGTGGAATAGGTTAGGTTCACAGGACAAAATAGTCAATAACCATAGCAATCTAGTGTTTGACAAACTCAAAGATTCCAACTTCTGGGGGGAAAAAAAACTGCTGGGAAAACAAGAAATTAGTATGGCAGAAATTAGGCATGGACCTACACTTAACACTATACACCTAGGTAAGGTCAAAATGGATTCATGATCTAGGCATAAAGAATGAGATTATAAGTAAATTAGAGGAACATAGGATAGTTTACCTCTCAGACTTGTGGAGGAGGAAGGAATTTGTGACCAAAGAAGAACTAGAGATCATTATTGATCACAAAATAGAAAATTTTCTATTTATTATTTATTTTAATCAAATTAAAAAGCCTTTGTACAAAAAAAAAAAAAAACAAAAACAAAACAAAAAACCTAATGCAAAGAAGATTAGAAGGGGAGCAACAAATTGGGAAAACATTTTTACAGATAAAGGTTCTGATAAAGGCCTCATTTCCAAACTATATAGAGAATTGACTCTAATTTATAAGAAACCAAGCCAATCTCCAATTGATAAATGGTCAAAGAATATGAACAATTTTCAGATGATGAAATTGAAACTATTTCCACTGATACGAAAGTGTTCCAAATCACAATTGATAAGAGAAATGCAAATTAAGACAACTCTGAGATACCACTACACACCTGTCAGATTGGCTAAGATGACAGGAACAAATAATGATGAATATTTGGAGGGGCTGTGGGAAAACTGGGACACTGATGCATTGTTGGTGGAATTGTAAACAAATCCAACCATTCTGGAGAGCAATCTGGAATTATGCTCAAAAACTTATCAAACTGTGCATACCCTTTGATCCAGCAGTATTTCTACTAGGCTTATATTCCAAAGAGATACTAAAGAAAGGAAAGGGATCTATCTATATGTGCCAAAATGTTTGTGGCAGCCCTCTTTGTAGTGGCTAGAAACTGGAAAATGAATGGATGCCCATCAATTGGAGAATGGTTGGGTAAATTGTGATATACGAATGTTATGGAATATTATTGTTCTGTAAGAAATGACCAACAGAATATAATACAGAGAGGCTTAGAGAGACTTACAGGAACTGATGCTGAGTGAAATGAGCAAGTCCAGAAGATCATTATATACTTCAACAACAATACTGTATGAGGATGTATTCTGATGGAAGTGGATATCTTCAACAATGAGAAGATCCGATTCAATTCCAATTGATCAATGATGGACAGAATCAGCTATACCCAGAGAAGGAACACTGGGAAATGAGTGTGAACTGTTTGCATTTTTGTTTTTCTTCTCAGGTTATTTTTACCTTCTGAATCCAATTCTTCCTGTGCAAGAAGAGAACTGTTCTTGTTTTGCACACATATATTGTATCTAGGATATACTATAACATATTTAACATGTATAGGACTGCCTGACATCTAGGGGAGGAAGTGGAGGGAGGGAAGGGAAAAGTCGGAACAGAAGTGAGTGCAAGAGATAATGTTGTAAAAAATTACTCATGCATATGTACTGTCAATAAAAAGTTGTAATTTAAAAAAAAAAGAAATTTCTTCTGATGCATTTATAAAACAAAATAGCTTTGTTTAAAACAGTTTACGTTTAAAGAACCACTCTGCTAAGATAACATGCATTTGCATTCCAGGGGGCACTTAGAAGATGTATATGATATTTGCTGGATGACTGATGGAAATTTAATGGCTTCTGCCTCTGTGGATAATACAGCTATTATATGGGATGTTGGCAAAGGTAATTTTAATTGATTTCTTTTGGCATTTTTGTCTTTGGAAAATAAGGTGAATACCAAATAACTACATAAAGTCCATCCTACATGGAAATTAAAAGCACTAAGCAAAAGAAAAACAAAAAACTTTCAGTAGATTTAATCAAATGGTCAACTTTTCAATGATAGGGATAAAATTTTTATTACTTGAAGATGGCAGTTGAACTTGGCAGTAGGTAGTGTATTGGCTTCCTCATTTGGTCACCAGAATGCTTGGTGAGATTGCCAAGAACCCTAAATAACCATCAGTCTTAAAGAGAATCAGATAGAAAGGAATTCAGGGAAGGGTCCTCAACTCCTCACTTGTTATGGGCCAGAACAAGGATTGCTACAAGGTGCTAACTCAGTGGAATTAATAAGACAATGGTTATCTAGTTTAGCATGATGATTAACAGTTCTCTTAAGTGCAGTATGATTGATTTTAATCCTACCACAAATAATGGTTCCCTAGTGATAGAATGATTGGCTTATACTCTGTATACTGTAAATGATCTAAATATAATAAAGCTTATAAGCTGGGACAAATTTATCGAGGAGAAGACAGAGGACTAGAGATGGAAGCTCAAACTCTCAGAGCCAAGAAGAGAGATTCACTCCATCTCACACCACCGTGGTGGCTGGCCTATCCGCTTGCATTTTCTCCACTGGGACCAAGCTAGCCCAGGCCCCAGGCAAGGAGACAATAAAGAACTTGTACTTTAACACCTGGCTATTCTCGTGGTGGTTACTCTAATGAAAAGAAGGCTGCCCCAGAGACTCCAGAAAACCAATCGGAATACTATACTCACTCACTTACCTTACTTATCCACTCAGTTGTCAAATCTTCATATCATCTTTCACTTTCTCTGCAGACCACTGTGGCTCAGTTCATTACTTCAGGACTAGAATATTGTAATAGTCTCCTAATTGGTTCTGTTTTATCTTTCTCCACTGCAACTCAGCCTCTATACAGCTGCCAAAGTTATCTTACTAAAAAGTCAGATCTAGCCATGACATTCCCCTACTCAGTAAACCTCAGAGGCTTTCTGAAATCTCTATGATCAAACAAAATCTTTGGTTGTTATTTAAAGTTCTTCCACTCCATCTCCTTATTGTCTTTCTAATTATTCCCTTCTCTCCTCTAAACACACTATAAAATCCAAT
This sequence comes from Sminthopsis crassicaudata, assembly GCF_048593235.1. NCBI lineage: Eukaryota > Metazoa > Chordata > Mammalia > Dasyuromorphia > Dasyuridae > Sminthopsis > Sminthopsis crassicaudata. The sequence goes on along the minus strand of NC_133619.1, from coordinate 260,096,147 downwards.
TGTACGGGCCAACTTCCTGTTCTGCAGTTTCCCCTTTACTTTCTGCTATTTCTGGGATTTGCTTCCTTTGGACTGCGTCTCTTACCTTCTTCAAGAGGCTGCTTTCTGGTCCCTCAACTCCTGGTGCTTTCTACTCTAAGGCTTCTGTTTTAAGCTATTATGTAACTACTTTGTATCTTTTTTATTACCATATATGTGCATGTTGTATCCCTCATTTTCATATAGATCTTTGAGGTCAGGGACTGTTTTTGCTTTTGCTTTTTTTCCTTAACACTTAGGGCAATGCCTGAATGACTGAGAGATTATTTATTGCAAAGGCAAAAAAAAAAAAAAAAAAAAAAAGATATCAAATATCTTGTTTAAGGAATAGTAAATAGCCCAGCATGGCTGCACTGTAAAGTACATTTAGGAGAGTAATGTATAAAAAGACTGTATTAAAAAAAAAAAAGACTATAAAAATTCTTATGATTGAATTACTGTTCCATCAAAATTCATTGTTCCATCAAATCTCTCTTTAGGATCAAATTATTGTTAAAGAATTTGTTTTTTGTTCTTTGCTCACTCCTGCTTGCAAGATTTGGCTTATTCATGTAATGGTTAATTTCGTGACCAGAATAAACTCACGTTTTCTTCTCCTCTCTTTTTTTTTTTTTTTTTTTTTTTTAAATTTTCTCTAATTACTATTATTTGATTCAAGATAACAGATCCCAAGTATACTAGCTGGAGCCTACTTGTCTTCTCAGGTCTTTCCAACCTTCTTAATCCTGTCTGTTCCTTACTTTTCTGGACTTTTCAACACACTTAGTGGCTCAAAGCTGAACCTCCCAGGACAGTGATACATCTTTCCTTTAAAAGGAAAAACTCAAAAAATCCCCCCTTTGTTTGTTATGAAGTCAAAAGTCCTTATTTAATCATCTCATGGTCCCTAGATAGTTGTTTGATTTATCACTTTGTGACTTTAATCTTTCAGTCTCTTAAAAAAAAAATTTATGCATAAGTGAATGATCTACAATGACCAGTCAGTTCTCTTTCCCCTAACAGATTCTTTTCTTTATTTGGTACTCCCAGCAGTCCTTTTCTTGGAAAAACTTGTTTCTTCACCTTAGAATTTTATCTTTAGGGAGCAGCTAGGTGGCGCAGTGGATAGAGCACCAGCCTTCAGGAGGACCTGAGTTCAAATATGGTCTCAGACACTTAACACTTCCTAGTTGTGTGACCCTGGGCAAGTCACTTAATCCCAGCCTCAGGGAAAAAAAAAAGAATTTTATCTGTTTTTCTATAAACAAATGTTCCTTTTTCTGCTTCTTTTTGCTATTAAACTCTCCATATCTTCCCAAGTTAAATTTTTTCCCCTGAGGCAATGGGGGTTAAGTGACTTGCCCAGGGTCACACAGCTAAGAAGTGTTAAGTATCTGAGGCCAGATTTGAACTTAGGTCCTCCTGAGTTCAGGACTGGTGCTCTAGCCACTGTGCCACCTAGTTGCCCCCTTCCTAACTTAATTTAATTTTTTTCTTTTTTTTTTTTAATATAAAAACTTTTTCTGCCTCAAGTGATCATAAGGCACAAATGCCTTAGACACAATTTTTTGAACTTTGAAATGAAGTATTTCTCTTTATGTCAATTTCCTAGTAGGATTTAGACAGAAAGAATTCTGGCATTTAAGTATCGGCAAAAGCATGTAATGTTAGTTGTATAATACTTATGGCTTGCTTTACAATTAAAATAATTGTTTGGTATTCTTCTAGACCTTTTTTCCCTTTGGAATATGTAGGTCACAGTAGGGCATTTCATCTACCAATGCTCATCAACTTCTCTTTGTTTAGTATCTAATATGTGAAAAGAATTGTGCTATGCAAGGGAGAAGATATTTGGAAGGGAGAAGTGCTACAAAAATAAATTAGGTAGGGTTCCTACCCCAAAAGTCTTGTGTTCTAATTGGAGAGAAAATACATAAACACAAGAAATTAAATAATATAACACATAAATGACAGTTTAATAACAATATACCAAGTATCACAGCCAGAAGAACTAGGTTAGTTTGCAAATGAACATTGCAAAGTATTAATTAGTAATTTGTCATTTAAACTTGAATAGAAGTTTTATATTATTCTGTGTGTTTTTCTAGGACAAAAAGTTTCCATATTTAATGAGCACAAGAGTTATGTGCAAGGAGTTACCTGGGATCCCTTGGGTCAATATATTGCTACTCTGAGCTGTGACAGGTGAGTTATTAATGCTTTAGCAGTCCTCTCTTTCTGCACTTTCTTGCTATTTGTAGTGACATTTAATGTTGAGTGAAAGCCATGTGCCTTGTATTTGGATGTTAATAACAATATTTTACCTGTATTAATCTTGTATAGTTTTAATGGTTCTATTATTTTACCTTTTTCTTTTACTTTAGATTTTCTAAAGAATCAGATGTTAACATTTTCCATTCATTATAAAACATATTTGAGTACATTTTACATAGTAAGAACTCAATGAATATTTGTTGGATAACTTAAACAGGTGTAATTTCCTGTTTTTAAATGCTTTTGAACATTATGATAAGAGGCATTTTAAAATATGACATTATAAAATAGGATATTTTGGAACAATTCTAAGCATTTTACTTTTTTTTTTGTAGTCGACTTATATATAAAGTCAACTTTATAAAGTCTTCCAGTGATAAAGATCAGAACCCATTTATACCTTCTCAACTTATTAATATTGTCCTGTAAATAATTTGGAAGTTTAGCTCTAGATTTTAGGAATCTTTTTTTAGATCTTTTGATATTTTTTGGATGTCAGTGATCTATGCAGACTATTTATTAGAAATGTAATACTTGTAATTAATGACAAACATGCAAAATAGAGATAGAAATCTTACTTAAATTTTTTAGCATATTACATAGAATTATCACAACATAATGAAAAACAAAGGAAAAATACGGTTTTTTCTTCCGCCTCTTTCAAGTTAACAGTACTTAACAAATACAATCAAATGAGATTGTAATTGTAAACTGAGTGTTACATATTAAGTGCCACATAAAATGTAGCTATTAGTCTTTACTGCTACTTTTACATTTTTTATGTTTAATATAGTTGTGAATGAATGTATTATTCTAGTCCTATATTTTTTTTTTAACCACCTCATGCAAGTTCTTCCACATTTATTTTTGTTTTACATTTCTGTTTCTTACATTACATAACAATAATATTAACATGACGTTAACAGTATGCCATTAATATTAATAGCATTAATACACCAGAATTTATCTAACCATCTTCCAAATTGAGATGTGTTGATTAATTCCAATTTTTAGTTTTCTCTTATGTAAACAATCTCTTTAGTATAATACCTGTTTCCTTACAATCCTGCAAACATTGAATTTTATCACTTTTTGCTAATTTTGCTATTCTTAGTGATCCTAATCATTATCAGGTCCAGCCTTATAGCAAGCAGTCTGATATAAGTTAAATATATGTAATCCATTTAACCCCATTTAGGATTTTTTTTCCACAGAGATACTAGAATCAGTTGCCATTTCCTTCTCCAACTCATTTTACATTTGAAGAACTGAGGCAAACAGGATTAAGTGACAGTGCCACATAGCTAGTGTCAGGACACTCAGGACAATGAGGCTTCCTGATTCCTAACCCAGTGGATGGGTCAGAGGGTGGGAGGATTTTAATACTTAGGAACTTGGGTATGTAGAACGGAAAGAGACAAGCATTTCTTACATTCCTACAATGTGCCGGGCACTATGCCAAGTGCTTTAAAAATATTATCTCATTTGATTCTCTCAATAACCCTGTGGTATTGGTATCATATCACCATTTTACAGTTGAGGAAATAGGCAAACAGAAGTTAAGTGACTTGTCCAGATTTATAGTGAATTGGTTTCCGGGTTTGGATTTGAACTCAGTTATACCTGAATCCAGGCCCAATGCTATATATATAAGTAAGGCTATGAATTATTAGAGTAGCCGATGAGCATATATTCTAATGGGGACAGTTTGAAATATTTGTTAAATTGTTGAGTTCCGTTTACTGGGAGAAGTTACATATGATGGGCTCCTGCAAAGTTGATTAAATCTAAAATTCAGATAGGGATTGACCCTTGTCCATTTTTAGGTAAATAAACAGCAGTTTTCCATATTCAGTCCCCTAAAGATGAATTCCCTCTTTAGCCATTCCTCAGTGGAGGTAAGCAAGAGAGTGATATGTGGTTTTTTTTTGTTGTTTTTTTTTTTAAAGATGGGTTTAGTGATTTTATTTATATTCCATCCCAGTACTCTCACTGCTTAAAATATAAATTAGTAGTATTTGGATGGGACTCATTTACTGACCCTACTCATTTTTTCTTTTGAAAAAATAAGATTATAGCCTTGGGTGCCCTAAAGTGCACTCAGTTTTTGAGGAATAAATATTATATTGCTTGGCTTTTTAATGGTTCTATCTATTAGATACACACACACACACACACACACACACACACACACACACAGTTTTTATATATGTGCGTGCGTGTGTGTGTGTGTGTGTGTATTTGGACATGTACACACTCAAGGTTGTACACTACCCAGTATTGTTTGAAAGCACCAGAACTTTATTCCTTACTGTAATAAACTATTTTTGGGAAGTAGCTACCTAGACTATTCTGGGGGAAAAGGAAATTGTGTGTGTGTGTGTTTTGACAAATAAGAATTCATATGGGGAAAAAGGAAATCCTTTTAGCTGATTTATTGATAATTTCTAATCTCTGAATGAAGTTGAAGTTTGAGTGTTAATTCAGTCCTATAAAAGAAAGAGGCCAGTAACCCCTCAGTAGACTTCTAAAGGAGCCACAATTTGGTACCATCCTTGATTAATCTCCTAGAGAGGGAGAGGTTTTGTTTCATAGGCCAAGGCAAGATCTAAAAAATTCCCAAGTGATCATTCACTATTAAAACAATTTTGGAAAAAACCCTAACAAGAAAGGGTTTTATATAATATAAAATAACTCCTTCATTCAATTCGTAAGCCTTCTGAGTTAAAAACAATTATGATAGGTAGGAACAGTATTGTTAGCATCAGATCCACCAAATAAATGATAATAAAACCTTTAAAATTATTATTGGTCATCATCATAAATCAGTATCAAGAGAACTAAGAAGTTCCCATATCTTCTAACATACAATCTGTCACAGGACCTGAAATGATACTAGGACTGGCCCAGAACCTAGTCAATATCCCTTGAACATGTTCTGTCATGTTTGAACATGGGACATCAAATTTGAACTATCTCATAACTAATTGAAGATGTAAGACTGGAGCTTAGGAGAAAGACTGAAAGTGTCTATATAGATCTAGACTTTTTTTTTTCTTAAAGATAAATGAACCCATGGGAGCTGATAAGATCATAAAATGAGAGAATATATAGAAAAAAAGAGACAAGGACCCATAACAGAACCCTAGGGAGGGAGCATCCATAGAGGACATGAGATGGTCGAATAGGATTACATAGAAGCAGTGTCATCAAAAATCCAGAGGGGAAAGGGGATCTACGAGGAGAAATTCAAGTTAATGAATTAAGCATTTATTGAGTGCCTACCATGTCCTGGGCACTGTGCTAAGCACTAGGGATATAAAGACAGGCAAAAACAACAACAACCCAGTTTCTGCCTTTAAGAACTCAATCTAATTTTAACAACATATTATACAAACAAGATTAAGCAGGATAAGTTAGAGATCTCAGAAGGAAAACATTAAAATTGAGAACTGGGAAAGGCTTTTTCTAGACGGTTGGACTTAGCTGAGACATAAAGCAAGATAAGAGGTAGAGACAAGGAAGGAAAATGTTCCACTTATGGGGAACAAACATGAAAATGCCCAGAGCTGGGAGGGAGTATTTTGCGTGAGGAACAGCAAGGAAGACAGTATCACTTGATCATAAAGTACATGGAAGGGAGTAGTAAGGTATTTAAAAAAAAAAAAAAAAATAGGGCTAGGTTAAGAGAGACTTTAAAAGCCAAACAGATGAGTTTTTATTTGATTCTGAAGATCATAGGGAAACAATGGAATTTATTGAATAGCTTATCAACTGTGTAATATGCTTCAGAGTGGTCAAAGTGGGATGAGGATTGATGAAAAAGATCATTGGCAAGTATTTAGAGAACAGTTTCAAATTGAATGATGTCAGAAGCCAGATTGCAGAGTTGTTTAGAAGAGAGTGAAAAAATAGAATTGGAGGCACTGTTTACAGTCATCCTTCGACATGTGAGGATTAGAGGCACACAGGGTATGAAAAGCAGTGAATAACCCCAGATCCCAATCCAAACTTTTAATTTTAATAGTTATGAACATATTTATTTAACCCACAAAACTAGTAAAACAACACACTGCACCCATAAAACAGTTGTACTTTCTATGGAAAAGAGATTAATGTCTCACACACTATTCAGAGTCTTTGAAACCCTAATTGTAGTTGCAGGAACCACATTACAAATTTTCTTCTGTTATGAAAAGTGCAAGATACTAAGGTTACTGGGGGGGGAAAAAAAATCACACAACTGAGTTTGAATGATAGAGGGACAGAGAGGAGACATTTTCAAAGAGAGTTCATAGTATACTGAAATTTTAAACAAAATTTAACTGTTAACCATAATAAATTACTTGTTTTTTTCTTTGAAATAACTTTATAGTTTTGCTATTTTTGTGTGTGTGTCTTTTGCTTTTATTATTTCTGAATATCTCATGGAATCATTAGCTTCCATTTGGCCAGTTCTAATTTTCTAAGAATTATTATTATTATTATTATTTTGCTTTTTGCTATTGGGGTTAAGTGACTTGCCCAGGCTCACACAGCTAAGGAAGTGTTAAGTGTCTGAGGCCAGGTTTGAACTCAGGTCTTCCTGACTTCGGGCCTGGTGGTCTACCCACTGCGCCACCTAGCTGCCCCTAAGAATTATTTTCTTCAGTAAAATTTGTTAGTTTTCTTTTTATATCTTTTCCTCTAACTCTTACCTTTCCCCCTCTACTTTTTAAACTGATTTTTTAAAAAAATCTCTTGTTAGCTCCTTCAATTCTTTCTTTAACTCTTTTGATAATTCTTGGTAGACTTTTGTTCAGGCTGCATTTTTCTTCAATGGTTGAAGAAAAATGATGGTTTCTAGGTATTCTGTCATTCTGTATTTGTATAAGACACCTGTTACCATAATGTTGGTTGGGTCTAAGGTTAGGTTCTTTTTTTTGTTCATTTTCCCAGACTACTTCTTGACTTTGAACTTTGTTAGTTCTAGGTTCTTTACACTTCTTGGTGGGGAAGGAAGGTTAGATTTGACTTTTTTGTTCTCAAGTCTTTCTCCTGCTCTTAACACTTCGACTTGGGAGTGTGCAAACTTGCAGTGCTTTCAAAATGTTATGATTCAGAGGAAGTCTGTTCACTGTACTTCCTGGCTTGAGTTCCTCAAATTCCTGACTCAGATTTGGGTCTTTTGGTTTATTCCTCCTGGTTTGGAGTTTTAGCAGACTGTTGCTTCACTCAGCTACTATTGACCCAATTAGGGAATCTGTAGATTCTGTGTGACTATGTGCTAGCTCCCTTTTGGTCTGAAATACTGTGCTTTGCTTCTAGCACCAATATTTCACAACCACTCCTTACTTATCTGGATCCATGACCCAGTACTGGATGGTGGTGAAAGCTGGTAAATGACATCTGTTTCTGTATCCAGTGCTTGCTTAGGGATCCCCTAGGATTCTTTTCTGAGGCCCTATCTCTTCCTTCTCTGGATGCTTGAATAGGCTGACTGTTGTTGCTGCCATAGCCACATCCTTCTGGCCAGACCCTCTACACAGAGGTTTTATATTCATTTCCCTAAACTGCTCTGAGCTGGAAAAATGATTTACTGTGACTTCTATGAATTCTTTTTGACCTGATCAGAATTCAATCTGGTACATTCTTAAAATCTTTTGGGATCTTTGTTAGACTCTTAACTCTTCCATTGTGGTACTTTTGAATTCTTTTTAATGAAGTAAGACGAAGTTCATTTGCAAGAATAGGCAAAGCTAATATTTTCTCTTGTTTAGGGTGTTGCGGGTATACAGCACACAGAAGAAACGAGTTGCCTTCAATGTTACAAAGATGCTGTCAGGGATGGGAACTGAAGGAGAGGTAACTACCTTTTAAATTTCCATTTTGACGTTTTTATATATTAGGAACTCCTGGATCTAGGAAGGTTTCCTTGGGATTGCATTAGATTCAGAAATAGGACATGTAAGTTCTAATAATATTTTATCTCTGATTTTTTTGACCAAATTAAAGGGAAAGCTTTAAAAACACAGGCATGGTCAAGCTTCTGCTTTCTCTAAAGTTTTTACGATCCTGTTAATAAGATTTAGAGGTCATTTAGCACAACCCCTACCCCTCTTTTTTTTTTTTTTTTTTGGTTTTTTTTTAAGAAAACTTGCATATCATTTATGTGGATTTATTTTGTATCCTGCAACTTTGCTAAAGTTGTGAATTGTTTCTAATAGTTTTTTAGTTGATTCACTAGGGTTCTCTAAGTATACCATCATATCATCTGCAAAGAGTGATAATTTGGTTTCCTCATGAGCTACTCTAATTACTTTAATCTCTTTGACTCTAAAACCAGTTTAGAAGCTTAATCTGCTGTTGGTTTGAGAGAATGTTAGAGGAGGTTACAGAAAGTTGTGTCTGCTCTCCATCATCTTGGCTTCACCCCCATAAAAATTTCTTGGGTAAAAAGAGATCATATTATAGCCTAGGTTGCTCCTTGCAGGCTAAATGGAATTTGGACTCTGCTGCCTAATGCCAGATGAAGCATTTTGGATGAGGCCACAGAAGCAACTGTCTTATAGGTTATCTCATGGCCAATATTTCCTCCAGCATAAAGACATTTTTTTCATAACACCCAAGTTGCCCTCAGGATATTATTCCCTATTTTCTTAACCACTCTCTACTCAAGGAATGTCTGCTAACTTAAAACTGATGATACAACTTGCTGTAAGAAGAGAATGTTTGTGGTTTTTAAAATACCAGTAATTTTTATCCTTATCCTTCATGCTTTGACATCCCATTTTGGGTTTTGTTTTGTTTATTTTTGTTTTTTGTTTTTGTCTACAGAGGGGGAAAGCCTTTAAGCTGACAAGAGTAAATGCTATCTCAAACCATCTTTCAACACGAAAAATCTTATTGCTATTGAAATGTTGTTTTAACTCAGATTTAACATTTGGTCTATCATTGTTGTAGTCCTTTTTTAAATTACAAAAGGTTTGCTATTCTTACTTTTCCTCTTTCAGGGATCCTGCTAGCATTAGGGCTGACAACACATTTACTAGAAATAATAACAAGGACTAAACATTTCAAAAGTCCCAAAATCCCTGTACTTTCAAGTCACTGGCGGGGTTTTAAGACATCAGTTTAATTCAGTAAATATACTCAAGCCTTAAAAACCACCATTCATTATGAAGGAAGAACCAATGTTGAAATTTTTTTCAAAATTTAAAAAATACTAGAATTCTGTTTGGATTGGACCTGTGATTTCATCAATGCAGGTTCCTGCTGAGGTGCTTCCTCTACCCATAGGAATCAGCATCTTTGTTTGCAATTGACAGTCTTAGAATTTTCTGGTTTTCTTGAACAAATTTATACAGCTAGTCTCTGTTAGAAATAGCGCTTGACTTCAGGTTTTTTATGCCAGATTGCCTTTCCTTTTTATTTTATTTATTTATTTATTTTTTTAAATTCATTTTTCCAAATTATCCCCTCCCTCCACTCCCTCCCCCCGATGACAGGTAATCCCATACATTTTACATGTGTTACAATATAACCTAGATACAATATATGTGTGTAAATACCATTTTCTTGTTGCACATTAATTATTAGCTTCCGAAGGTATAAGTAACCTGGGTAGATAGACAGTAGTGCTAACAATTTACATTCACTTCCCAGTGTTCCTTCTCTGGGTGTAGTTATTTCTGTCCATCATTGATCAACTGGAAGTGAGTTGGATCTTCTTTATGTTGAAGATTTCCACTTCCATCAGAATACATCCTCATACAGTATTGTTGTTGAAGTGTATAGTGATCTTCTGGTTCTGCTCATTTCACTCAGCAACAGTTGATTTAAGTCTCTCCAAGCCTCTCTGTATTCCTCCTGCTGGTCATTTCTTACAGAGCAATAATATTCCATAACCTTCATATACCACAATTTACCCAACCATTCTCCAATTGATGGACATCCATTCAACTTCCAGTTTCTAGCTACAACAAAAAGAGCTTCCACAAACATTTTGGCACATACAGGTCCCTTTCCACTCTTTAGTATTTCTTTGGGATATAATCCCAATAACAGCAATGCTGGGTCAAAGGGTATGCACAGTTTGATAACTTTTTGGGCATAGTTCCAAATTGCTCTCCAGAATGGCCGGATTCTTTCACAACTCCACCAACAATGCATCAGTGTCCCAGTTTTCCCACATCTCCTCCAACATTCATCATTATTTGTTCCTGTCATCTTAGCCAATCTGACAGGTGTGTAGTGGTATCTCAGAGTTGTCTTAATTTGCATTTCTCTGATCAGTAGTGATTTGGAACACTCTTTCATATGAGTGGAAATAGTTTCAATTTCATCAACTGAGAATTGCCTGTTCATATCCCTTGACCATTTATCAATTGGAGAATGGTTTGGTTTCCTGTAAATCAGGGTCAGTTCTCTGTATATTTTGGAAATGAGACCTTTGTCAGAACCTTTACTTTTAAAAATATTTTCCCAATTTATTACTTCCCTTCTAATCTTGTTTGCATTAGTATTGTTTGTACAAAAGCTTTTTAGTTTGATGTAATCAAAATCTTCTATTTTGTGATCAATAATGATCTCTAGTTCTCCTCTGGTCATAAATTCCTTCCTCCTCCACAGGTCTGAGAGGTAGACTATTCTCTGTTCCTCTAATCTATTTATTATCTCATTCTTTATGCCTAAATCATGGACCCATTTTGATCTTATCTTGGTATATGGTGTTAAGTGTGGATCCATATCTAATTTCTGCCATACTAATTTCCAGTTTTCCCAACGGTTTTTTCTGAATAATGAATTTTTGTCCCTAATGTTGGTATCTTTGGGTTTGTCAAAGATTAGATTGCTATAGATGTACCCTTTTTTGTCCTTTGTATCTAATCTGTTCCACTGATCTACCGGTCTATTTCTTAGGCAATACCAAATGGTTTTGGTGACTGCTGCTATATAATATAGCTTTAGATCAGGTACACTTAGACCACCTTCATCTGACTTTTTTTTCATTAGTTCCCTTGCAATTCTCGACCTTTTATTCTTCCATATGAATTTTGTTGTTATTTTTTCTAGGTCATTAAAATAGTTTCTTGGGAGTCTGATTGGCATAGCACTAAATAAATAGATTAGTTTGGGGAGTATTGTCATCTTTATTATATTCGCTCGGCCTATCCAAGAGCACTGAATGTCTTTCCAATTATTTAAATCTGACTATTTTTTTGGCAAGTGTTTTGTAATTTTTCTCATATAATTCCTGACTATTCTTTGGTAGATGGATTCCCAAATACTTTATACTCTCAACATTTGTTTGGAATGGAATTTCTCTTTGTATCTCTTGCTGTTGCGTTTTGTTGGTGATATATAAGAATGCTGAGGATTTATGTGGATTTATTTTGTATCCTGCCACTTTGCTAAAATTCTGAATTATTTCTAATAGCTTTTTAGCAGAGTCTTTGGGTTCTCCAAGTATACCATCATGTCATCTTGCCTTTCCTTTTTAAAAAGTTAATCTTTTTAATTATTGAGCATTAATTTCCTTCTCAACCTCCCACTGAGGGGGGGGATGAAAGAAAAACAAATATTTATAATAGGTATGCACAGTCAAATAAAACAAATCCCTTTCTATCCTTTTTTATGTAAGAGATTGTTGTTGTTCAGTTGCTTAAGTCTCTTGAGATCCCATCTAGGAATTTACATGAGTGGTTTGCCATTTCCTTCCCCAGCTTATTTTACAGATGGGGAAACTGAGGCAAACAGGGTTAAGTGGCTTGCCTAGAGTCACACACTTAGTGTCTGAGGCCAAGTTTGATCTCAGGACTGATACTAAGAAATTATTTCTCTCTTATCCCTACTTTCATTAATCTTCAGTGTCTCCCTATTGTTTTTTAACAATAAATTACATTGTTAATTTAACAATTTGTAGATTTGTACGATTTGTACAAATCCTGTCTTTCTCTGATCCTCAAAAACATTATCACTTCATCTTTTCATCCCCACTGTCTCCTTCTTATTGATAAACTTCCTAAAAGATTGTCAATAATTGTCCCCTTCATTTTTTTCTCACCCTTTTCTTATCTTTTTTCAGACTAGCTTTTGACCAAATCCAATTGCTGTCTCCAAGACTACCATTCCTCTCTTACTGGCCAAATCTAGTAGATTTTCAATCCTCGTCCTCTATACAGTTTTGCTTGGCAGTCTCAGCAGCATCCATGTATTCTATGATCATTTCTTTGCAAATGATTCCTAGATCTTTTTTATCCAACCCTAACCACTCCTGATGGATAATGGCTAGTCTTGTATCTGCAACTACCTGTTGGAGATCTCAAACTGCATGTTGCGTAGTCAACTAGTCAAAGGAGTAAATTAAATGTGTACTATGTGCCACATACTATGCTAAAAACAGGGAATACAGAAAGAGGCAAAAAATAGCCTTTGGCTTAAGGAGCTCACAATCTAAGGTGAAATCTAATTATGTAAAAACAAACTTATGTCCAGGACAAATAGAAAACAAATAAAAGAGAAAAGGCATTAGAATTAGGAGCAGTTGGGGAAAACTTTCTATAAAAGGATTTAAAGCCAGTAATTGAAAATGTGTTGGGAGAACATTCCAGGAATGGAGAACAGCCAGAGAAAATGCCCTCACCTAAGTCATGTTCACGGAACCCTGGCCATTGTAACTGGGTCGAAGAGTATGTGACAGGGAATAAGATGTAAGAAAACTAGAAAGGTAGAAAGGGGCTAGATCATGAAGGGCTTTGTACAATAAACAGAATATTTTGTGTTAGATCCTAAAAGTGATAAGGAGTTACTGGAATTTGAGTATGAAGGTAGCATGGTAAGACATGTACTTTAGGAAAATCAGAGGAGACATCTCATGTCCAAAACTGAAGCCATTATTTCCAGAATTCCCTCTCCTCATCCTCTCAGCCACTAAACCGTGGTATCATCCTTGCCCTCTTCATTCTCTCTCATGTCCCATATTTACTTCTTTGACAACTCCTATTGATTTTTCATTGATATCTCTCATCTGCACCCTCTTCTCTGACACTGACACCATGCTGGTATAGTCTCTTACCTTACATCTAGATTGGCAGTAACCTTTTGAATGTTCTTCCCTCAGGCCTCAATACATTTTTGTCTGTCCTTCTCAGCTATCTAATTGATCTTTCTAAAGCACAGTGTCTGACCATGTCATATACATTCCATCCTATATCTCACTTCATTATAAATTATCTCCAGGAGCAAATAAAAAAATCCTGTGTTTGGCTTTTAAAACTCTTCACAACCTTAATCCTTTCTTACTCTTTTCTAGACTTCTTACACATTATTCCCCTCTACTGACTCTGATTCATTGATACTGGTGTTCTTTCTTCTCCTTATATATGGCATTCTGTCTCCTAATTGTGGGCATTTTTATTGGTTGCTCCATATGACAGGACCTTCTCCCTCCTCATTTCTGCCTCCTGATTTTCCTAGCTTCCTTCACATCTCAGCTAACATCCTATCTTAAGAATGAAACCTTTCCCAGTCCCCCTTAATGCCAGGATCTTTTCTTTGGGTTAAATCAAATTTATCCCATATATATATTATTAAGATATAGTTGCTTGTATGTTGTCTCCTCCATTAGATTAAAAGCTTTTTGAGGGCAAAGATGTCTTCAGGGCTTAACATAGCCCAAAGGTGCACAATCAGTTGAACTTGTTAACTTAATTGGCCATGTCCAAAAATGTATTTGTTGTTCTGTATTTTTAGTCCATTTCTTTTCTACCAGAAGATGTGGGTACCATTCTTTATCATCAGTCCTCTAGAATCATGGTTGATCAGTGAATCAGTTCTTAATTCATTCAGAATTCTTCTGATTCTGTTCATATCATTGTATCAATTCATATAAATTTTCCCAGATTTCTCTGGAACTCTCTTCTATAGCACACTAGTATCCCACTATATTCATATATATTATAGTTTGTTCATTCATTCCCCAATTGATGGGTATTCCCCTTACTTTGCAATTATAAAACTAGCTATCATAAATATTTTGGTACATATAGAATATCTTTCTCTTTCTCTGATCTTTTTAGGAGTACAAAGCTAGTACTAGTATCACTGAATCAAAATGATTTCATAATTTAGTAATTTTGGGGACACAATTCTAAATTGCTTTCTAAAATGCCTGGACCAGTTCACAACTCTACCAATAGTGCATTAGTTTTGGGGCAGCTAGGTGGCGCAGTGGATAGAGCATCAGCCCTAAAGTCAGGATGACCTGAGTTAAAATCTGCCTCAGACACTTAACACTTCCTAGCTGTGTGACCCTGGGCAAGTCACTTAACCCTATCTGCCTCAACAAAAAAAAAAAAAAAAAGAAAGAAAAGAAAAAATTAGTGCATTACTTTTTTTTGGTCAAAAGATATGCACAATTGAGTGATTTTTTTTTTTTTTTTTTGTCTTTTTAAAAGCACAATCCCAACCATGATTTATAGATTGGATGTATCAGTTTATAGCTTCACCAGTAGTACGTTAATATGTCTGTTTTCTTAAAGCTTCTATATTTGTCATTTTTCTTTTTGTCTATTTTGCCATTCTGATGGGTATAATGTGGAACCTCAGAATTACTTTAATTTTAATTTCTCTTTAGGATTAGTGATTTGGAGATTTTTTTTTTTTCTCATGAAGCTATTGATAACCTGGATTTCTTCTTTTGAAAATTGCCTGCTCCTTTTACCATTTATCAATTAGGTAGTAGTATAATTTTCTTTAAATAGCTCTTAAACTAACCCCACACATCACCAAAAGCATTATGTGTTTGTTATGGTACACATAGAGGAAGAAGTATACTATAGTGGTAAAGAACAGTGGATTTGTGTTCATGCCTGGTCATTGACAATTAGTAAACTTTGACTATGGGAAAGTTACTTAACCTGAAAGAATTTCAGTTTCCTCATGTAAGAAATGGCAATAAAAATAATTGTTCCATCTAATTTACATGATTCTTATGAGAGAAGCACATTAACACTGGATAAGTGTAAGTTGAACAATAGGAAAAACTGGACTTAAATTTACTTGGACCTTTACATCTATTGAGTGCTTAATAAATGTTTATTAAATTGAATTTGATTTGAAGAATGCTCTAGCTTCTAGAAAAATTCAGGAGCAAAAACAAAGACATCTTTAAGGAAATATTTTGTAGTCAAAATAGGAAGAGGTCAGCATACATACTGTTTGTTTTATCCCTCAAGCCTAAATATATTTTTGTAATTAAGATTTGAAGTACAGTTTTGAATTTTCTTTGTGTTATAGGCAAGAAGTTACCGAATGTTTCATGATGATAGTATGAAGTCATTCTTTCGTAGACTTAGTTTTACTCCTGATGGATCTTTACTTCTCACACCAGGTAATGAAAGAAAGAATAATAATTTATTTATTAGCACTTTTGCTCTCATACCAGGACAGAATTTAAGACATTCTATTTTAGGAGTGAGACTCATATTTGGATTAATAGGGTGTGTACAGATTACAATTTCAAAACTAAAGCTTTGAAGCAATGTATCTATGATTATCATAGTGTTCCTCAATAATACACACATACACAAAACTTCAAAATTTTTTATAGCAAGAGTATGGAAGTCTAGCACTGAAAGGTACATAAGAGAATGTCAAATACTATAAATCATAAAATTCAACTGACCAGTTATTGAGCCCAAGGTTATCATTTAAGGTAGGGAAAAACAAGAGTAATATAATGGTTAGAGAACTAGCTTCAGAGTCAGGAAGACTTAATTTTAAATTCTATCTTTTAAAATCTAATTGTTATGTGATCCTGGACAAGTCCTTTAATTTCTCAGTGCTCCCAGACAACTCTCAAAGATAATAATTGGAAGAAAATGTGCCAGTCTGTATTGGGCTTGTAAGTTTCTCACTTGGAATTCCCTACACTGATGAAATCACTAGTTCAGTGAAAAAAGAGAGAAGGGAAAAGGATCTTTAACAAATATTTGTTGAATTCTTTTGGTATGCAAGGCACTATTTAATTTTTCTTTTGAGAATACAAATATACATTTGTGACACACCTTGAAGTTAATTAAGGCATACAAGGATGTTAGAGTCTGCAGGCTAGGATGGGCAGGGAAGGAAACAGGAACACTGGAAGAGCTCTAGGGTGTAATTACTAATTTTGGGACAAGACCTTCTTGTCCTCAGTCCTGGTTTCAGGTTCACTCAGTCTTGGTGGAAAAGATAAAAACTGATAGGTATATTATGTATTCCACAATAAGGCAGTGTCTGGTGACTGTTGGAGAGTGGAGTAGACAAGCGCCACAAGTCTGTGCATACACATTTCAGAGTTCAAGTGATTATAAAATCAGAGTATGGAATCCTAGGAAGAACCCAAGAGATCATCTCATCCAACAGTCACCTTTTACAGATGAGGAAGGTGACATATGGAAGGCAAAATGTAGAGCTATATAAGACTTTGGTGGGAAAACTTGGGTTTTGAACCCAGCTTTCCTGAATCCCAGTCTAGTTTCTTTATAGCACACCACAGACTAGGAGAGAGCCAAAGAGTCTGCAACCCATGTAAGTCAAATTAAGAAATGTTAGGATTACCAGGTGAGAACTCAGGTTGTCTGGACAATTACAAGGTGAGAACTCAGGTTGACTTGACAGTTCTCTGGCTCAGACCTTTGGCTCAGGCCTTTAAAGGGAGTTTACACCTTAGGAATTCTAAGAGGAACAAGTTCATTGGTTGTTAAGTAATTCCCACAAGCCCCTGGGAGTACCCACAAGTCCATTCTCTGGGAGGATAAAAAGAGGCAACATTGAGCTTGGAGAGCAGTCTGGATTGGGGAAGGACAAGAGCTGGAGGAGATTCAGAGCCAGGATTCAGGAAGAAGAAGAGGCTGGCTGGAGGCTCCAGAAGCCTCCCAAAAAACCTGCTCATAGAGGAAAAGATTATACAGAAAAGAAACCTCCTCCCAGAGAAGGATTACAACTGAGAGAAACATTTACATACTAATGTATTAGACAGGCATACAAAAAGATACAAAGGAAGGCAAAAAAACCATTCCCTTCTTTTACTGATCTTACATACTAGTAAGTAGAAAGGGATGGGATAATATACAAACAACTATGTACATATAAGAATAAATTGGAGATGTTCTCAGGGAGAGGTATACCCCTTTATAGAGGGTAGGGTTTAAGCTCAATTTTTATAAGGAAGCTAGATGCCAAAGACAAGGAAGAAAAGCATGAAAAAATGGGGAGACAGATAATGAAAATGCATGTGTCTTGTGTGAGGAAAAGCCAAGGCCATTGTCACTGGATCACAAAGTCTGTGGAAGCAAGTGATAGGTAAAAAGAGTAGAAAAGTAAGATGCAGCTAAATTATAAAAGCTTTAAAAGCCAAACAGGATTTTATATTCAATTCTGTAAGTAATGGGGAGCCTTTAGAGTTTAAGTAATAGGGATGATAGGGTCATGTCTGCATTTTAGGAAGATCACTTTGATAGCTAAGAAATGCTGGTTGGATTGAAATAGGGAGAGACTCAGAACAAGGAGATTAACCAGAGGGTTGTTGAAATAATTCATATAGGAGGTAAACAGTTTTTACTGGCTGGTAACTATGGCATGCAAGATAATGGAGCTGCCACTAAAGCTACTGTGGAGAAGATAAAAACAACAGGACTTGGCAATAGATTGGATGCATAGAATAAGTGAAAGTGAAGAGTACATAGGTTGCAATGCCTAGATGACTAGGAAGATGGTAGTGCCCTTGATTAAAAATAACAAAGTTAAAAAGAGGGAAGCTTTTGGGGGTCAAGATAATGTGTTTGAGATATACTAGTAGGTAGTTAGAAATGTGAGACAAGAAATTAAGACTAGATAAGTGGTTCGGAAATCCATCTGCAGAAAGAAAATAATTAAATCTGTGGGAGCTGATGAGATCACCATGCCAGGTAGTATAGAAAGAGAAGGCAAGAGAGCCAGGTTCAGAGCTTTGGAGGACATCTATGGTTAGCAGGTGGGACCTGAATAAAGATCCAGGAAATAAGATTGAGAAGGAATGAGGTAGACTGGTAGGAGCAAAGGCAGGAAAACGTCATGTCACCAAAACAAAGAGGAGCCTCCGAGGGAAAACGAATGGTCTATAAGAGGTCTGGATTTAGGCAAGGGTCTGAGTAAAAGGACATGTGAAACAAGATTGGTGTAAAAGCCCTTTTCAGATTCCATACCAAGTACCAGAATTGGTTCCCTCATGAGTGAGGAAATGAGTCTGATCTCATAGAATCAGCCAATAAGAATACTTAGCTGAAATTTTTTTTGAAGGTTGTTGCACATATATCCATAGTCATAGATATAGTTTCAGACACAAGAGACTTGTACAAAAGCATAAACCATCTTTAGTGGAAAAACTTTTTAAAAAACAAAACAAAGGGGAATGCTATTGTTTTGAAATAATTTAATAGTGTCATTTTCCCCCTTATAATCTTTACTTTTCCTGTCCTTGCAAATTTAGCAGGTTGTGTTGAGTCCGGTGAAAATGTAACAAATACAACTTATGTTTTCTCCAGAAAGAATCTTAAAAGGTATAGTTTATAGAAAAACATTTAAAAAAATTTTTATGTAATTATTGTTGCTTTTTTTCTAAAATTATGATGATTTCTTTAGGCCTATTGCTCATCTCCCCTGCCCTGGAAAAGCAACACTTGCTGTCCGCTGCTGTCCAGTCTATTTTGAATTGAGGCCAGTAGGTAATACATGGAGTACAATAGAAGTAGTTGAAATAAGTCTCTCAGGCATATCACAGTAAGAGACTTATAATCTCTTTGTTATTAGGAAAGATGAATTTCTGGGCTTGGTTTATTCACAGTCAAGGCTGGAAGCCAGAATTGAATGATCTCCAAGTTCTAAGAACCTGTTTTGTATTCAAATGCACAAGTTATTTTACAGTTTATCTTCCTAAATATTTGAGAATTGGACTGGTAGCACCAAATGCTAGAGGATCTCTTTTTAATTACTTTGGTTTTTTCATAAGTAAAAAGGATTTGTTTATGTGATTTATTATTGGGTTTTTGTTTTGTTTTATTTTGTTGTTTTTTTGCTTTTCTAAGTTGCAGAAATATCATTTGGGCTATTTTTCATCAATCTGACATGAATAAAAGTTAAATAATTTGTCAGAACACTAAAATGTCATCTAAATGTAAGCTTCTTGAGGGAAAGAATTGTTCCATTTTTAAATTTGTTTTATCAGTCACCAACAAAATGCCTGGCAAAAAAATAAGTGTATAAGCATTTACTTTGATTGATAGATCCTTAGTCTCATTTTTCTGCTTTGTAGAAACTTTATCCAAGTTATTACAATTTATTCACGTGAAAACGTAGAGCTATATTAGTAATTACAAAGCTAAAAACTGACTTTCAATTAACTTATGCTAGATGAAATTCCTGAGTTAAAGTTTCTGTTTTGCCAACTTGCCTGTCATTTCCTTTGAAGTTTTTTTTTTTTTTTTTTTTTTTTTTTTTTAAATTTCCCTTTTCTTATGGCTTTTTTTTCTGTTTTAGATAAAGCATCACAGGAATCAGGACAGGAACTAATCAGCCTACCCTACCGGTTGGTGTTTGCTGTGGCTTCCGAAGATTCTGTGCTTTTCTATGACACTCAGCAGTCCTTTCCTTTCGGTTATGTGTCTAACATACATTATCATACACTAAGTGATATTTCATGGTGAGTCAGTGGAGGGAGGAGGACTTTGAACTCTTAGGTTTTATCTCTCTTTGCCTTCTTACCCTTGAGATACAGTGTTGAATGGAAATATATCTTGGTACTTATCAAAATGTTTTATCCTAATTCCCTCCACTTTAAGGTCACCTAAGACATCTACTTATATCCATTTCTGGAAGTTAGTGATTAGATTAAAGAGACTCAACAGAGATAAATCACATCTTGCCATAGTGGTAAATCTAAGTTTTGTCAGTGATGAGGGTTGACATGTAACAGTCAATTTACAGAATGTCCCGAAAGTCTTGGCACAGCTTTAAGCTATTCTTATTTGATATTCTTAAGTATAAACTATTAAATTTGTTATTTCTTAAATTTAAATTCTACTGAAGCTTAAAAGCTCACTAAGGCTTTTGGAAAGCCCTGAATTGTAAGATTAAATGAGATGATACATGTAAAGTTTCTTTTGCATATCCAACTGTTATATAACTGTTTATTATTATCATTGTTGTTATTTGTACTGGGAGAAATCCTTGGAAACAAGAATGTCTTTCCCCTCTGCTCACTCTGATTTTTTAAAAATTTATTTTTTATTACGAAGCAAAGTGAACAGATAAGTGTAAAATAAAATCATATTACAAATAACTTATTTCTCCAACACTTTTGAGATTTATAAAATACTTTCTTCACAGCCATCCTATGAGATAGATAATATAAGCAAATATTACCTCCATCTTTACTGATAAAGAAACTTAAGCATATGAGGTTAAATGAATGATCCAGGATGATACAGGATTAGAACTTGGTTTTTTAATTAAAAGACCAGCTTTTTTTTCATCCAAAGTTTAACTTTGATTAATTGAATCCTTTAAAATAAAAATGGAAAACACATTTAGATCCTGTTTTCAAGATTTAGCCACAATTTTCCAAGTTATCTGTTTACTTATCTAGGTGAAATCGATAATGTAAATATACTTGGTACTATCTTGGTTTTTAGTTTTATTTTCAACTTTTTTTTTCCTCAACAAGTAGAGCAACAAGCTTTATTTGTTTCATTTTCTTCCCTTCCTTGGAAAAAAAGGTCCAGTGATGGGGCTTTCCTGGCCATTTCTTCTACAGATGGTTATTGCTCCTTTGTGACGTTTGAGAAAGATGAACTTGGAGTGCCTTTAAAAGAGAAACCAGTTTTAAATGTGAGAACTCCTAATACAGCAGAGAAGAAAGCCAAGACCCACCGAGTGACTTCTCCAAGCCCAAGGCCAGTGGAAGGAACTCCTACCAGTAGAAACCAAGACCCAAACAGTTCTATCACACCCCTTCAGGCTAAGCAGTCTCCAGCCATAACAGTAAACAAGGACTTGCCTATGAGTCCTCTTGGAAATAGAAACTCCCTGAATCTGTCATCTGAAGAAAAGAAAACTCCACAGGCTTATATTCAGAACACAAAGTCAAGCCAACCCCGGAGAATTACTTTGAATACCTTACAAGCCTGGAGTAAGACAACTCCTCGGTAAGAAAAACTTTGACTAATACAGAAAATTGTAGTTATAGAACATTTGGGAGAGGGAGGGAAGATGTACTGGTATGAAATGACAACAAATACTGCTAAAAAAAAAAATGAGGTTTCTGTAATGAAAATGTCTCTGTGTTTCATTGCTTTGTAATCTGGTTATAACAATTCACCTATGACAAGTGTTAGGTACCAGGTGCTTTCTCTATTGCCTTTATATTCTAAGTTTTGTGCTGGTTTGTGCTATAGGCGGGAGAACCACTTAAATGAATTTGCTCTCTTCAAGTAGTAATTCCTCTTCCTTCTTGCTTAACTTAGATATACTTAGTGATCCATAGTCTCATTTATGAGGATATTCCATGTCATGTTTCACAGACTTTAAAGCTTTTACTCAGAGATCACTTCATTCTACAGAAAAACTAATAAAATCAAGTGATGAATTTCCAAATCAGAGTTAAAGTAAAACAACCTTCCCCAAAAGATGGGACAGTTTAGAGGAGAAAAACAGTAACGGTGGTTACCAGTAACCACCAGTAACTTTTTTTATTCCTTTATTACATTCAGATCTTTTCACTGTATTCTTTTCTCAGCATTTTTCTTAGTAGAATTTCAGAGTGGGAAGGGTCCTGGTAGCCAGCTAGTTCATACTGTACTTGTACAGGAATGTCTTCAGCACTCTTATCCTAATTTTGCTTTAAAAATAAGAGGTTTCTGTAATGAAGGTATCTCTGTGTTTTAGTAGATAGCCATATTTTTTATTTGGTTATAACAATTTATGACCATCAGTCTCATATACCACTTGCTTTCTATATATAGCCTTTGCATTATAGGCTTTCAAGCCAGAGTGCTTGGCTGCTGTTTGTGCAGAAAGGGGAAACTACCTGAGGCAGCTCATACTTTTGGGTAACTAATTGTTAGGAAGTTTGAGGCTAATCTAGCTTTTTGCTGCTTCCTTGCATTGCTCCTAGCTTTAACAACTAGGGCTCAACTGAGCAATGCCAGTCTCTCTCCAACCTATAGCTCTTCAGCTATTTGAAAATAGCCATCATGTCCATCTGTTTTTCACACTCCACTCCCTGGCTTCTCCCCAAATCTCCTTTCCAGGCTAAATCTCTTCAGTTGCTCTTTCAATGGCTTCACCAGTATTCCCTTTAATTTATTAATAAGCCATTTTCAGTGCGATGGCCTGATGTGGGCTGACTGGAGCGCCATCTTGTGTTGTACATATTCTCAGTGAAGCCTGAGATTGCATTAACTTTCTTTGTTGCATCACACCGTTGATTTTTAGTTAGTTTGCACTTCCCCCAGGTCGTTTTTATACGAACTTTAATCTGCCTGTATTTTGAGCCTATTGAGATAATTGTGGAAACTTCCTTGTCATCCTTGCTGTGACTTTATATCTCCCAGGTTTGTGACGATTTCAAATTTGATGAACATGCCATTTATACTTTCATTCAAGTCAATAGTGAATAGACAAATCCTTGGTACATTTCACTATAGCCCTCTTTTCAAGTTGACAGTAAGAATTGACTTTTTTTTTTTTTTTTTTTTTTTTCACTACTTAGGTTAAATGAGATGCTGATAAAAGGCAGACTTATTTAATTTTTACTTTGCTTCTATTTTCTCTGCCAAGCAGCATAATATTTAGATATGGCAGCTAGGTGGCTTAATGGATAGAGTTCTAGATTTGTGGTGAGAAAGTTCTAAGTTTGAATTCTGCTCCAAATACTTATTAGCTATATGCTATCTAGACTAGTCACTTAATTGTACTTACCTCCATTTCTTCAGGTGAGATAATATGTGTAAATCACTTTACGAACCTTAAATGAGAATTAAGAAAACACATACCTCTTCTCAGTAATTTTAAATCACCAGGCCTTTTTGTCGATATTTGTCATCAATTTCAGCGTGTTTTGAGTTTTAGGATTCCTAACGTGATCATTTCTTCATCATCAGCAGCATCATCAATTTTGAATTTCTTCTTATATATCCATGATTTCCTCCTTCAGAACTTCCTGGGCTTATTACTTGGACAGATTTTCAAGAGATTCTTAGCTTTTCTCAGAGTCCTTTAAAATCTTCAAAAACTTAGAGTTAATATTCATTCTACAGATTTCCCCATAATTTGTAACAATTTTTCAGGACCAGGGCCAGTTCTCTTCACTGCTTTCCTCATTTTTTAAAAGAATGCAATTATTAAGACAAGCTAGGAATTGCTTTTTCATAGACAGGTCCAGCAGATTTCTGCATAATTGAATTCCCCATCACTAGTAAACTTCTGTTCCAGTCTGTTCTCTTTTCTCCAAATTCTTTATTTTATTTTAAGAGTATTTGCATAATTCTCAGCTGAAAGTTTAAACACATTTTATTACACTACCTTCTTTTAAAAATGATAAAATAGCTATGCTGTTTCCTAAAAAAATGAAAAAAAAGAAAATTAATTGGTTATCAGATATAAGAAGAACAAATGCCTGTCTATTATTCAGCTGTGTTCCCTGTCATTTTATATTTTTTAATCTAGGAGAATAAACTTAACGGCCTTAAAGACAGATGCTCAGACATGCACTCCACAAGTTAATGCAGTTTCTGTCCCATCTATAGAAGCATGTCAGCCAGGTAAGTAAATTTTAATTGTTTAACTATACCAGAGATATTTTTAATTTTATTGGATTGAAAGTTAATATCTCTTATTAGTTTTATCAGGTCATCTTCTAGTAATGAAACAAACTGTTGTGCATATTAGTATTTACAAATTCCCTTTAAATAACTTGGCAGAAATTTTGTATGGAATTATCACAGAGAGTGACTTGTCTTCCCAGTTTCCTAGGACAATTATGGGGTGAAGTCCATACTTTGTTTGTATTTTCATACATACTTCGTTACCTGCATTTTCCATTTTTATCAAATTGAAATTCCTGCACACAGTTCTTCCTCTTACTGATAATGAATTTGTTTTTGTTAAAGTAAGTTACATCTGACTTAAGAAGTACTTAGTTTACTCAACAAATAATTTATTAAACACCATACTATGTACAAAGCATCATACAAAAATTAAATAATCGTAACTCAAGAAGCTTACATTTTGTTGAACTTTTCATAATCATACACTTATTCTTCTCAATATTATAGAAGTACCTGAAGACACTCTTTGCATTTCTCCAGAATCAAAACGCCTAAGGTTCAATGAAACACCTATTTCACCATCTTCTGAAAATGAAAGAAATCGTGATTTAAGCAGCTGAGAGTCTGAAAGACTGGATTCCTGGTGGACTTTCATTATCTAGCCATAGTATAATCAAAGTAGGAGAGGCCTTTGGGTCCAAAATGAAGCATGTGACTTGTTTAGCATTCTACCCAGTGCAACAAGCACTTGAAGCATAATACTTATAGCAAGAGATAATGACTTGTACTGCTTTTTTTCAGCAAATAACCTTTTATTTTTATTTATCATATGTTTTAATTCAGGAGAATGAAAGTATTTATTCTTAGATTAAATACTGTCATTATTTTCCCGTCAACCTTTAACCATCTGGAAGCGTTTAAATTTTTGTGAAAGTCTATGAACCTTGCCTCTTATTTTAAAGTGTTTTCCTAATGATGGAATTTTTCTTCCAAGATTAGATCTCAAAAGAAGGAGAAAATGTAATCTCTTCTAGAGTTGATCTTTTGGATTTTAGAGTGTGTGAAGTGATTGCTAATTTAAATTATAGTTTTCACTTAGCTGGAAAGATCTTTCATAATTACTTTATTTGCATTTCAAAAATTACTTTAAATTGCCTCCCATTATCTTGGATTTGCTTATCTCAGTCCTTATGGGTAACTATAATAAAGTGTTTTGTTTTTAAACTAAGCTTTTTTGATACAACAGTGTTAGATTAAGAAAGCCCATTCATTGGATGTTTTCAAATCTGGTCCATGCTTCATTTTTTTTTTTTTAAGTTGTTTTGTTTTTATATTACAAGCATTGATAAATTATTACAACTTCATGAAAAGTAAAATTAGTAATGCAGTGAATTCAACTGAAAATGCCTACATTTCACTTCATTGATAAAAAAGTAGAAAAGAAAAACAAATTTGTAACAAATAGGTATAGTCAAGGAAAACAAATTCCTTCCCTTTATGGTATATAAAAAATATATATAAGCTTCATTTTGCACTCTAAATCCAAAACTTCTCTATAACAGAGCATGTTAAATCCTCAGTCCTCTGGAATCATGAAAAGTCATTGAATTGACCATGGTCAGTTTTAAAGTGAGGAAAATGAGATCCTCCAAATAGGAAATAACTTGTTGATATGAGGGAAATATTCCCATCAAGTTCTTGTGAAAGGGAATTACTGCCAAATGACACAATCCCCATAGAGATCCCAAAGGTTAATATAGGTTGTAATATGCTTAAGCATAGGTTCAGAGCTCAAAAAATTACTCTGAACATCATTCAGAATTTTTAGGAGAAATATATAGTTTTCATTTATATCAGAGAGGAAAAGGAATGTAGAGATGAGATCTCTCAAATTACCTAAGGGAAGAACAAAATTTTATGGAGATAAAGGTCTTGGATTTCAAAGTTAGATTAGGATTTACATTTCAAGGCTCTATTTGGAGAGCTTATGGTGGAATAATTGAGAAGAGAGATTTACATGATATATCTACTGAGTCAGAGCCATTGAATATGTAAATTTTCCACCTTGATGGTAATTCTTATAAATCTAGGGATGTATGATATATTCCATTTATCCTGTCAAGTTCCTTACCTACATCTAAAAAAGGCCAGAACTTAGCCAGTTTAGTAACTTTCCCTACAAAAGTGGCAGATCTAAACTCTAGATAATAAAGACAATAAAAAGAATGCAGAAACTTTTATACAAGCCAATATATAAGGTATATAGCTATAGTGAATGCTAGAGTTTGGATTAAAACCCACTTGTCCGGAATCTGGAACAATTGTGTAGTTGGAAAACAAAGCAAAAATTTGTTTTAGGCAATCATGAATATAATATATTACCCTTCTGTCTTAGCTTTGGTTATTATGGGTTCCTAATTTAATTTGTTCATTAAGCTTACTATTAATAGAATTAGCTCTATAAGATTTGAGTTTTCATCATATTTTCAACATGTGAACTGGAACTTCCAAACTTTACTTGGATAACCAAATTCAAGGGATTGTACTAAATTATATTATCTTGTTACTGGAAGGTTTTAGCAATAGTAAATGGGGAATCTCTACAAGTAACTTTAACTGGTAAATTGATTGTCTGCATATAAAGCAGTGAAATCACTTATTTGACTTTACCTCAGTGTAATAGAGTGGGTTCACAAACTTTAACTGAAACAATGACCATAAATAGAGTAAAAATAGAATTTTTATAATGCTGGATACCTATCACTTTTCATATGGACAGCATGAATGAAACAAAATTGGAAAATAATGTAGCTGGGGCTTGAGACAGATTAAATGGCAAATGGAATAAATGTAAAAATAACATCCTATAAAGTAAATGTTTGATGAATTGAGTGCCCTTTGATAATTGACATTTTTTTCCTATCTTGTACTTCCAGCAACAATAAATTCACTGGAAACATAAGTTTGATCCAAACATCTAGTAAGATAAAAAAATAAAGCTTATTCATTTGAGTAAGAAAATATACATGAGGATATATGTAGAATCTGTGAAGAGTTTTAATCTATAATGTAACATGTAATATTCCATATTTAATGAGGAAAGTCTTATATGTTGTTAAAATACATATATGGTAGTTCATAAATTTCCTATTTTTATCTCCTTTTTAAATTAAAATATTTTTAATTTAGTTAAATTTTTAAAACTTAACAAAATAGAAAAATAAAAATAGAACAAAATATATTGTCGTGTACAGAAGAACATGAGAGGATTCAAAATATGAAACATTTCCATTTCAAGAAAAAAAAAAAACCAAGGTATTATACTGAATACTACAACATGTAGTATTCAGAACTGTCCATTTTTGCTTCCTTATAGGTTTTCTTTTGTTCTCACTTTTTACTTTATTTTTCCTTCTTTTCCTCCTTCCCACCTCCCTAAAGAAGGTTGCAGATAATCATGAATATATTTATATATGCAAGTGTATATAGGTATGTATATCTACATATATATGTATACACAAATGCATGCAGACATATATACATACATTCACTTACATCTAAGGTAAACTTGTAGTATGCTTGTTCTCTGTTTCTTTGAAGATGAATAACATTATCTTAAGTCCAAATCTTTCCAAAATATTCTAAATCCACCATGTCATCATTTACTGCACCACAATAATATTCCAAACATATACAATCTAGTTGTTTTAAATAGTTTAAAACAATAATAATTTGGCTGACAAAGTGTAATTTACCTATTTTTTCTCTTTTGGTTGAATCTATTTTGACTGAGATCAATGGTTACTACCGCTGCTTTTTATTTTCTAATAAATTCTACTGATCATTATTACTATGTGTGTATCTCTTATTTCCTTTCTTACTGATGCCTCTATTTTACTACTACCTGCTACATTGTCTTGGTATTACCTAATCTATGTCCCTCCTTTACTCTAAGGATCCTTTCCTTAATCTCTCCCCTCACCTCCCTCCCTATGTTTTCCCTATTAATCTCCATGCTGTAAATCTACATACCCTTCTATACTTCATCAGATGCTATTCCCTCCCTTAGTCTTTATAGGTGTAGGAAGGTACTATACTCTTCATAATATATGTGTGTATTGTTCCCTATTTACCCCATTCTCGATGTGATTAGGTTTTAAGAACTACCAGCCCTCTTCTCCCATCTAATGTCTCTGTGCAAGTTCTTCTGAATCTCATTTATATAGCATACTTACTTTTTTTTTTTTTTTTTTTTCCTTTTTCTTACATGATTTTGCTTTTTAGAATCAGATCATAACTCTGCCTCAATTTTTCTTTTGGACTACCCAACCAAGGATGTCAGTCTTAGAAGTATGGTTTACATTTCCATGTAAATGTTCTTATTGAGTTCCCTTGAAATTAATCTTTGATGTTGGCTTTTATAAGTAGAATTTTCTACTGTTCAGGTTTGTTTTAGACAAAATCCTGAAAATCTGCAAGTTCATTGAATGTTCATGTTCTTCATTCAATATTGTACAATTTTGCTGGATATAATATATTTGGCTAGGGTCCTAATTGTTTTTTAAATATATAATATTTCAGCACTTAGAATCTTTTATTGTAGCTGCTGATAAATCCTGTACAATTCTGATTGTGCTACAGCATATTTGAATTGGTTGTTTTTGTTTGTTTCTTGTAAAATTTTCTCTTTGATCTGGGAAGTTTCAGAATTTAACATTCATGTTTCCTATGTGTTTTCCTTGTAAGATCTCTTTGAGGTGGTTATTGGTGGTTTTTTCTATCACTTCAGGACAATTCTCTTGTATTATTGTGTCAAGGCTCTTTTTTTGATTACAGCTTTTAGGTAATTAAATTATTTTTAATTTTTTTCAGTCTGTTCTCCAGAACGATTGTTTTTCTTATACAATTTTCTTCTATTTTTTTCATTCTTGATATTTTGTTTTGCTATTTCTTGGTCTCTTTATACTTTCACTAGCTTCCTTTTGCCCAATTCTAGTTTTTAAAGAATCATTTTCTTCTTTTAACATTCTGGATTTCCTTTTCTAGTTGCTTGACTTTCTTTTCATAATCTTAGATGGTTGTCTTTCTTTTCTTTTTTCTTTCTTTCTTTTCTCTTTTTTTTTTTTTTTAAGTTTTCCCATAATCTCTTTCATTTTATTTTTAAAGTCTTTAATTCTCCTACAAATATTTTTTCTGGCCAAGTACTCATTTAACATTACTCTTTGGGGTAGAAGAACCTTTTTTTTTACTTCAGGGTCTTCCTCTGAAGATGAACCCCAGTCTTCCCTATTCCCATAGTAAATTTCTATAGTTGGGTTCTTTCTTCTTTACCTGCTCATTTTTTAAATGAAGATTATTAGTGTAAGTACCTTTAATCCTGAGGTGGGAGGGATGGTGCTTCTGGCTTCACTTCAGTGGAACCTGGAACCTAAAACTAAACTATATGCTCCTGTAAGTGCTCCTGTAAGTCCTGTAAGTAGCCAGCAGCTATCCTGTCACATTGCTTCCACACTCACCAGGCCTGTGATAGTGCCTTCTCAGCAGCGTTGCTAGACGTGGTATCCCTTTATCTGAGATTCCTCAATCTTCTAGGACCCAGACCCCTGATTCCCACTTGCTATTTCTGAGGAACTAGCCTGGAGGTGTTTACATTTTTACAACCATTATACCTTAGTACTAGGGTCTTTCTTAGGTCTTTTTCAGTGAGTCTTATTTGATTTACACTGATCTGTGTTTGTTCTGAGCCACAATTTTTGTTTATGAGGGAAATCTGGAGAGCTTGGAATTTTCTGAACTATTCCACCATCTTCCCAGCATCTTTCTACATTCAGCAACTCATTTTACAAGTGAAATCCTCATGAATCATTTTTAAAAGATTCTTCCTTCAGTCTTTTAATGACAGTTTCTATATAAAGTATGGGGATCAAGAAATAAGAGCAAATAAGATCTAAAAACTGAAATTCTTTGAAATGTCAGGTGAATTATGGATTCCTAATTTAATTTTTTTCATCAAGCTTTATTATTAGTAAAATTAGCTCTAGGTTATTATATTATTTGGAAAGCTTACTAATTGTATTGTCTAAATCCAATTTTATGTAATGAGAGGTTTTTTTGAACCCCAGAATGTTGTTAAAACCTTTACAGAAACGCTGAAGACTACAAGAAATTTTGGGTTCCTCCAAGTCATGGATCCATCCAAAATATTTTTGAGCCCCTACATCCAAGTCTTATTTAGAGTCCACCCAAAGTTGTTTTTTTGATTCCCCTTGGGTGTTTTTTTTTTTTTTTTTTTTACTTTTCCAAACTTAATTGAATGTTTACATTTACTGATATTGATCTCAATCTGCCTTATTTAGAAGTTGCCCTTTCAGCAAGTTTGCTCAACTATGTATTGTGATTCTTTTGTGGACACCCGTGTCAAAATGAGAGCAGGCTACATCTTTCTAACTTGCTCTTCTCCAAGAAAAAAATTAATTTATTTCTATAACAATTTCAGATTTTGGAGTTTGTTCTTGTGAACAACAAAAGCACTAAAATTGCAAATAACTTAAGTAATGTTGCAATTTTTTATTACGTTGGCACAGTTCACTTATGAACACTGAATCTTTCTTCACCTATTTTCTAAGTTGTTAGTTATTTCTTTAAGGTGTATTTTGTTGATTCTGTAGTCAATTGTAGTAATTGAAATTTATGTGCTTTAGTGAATTGGTCAACAGATATTCTATGTATTTATTTATTTATTTATTTATTTTTTAGTAATTTTGAATGACATTTCCCTCCTTATTTTTGCTTCTTAATCTTTGTCATTATTATATTGAAATGTAATTAATTCTTGAGGATTTATTTAATAGACTATAGCTAACGCTATTGTCTTGATTGATATCTTGACTGATTCCCTAGGATTTTCTACATATACCATCATATCTAAAAGGTAGCATTTTCTCTTCTTTTACCTATCTTTCTTTCTTTCTCTTGTCTCATTGCTGTTGCCAATGCAGCAGTAACTACCTTGGCCCCAACGTCCTAAAGGTCAGGTGTGTTACATCTCACCTTTTCCCTAGGATTCTACAGTACTTTTAAGAAGCTTGGGGTGCATCTAGGTTCTCTGAAAATGGCTCTAGCCCACCCTCTCATGGTATATTCCCAAGCATAAGGAGTGGGTCTGCTGTACCCCAGTTCCATTTAACCACTAACTGTCAGATTGCTTTGTATAAAGAAATATTAATAAATATAGGAACACTTTCCCAAAACTTGGGAGGCATAATTCCCATTCAAATTTGCACCACCTCAGAAAAGGGGAAGTGAAGGGGATTAGATTAATAGCATAACTCAGTTCCTATACAGCTCAATCCTAAATCTAAGTCTTCTCCCCTTCAATTCCCCTAGCACACACCCTAAACCCTCTGACTCAAGTCCCAGGCACCCTAGCTTCTTGAAATTTCCTTTCTGGACTGACTAGCTCCAAGATTCTTGTAATCCAGACTCCAGGGTCTCCATGACTCAATCTGGATCCAATAGAGATCTTAGCTGCATCCAAAATTGGGAAAGGCAAATGATAAAATAAAAACAAACACCCCAAAGTTCTTTTGTCAGCTCCAGCATAAAGAGAAAGAGACAGGAAAAGAAAGGGGAGGGAAGAGAGAAAAAGAGGGAAGGGAGGGGAGGAAGAAGGAGAGGGAAGGGGAACACTGTGGAGGGAAATTTTCCCTTTGTCAGTTTTCATTGCATGGCACCCATGCTGTAGTGAACTGTGATCTCCACCTTCTAAA
The DNA here is from genome assembly GCF_048593235.1 of Sminthopsis crassicaudata. Lineage (NCBI taxonomy): Eukaryota > Metazoa > Chordata > Mammalia > Dasyuromorphia > Dasyuridae > Sminthopsis > Sminthopsis crassicaudata. Next base: position 260,064,259 of record NC_133619.1, on the reverse strand, counting down.
CATTGCAGGTAAGATTGTATAAGAAGAGAATAACTCTCAGTTTGGCCAGTTTCAAAGATATAGCCTTTCTGGCTACGCTGCCAATTAAAGGGTGGTACTCTAATCAGATGGTAGGGGATACACAGGGTTTGGCATGTTAGGCTCCTTCAGAATGCGTCCATGTTAAGTGATTTGAGAATGCTTCAAAGTCCCCTTAAAATAACATTTCCAGGACTATATCAAACAATAGTGAGGACTTTGAGTATTCTTGCTTTACTGCTATATTTATTGAAAAATGTTTTAGAGTATCTCCTTTACATAAGATGATTGCTTTTATTTTTTGATATTTTTTGGTTAACAGTAGAAAAATAAAAGTTACTCTCTGCCTATAGTTTGTAGAGTTGTTTTTTAAGCATAAATGACTTGTATTTTGTCAGATGCTCCCCTCCACATCTATTTAGATGATTATATGGTTTTGGATGTTTGTTTAAAGATGTGTTTTGTAATGTTCTAATACATAGTGTATTATATTCCTACATTTATTATAGCTATTATATTCCATATTTTCAACATTTACTAGTCTATGATTATGGGCAAGTTAATCAGTGTCTTTAACTTCATTTATTCTCTTTGTAAAATGGAGATTATAATCCTCGTGACACCTACCTTCTTAGTTGTTATAAAGAAATCCTTAAAATGTTGTGATAATAAATTATTCTTATCCATAACTAGTGAACAAAGATTGGGCAAGAAAGTGTCAGGTTCTTTCCAACTTACATTAGACCTTGAAAATGACTTCAGTAGTATGTCTGAATACAACCAAACTTTCACCATTGTTGGCCATCAGAATATGGCTTCAAGAGAGGAGAATTGGGGCCTTTTACTCACCAGGCCCAAACTGGCTTCTGTGCTATTTCTGTCTTTTATGTAGTTTACCCTTCACCCCGCTGGCAATACTATAATCTCAATTCAGATAGCAGACTTTGCATCTAAGTAAAAGTTTGTTGATGAAGTGATCTTCTGTGTCTTGTTTTGTTAGGAATTTTATCCACCATCTCCATCTGTCTCAGCTTTTATCTTATAGAATTGCTTCTACAGCCATTGTCTCCAAAGTGAATGCTTCAGAGTTTCTTAATCCTCTAAGACTTTGGTCCTCATGCACAATTCTGAGTTTGTTGTTTAATATTTGTATTACTCGGGGTGGAGGAGAAAAGCAGGCAGCTCAAATGCAAAGGCTAAGTGAAGAGGGGATTATTCTGTCAATGTGTTCTTTTCTCACACAGAAAAGTGTGAGAGATATTGAATGAAACTGACATGCATTAGCAAGCCAGCTCAACTGAGCTTGAAATGCAGACTTAGGAACAAGAATTGTGCTAAAATATGGGTTCCAAAGCACTGCCATTCTGATGGGATCAATAACAGTCACGGAATGCTCAAATTGAAGTTGCTTTTGGAATAGGCAGAAAGAAGAAATCCTATGTGACCAGCCAGTCATAAACTCTCAGCTTCTCAATTGATATGGTCTAGAAAAACAGAGATAGTCTTATCTTTGATAAATTGGTGACATTCTGGTGCAAATCCAGGTAGGATAGACACTAAAGAATCTATGGTTCGGCTTTTATCCCTAGCCTTCCACTTATCTCAAATTTTAGTGATGATACTAACTTCAGAATTATTTGAACACTATATTTTTGCAACTAAAGTCTTTTGAAAATCTGACCATATCATCTTCCTACTTAGTAAACTCTAGGGGTTCCCTATTACCTCTAGGACCAAATATATTGTGTTGTTTTGCATTTAAAACACTTCATAGCCTGATCCTGCTCATCTTAGACTTTTCCCCTGCTGTGTACTCTTCAATCCAGCTCCACTGGCAGTCATGCACATGATCTCTGGATTCTATTCCTTTTTACTTTTCCTTCATGCTGAGAACACTCCCTTCTCACCTTTCTTTCCTGTTTTCCTTGACTTCTTTGATGATTCAGCTCAAGTCTCAGTTTTTACAGGTTTTCCCCAGCTCCTGCTACCTCTTGGCCTTTCCTCTAAAATTACCTTCCATTTCTATGGTATATATCTTGTATGTAAATTGTTATTCCCATGTTGCCTTCATCCATTAGAATATGAAATTGTTGAGGTCAGAGACCAAGTTATAAATGCTTAAAAGATGCTTGTTGACTGACTGGAAGTTTTGTCTTTATGAAGTTTATGCTCACTTCAAATACTATTATAAAGGACTTTATATTTTACTTTTTAATCCTCATTTCCCCAACACTACAATACTCCCTTCAACTCTTAGGTACTCATCAAAACCAGCTCTCAAGGAAGGAGTCTTAGTATGATTTAAAGTCTGCATGTCAGTTTTGTTACCCTAATTTTTGTTTTTGTCATCCCTAAATGTGCATTAAAAAACACTTTGTCTACCATTAAAGAAATTTCTGGCATCAGTGATTAGAGAAAATCATGAAAGTTGTTGTAATACTCTATCAATGAATTTCAATTCAAGAAATCCAATTCAATTCAAGAAACACTTATTAATTACATGCTTGGATAAGGTACTAATCAATTTGTCCTACACTTCCAAACAATCACTGATCTGATCTAAGAAAATTAACTAGCTTTGAATTTGAAGGGAGAATATCATTGACACAATCACTTTAATAGTGAAGATAGATGAAAAAAGGTTCAAATTCTCTAAGGAAAAAAGTGGAATGGTGAGGACTTATACCATCTTTCTAATCTCCAAATAAATTCATTAATTTTGGGGTAGAAGCAGGATAGTAGGAAACCCACACAGCCTTCTCATAGGGACTAGACATTTGCATTTATAAAGAAATTCATTTTAATATAACAATAAATACATTATTGGAAAATTGCATGTAAATAGAATTTTTATAAGTCAAACAGTTTCTTCAAAAGAATCCTGTGGTGAAATTTATTGTAAAATGAAGAATTTTGAATGAAGGTATAAAATAGGTTATACCTATACTCTGATCATTACCTGGAATTTCCTTTACTATGATGGGTGGGGAGGGAGAAGATGTTGATCTGGCATAAAGAGTCTGAGAAGTGGTTTATCCACTGACCCAAACCTCTTTGCAGCTACTGTGTACTGTGAGTGAGATCATTGTGCTACATAATGAGAATTCCTATAGCAACTGACTGGTCTTCACAGACAATGCTGGATTATCCAGTAGATTTACTAGGCACATGCCTAGGGCCTCAAGATTAGGAAATTCAAAGCAGTTAGCCTGGGTCTTTCTCTAATGCCCTTGTTCCTGGGTGGAAGAAGGGATTGAATGAGTGAGGTTCAGAGTAGGATTTGTTGGCTAGAGCTAGGACCAGAAGGAAGGGAAGTATAGACAGGAATGTTTAATTTCCTTGTCCCCTGTGACATATTTTTGTAAACATAACTTTTAACATATAAATGAAACTATTTCAAATGACAAATGATCATGGAATAATAAGTCTTTTCCATTTTGAATGGCATTTTCTCAAAAGTTTTCCACTATAATTCCTTAGTTTGAAAACAAATCATTACAACAAAAATAGTACAGTATTTAGGGATCTCTCAGTATCTCAAACCATCACCATTTCAGAGTTGTATGGAGGGACAGGTAAGTATGAACTTTATCAAAGACTTAAGTTATAGGCCTTAGAGGTCAGCTGGGCTAAATTCTTCACTTTGCACATAAGGAATATGAGTCTAGAGAGATTCTAGAGTCTTCTGGAGATTCAAGGGTAACACATAGCAAAATCAGGTCTGGAAAACTGTGTGTGTGTGTGTATATAAAGAGAGAGAGAATATGAGAATATAGTGTCTGGTACATAAGCACTTAACACTTGTTGATTGTTTGCCCACCTCTCCAAGATGGGAAGAAATGATCTCCCATGTACAACTCCCTATTTCACACATGGCCCCCCAGTGCCAGGAAACATCATCCTCTCTACTCCTATCTGCTCTTTTGTCATTTCTTCCTTTCCCCTCTTTTCACATCTTTGTACAGCATGTGCTCTGAGCCTCTTTGGCTGCTACCATCCTAGTCCTATGAACAGTTATAGCAAATTAGTTACCAGTGTTCATGATGTCTGGTTATTACTTCATGAAGAAGTCTAGTAAGACTGTGCAAGGGGAAAGCCTCGGGTTCCTACAGATCCTCAGGCCAATAAGGAATTACTTTTACTCTATTACAATGATCACCAAACTTTTTTTTGGTTATGTTAAAAAAAAAAAAAGGATAATATCATTATATTTATTGACTTATTTCTACACTATTGGAATAATAATGTTTAAATCACTTTGGCAGTTCAGAAGTTGGGTTGGAGAAAGAAGATACTTGAGGTGTGAAAACTAATTAGGAAGCTATTGAGTGATGGTTCAGATAAGAGATTTCATTTCATGAGAAGAGATGGTTCAGATAAGAGATTTCATTTCATGAGAACATGAAATAGGGTGGTTGTGTGAAGGAGACTGAGGGGAGTTTGGGTATACACAAATGACAACATTGGGGTATGTGAAGTAGTAGGGGGAATTGAAGATTGTTTCAAGGTGGTAAACTTAGGCGATGGAAAGATAGTAGTGCTCATGAAGTTTGTGAGGGAGTGTGGATTTGTAGGGAAAGATAATGTAGATTTTAGATTGGAGATTACCTAGCAGTAGTGTCCCAATATCCTAAGAAGTTGACTTGATCTTGAAATAATTACTGTTTGCCATTTTCAGGGCTGGCTGACAAGGACAGGATAAACCTCTTAGATCAAATTATTGATTCTCTGTTCATTTCTTCCCCAACTCTAACTAAGATTTTATTATGTTATTTTACTACTCTAATTGCTCTACTTCTACCCTTATGGATTTATTTTGCACAAGCCCAGAAAGAATGGTTGTATATGAAAACTATTTAAAAAAAATTTTTTTTTTAAATCAGTGACCTTTTTGGCCATATTACCTAACATTGGAATTTCTGGGCTAAAGTTTGCTTTTTAAGGAAATTACTTTCTTTAAGAAAACATGATCATTTAATATATGATTGCTTTGTTTATGTCTTTGGAAATTAAATGGCTACAGGAAAGAGAAGTAGAAGAATGAATACTATTACATATATTTGTCAGTGGGATGCATTCTCTGTGTTGGGCCTTTCCCAGCTGGGGGCTTGAGAGGTACAAAAGATAGTGATTTCAAAAGCAGAGAAGATAAGGGGCCATGATTCCTCTAGCAAAGGAGTTGGCATCTTAATTGTTGAAAGGTTTGTAAGTGAGATAATAACCTCAGATACTTCATGTCCATTTCTCTTGTTCATCCTTCACAGTTTTAAAAAGAAAACCCTTCTTTTAAAGTGGTGTGGCTGAGAGTGCTGACTAAAGAGACTAACCCCTAAAGAACTGGGAAGGAATAGCATCACCTTTGTAAAGTTTGTTTTGGGAGAAATGTCTTCTCTGAGTTCTTGTGGTGGGTAACGTCTGCCAAATATATACTTTTCACAATGCAAAAATTATAGAAATAAAAACAGGTTTTATTATGCTCAAGCATAGATGTAGGATTCAGAGGAAACCTGAACAACTATGAGAATTCTTACAAGACTTCTTATAGGCAAAATTAAGTCAGAGTGACAGAAAATAATTCTTCTATATATTGCAATCTTGCACATTCCTCCTAGGCCATAAAAGTTTAAGAGAAGACATTCAGTCAATTTTTTACACAATCCTAAATATTTAAAATTTAAAAAATGAATGGGGAAAGGAGTAGGGAAAGAGGACAAAGACCAGATCAGGCTGAAATCTTGAATATTTTAAATAACTTTCTGACTTTTTCAAAAACAAAACCTCACGGGAAGAAATGGTATATATGTTCAGTTATTTCAGTTGTGTCTAATTCTTCATGATCTCATTTGGGGGGCATATTGGAGTGGTTTGTCATTTCCTTCTCCAACTCATTTTATAGATGAGGAAATTGAGGCAAACTTGAATGACTTGTCCAAAATCCCACAGCTAGTGTCTGAGATCAGATTTGAACTCATTATCCTGATCCCAGGTTCAGCACTTTATCTACAGTAACATCTAACTGCCCTGGAATAAATGGAACTTTGCATATTATGATGAGTAGTACCTATCAAAAATTGAGAGCAAACATTATCTGGAGAGAAAATTCCATTTAAAATAACTGCAGACAATATAAAATATAAATCCATAATTACAAAATATTTATCATACAAATAAGTCTTCCTGGAACTCAAGAAGGTTTGGGTATAAGCTCAGGATGTGCTGCTGCTGCCCACTGCTTCCCCAGTTGCAAGCTGGTTCAGGAGTAGTACTACAACCAATGCTCTTTTATAGTGAAAAAAAAAAAAAAATCCTTTAGTCAACTGTTCTCATGAGAAGCAGATGTGCTCATGGACAAGACGCATCCTGAATGCAAAAGCAGGAGCAAGCTTTATAGTGTTAATTTGGTTCCTTACCCCTCTCTTCAGGGTTCCAATATGCTGAATTTACAATCTGAGTTTGTTATAATTTACAGGCAGAGTCACAATTGGTCAGATTTATAATCCTTTTTTATTCTCTCATTCCATATGTTAAAAAGCTTGTGTCTGGTCATTGATCCTAGTCTCTTTGGACCAATTGGTCTGGATCACTTTGTCAGGAACTTTATTGTTTAGCCTGTTCCTTGAGTCACACGGTGATTGGTTGGAGATATCTTAACAAGATTATTTTGTTGTGCCACAGTTCTCTTTTATTGTCCTGACTCAGTTTCCCCAATTGTCCTGTCTCAGTTCCTAACTGTTCTGGTCAATACTGCAACACCACCCCTCCCTCCCGATCATGATTATGCAGACAAGGAGAAAGATCTTCTATCTTAGACATTATCAGAATGTTGGGTGCCTCTCCCCATTGCAATAGGTGTCTCTCCCCATTCTGTAATCCCAATTTATCAGATGTCCCCCATGCCTCCCCTCACCCTGTCAGATAGTCCTGTTCCTGCTCCCCCCCACCCCCCTTGGTCTACTCCTATATCTGGGCCACGTGCATATATGTGTCTTTGAGAATTCACATTGGTTGCTGGATTTTTGGAGATGATAGTCTCATTTAGCCCTTGGATCAAACCAAGGATCCATTTGGTCCCAATAAATCTCCTTTTCAAATAAATTATTAAAAGCTATCTAATCTCTATCTTGCCTCAGTTTCTCTGGCATTACAATTTCATTTCTCCCTTTATCCTGTTTTGATCTATGAAAACCTAACTTTTCATACTTCTCGGAAGACAGATCTAAACAACTGAAGAAATATTAATTGCTTATGGGTAGACTGAGCCAATATAATAAAAATGATAATTCTACCTAAATTAATTTACTTTTCAATGCCATATTAAACTACCAAAAATTATTTTATAGAGCTAGAAAAAAGTAATAACAAAGTCATCCTGAAGAACAAAAAGTCAAGAATATCAATGAAAAAAATGTGAAAGTGACTTAACAAGCCAAATTTCAAAATATATAAGTGGCAAGACAACAAGGATACAGCCTCCAAGACTTTGAAATCATTAACAGAAATTGTTAGAACAAAAGTACTCTTGGGGGGCAGTGCAGTGGAGTCCTGAGGACCTGAATTTAAATCTGATTTCAGACACTTAAGACTTCCTAGCTGTGTGACCCCGGGCAAGTCACTTAATCCCAATTGCCTCAGCAAAAAAAAAAAAAAGTGCTTTTAGATCAGAGACCTTCCCTAAAATCTAAGGGAAGAAATATCACATTCCTAGGCCAGAGGACTTTTACAATTATTAACAAATTGTCAGAACAATAGTAGTACTCTTAGGTCAGATGGCTTTAGGATTACTAATACATCTTCCCTAAAATCCAAGGGAAGAAATATCATTATATTCCTCTACAATTATTGACAGATAGGATTGTTAGAACTGGAACACTCTTAAGTCAGAATACATCAATATGAAAGATATGATGAAAAATGTCTTCTTAGAGGCCCATGGAGAAGGGTCCATTTCGTTCTATCATGAGAGCTAACAATGTAATACCAGGGAAACTGAGATGAGTAGAGACTGGTTTAATTTTAAAATGGAGAATTTAATAAACTAGCGGCCCAATGGGGACTATCATCCAAAGTACTCTGTCTAGAAGAGCTGAGGCACAGAGTTTATATAGGAGTGTAACTAGCAAAGTAAGCAGGTGATAACAGAAGCATAAAGCATACAGTAAGGTAATTTCCTTATTTAGCATCAGGTAGCTGTTATATAAGAAAAATGTTTTTCACAGCCTAAAGCAATAACAGGATACATACAATGGTGGGAATAGGCTTAAGGGGACCTTTCAGGGTCAGTATTTTCAGAGAGCAATAACTGATTTATCTGTAGAAGTGCTTTACAGGTGTGATGCCCAAGTAAGCAGAAGAACAGAAATAGGAAAGGGTCACTTTAGGGTCATGCTTGTCACTTTGATCTAGTGTGTGAGGTGGCTAAATTCTTATGAGAAACTTATGGAGTCTTTTTTTATTCAACATAAGGATTATTCTTCATCCTGATCCAGGGACTCAAAATAATCACTAAGTTAGATAGGGAATCTTCTTTCTTCCAATTAAATATATATCTATCATAATTATATAATGAAAGTTTTGCCTCCTTCATGTTATTAGAAAGCAAGACACCTCTTAACAATATCCCTCCTAGGTCAATCATTGAGTCAGTGAATAAACATTTATTCAGCTCTTATTTTGTACCAGGCATTCTGCTAAGCAGTGGGGATAGAAAGGCAGTCACCTCATTGTCCTTGCTTTCAAGGAGCTTACAGTCTAATTCCCCCTTCTCCCTCATAACTAGCAAATTACTATCTGCAAACAAGCTATTTACAAGATAAATGGAAGTGATCTACAGAGAGAAGGAATTCTGGGGGATTAGGAGGATCTTCCTGTAGAGGATAAGATTTTAGGAGGCTTTCTGGGAAGGATAAAAATTCTTTTCTGGGAAAAAGAAGTTTGAATCAGCCCAGAAAAAAAAAAAAAAGGAAATCTTCCATTCCATGGGAACCTGAGGTATGTCTCCAGGGTATATGGCACTTCCTGAGGAGACAGGAACCTTGTGGCCAAAGCAGCTCTGAATTGGAGAAGGAATTAGGAGAGAATTAGCTGAAACTATAATAAGAAACCATTCTTATCAGGAAAGTCTTTCTGGAGACAAGGTCCCAGAAATCTCTGAATTTTAGAGCCCTTCTTCCCATGGTGACATTGATTTGTCTTAGATCTGTCTTCACAGGAGACACCTAACTTGGGTAGTTAGGATACATAATGAAGTGGCTTTTAATTGGAGAGGGGACAAGAAATTAGAGAGTGCTATTTTGCCAATTGGTGACAGAATGGGGGCCATTTGAGTTAGATAGTTGCTCCATTTGGCACATGAAGATCATTTTGGGGAGGGGAATCATATGATTCTCTCTGCCCACCACAGCATGGTCTCATCACTTCAATGTCCAAACTAGCAATGACAATCCACTTCCCAACCTTTGCTCTTCTTGTAATAGTTCTGATGAGATCTAGATAAGGGGTAACTAAATGAAATTAGGGTTAATTGAAGTCTAGTAGCAGATTCTGGGTACAGGGAATCAAATACAGCTCCCCTGCAACCCCTTTGGATTCGCCCAAGGATGCAGAGTTAAATGAGTCTAGTAGTGGCGCAAGAGTCCTCTGTAAAGGAATTTACAGACTCGAAAACTTAGATTGATAAAAGAGGTTTATTATGGGGTTTGGAAGTAAAGTCTAATTAATAACATTGAAGGTAGAGATAAAAGGCACTGGAACCAGAGTTCCAGTGGGCAGAAATCCATTGACATGGCAGGTGTAAGGCTGCCATATTTGGGATCTCTGCAAAGAGAGGACTCCAGCTTGGTTCTTTTATAATAGGGGGCTTTGGTTACAAGCTGAAGAGGGCTTGTGGGTGGAGTCCCAGGTTGGCTCTTGGCTGGGTTTCAGCCAAAGTTAGAATTTGAATTGAATTCAATGGGTTTCAGGACTGAGCCAGATAAAGATGAAACTGTTTGTGCTTAAGGTGGAGTCCCTTCCCTGAGGCAAAGTCCAAGGAGGTTTTCTCTTTTATGAGTTTTGGGGTTTCCTCTTCAGTTCTAATATGGTTGTTTAGTAAATACATGTCCCACATCAGCTGTATGTCCTAAGAAGCATCAGTTAAAAGCCTCTAAAGACAAGAGCCTTTGGTTATTTAGTTCTGTGCTCTCCAGTCCCCAGACCATTTGGCCAGACCCATGTCCACTGTTCGGGAATTAGTATAGGTAAAGATCTCTTCTCCATCCCTGAAGCTCTCTTGCATACAACTATGCAGTCTAGATCTCAGTGTGCCAGAAGGACTTGCCCAAACCCCTAATCTCTATAGAGTATCCCATTTAACTAGATTAGTATCTACTGTTGTCCATTTGATTTTAGTTATCTAATAAGTGACTGGAGCCATTGGAAATCCAAGCAAAAAAATGGATTTAGTTGTTTTTTTTTTTTTGTTTTTGTTTTTGTTTTTGTTTTTGTTTTTGTTTTGAGACAAAATTCTCCAAGATTTCAAAAATCCATCAAGTTAAAGAAGTTTTGACTCCACATGAGTGGAACTCATTATGCACTTTAGGGGATGAAGAGTGTCAAGCGAAGCAAAGGCAACTTAAGACCCAGGAACAAGCATTTCTTAGAAGCCAGATTCTTAAAGATAGCTCATTCTAGGGCCTAGATTAGAAATCTAGATTTTTGGCATAGTCACTGCTTGCATAAAAGGGGCATTAATATCAGAGGGACCTCAACAAATGTAGTTTTGAATGTACCATTTCCATTTAGCAATAGAAACAGAGAAGAACCACCTTTCATCATCCAAGTCATGATAGGCAACACTGGAAAAAGGAAAGGGGCTCTCTTTTAGGTCACTGTCAACCATCATAAAACAATATGAGGAAGAGTTCAAGTAGCCCTTAGGGAGGATAATGAAGATATGGCAAATGAGGAAAAGAAAAAAAAAAAGCCTTGTAAGGGTGACAATCTCATACCACTCATCTGGTTTGCAATAGTGCTGAGTTCAGGAATAGCTTTCATGATGAGCATGATGATGACTTTGTTCAGCTCCTTGTATTCTTTTTAAACTTCCAGATGCCATCTACCTTCTTTATAAGTAACATGACATTTTAAGGAGAAGTGGTATAATAAGTATTCCCAATTTATTCACTTCTATCAAAAGAAAAGAAGTATCTTTCTCCACTTTGGGGATACAAAGTTATATTAACTCCATGGTTGTGGTTAGAGTGACTCTGAAGGCTTCTTTTAGGCTCTATCAAATGTAACATACCTAAAGATTACTGAAAGAGCCCATTCAGATTCTGAGCCCTTAATGGAGTCTTTCCTGTAATTATGTGCTCTTTGAAGTCTCCCTTGAATGAATCAAATTGCGATAGGAGTTTTACAGGGTGCCTTGGATTTCAGTGAAGCGAAATGCTTCACTAGGCTCTAATGCCCAGGTACCAACTTTTTCTGTGCAAGTTTACTAACACTTTTATGGGATAATCATCAGTTGCTTTCTTATCAACTCTATATTTTAACAGACATACCCAAATCTTCCAATAGTGGGTATTTTAGCTGGTAGAGAATAGAGGTCAATAACTCCTCCATCACCATTCAAAATTCCTATTTGCACTGATAGCATTATTTGCCCAATCCCCTGCTCATATTTCACCAGTTGGCTCAAACCTAGAGAGTAGTGTGATGGGAGACCTTAATGGCTGAAGTCATTCTGATAAGGCTCTTCTCCCAAGTCAACCATGATGTGAGATATAAGGCTTCTCATCTTATTCCATTGGGCAACTACCCCAAATAGTAAAGGTATTAACCCAAATGATAGGTTTAACCAATACCTTATTACTAACAAGTTTAAAAGTTTTAAAGTTGGATGAAATGAGGTACTCATATGTGATTGAACAATTAACAAAAAAAGTTCACTTTGCTCTAACACAGCAAAGATCTGAAACAAGATAACTGGTGTATATGCAATAAAGATACAGCAGAACCAAGCTTTTCTGGGTATGACTCCATCCCCTCTCCCTTATATCCATAAGAAAATGTGTCTGATTAAGAGAGCAAGGTACAGTAGTTCAGATGGTTTTCAGACCTACCAAGTTAAAGAGGTCTTGATTCCACATGAGTGGAACTCATTATACACTTTAGGTACGAAGTGTGATAAGGGAAGCAAGGGCCACTTAAGTTCCAGGAATGATTTTCTTGCCTTTTAGGGAAAATAAATTCCTCTTTTGAGGAAATGAAAAAATCCTGGTCTTATCACTCTAGCAGAATATACTTAATAAATGCTTATTGAGTGATTATATGATCCTTATATATAGTTCTCAGCATGATCTTTTTTATATCTAGAGCTTTATGCAAAGATATGGTAAACAATAAGATGTAAAACATTATCAAAATCAATTGAATCATATGTGTGTAGGAATGATTTCCAGCTAAATTAATATGGTCAAGTTCTACTTTTTCAGTGATGAAGAGAGCCATCTACACCCAGAGAAAGAACTGTGGGAACGGAGTGTGGAACACAACATAGCATTCTTACTCTCTCTGTTCTTTATTTGCATTTTGTTTTTTTTTCTCAGTTTTTCTTTTTCTTTCTTTTTGATATAATTTTTCTTGTGCAGCAAGATAACTGTATAAATATATATGTATTTACTTATTTAACATATATTTTGAGATATTTAACATGTATTGGACTACCTGCCAGGTAGGGAGGGGGTGAAAGGAAAGAGGGGAAAATTTGGAACAAAAGGTTTGCAAAGGTCAATGTTGGAAAAATTACCCATGCATATGTTTTGTAAATAAAAAGCTTTAATAAAAAAATCACAAAAAATTAATATGGTCAGTTTTTTAAGACACTAAAATTGATCACACTACATGATTTTAGTTATAAAGTCCCAAAACTTTATTATTTTAAAAAAGTAAGCCAAGTCATTGAAAGTGTGATTAAAAAGCTGGTCAACAATTTAAGAGAACCTGAGCTCAAGTTCTACTATGATACACCTGATGTGACCAGGCAAATTTCTTAACTTGTTAGTTTCATAGACAACTGTCTAAGGCAATAAGGTGCAAAATAATTGCCCATCTGCATTGGTAGAAGAAGCTTTCTACACAGGTAAAATTCCCTGGTATTTTACCTTAAAATGCTAATGAAATCACAGGTTCACATAAAAAAAAAATAACCTCAATTTAAAAAATGAGAACATGACTCTATGAAATTGTTTTGATTGATCCAAATAGTATTTCTTTCAGGCTTATGCAAGAAGCTCAAACAAATGTTCAGCATATGGTCCAGAAGATATGTTTCTCTGATGAAAGCAGAGTCACCAGCCCTGGAAGGTGGGAAATAAAGAAGGAAAGAAGATAGGAAAAAAGGGAAGGAAGGAAGGAAGGAAGGAAGGAAGGAAGGAAGGAAGGAAGGAAGGAAGGAAGGAAGGAAGGAAGGAAGGAAGGAAGGAAGGAAGGAAGGAAAGAAGGAAAGAAGGAAAGAAGGAAGGAAATAAGAAATGAATAAACATATATTAAGCATCTACTACATTCCAGTTACTGTGCTAAGCACTTTGCAAATGTTTGTAATAACGTGAAGAGGAAAAAAATTAACTTATTAGTGAAGAAGGGTAAACCAGTGCTAGCCCCAACTGGGCTTCTTGGGAGTTTGTGCTGATAAACAACCAGAAAGAGGCAGCTGTGACTTAGTGGATAGAAAGATAGCCTTGGAATCAGGGAGACCTAGGAACAAGAAGTCTTTGACACATACTGACTTATGACCCCTAGGCAAGTAACATAACCTCAATGTTTTAAAGCAATTCTCTTAAGACTAAAGTTATAAATAAAATGCCAACTTGTTTTGGTAGAAGGGATCCCCTCATCTATGAGTTCCCTTTCAATGAAATCACCAGATCAACCTTCAATTCAGAAAGTGCATTTTTAAAAAAATAACATCTTAATCAACCTTTGTCTCTTCATTCAGATATTACTTTGCTTGTTTTGAGATGTCAGATAACTGCATTTTTCTCAGCATAAAAGACTTAAAGAATGTTAGGAGTAGATGGGATAGAAAGATACACTTCCTTTTTTTTTTTTTTTTTTTTGATGCACTTCTTTACAGATACCCTTATTTATGGATAAGAAAAGACTATGTTAAGAAAATGATAACTAATTAGTAGCAGAGTTATTATTTCTTGAGCTCACACTGATTTTTAGACCAATTAAAACAAGTATTATAATTATTGGATCACCTTTTTGGAAAGACATTCATACTAACTTAATTTTTTAACCTAAATTTTGCATTAATTCCCATAAGTTCAGTATCCATCGACAGGTGCTCCCCCCCCCCCCAATAAAGAACTCTGCAAATGAGCAATTCCATATGTACTCAGAAATCTTTAAGACAAAAAGTTATCAGCTTACAAATGCACTGGATGCCTCAATGGGTGATAGGACCATAGTCTGGCTAAGAAAATATCATTTAATTCTGTACAAAAGCTTTTTGAAAACTGAACTTGGATGAGGTAAATTTTCAAGTTTTTTTAATTAGATATATTATTGAATTTCCAACATAAATACCTACATTAAATATATAAGAAGTGTTGTAGTCTTTGGTAGGTTACAGATTTCTCCTCTTTCCCCCTGTTTCTTGTTCTCCTTCATCTTCAAAGCATGTTCCCATTTTTCCTTTACATTCAAAAAATGTACAGTCACAAATTTTGTGCTAAGAATGTTCCATAAATTAAAAGTCACGAGACCTGCATATCTCATAGGAAGACATGCAGCTAAGCAGCAAAGACCCCTTGGAAAATCTCTAGGAACTCACACATAGTCATTCAGTCTATAACCGCTGTGGGAAGCTGACGCCACTGAGGGAACACGGTTGTCTTTGTAAGCAGTGGGAGGCTGGTATGGAGGTGCTGTTGTCGCCATTCTGGACTGGGTCTGGTAATCTGAATACAGCTCATCTTCCTGGCATGACATGCAGAGTAGAGTCCCACCAATAAGGGACAGCGATGAGGAAATGAATCCCAGATACAGGGCTTGCCCAAGCTCATATTTCATGCTACTTGGTAGCAGTGGGTTGTAGAAATTTTCTACCACATCATTGGTTGTCCAGGAGACAGCCACCATGCATAGTAGACCTGCCAAGATAAAGAGGACTCCCCCAGAGACAGCAAAGATGTTCTTGGCGGAGGTCCCTTTAGCACACTGAGTACACTTCATGCCAATGACAGCACAAGTTGAAGCCATGACTGAGAGCAGGCAGGAGATGACCATCAAGGCTCGAGCTGCCTGCAGGTCACGGGGCAGGGCCAACAGAGACCGGTAGATCTGGCACTGATAAATGCCAGTACTGTGCCAAACACACTCCATCCAAAGTCCCTTTAGATATGACACAGCTGTTAAAATGTTGGTCCCTACATGAGCTGTTCTTCTCCAATGAGGTAAGATGGTGGTGATCAAGGTCCCAACCATCCCCAAGAAGCTGAGCAAGAAACCCAGGAGCTGGACTGCCGTGCTGGCCATATCTGTTGGTACTTACAGTGACTTCCAATCAGTCGGTCACCTGCAGCTGTCACTTGTAAGCCTTCTTGGGAATGCAGCTTCTTCTGGGAAACTGGAACTGTTTCTATTCCAGTGCCTCAGGAGTCCTAATAAAAATGCAGTAAGGGTATGTGGGGGGATGGGGAATGGGAGAAGGAAGGAAAATAGGTTAAATATTATCTTGTTGCCATTATTTCTGTTATGGGGATTTCCATAGGCAATTAGTATGGCAGTTAACAAAGCTCTTGGGATTTTGTAGAACACTAGGAGATTGCTGTCCTTACCTTCTCAGCTGAAAGGACAGAGGTGGAAGAGGGTGATATTCTGTATGATGTATTTGGATGCACAGTGGATTGGGCTCAGTTCATCTTGGCTCAGCCATTAACTAGCAGTGTGAGTTTGAGTCATTCTGTTCCTCTGTGTTAGAATGAGCATCTTGATGGCTTGGGGCTGTCTGGAATTAGGTAGTAAGAAAATAGAGATGAAAGCCCTATATGTCATGAAAAATTACATTGTATTCAAAATTGCCTGGGAATTTTGTAAGAAAACTACTCTTTTCTTTTTGCATACAAAAGAAAAGTGTGGTTGTTAAATAGGCTACTTCCCAGAGCCCAGACAACATCTTCCCTGGATAAGCAAAAAAGTTGAATAAAATCATGAGAGGCTACAAAAATTCTCTGTTTAAAAGATTATATATTATAAATAGGTCACACAAACGAACTGGTTTAACACTAGAAAAACTAGAACATAATAGATCATATTAATAAGAAAAATAATAATAAAAAAACAAACATTTATTTTAACAGAAATTTTTTGACAGAATTTAATCTCTATGTTTGTCATTTAAAAAAGGAATAAATGACCTTTAATAGACAAATTGAGTCTATCTAAAACTAAATGTTAGTATGGTAAATGTCTTTCCAACAAGACCAGGATAAAGCAAGATTGTTCATTGTAACCACTTTTTTTAAAAAATGTAATTTTAGAAATGCTAAGTTTTCCAACACAAGATTAAAAAATGGAAATAATGAGCACAGTTGAACAAAGATTTTTTTCAGTTTTTTCAGATGATATTATGGTTTACTTAAATGTAAAAATTAGTTGAAACAATTGTCAGCTATGTAGCAAAATATAAAATAAATACACAAAAATAATCAGTCTTGTATTATTTTACACATAAAATCCAACAGATAGAAAAAATAAAAGGAAATTCCATTCAAAATAACTACAGAATGTGTAAATTTATGGGAGGCCACCTATTATGACACACATAGTAATAATATGACTATAACTACAAAACCTTTAAATAGAAATATAAATAGACCTATTACTAATATTACCTAATCAGCTCTGAATCTTCCAGGAAAAGTCCAAGGTTTGTGTGTGAGGGGAAGTGCAGAAATACATGTTAGGAAATGACTAAATGAGCTTTAAATATAAACTTCCCAGAAGACTTTAACAATAGTTATAAATTAAATCACTAAATCCTATTTTTCACATGCTTTTGTCAAATATCTGCTTATGCTCATCATCTGTGACTACCATTTCTTTGCATGAGGCCATAATTGACCTGTATCATCATACTAGATTCACGTTGTATTTTGGTTACTTCTCTCCTCCTTTTGGGGAAATCTGTTGTGGCACAAAATTCTGTGACTCATACCTGTGGCAGATTGAGTTAATGCTCTCTCTTTCCCATCCCCTTCCCTAAGCTGTTGCAAGCTAAGATGCCATTAAATCTAACTGGAGAAGTTTAATTAACTTAGCTTCCAGTTGGATGGATATGAAGCCCAAATAGGGAACCCTTAGGCAACAGATATATAAAGATATAAGGGTTGCTACTGGGCCATGTTCTGGGCACTTTCTTTGGTTTGTCTGGGCCCAGGCAGTCTCTCTCCCCCACTTCCAGCTACACACTGGCGCCTGCTACTCTGGACAACGCCAGACTAATCTCTATGGGCAATAATAACCTACCTAAAATTATTCTTCATTGATTAGTATTATTCCCCTACCCCATTATTCCCTCCCCAACCCAGTGATTTTGCAACTCCAGCTGTCATTGCTCAAACATCATTCTTGGCTACCTCAATATAACCCCTTTGATTTATTACTCTAATGTACCCACCCTTCCATTCTGTTTTCTTAAATACCTGATTTATAATTAATAAATTTGCTTTCAACTAAAACCTTTTCCTTTCCAACTCTTTCTATCTTCTTGCTCTCACTGAGACCTGGCACCCTCCTGATGATTACTTACCTTTTCCAGCACTGGTTACACATTCATTTATCACAACTCATGGTTGGTGGAAAAGTTGTAATGCTCTTTGTTCCCCATTACACCCTTAAATTCTCACTTTAATGTTGAGGTTGGGAAAGGAGCCCAAAAGGTTGGGGTCACAGACTGGTGTCATGCAGTATTTCAAAAGAATTTTCAGGCTTGAACCCATTTCCAAGTCAAGGGGCAAAGTTTATTATAATGTCATTGAAGTGGTCTAAATTCCAAGAGAATTTAGCAAAGAAACAGCAGCTAAGAGACATATTTGTCTTTATGTTATAGATATGCTAATTTTATGGCCTAGGAGTAGAACTAAGAAGTGGTCTCAAGAATTTGGTCACCACTGACCAACAGATTATCTATCTGACAGTCAGCAATGAACTGAAGAGTGGTCTATTCACTATTGTCTCAGGAGTTTGATTTGTAGGACTATCCTGAGTCCAGAAGACTTTAGAATCATATAGATTGTTAGAACATTAGTATTCTCAGGTTGGATGGGTAGGTGGGGCGGGGGGGCCCTCTGGTCACAATTTTCAAAGCCAGAGGATTTTAGAATCAGGGACAATTTGTTAGAAGAGAAACACCTTAAGGTCAGGGGACCTTAAAATCACTGGTATATCTCCCTAGAAGCTACACCATATCACTACCACTATCACCCATCCATATTTATCATATAACAAAAATTGTGGTAGTTTTTGTCTACCATCTCCAGAACCCTCTCCTTTCCTTAGTAAGTTCAGTGCCTGTCTCACAGTGTTTCTTTCCCAACTTTTCACTTTATATGATAGGACTTCAATATTCATGTTGATACTCCCTCAAACATCCTAATCTCACAGTCTTCAATTTACTCCTTTTAGATGACTAATGACTCCCTTATTTCACCTCAAAGCCTTTGATCTTGATATCTATCACCCATACATTTACCACTTCTATGTTTATGAACTCTGAAATTCCTTTATCTGATTCAGTCTATTATCATTCTGACGGGGTGTGGAACTGTGTTCCCTTTAATCTGTAAAATTATCACTCCTCTGAAATTGTGTCTCCTTTTGATCTGAGAAATCAGGGTCTCCCAGGCTCCGTGGAGTCTCAAGCTGGCCTTTTCTAAGACAAATCACCCATTAATCTTTTGGGGATGCAGATCCTTTTCAGGAAATTCCAAATTCCAGAAGTTTTCAAAAAGTGATTTCCATTCAATTGGAGATCTAGGCCTAGGGACTTTGGCTTTTTTTTCAACCTGAAACCAGAGTCTCAAGATTCCCTATTAAAAGATATTTCTAAACTCACTTCTTTGCAGAAGATCAAAAGTAGCATGTTCTGCCTCTTTGATATAGCTACAAGGACCTTGCCTACCGAGAAAACATTTTCTTCTCTGTGCCAGCCTCCATTTCCCTAATAGGACTTTTGGAATGGAAGAAGTCAGTTTTTCTAGCAAAGATGACTTCTCATCCAACAATAAACTTCCATTTTTGCCATCTACAACTCTTCGGGTTCGTGAATTCCTTCATGAAGGACCTGCGCCAACTAAAAGGGGATTTCCACAACTCTCTGACTGCCACTAAAACCCCATCAATTCCACATTTCATTTTGTCTTGCAATCCTAAAACATATTCTTTGACCACACCCTGATCAATAATCCCTTTGTCCTCAGTTCTTTCTCAGGCCATCATACTGAAATGGCTACAATCTCTTCCCTTCTTGATCTTGCTGCTTGGTGAGCCAGGTAAATCCTATCCTGTCACATCTTTTTTTCAAATCCCTTGTCCCCTTAACCTATCAAAAATCTTACCCTTAGAATCTTTTTTTTTTCCTACATTTTATTTTTTAATTAAAAATTTTTTTATTATTTTGTTTTTTATTAATTTTTATAATTATAACATTTTCTTTGACAGTACATATGTATAGGTATTTTTTTTTTTTTTTTACAAAATTATCCCTTGTACTCCCTTCTGTTTCAAGTTTTTCCCCTCCTTCCCTCCGCCCCCTCCTAGATGGCAGGCATTCCCATACATATTAAATATCTTATAGTATATCCTAGGTACAATATATATGTGCAGAACCGAATTTTGTTGTTGTTGTTGCAAAGGAAGGATTGTATTCGCAAGGTAAAAATAATCTGGGAAGAGAAACAAAACAAAATAAAACAAACAAACAAAAAAAACCAATGCTCACAGTTTACACTCATTTCCCAGTGTTCCTTTTCTGGATGTAGCTGATTCTGTCCATCATTGATCAATTGGAATTGGATTAAAAAATCTTCTCTATGTTGAAGATATCCACTTCCATCAGAATACATCCTCATACAGTATCATTGTTGAAGTGTAAAATGATCTCCTAGTTCTGCTCGTTTCACTCAGCATCAGTTGATGTAAGTCTCTCCAAGCCTCTCTGTATTCCTCCTGTTGGTCATTTCTTACAGAGCAATAATATTCCATAATATTCATGTACCATAATTTATCCAACCATTCTCCAATTGATGGACATCCATTCATTTTTCAGTTTGTAGACACTATGAAAAGGGCTGCCACAAACATTTTGGCACATACAGGTCCCTTTCCCTGCTTTAGTATCTCCTTCAGATATAAGATCAGTAGTAGCACTGCTAGATCAAAGGGTATGTACATTTTGATAACTTTTTGGGCATAATTCCAGATTGCTCTCCAGAATGGTTGGATTCTTTTACAACTCCACCAACAATGCATCAGTGTCCCAGTTTTCCCACAGCCCCTCCAACATTCATCATTATTAGTTCCTGTCATCTTAGCCAATCTGACAGGTGTGTAGTGGTATCTCAGAGTTGTCTTAATTTGCATTTCTCTGATCAATAGTGATTTGGAACACTCTTTCATATGAGTGGAAATAGTTTTAATTTCATCATCTGAAAATTGTCTATTCATATCCTTTGACCATTTGTCAATTGGAGAATGGCTTGATTTCTTATAAATTAGAGTCAGTTCTCTGTATATTTTGTAGATGAGGCCTTTATCAGAACCTTTAACTTAAAATATTTTCCCAATTTGTTACTTCCCTTCTAATCTTATTTGCATTAGTTTTTGCGAAGGTCTGGTCTAGCTCCTCTTGTCAGGATAAGCAAAAGTCCTTGCCCCACGTTGGGCGCCAATTGTAACGAGCTGTCGTCTCCAGAAGCTGCTGGATCGCTCTCTGGGAAGAGATCTGCTGTGTCTACTCAAATCTCTCAGACAGATTCTTCTTCCTGTAATGAACCGTTGTCTCCAGGCAGTTGCTGTTAACTCTTGTCCTTAGAAGTGACTTCCCTTCCTGCAGAGAGCCCCGTCAAGCCTGATGCAATTCAGAGTCTTCTTTCTATCTCTGGGAGTCCTCTCTTTTATTCTCCCAGAGAATGGGCGTGGGATAATGCAAGGGCTTCTGGGAAGAACCACCTCAGCCAATGAGCCTGCTCCTTCCATCAAGTCAACCTGAGTTCTCACCTTGTAATTGTCCAACCTGAATTCTCACCTCGTCACTATCCAGACAACCCGAGTTCTCACTTAGTAATCCTAACATCTCCCCCTTTCTTTTGATTTAGAACATAGGACAGTCATGACCTTGAAACATAAATCCATCAATATGGGAAGTATTACAGATAATTACATAAATGACCTTGAAACATAAATCCATCAATATGGGAAGTATTACAGATAATTACATAAATTACATAAGCACATAGTAACATAGTAACGTAACACATGCTAGAAGTATGTAACATAATCATAAATTGAAAATTTATAAATGTCCATAAGTCCATTGTCCATTAGTCTCATCTTGTGTGAGGAAGTCCAATGATTCCTGCTGGTTTTAAAGTTCTTTAACAGTCTTCTTATTATCCATGCTCTTTCAGTGTCAGATGTTTCTTAGATCTTCTCCTTTATTTTGAGGTCTTTCTCTTTTTCTGTCTCTCTCTGATGGATAAGGCGAATATGACTCGTTGGCACCCATCTGATTCCTTCTCCTGCTGAAGAAATACAAGCAAACCCTCTTCCCCAGGCAGTTAACCTATCTGGTCCCTTCCATTCACCACTTTCTGGATCTCTCCACATCACCTGGCGATTATCTAAGGACAGTGGAGATGCTCTCACTGGACACTGCCCTTCTGGTGGGTTATAAAACCTGTCTGCTGGAGCCAGTGCATCTTTGTCAAAAATTAGAAAATTAATGGTATAGAGAACTAAATTTAGAAGTTCCCTAGGGCTACCTGTGGCTCCCCCTTTCTTTTGTTTTTGGAGGAGTGTCTTAATATCTCTGTTTCTTCTCTCTACTATTGCCTGCCCTTGAGGATTAAAGGGTATGCCCGTGGTATGTAAAATCTTATACTGTGCACAAAAGTGTGTAAAATGTTTGGACGTATATGCAGGTCCATTGTCTGTTTTTATTGCTTGTGGCACACCCATAATTGCAAAAGCTTGTATAAGGAATTCAGTGACCACTCGGGCTGTCTCTTTTGCTGCTGGCATTGCAAATGTGAATCCTGAAAAGGTGTCTACCACGACATGAATAAAAGATAGACGACCAAAAGATTTATAATGGGTCACATCCATTTGCCAGATTTCATTGGGTCTCAAACCACGAGGATTCTTCCCTGGAGGGAGTGTAGGAGCATGGAAAGGAAGACAAGCTGTACAGCTTTTTACTATGCTCCTAGCTTCCTCTCTTGTGATTCCAAATTGTAAACGTAAAGTTCGAGCAGCCTGATGATATTTAGAATGAGATTCTTGTGCTTCCTGAAATAAAGGACTACTGGCTAACATGGTTAGAAGGCTATCTGCCTTTGAATTTCCATCAAAAATGGGACCTGGAAGTCCACTATGTGAGTGGACATGCAAGATATAAATCTTGCCTGGATGTTTTCTCACTTGCTCTTGAAGTTCCTTAAAGAGCTGATAAATATTGGAGGCTGCAAATTTTATTTGGGCCGTGGCAATTCTTTGTACTACACCTACTGAATAGGCTGAATCAGTAATTATGTTTACGTCTCCTGGGTAATAAGTGAGAGCTAGCATGATAGCAAATAATTCATTCTGTTGAGTGGATTGAAAAGGAGTCCTGATTACTCTCTTTATGGTTAAATCATGAGAGTATATGGCACAAATATTTTCTTTGGAGGCATCTGTAAAGATTGTTGGTCCTTTAAGAGGAACCTTAGAAACCTTTTCTTCAAAAATCCATCGCCAATTATGTAGTAGCCGGGTAATCTTTAATGGAGATCCATGTGCAAAATTTGGAGCGGTGGCCAATAAAATTTGCCATTCTGGGATGGTCTCACAGCATACATTAATCTGTGCGTTAGTATAGAATGTGTATATTTTTTCAGGACTTATCCCAGATAATTGTGTTACTCTCTTAATAGCCTTTAATAAAATCCTAGCCACAAGCACTGGGTAAGGTGTAAGGCTTTGTTCTGGTTGTGCTGGGAGGTTCACCCACTCAATCACTCTGTCTCCTTGATGAAGGACTGCTGTGGGTGCCTCTTTTGTAGCAAAAACTGATATTTCCAAGGGTTTTTGAGTGACTCTTTCAACCACATTGGATAAAGCCAGTTCAACTTCTCTCAAAGCCTTTTGTGCTTCTTTTGTAAGCTGGCGTGGTGAATTTAAAGCACTGTCTCCCCTTAAAATGTCATATAGAGGTTGTAGTTGATTGGTAGTTAAGCCTAACACCAATTGTAGTGAGCTGTTGTCTCTAGAAGCTGCTGGATCGCTCTCTGGGAAGAGATCTGCTGTGTCTTCTACTCAAATCTCTCCGACAGATTCTTCTTCCTGTAATGAACCGTTGTCTCCAGGCAGTTGCTGTTAACTCTTGTCCAAAGAAGTGACTTCCCTTCCTGCAGAGAGCCCCGTCAAGCCTGATGCAATTCAGAGTCTTCTCTCTATCTCTGGGAGTCCTCTCTTTTATTCTCCCAGAGAATGGGCGTGGGATAATGCAAGGGCTTCTGGGAAGAACCACCTCAGCCAATGAGCCTGCTCCTTCCATCAAGTCAACCTGAGTTCTCACCTTGTAATTGTCCAACCTGAATTCTCACCTCGTCACTATCCAGACAACCCGAGTTCTCACTTAGTAATCCTAACAAGTTTTGTTTGTGCAGAAACTTTTTAATTTGGTGTAATCAAAATTTTCTATTTTGTGATCAATTACCCTTAGAATCTTAAAAAAGCTAGAGAAAACCTCAATTCTCCTAACTGCATCCACTATAAATCTATTACCTAATTTCAAATGGGCCCTCATTTAATTTGATTCACTATCCCATTCATCATGACACTTTTCTAAACCTTTTCTGTAACGCGCTCTCCTGGCAGTTACAATTACTATTCTGTCCTAGACCCACCAGAGTACCTTTGACCACTGTCCTTTGCAATGTGAACTCTACCCGGCTCGCCTCCTCTGAGGCCTTCAAAGGTCTCTGGCCACAATCTCTTGAATCTATAGCTTAATAACCGGTAGCGCACTCAAGAACAGCCACGTGTAATCTTAAAAGCCTTTATTATACCTACTCACATAATGCCCTGACTGATGCCCTGACTTGTTGGTTCCTGAGTGAACACCTGGTCTGAAGACCCACGTGTTCACTACCAAAATCCTTACCTCTTTTGGCTACCCATCTTGGCTTGGCCAACCAGGCTAGGGAGCCAGGGTGAAGAGCGCCAGGTTAAAGAGAGCGACTGCTGCCTGCAGTGGGCTTATAAAGGGCCTGTGAGGTCACACACACAGCCAATCAGCGAGAGAGTCACCCATTACGAAGCTATCTCAAAATGGACAGGATCTCACCTACAAGGCAGTCCTAATATCCACAGAAATTACTTCCGGGCCTCAATGATGCGCTGTGGTGCAGTCCATTTAAAGGGCCCTTACACTTTTCATCTCTCCTTAAATCTCCCACAATTCCCTACATCTTACCTTCTCTTTTCCCCATATTTCACTGAAAAAAAACAAGATCATTCAATTCAGCATTCCCTCTTCTCCCTTTCTTCTCAGCTCTTTTTCTAACACCCTTACTTTCCTTCAAATCTCAGCTTTTGCAAGAAGTCTTCTTCAATCCGCCTTAATTTTGGCTCCTTCCCACTGAGACTACCCTCAATTTATCTTGTTTATATATAGCTGTTTTCATGTATTTTTTTGTTTTTGTTTTTGTTTTTCAGATTGTGAGTTTCCTCAGAGCAGGGATTTTTTTTTTTCCTTTTGATTGTTGTTGTCAGTTTTGGCCTCCCTCCCTCCCTCCCTCCCTCCCTCCCTTCCTTCCTTCCTTCCTTCCTTCCTTCCTTCCTTCCTTCCTTCCTTCCTTCCTTCCTTCCTTCCTTCCTTCCTTCCTTCCTTCCTTCCTTCCTTCCTTCTTTCCTTCCTCCCTCCCTCCCTTCCTCCCTCCCTCCCTCCCTCCCTTCCTCCTTTCCTTCCTTCCTTCCTTCCTCCCTCCCTCCCTTCCTCCTTTCCTCCTTTCCTTCCTTCCTCCCTCCCTCCCTCTCTCCCTTCCTCCCTCCCTCCCTCCCTCCCTTCCTCCCTCCTTCCCTCCCTCCCTCCCTCCCTCCCTCCCTTCCTTCCTCCCTCCCTCCCTCCCTTCCTCCCTCCCTCCCTCCCTCCCTTTCTCCCTTCCTCCCTCCCTCCCTCCCTCCCTTCCTCCTTTCCTTCCTCCCTTCCTTCCTTCCTTCCTTCCTTCCTTCCTCCCTCCCTTCCTTCCTTCCTTCCTTCTTTCCTTCCTCCCTCCCTCCCTCCCTCCCTTCCTTCCTTCCTTCCTTCCTTCCTTCTTTCCTTCCTCCTTCCCTCCCTCCCTCCCTCCCTCGCTTCCTTCCTCCCTCCCTCCCTCCCTCCCTTCCTCCTTTCCTTCCTCCCTTCCTTCCTTCCTTCCTTCCTTCCTTCCTTCCTTCCTTCCTTCCTTCCTTCTTTCCTTCCTTCCTTCCTTCTTTCCTTCCTTCCTCCCTCCCTCCCTCCCTCCCTCCCTTTCTTCCTTTCTTCCTTCCTTTCATTTCTGCTTAGCACAATGTTTGGTACATGGTAAATACTAGCTGACTGAGATAATCTCTGCTCTTTGAGGCTTCTGGGATGACTGCATCACCTGGCCTGAATTCCTGGACTCTCAGATTCTTGTACATTGTTTTTCTGGTCTTTTAAATCTCAAAGCTGAGAGACTGCACTCTTTTGCATCTAGAAGAGAAAGAAAATGAAAAGGCAAAGAGCCATGTTTGTTTTTCAGTTGCTATATGGCCTCAGGAAGGAAAGGTTTCATAGCCCTTCTGCTAAACAGGATTTTCTCACCAAAAGGCATGAGTAAAGTAGTCAACTTTCTTCCTCTTGCACAAGTGTTGTAAAAAAGCCTGTTGGATCTAAATCTGCCCCTAATGAGGAAAATTAACAGTTCCAGACTCCTCCCTACCTGGCTTCTCCCAGAAATACATTCGAAGTCAAAAAACTTGAACATCAAAGGGAAGATAACATAAGCAAAGCCAATAACAGAATGTCTATCCATGTTCTAGCCTCTTTAATGCATCTCCCATTCAGAAGCAGTTCCTTCTGTAATGCCCATCCCAAGCCCATTGGACTACCTATTTCTCTCATATCTTCCCAGATTATTTTCCTTCAGCAACTTGAAGTGGGGTTGGCTTCTTCTATATTCCTTCTTGAAGCTAGAAGCAAGACTTTAGGCTTGAAGATTCTCATTTAGAGAGTCTCTGAATTGGGGACTGGGGAGAATCTCCAAAGTAAGAAGCTAGAGCTCTTTCATCTCTCACTAACTGTGTCCTGCCTCCTACAGAAGATGGGTAGCTTATCTCCACTAATAAAAAAGTTCCAATGGAACTTTGGGACTGAAGTTATACCTTCATGTAGAGATGTCGATATAATTAAGCTGATGGAGTCTCCATGATGCACTAGAACAATATTTGTAAAGCTAGGAAAAATGACTAGCACCTGGAGGCACTTAATAAATGCTTAGTCCCTTCCCTCTTTCCTTTTGGAATACTCACTTCCTCAGTTAATCAGGACAAAAACAAAACAAAATTAAAAACAAACAAAAACAGACGGTGGACTGAAAGAGCCCTTCAGGTAAGTATTGGTTGGTAAAAGTTGTTCATTACCAAGACAACTTGCATTCCCTGTGCAAGAATAGCACTGGCTTATTTGGAACAATTTTGGTAAGTTTTCTCTGAAGCTTGAAGGTTGTATGACCTTTGGAGGTACTTGGAGAACCTCTCCAGTTTTAATTCCATGACCTACATTGTACTTGGAAACTCAGCGACTCCCTGGAGCTCTGTCAAAAGGTTGTGAAAGGTTCCTAGTTCTTAAAGTTAGTTTATTAACTCTTTAAAAGTGTCATGGAAAACTGTAAGACTGTTTAACATTATTAATTGTAGGAAATGCACTCTAAATTTATTGGAGGTCAGACTATTTTAGGAAGATGAGTGTTATTTTTAGAAACCATTAAGTTTCTATTTTTGAAATTGTACTATTAAAGTCTTGCTTTAATTAAAGGAGTGTTAATGAGCCTCCAACTTTCTGGCTTATTTCTTCCTTCCTCATTTTTTTTCCCAGTTACTCCTGCCATTAGTAATACTTTAACTTCTAGAGAATAAATTTTCATTCTGGGTGCTGTTTGCTACAAAAATAACCACAAATTAACATATCTGAAACGAAATCAAACAAAATCTAAGTTCTCGTTTAAAAGTATGAGCCCCGAGGAATCCTTTTTTAATAAATTTATTGGTTTGCCAGTAATGGGCAGCAAAAGCAATAGCAAGGGCACAAGAATAGGACCCTTCAGACTTTAGAGGCATAGCAATACTTTCTATTCCCATTACTAATAGTCATTATTCTTTGTATGGGCCTATCTGTATTAGCAATTTGCTAGCATGATACAAAAACAAAAAGGGAATACATCTGTATAGTGCAACCATTTGTTGTCATATGCAGGATCTTGCAATTTTACATAACAATTCAATGTTTTATGTTGAGTTCCGGATGACAGGAAATGTCATCTAGTACAAGCCTCTTCATTTTGTAGATAAAAGAATAGAAGCCCAGAAATATTCTTTTTTCATTATCACAGACTTAGAGCTGGAACTCAAAAGGCTATCTCATCCAATCTACTAATTTTACAGATGAGGAAACTGAGGTTCATGGAGGTTAAGTAATTTTTCCCAAGGTGACACACAGCAGAAATGAATTTCAAGTCTATAAGTTTGATTGCCAAATTCAGCATCACTTGAGAGGCAATATGATATAGTGGAAGAGAACACTGTTTTTTGGATCAGGAGATCTAGATTATAATGTTGACTTTGACAGTGGCTATGTGACTGTGAGCCAATCATTTAATCTTTCTCATTTGTAAGCCTTTCTTCATTTGTAAAAAAGAAAGATAATACTTGCACTGCTTTCCTGGGAGTGTTGTGAACACTTGTAAAGCATCATAGAAAAAGCAAGCTGTAATTGCAATATCAAGATCATAGCTGGGTCTAAAATCAAGGGCCTTAGACTTGTAGCTCAATACTTTAATGAAATCATAGTAAGTTGTCACAGTAAAATAAAAGACATGAGATTTGAACTCAGGTTTTCAGACTATAGATCCAGTAATTTCTTTACTGTAATTGCCTCTCATACTGCATGAGACAGTCTCAAGCATTAAACTGGATCATTCAAGTGTCCCTTGCTTGAAGAGAGGCCTATAGCAAGCACTCTTTGAGAAGTAACAGAATATATTCTATTTGTTTCCATTAACTTGGAATGTTTGTAAATGTAGTTATATGAAGGATCATTGTGTGAAAATCTTGGGCAGCTGTGAAAAGCAAGAATGTGCTCTAAGTCAACTTATGCTGGCTTTAATTTTATGAAAGTAGATTTGACAAGTTTTTTTTTCCCCCACATAAACTTTTATGTCATTTTGTTCCTGGGATGTCTGTGAACAGGTATATAGTGAGTGAGAGAGACACACACACACACATACACAGAGAGACAGAGACAGAGGGAGAAAGAGAGAGAAGGAGGGAGGGATGGAGGGAAAGAAAGACAGACAGACAGACAGAGAGGAAAAATGTTTGACTCTGTGTGTGTGTGTGTGTGTCCTATAATTCTGCTCACCTGCATTCCTCCCAGCTATGTCAGCTCTCAGAGTTTTGACTACAAATTAAACAATGCAGGATGATGATGCCCATCTGAACCTAATTTAATGATAATTTTAATATTTATCCTTTCATAGTTTTATTTTTATTTGACTATGACCATATTCATTTAGTAATTTGACTTCAATATAAGATCAACATCCCCTGAAAGAATCTGGTCTCCCAGGTCATGAGCTTTCTCAGCTCTTATAACATTATACCTTTATTGCTATTTAGCCACTCAGAGGTGACTGTATTTGTGATCTCAGCATTTTCCACAAGTATTCTCTCTTTTATAGTACAGACCTTGAAATTCTATCTGAGAATAAAATCCTCTCTTTTTTTCCCTCCCTGATCCCTACCTCTGTTTTTTTTTAATTCACTTCTACCCATTCCACCCACTCCTGCTTTCTCACTCCATCACTCTTGCTCTGACCTCATTTATTTCTTGTCAAAATCTTGACACCAAAGTTAGAAAGTTTGATTTTATATTTTCCTTTATGCTCTATTTCCTTTTGCTGTACTAATACTACTCTTCCCTTTCTAAAATCCCAGTTGAGGACAACTTTTACCATTCCTTTCTTCCCTCTTATACTGCTGAATGCTTCTATAGGAAATAAACTAAAGTATGCTACACATTTATCTTGTTTAATCTCAATCTGTATGAAACAAGCAAGCTCTGGAGAATGATAATCATTAATAGCATTTTTTGCCATTTCACAATTAATTTAAAAAAAAAAGGTTAGGGAACAAGCATTTATTAAGCATCTACTATGTGCCAGGATCTGTGCTAAGTGCTTTACAAATATTATCTCATTT
Source organism: Sminthopsis crassicaudata (assembly GCF_048593235.1). Classification (NCBI taxonomy): domain Eukaryota; kingdom Metazoa; phylum Chordata; class Mammalia; order Dasyuromorphia; family Dasyuridae; genus Sminthopsis; species Sminthopsis crassicaudata. The sequence goes on along the minus strand of NC_133619.1, from coordinate 260,034,514 downwards.
GATCCTCATAGCAACCTTGGGAAGCATATCTGTTATTATCCCTATTTTACAGTTGAAAAAGCTGAGGTAGACAAGTTAAATGATTTGTCCTTACAGCTAGTAAGGGTTTGGGGCTCGATTTGAACTTCCTGAGACTAGGCCCAGAGTTCTCTGCACCTGGCTGTCCTTGTAGACGATGTAATATCTCATTGGACTTATTATTTATTGGATATGAAAAGCCCTTGATTTTGTACCACAAAATGACATCTTAGAAGGTTTTTTTTAGTGTCTCCAATTCATACAAAAACAGAAAAAACATCTTGTTTAATGACTCCCTGACAATAAACATAAAGTGGGACATGAAATAGGGAAGCCCAGATGTCATTGGTCTTAACATTCATTAGGGGACAACCCTTAATTTTAGGTCACTTTTGTTGTCATTTGGTCATTTTAGTTATATCACATATATTCATGGTCCATTTGGGATTTTCTTGGCAGATGCTAGCAAAGTTTGCCATATCCTTCTTTAGCTCATTTTATAGATGAGGTAACTGAGGCAAACAGGATTAAGGAACTTGTCCAGTGTTACATAGCTAGTAAGTGTCTAAGGTCAGACTTAAAAAGAATATGAGTCTTCTTGACTCCAGGACGAGCACTCAGTCTGCCATGCCAGTAAGAGAAAAACAGTATATTGCTTGATAATGGGATCTAGCTCACCATTGGTTCTGTTGGCACTGCCAAGATAGACTTCAGCATTCTCATTCACCTTAAAGGGATTATCAGAAAGACTTTCCCAGTTTCAGGGTGCCAACCTATACACAAGGGAATGGATAAAAACAGTGATACTTGAACTCATTCCACTGATTGTAATAGAACAAATTAAATGCATAGGAGGAATGGATCTGAGGAGCTGAAGAATGGTTTCATTTATAAATATGAGATTATAATTCCACTTAGTAGTGGAATATACTCATTGGAAGTCTAAACTATTCTAAATAATTGATACAAAGTCACATTGTATTAATATACATCCTGGGAATTATTAAGGAAATAATTGTGCTTTTAATGGATTGTAGAAAAATAAATGCATGGTAGCACCCATTGGTGCTCTTTGGCCACAGACAACTTACATAGTAAAGGAGGTGGCTAAGCCAAGGCTCAGATGAATAGTTTGCGATTACACACCTCTGCTAAAGCTTTTTCCTCTCAACTCCTAATAGGAAAGTCAGGATCAGTTTGTTTTCACCTGGGAGAACCTCAAATATACCTTAGGTGATAATTTTGTTTACTTAAAATTAAAAAAGTTTTTGCACTAATAAAAATCAATGCAAGCAAAATTATAAGGAAAGCAGAAAACTGGGGAAAAAACTGTAACTAGTATATCTGATATATCCTTCATTTCTCAAATATGTAGAAAATTGAGTCAAATTTATAAAAATACAAGTCATTTCACAATTGATAAATGATCCAAGAATATGAACAGGCAATTTTCAGGTAGCAAAGCTATTTCTAGATATATGAAAAAATGTTCTAATTATTTATTAGAGAAATGCAAATTAAAACAACTCTGAGATACAATTTTTCTTTTATTGATTTAAGCAAATAGAAATATAAATTTTCTGTTAAGCACTGCTTTTGGCTGACTCCCACAAATTTTGGTATGTTGCCTCACTTTCTGTCATTATCTTTAATGTTTTCCCCTGAGGGAATTGGGGTAAGTGACTTGCCCAGGGTCACACAGCTAGGAAGTGTAAAGTGTATGAGACTAGATTTGAATTCAGGTCCTCCTGACTTCAGGGCTGGTACTCTATCCACTGTGCCACCTAGATGCCCCTCTTTAATTAATTTTTAAAAATTATTTCTGTTATTTGTTCTTTGACCTGATCATTCTTTAGAATTAAATTATTTAGTTTCTAACTAATTTCAATCTAATGCTTTAAAGGTCATTTATTGAAAGCAATTTTTTCTTGTATTATGGTCTAAAATGATGATTTAATATTTATTCTTTTCTGCATTTGTTTGTGAGATTTGCATCCCAATACTTGGTGAATTTTTGTGATACTGCAATACACAGCTGGGAATAAATAGCCTTCTTTCTATTGCCATTCAATATTTTCCAAAGGTTTATTACATCTAATTTTTTTAAAATGCTATTAATCTCTTTAACTTCTTTCTTGTTAATTTTATGATTTAATTTATTCTTACCTGAGAAGGGGTAAATTGAGGTCTCCCCTAGTATATTTTCTATTGCTTCCTATATTTCTTTTTTTTTTTTTTTTTTTTATTATATATATATATATATATATTTTATAATATTATCCCTTGTATTCATTTTTCCAATTTACCCCCCCTCCCTCTATTCCCTCCTCCCGACGACAGGCAATACCATACATTTTACATGTGTTACAATATAGTCTAGGTACAATACATGTGTGCGAATATCACTTTCTTGTTGCACAATAAACATTAGAATCCGAAGGTACATGCAACCTGGGCAGACAGATATTAGTGCTAACAATTTTCATTCCCCTCCCAGTGTTTCTTCTCTGGGTGCAGCTACCTCTGTCCATCATTGATCAACTGGAAGTGAGTTGGATCTTCTTTATGTTGAAGATTTCCACTTCCATCAGAATACATCCTCATACAGCATTGTTGTTGAAGTGTACAGTGATCTTCTGGTTCTGCTCATTTCACTCAGCATCAGTTGATTTAAGTCTCTCCAGGCCTCTCTATATTCCTCCTGCTGGTCATTTCTTACCGAGCAATAATATTCCATAACCTTCATATACCACAATTTACCCAACCATTCTCCAACTGATGGACATCCATTCATCCTCCAGTTTCTAGCTACAACAAAAAGAGCTGCCACAAACATTTTGGCACATATATGTCTCTTTCCGCTCTTTAGTATTTCTTTGGGATATAATCCCAGTAGTAGCGCTGCTGGGTCAAAGGGTATGCACAGTTTGATAACTTTTTGGGCATAATTCCAGATTGCTCTCCAGAATGGCTGGATTCTTTCACAACTCCACCAGCAATGTATTAGTGTCCCAGTTTTCCCACATCCCCTCCAACATTTGTCATTATTTGTTCCTGTCATCTTAGCCAATCTGACAGGTGTGTAGTGGTATCTCAGAGTTGTCTTAATTTGCATTTCTCTGATCAGTAGTGATTTGGAACACTCTTTCATGTGAGTGGATATAGTTTCAATTTCTTCCTCTGAGAATTGTCTGTTCATATCCTTTGACCATTTATCAATTGGAGAATGGTTCGGTTTCTTATAAATTTGGGTCAGTTCTCTATATATTTTGGAAATGAGACCTTTGTCAGAACCTTTGTTTTTAAAAATATTTTCCCAATTTGTTACTTCCCTTCTAATCTTGTTTGCATTAGTATTATTTGTACAGAAACTTTTTAGTTTGATGTAATCAAAATCTTCTATTTTGTGATCAATAATGATCTCTAGTTCTCCTCTGGTCATAAATTCCTTCCTCCTCCACAAGTCTGAGAGGTAGATTATCCTCTGTTCCTCTAATCTATTTATTATCTCCCTCTTTATGCCTAAATCATGGACCCATTTTGATCTTATCTTGGTATATGGTGTTAAGTGTGGATCCATATCTAATTTCTGCCATACTAATTTCCAGTTTTCCCAACAGTTTTTTCCGAATAATGAATTTTTATCCCTAATGTTGGAATCTTTGGGTTTGTCTGCTTCCTATATTTCAATGAAGTTTTTCTTCAAGAATTTAATTGCTATGTCATTTGGTGCATATATATTTCATATTAATGTTAATTCATTGTCTCTGTTACCTTTTAAGAAATTTCCTTGTTTATCTCTTTTAATTAGGTCTATTTTTATTTATGCTTTGTCTGAGATTTTGATTGATCTCTTTGCTTTATTTGTTTGTTGTTATTTTTACCTTACAGATTCTGCAAGGTAAATAGTCCCTTATTTTATTTAACTCTAGATGTCTTTATGTTTCAAGTGAATCTCTTCTAAATAAATTGCTGTTGGTTTCTAATCCTTTTTGCTAACCTCTACTGTTTTGGGGTGAGTTCATCCCATTCACATTCACATTCATAGTTATGGCTCCTAAATGTGTTTTTCCCTCCATTCTATTCTCTGGATCTAATTTATCCTAACTTTCTTGTGTTCCTCTTTTATGTGTGAAATTATTTTGCCTATTTTTCCTTTTCCTTCCCCCATTGCAGTATATCTTTCTTTCTCACCCTTTTCCTTTGAGGTCATGTCAACATAATCTTCTTATATCTAAGTAGACTCCTTCTAACTGCACTAATGAGAATAAAGTTTTTAAGAGTTACTTGGATCATCTTCCTATATAGAATGTAAAGTTTAACCTAATCAAATCCTTTGTGATTTCTTATTTATGTTTACCTTTTTATGCTTCTCTTGAGCTTTGTGTTTTAATACCAAATTTTCTACTCAGCTCTACTATTTTCATCAATAATGCTTCAAAGTTCTCTCTTCTCCTTCTGAAGAATTATACTCAGTTTTGCTAGGTAGATTATTTTGAGTTGTAATTGAGCTCCTTTGTCTTCTAGAATATCATATTACAAGCCTTTTACTCCTTTATCATGGTAGCTTCTAAATCTTTTATGATCCTGACTATGGCTCGATGGTATTTGAATTATTTCTTTCTGTTGCTTTCAGTGTTTTCTCCTTGATCTGAGAATTCTGGAATTTGGCTATAGTATTCTTGGGAGTTTTCATTTTGGGAACACTTTCAGGAGGTGATTGTTAGATTCTTTTGATTTTTTTGTTGCCCTCTTGTTCTCAGATATTGAGGGAGTTTTCTTTATAATTTCTTGAAAAATGATGTCTGGAATCTTTTTTTTTTTTTTTAAATCATGGCTTTCGGGTAGTTCAATAATTCTTAAATTACCTCTCCTTGATTTCTTTACCAGGTCAGTTGTTTTTCTTATGGGATATTTCCTTCTGTAAATTGAAAAGCATTCCATGAAGAGGAAACCACTGTCCCACCCCCACCAACACCTGCATTCATAGTCTCTTGTAGATAGTAGTAATAGATATTCCTTATGACAGGAGTAGGGAGGCTACCAGAAACTAGGAATGTCTTTTGGGAAGACTAAAGTACAACTTTCAAAGTTTTACATAACAGAATTAATTGTTTAGATAAATTAGAAGCAAGGTCACCCAAGAAAATTGGAAAGAAACCATGCATCTGGAAGCTCTTAACTTTGGGCTTCAAATTTTAAAGTACAGATGCCCCCCCCGCTCCATCTGTTTGAGTCTAAGGGTAGCCATCTCTAGAATGAGGGTGGAATAAAAAGAAATATGTATGATGATTTTGTTGATATTTGAATGGAATAGCAAGTTGTGCATAGTAGATTTTGCTTGTACCTTTGCTTGTCTTCATTCTGTATTTTTTAAAAGTTATAATTAAAGTTAATCATTTGGCATCATATCTCTTAAAAATATAAACTCAGGATATCCTTTTTAAAATGTGGTAAAGATATTTGAAAACTGTCAAATACTTAATGAAATATATTTTGTTCTAAAATAAATAATAAATTCCTTATAAGAGTGAGTTTTCATTTGAAAAAATTTGACTATCATTTATAAAAATGAACAGCATGGTTTAATACTTTACATTAATATGAGTTAATCATCATGTATTTATTGTATATGTAATTTGAAGAACTCAAGAATGCAGTTAGTTTTAATTTATAACTAAAGGATAAATCAAATGTAAAGTTTAGGGAAAAATGAGAAAACAATAATATTGAAGCCCTAAGTTTTGGTTACCAAACTTTTTTTATTTGAAATAAAAACTTTTGGGACTATAATTTATTATTATTTTAAGTTTTAATTACAGGAATAGGTTATCTGAATTATTATGAAGTCAGTAGTAGAGAATGGTATGTATTGTGGTGTGAGAACTGATGCAAGTGAATGTTTGTCCCTAGGAGAAATTGAGAGCATATAGCCTGAGATAGGATATCCTTAACTCAGGAAATTTTTCCATCTGCTTAGTACTGAGCCTGGCTTTTAATACCCTGTGATTATATGATTGGTAGTCAGATATAATTCATGCCTGAAATCAAACAGAGCTAAGGGAGTTTTTCCCCCCCTTTTCCCTCAAGTTGGTCCATTCCTTTGATATAATTTGTTATAATTATGTCCATTCTTTTTCTTTCATAGCAAATTTTAATAATCATGGAAGTCAAAGTTTTGTAAGTACAATACTAAATTTATTGGTTAATAGATTACTATTAGAACATTTCTGATTTATTATGAAATGAAAGTATGAAAAAATCTTATAATCAAATTATAATATGGGGATAATATCCTCTTAAAGGGGGAACTGGATAAAATAGTAATAAAATTATAATGCAAAAGTTTTTAAATTTTCTAATTTTAATACACACATATACCCAATTATCTTCCAAATGTATCTAGAATGGAAATCCAAACTTTTGAGTATGTTTTAGTAATAAGTTCTCAAAATTGGATAAAGGATTTTACATATAAAATTGTATTGACAATTATGAAAAAATGAACTTATTTTCTCATGTCTGTTAATTTTAAAAGACAGAAAAGTTCATTTTATGTTAGACTCTGTAATTTCTTTAAAAAAAAGATTCTTATATCAGATATAGGGTTTAGATAAAACATCATGTAGCATATAAAAACTAAAGTTCTCAAGTTTCAGGTTTGGAGAACCAAATGTAAGAGATTCTACTCAACTTTATTACATTTTGTTACTGGCAGATTTTAACAGAATTACCTAGGAATCTCTACAAGGAATTTGGAAATAGAGGAGCAGAGATCCTTTCAGAACCATCCTAAGAATGAAATCTGTTCCCGAAAGTCTAAGATATCTTAAGAGACCAGATGACTTCATGGGACCCCTGGGATTGATGATGAGATGAAATAATTAAATGAACATTGGAAATAAATTACTAGGATATGACACTTGATATTATTTAATGTTTATGATGATTTCTGATGATATTGCTTTGGCCTTTTGTTTAAGGTGCTTATATTTGCTGAGTTCTCTTGTTTACCTTGGTGATATAAAAATCTCCCTTTTCAAAATTCTTTCATTGTGATCCCTCTAAGTAGTTTGATCTGCAACCTAATTTAGGTTTAGGAATATATGTAAATTGTATATATTTAGTTTATAGATAAGTTATCCGTGGTGGGAATAGGTTGGCTCTTCCACCATGAATCAAAAAAAGGAAATTGAGGGGATTTAATATAGCAAGTGAGAGTGTGAATTGTGTGAACCACATTGATTCCATATTATGACTCAATTCTGGAGTCTAAGTCATTTCTCTTTGCATTCAATTATATTTCTTGTCCAAATCCTGTCTTGTAAGGAAACTTTAACTGCAGAAATTATGAGAAAGCTTCATTGCATTGTCTGAACCTAGCCCTGCATGGCTGAGAAGCTGTTCTAGCTTTCCTTTCTGGTTAGAGACCTTAACTAAGGACCTACATAATACTGACCAGAGATTTAGTCAGATAGAAAGATTGATGCAAGGAATTTTCTTAAAATTATACATCTCAAATAATTAATCTGTCTTATCTGAAAACTGATATAGTCATTAATTAGTTATGATATTTCCATGTTCCTTTGATTGAATAGAGAGGAAAAGAATGGGGCATTTTTTCCCCCCTGATTTCAGGAGATTATATCTGTTCATTTATCCACTCCCAATTTGGGAAATCCCTAATCTTTCCTCTTCTAATTTTGTATCTTGGATAATTGTTTTCTTTTAATTAATTGATTTTATTTGATCAATTATTTTTAATACATAAAAATCTATCTTTCTCTATATTCAGGGTCCAGTTCCAAAGTGGAGGGAAAGCCTGGTCCCAATCTGTTAAATAATTGGAATTCATTGCTTAATAAATTGATATGCTCAGTAGCTTAAACCTTTGTTTTCTTACTCATTTCATCTTTCATCTGCCACAGTATAAATGTAGTTACACAGATATATTAACCAAATATTTTTACTGAAATATGGTCCTCAAATTCCTTAAACAGAAAAACAAAATGTATTTGTTTCCTCTTTAGCTTGTCTTCCTGCCCTCTCTCCACTATTCAGTTATATATGAAAGATTACTTTCAGGAAAAGTTTGATATAGAGAGAAATAAGACACCTGAAAGACCCTTTAAGCTTTCTCACTCAAATCAAAAGGTCTTTTAGTATTCTCAAAGGGTTGATGGTCTGAGTAGACATTCTGCTTTTATTTTTTGTGTTATATGGAAGGCAGTTTAAATGAATCAAATTTGCTTCATAAACTTTAAGTGAAATTTGAATTGTTAAGCAGAGGGTTTAATATGATAGGATTCAAATTCAACAAAGTATTAATAAGCATCTGCTATAAACAAAAACAAAAAACCAAAAACCAAAAACCTGCTCCAGGCACCAAGGGAGATTAATGCATAAACAAAACCCAGTCCCTACCCTTTGTATTGATGTGATCCTCAAAGCATATATGATACTCTCTAAGAGACTCCCCACAGAATTATATGAAGGTAATAATCACAATAACAAACTAGTAAATGGGATGCTGGATTTAAATCAGGAAGTCCTAGGAATAAATCCTGCCTCTGTAATTTACAGGCAATGTGATGATTGGCAAGTCACTTAATGTCTCTGGACTCTTATTTCTTCATCTGTTATGTTCTGTATTAGCCTTGACCAAGATGTGACTGTAATCAGGATTGTTTTCATTTTAATACAACTTTAGAAGTCCAGCCAAGCACTTTAGCAGGCATTAGGAAAATAATTTTGATATCTTGGCTCTCTTCAAAAGATGGTTTGCTGCTGTCTCTTAGAATCAGTTTGTAAATTGATTCTGGATTTAATGTGACTGCTGGTAAACTGGTTTCTGGTATTAATATGATTTAGCTTATATTCAGAAATATTAAAAATATTGAATTTCCTTAGATCAATACTTTAATATTTCTTCAATATGGGTATTTATATCATAACCCTTCTGATTCTTGATTGATGGTCCTAATGAGTTGCCATCTTCAAAAAAAGTCTATAAACCTGGGACTAATTTTCTAGAATTGAGGAATTTAGGTTAAGTTGCTATTGAAAAGATAAATATGTAACCTTTTCCAACTTTCTCAGTTTGATAGAATCTACCAGAGATAGCCTTTAGCTGGCAAAACAAACAAACAAACAAACAAACAAACAAACCTCAGATCACCCCACCCCCCACAAATGTAGGATCACCTCTATACCATGATGAAGCATATATGTAGTTTTTTTTTTATTTTTAAAAATTACTTTAGGCTGAGGGGTAGTTTGTAGACATGTTTTCAGATCACAAAGGTCCTTATAAAAGCAAAACGAGAAAATAATTTGTAGTACTTCTTGCCTAGTCTTCAAAAGGATATGGACTGACAAGAGTATTTATTTAATTTGGAATGTATCGGGTGACATAGATTTGTTACCTTTGCTTGACTCTGTGTATTTCCCAAAAACCAGCCAATGAGATTTCTCCCACCCAACCCACCCCCTTTTCAAAAACTGATGAATGTATCTAGTTTAAGTCCCAAAAGAAATACTAGACACTTCTACAGTGTTCTATAGAATGGGAAATATGGTTTCGTATGTTTATTTTCCATTTAAGTGCAGTCCAGCTGACTGTCATCTTTGGGAATAGAACTACTTCTGGTATTCTGTGCCCAGAGACAGCAGCCAAAGGAAACACATTCTGTATACTTGCTTTTATATTCCAAGGAAGTTAAAGATTTCTCTCTCCCTTCCTCTCTCTCCTCCACCTCACCACCATATTTGAAAGTAAAAGTGTCAATGATCAGGCTGAGCAAATCCTATGGATGATGTTTCTTTACAGGAGAAACTCTGCTCAAAGACCCTTTGAAAATGAACAGGAAATCTGAAAAATAGATCCTAAGTTCACATTGAAAGGAGAAGGAAACTCTTCTTTCTTTTTTCTTTGTATGGTTAAGCAACAAGAGAATAATGCTTGCTTAGGAAATTCTGAGCCAGGTATAGGAAGGAGTTAGTGAAACAAAAGCCCTACACTGGAAAACTTTCTGGTTTCTGTTGGCACAAGAAGCCTGTTGCATGGGCAGCAATTCACCCTGAACAGTAAAAAACACTTGAAAATTTGTCGATGGAATGTGAAAATCGGCGAAAACAAGAATATTTGGTTTCAGAAATGCTTAACAAAACTCTTTAGAACTGGCAGGTTTTAGTCTAGTCTTTCTCTCTTCTTCAAAAGTCCTTTAGATAGCCCTTTTTGAAGGCAAAAGTGATTAAATCACTATTTTAGGTTCCTTGGTCCTTCCAGATAGAAACAATTTTCCTCTACAATACAGGGTGAAGTAGATATTTCAAACAACAATGGTTGTAGGCAATGTGTTTTATAATATATTGGTGTTCATTGAAGAATTTTTTAAAATTCCATAAAACCTTGTCTAGAGGTATTTTAAAGTCACTGGACAAAAAGTCAATTCCTTTTATTTTTACTTACTTTTTTATTATCTATATCTTGATAGCCGTCAGAGGCGGTTACTCTAGTCTCCAATGTTCTCCTTCCAGCTCTAAAGCTATTATTTGAGTTATTCTACTGTATTTGATGATAAATAGAAAGAGCTGCCAAAGAGCTACAAGGGATTCCTGAATCAGTTCTGGCTTTCACTGTTTTACCTAGAACAAGCTGCTTAACCTTACTGCCTTGTTTTTTCATCTGTACAAAGGGGATGATAATAGCTACTCTTGTGTCCCTCCAGAAAATTATATTAATATGGGGGGGGGGGAAAGACTGTAAGCCCCCTAAGGAAAGGCCATAATTAGAGTCATAGGATGTGATATTGAAGCTGCCATCCCTACTGCATGATGATGCTGTTAACCAAAGCAATCCAAATTAGAATGAGTAAAACTAGACTTCATAGAATCCAGACATTAATATTTTACTGTTCCAATTTTTCATGTAAGGTTAAAAGCTTGTGCACATTCGGGGGGCTCCATCCTGAGGGGGACAAGGCTTTTGTTGAATTTCTGAAAGATGAAATTAAAGAGAGAAAAATACAGAAACACAAATCCCTTTCCAAAATGTCCAGGGATTGGGAAATGGGTATACAAAGGATAGAAGGATCATGGTAACATTCAATATTAACAATGATATCACCCCAACATTTGAAAACCCCAAGAACTTATGCCAACCGTGAACTTCTTGGTGGAGATTGTGAAGGGCAATACCGAGAAGGTCCTTGTGTTAGGCTGCTATTATCCAGAGGATAAGGTTGGACAGTAAGAAAATGACGAGAGAAATATGTTCTCCATCTGGGAAGTTAGTTTTCAGCCTACAGTGAATTTTACTGGAAAGACACAACTATACACTGAATATCCATTCCCTGGACTGGCTCTCTATGACCAGTTGATGGATTCCCTGGCTGACCAAGATGTGGACAATACATTTACAGATGAACTGATTAAGCTCAGCATGGCCTCAGAGCACAAGAAGGGTTTGCAAATGTCAGTAGGGAGACCTGAGGGGTTAAACCCTCCCATGGACCCAGAGTCCTTCCTTAGAAGAGAACAGTTATCTAGAAGCTATCATGGAGAATATTTGGTAAAATACTATCAGATATATATTGTATTCCCTAACCAACTTTTATTTCCTTGCTTTGTATACCATTTTTGTATACCCTTACAGAATGATGAAGAATAAAACTGCTTGGATTCCTTTCCCCACCCCTACAAAAAAACCAAAAAAACTGAACCAGAAGAAGAAGCTAAATTATTAAATGACTCTTTGGTTTGGCTTTTTCTGAAGGGGAGGGCAATGTAAAACTTGAGGACTAAATGAAGAGAAGAAAAGAGAAACAAAAAAGTAAGTGAATTAAATAATTTGATGGCAGTGTGCAAAAAGAAGAGTCTTAGAGTGAATTTCTACAAGTTTTTCAGGGCATCAATGTTTTGCAACTCTAAAAGAAATTTAATTCCCATTTTAAAAAAAATCCTCTTTTCTTACATTCTGGCAAGGTAATAGCAACTGTTTAGAATTTAGATTCTTGACAAAGATAAAATTTTCCATGTAATTCAGGATCCTTATACTTATTATATGGTATAGTATCAAATTGGACTCTCTCTTTGCTGAAATATAATAATTGAAAAGAAGGCAGTTTTCTTCTCATCTCTGGGAAGTACATAGTGAACAGCTTTGCCTCAGCACTCTGAAGCTTGGCAAGAAATGTTGTGGGGGCTGCTACTGCCTAATTTGTCAAGCACAACCCAGAAGGTAACAACACCAGAGACTCTCTAGCCCAGTTCAAATGTTCTATTTTCCACTGTTGGGGAAATAAGCCTGAGTTCTGTTTTTTTCAGAAGCCAGAGAGGACAGAGAGAGAGACAGAGGCAAAGGCAGAGAGATTTATAATACCCTGACTGTCTGTTGTTAATTAAATGGGGTACATGCAATGGGCATCCCTCATTTTTGAAATGCTCTCAGTTCCTAAGGAGAATTTAGTACTGACCTTTCATATAAATACTCCCAACAGTTTAAAACAAAGAATCACAGTAAAATCTATTTGGTGAAACTATGTCTGGTTTCTCAAATATCAAATGAAAAATGAAAAAACAAAACTCAGATTGTTTTGTCAGGACATTTGTTATGGTTCTGCCTTGGTTTGCCTTCTCTTATGGAAGCTGTTGCTTCAGAAAATCTGGGTTGTGGATAAAATTCGTGCTACTGACTCATTTGACCTAAAGAGCTCAGAGTGAAAGTCCATCAAGTCTGCACTAATCCTAGTACCAATATGGGGAGCCACGAGGTGAGGAGGGGGAGGAGAGAGGAGTTCATCAGGTTGTCTAAGAAGAGATGAGACAGCCAAGATTAGAAATAGGGCAGGTCAAAACTACTATGCTGATCAGCATGGGGGTCAGGCCTGGTAGTGACTGCTCAATTTCAAGGTTCAAGAGACATTGAGATTCAGTCTCAAAAAAAAAAAATCTGGATGATTCTAGGAATCACAAGTGTATAATTTTAGTTTACATGTTAAATACTTAGCATGATACAATGCAAAAAGCACTTGAATTTGAGATTTTTGGGGATACCCACTTAGCCTGGTAGCTGCCAGGTCATTCTGCTGAGCATAGTGCTGTGATTCCTGTGGCTGCAATAGGGGCTACAATGAGAAACTCTGAGTTTAAAGTAGGTAAAATAAGGCATTTCCCCCAAAATCTCATGTTTTGTTTGCCTCAGTACTTTGTTTAACTTTTTTTCTCTGCAATTACATAAACAAAAGATTTGTCTATTTTGTGGCCATTGTTTCTAAGTCCTGAACTCATCAGTGGATGTTCAGAATTTATCATTGGGAATCAAAATTGATCCTGTGGTGGTCAAAGTTGATCACTGGGTGGTATAAAATAAGATCATTTAAAATAGATTAAATAGCCCCTTAGAGTTTGTTAAACATTTTGAAAATATCTCACTGGTGCTGTCTGGAATGGTTGAAAACATTACAGTGGTTTAATTAGAGATCCCATTTCAGGTCTTGTTAAAATTGACCACTAGGTAATTCTAGATGTGAAAAAAAAAAAAGGATGTCTGGCATATATACCTTAGTATCGCCTTCAGATAGGTCAGAACACATCTGGGAATATCATTCCTTTTAGTTATTGTCTCAAGTATCTACTTTATAGTGTTGTTGCTGCCAAAAACAACAAAACTTTGGGCTGACATAAAATTTTATTTTGAAGGATTCAGTGAATTAGTTTCTGATTTGTTTTTTTTTTTTAAGGTTTTTTTTTTTTTGGACTTTTTAGATTCTGATACAAATATTCATGTCAAAACTTATTACTCTAAAGTATGGGATCTGATCAATCCATTGTTCTAAAGATACCACTATGGATTGTCGCCTGGTTAATTTGTAAAAGATTCCATTCAGGAATACAAATCATCTAAAGCTCAGTTTTCAAAATATTTGGACAGGATTAACTTCAGGAAATAGATATCTCTTGCCCTTTGATTTTAATGTTCCATGTGGGCTGAAATCACTATCTTTAACAAAAGGCTTATTAGTACCTTTGACTAGTCTTAAGGATGAAAAATTTCATTTTAAATTTGAAAAACAGGTTGCCCAACAGTTGACTTTGACATTTATTTCTACAGATGTGTCTATGGACTTTGATAATCAGAAATTACACCCTTATATTTGTGAGAAGTTACATTCCTGGCCCCTGACTCCTGACACAATACACTCTTCCAACTCTTCAAAAAAAAAAGTGATGGGAGATCAATAATAAATTGGAACAAATTTAGGGAGCTTAGAATGGTGAGGAAGATTACACTGATGTCATTCATTGGGTATTAACCTCTTCTAAGCTGTCTACATCATAAGCCATGACAATTTGAAAAGGGAGTGTTGGAACATGGTTTTTGTTTGTTTGTTTGCAGATGATTGTGAACTCAATACTGCCTAGAAGCTGAGATACAATAAAGTATGGATTAATTTTCTATTACTTGTACTAATTTGGGCCTAACAATTAACATTAAGAAACACAGGTCTTTTATCAGTCAGTACCACCCCATCCATATGCGGAATCATCAGTTATAGCAAATGATGAAGTTTTGAATGCTGTAGATGTTTTCTTATTGATGTTATCTGATAGAAGATAGTATATTAGAATGTAAATTCTTTGAGGAAAACAAAAAAGTTTTCTCTTTGTATTCTTTGTGCTTAGTACTGTACCTGGAACATAATAAGATTTAATAAATTCTTCTTGACTGACTTGATATAAGATTAGGAAATGTGTTCTTATGATTCAATGTAAAATCACTTTTAATTAACCTTAGTCCATTTCAAAAAGGAAAATAAAGTAGTCAAGGAAAAATTTCCTCAAAATTCATTTTCTAGCTATTCAAACATCAATGATAGTATTTTGGTGATTACTTGTAATTTTCCATTTTTGTCCTCCACTTCTGATGCAAATGTTATTCATTTTAGATAGAATTGTGTAGATTGGTATGTAAATCAAATTAAAGTTGTTTATAATATTATAATATAATCATGTGGACATGATTTTGAGTATCACCTCAAAAAAAGTTGCCACAATTTCTCATTGCTATATATGAGAAATGTAAAAAGCTAATGAAAATACACCATGATAGTGAATGTCTCTCACTTTGGATGATTAATAAGTTAAATGAGTTAAATTCTAAGCAGTTCCAAAATACACTAAAGTACTTAGAAATTCCTTTCTTCTTTGCTGGTACTACTTAAATTGTGATACCATCCATTTCCACTAGATGCTGCTGTAACCTGCCATTTCAATGCTGTGATCAAAAAGGAAAGTTAAGAATCTTGAATTTATTTTCAATTAATAAATAAACATTTTTTTTAAAGCTAGCTATGTGCTAGGCATGGTGCGAAGGACTGAAGATACAGAGAAAGGTAAAAGATAATCCCAACTTTCAAGGAATTCAAAATCACAGAATGTAAGGTTTGAAGGAATCTCTATAATCTAGTTCAACTCCTCAAATTTAGAAATGATGTCCAGGGAGGAGTGACATGATCATGGCCACACAAGTGATAAAAAACAGAGTCAAAATCCAGGTCCCTGATTTCAGTGTTCCTTATATTACACTGGTGTGATGAAGGAAATCTTTCCAAATGTCAATGGTAAATTGGCAAATTTCATAGAATCATCAATTTAGATCTCCTTTTTAATAATTGCTGAGATGATTAGGGTGGCAAGCATCTATGAAGAAAATGCAATACCATTCGAAAGTATTTCCTAATCCTATTTTTTTGCTTCTTTTCTCTGAAAACTTCTTATATTCCTTGAGTAATGTATTGTAGTGAGGTCTATACATTTGCTATTCCAATTTTTTTTCTGATTTTTACCTAGTAATGAAACAAAACTGAAAAAACTTTCAGTTTCCTTTCTGTGAGGTCAGTTGGCAATTTTCAGTCTCTGATTTGGCAGATGTCTACATATTCCTAGCAATGTGACATTCATTCCCTTTCTTATAGTCCCTCTGACCAATGGATGTCTTACTATTAAGTTATACAATGTATACTTAAACAATGATAAAAATATGAGTGAAATAATTTTCTTGTAAAATAGATGAATTGTTGTAGTACTAAAACGAGTAATCCCTAATGTTCAAGAGTGCTAATTAAAGAATATCTTGGTAAATACTATTGTAAATCTTGGTCTAGAAATTTATTTAGAGGACTCAAAGGCATACTGTTTCCAGAACAATTGTTTCATCCTCCTCTCAAAATCATGTTTTACCCATGTGCACCAAGGGGGAGAGTAGTGGAGAATTGTAACTGAAACAATTAGAAGAGAATTGCTTTAAGGTTCCTTTCATGAGCCTTTCATAAGCAATAGTGATACTTAAATTGTTCCATCTTTCAGAAGAAATTAGGAAACCCAACAAGGATGAAACAAGCATGAGGACCTTTTATAAATGTGTAGATTTTTCTAATGTCAGTTGCTATTTTGAATATATATGTATATATTTGCAGATATATGTATGTATTTGCAAATATATATGTAAATATATAATTTTTGCTAATATTTAGGATAGTTCATAGTTTTCTTTATATAAAATATATATTGTTATAGTAACCCCAAGAGTTTAAAGGAATTTAATTCTAAATTTAGTGTTCTTTGATAGTGGCAGAGGAACCCACTTTATAGAACAAGTTAAAAGAGAAATTGTGAGAATTTGCATTCAATCCAATAGCATTCTCACTGACCACACATTTCCTGAGTTTTCAGGGGGAATTTAAAAATCTAAATTTAATTTTTATAAACAAAATAGCTGATACTAGGTTTGCTTCCCTTAGCTCCATTATACTTTAAGGACATTATAAACAGAAAAACAGCCTAATGAGTTTCTAGATATCTGACAGGTCTCTAGTTGGTTGATCAGACCATGCTAACTATGGTCACGAGCTAATAAAACCTGTTTTCTACTTATCATCAGCTCAAAAGTTGTCTCAACCACATGACACTCCTATTACAATTTCCAATAGTAAAACTAAGCTCATCAGTGGAAAAAAAGTATAGTTTAACCCCAGTAGGGAGAGGAATTCTGGGTCCTGCTATCAGCCAGCATTGTCAACCATCATCAGAATACCAGGCAAGACCTACATATGACATGACAGAAGAGCTTCAGTGCCCTAATACCTGCTATTCCTTTATCATTCTGCACACTGATTGTACATAGGAACTGACACCTCTGTCTTGAGATCTGCATCATTTTGCCTCAGTGGAACCAAGGAAAAATAACTGCAGGATGAACTCAGGAAATATTCCAAGCAACATATCTGGATTCTCTACCTCCATACCATGACACTGGAGAAGGACCCCACTCCCTGATCATTCATCTCATTCTGGTTTCTAATCTAATTGTCTTGCCCATCTTCTTTTAGATTTTCCTGGGCAGTAGGGACTTATATCTGCACCCAGAGTTCTAAGTGGGAACATCATCCAACTGATCACTTCATTCCCACCCTAAGGACCGAAAGTGCTAATTTTGTGTTCGTAGAACTATTAGAAATGGGAAAATCTTCAAAGAGGGGAATCATAGGAACAGAGAAACTTTTTTCTCTTTCTTGACATGAGGTATTCCATTTTGGAATGTCTCCATTTCAATATTAAGCCACCTCTAATCCCTGTGGTCTACCTTCTTTCCTTCATTCCCATTCTTGTTCAAGGCCAAATTCAAAAGGCATTGTCCATCGTATCTCAGACCCTGTCAGCCCTGTTCATGGCCAATGATAGATCAGCATATTCAAGCTGTGGCGATTTCTTAAAATAATATAATAATAAAGTTTGCCACACCAATTGATTTTTCTTTTCACTTAAATATTTAGAGGCCATTGTAGGGTAATTAAATCTGTTGTGTCTCAGAGAATAGGAAAGCCTGAGGAGAGGTAAGTGGGATGGTCAGAAAACATTTAACATTTATTAGTAGTCTTATATGGGGATAGTTAATGGAACCCCAAACAATTATAATAGTCACTATCAAAGATCATTGATCACAGATCACCATATCAGATATAATAATAATTAAAAGTTTGTAGTATTGCAAGAACTATCAAAATGTGACACAGAGACATGATGTGAGCTCATGCAGCTGGAAAAAATGGCTTGATAGATTTGCTCAGAGCAGGATGGCCACAAACCTTCAATTTGTAAAAAATGTAATAGCTGGGGAGAGCACTACAATGAGATATGCCTAAGTTCTAAATTGTTAATAATGGGTTTTCTTGCCATCATCAATAGGGCTTGTGTTTTGAGTTGGTTTGAGGTGGGTTTGGTTTGCCTTAGGCCATCTATCATATCATTCCTAATTCCTTGTATGTACAGTGCCACAATTTTGTAGCATTTTATAATTTGCTCATGTCTAGGAAATATTCATATTATATATATAAAAAGGAACTTTTTCCTTTCTGGTGCCTCTCTTCTGTCATTCATTTAGTGATTGAACATGAAGCATTTTCTGGGTTTTCCATTTGGTGACCATCTATTTTCACTGGTGATCTTTGGTCACCTTCTTTACTAAGTAAAATATTCTAAGTGGTTAATATTGCTTGTTAGCAAATTTCATAAGGATAGAAATTGTATTTTCTCCCTCTTTTTATCTTATCCTTAATATCCAGCATAGTTCTTTTGGTGACACACACACATATATATGTGTGCATGTGTGTGTGTACACACATATTATAGTTACTATTATAGTTACATACTTATATTATTGTGTGGTAATATAGTTAAAGTTTTTATAATTACATGTAATTAACTTAATTATATGTAATATAAATATAACATATATATCAATATGTTATGAATATATCCCTAATAATTCATATAACACACAATTTTTTCTTAATACATTTTAAAATATATATCAGTGATTTTGACTACCTTAAAATTATATGAAATTATACAGAGGATATGACTGACAGTTCAGAGAAGTAATAGTGGCTTGTTTAGGACAGCAATGGTATTTATTAAAGTTTGTCAAGGTGGCTTAATATCTCAGGCCCCAGGAAGTGTATTCTCTTGTGCTGGAGAGACAGTAATTACATGTTCTTATTAGGCCTTAAGATTTCAATGTCAATGTCCACAGCCTTTTAAAGTTTGAACTCCAAACTAAAGTCTGATTGTTCAGTAGCAGTGTTTGTGGGGTTAACTTATAAGATTTTTAACTTGCTTCCACTCTCATTTTCGGTAACTTAGAATAGAGAATCTAGATTCTGTGCATGAGAGCCTGCTTGACACATTAGCATTTTAGAACAATTTGAACATTTGTCATATGTAGAAATATGTTATTCAACATTTTATGACTAGCAGATGGATAATTAGAATCTTTGGAGTACAACAATCAATTTATAATATGTGCTATAATATGAGAAACATCTTTCAATAAGATAAAATAAATATCAAATGATTTTTAAAAATCCAAAATCAATAATAAAAAGCAATATCTAAAAACTGAAAGTTCATAATGTAATTACTTGTGATAATAATTATTGACTAATTATGTATAGTCAATAATAATCAAAACTGATAATTCTAAATAAATAGCCAACCATCCCCACTTTGGTGTAGCATATTATTCCATCACACATAAGATGATAAAAATCAATTGAGTGATTAGACAACTGTGGGATGGGGTATGAATTTTATAACACGTTTCTCTGATCAAGATCTTCTTTCTCAAATACATAGAGATATAAGTTAACTTTTTAAGAATATGATTCATTACCCAGTTGGTAAATGGTCAGAGGATATGAACAGATATTTTTCAGAATAAGTTATTAGTAGCCAAATAAATTACTAATAATTAGAGAAATTCAAATTTTAAAGAACTTCCTCCCACCTATTAAATTGGCTAAGATGACAGAAAAGGAAAATGAGAAATGCTGGGAAAGATATGGAATAAATAGGTACATTAATAAACTGTTGGTGGAGCTATGAACTGATTTGGCCATTTGAAAGAACATTTTGAAAATATGGGTAAATGTCTATAAAACTGCCTATCTTTTAACCCAACAATATCACTACTAAATCTGTATCCTATTCAAATAGGTAAAAGAAAAAGGAAAAATAAGACAAAAAGAAATATGCTAAAATATTTATATCATTTCTTTTTATAGTAATGAAGAATTACAAACTAAGGGAATATACCTCAATTGAGAAAGCTAAACAATTTGTGGTATACATTATTGTGATCAAATAATATTATGTTATAAGGCAGGATTAAAGGGATGGTTTAAAAAAAAAAACTAAGAAGGCTTATATGAACTGAGACAAAGTGAAGTAAACAAATAGGACAATACTATACATAGAAACAATGGTATAAATTAATAAATGAGCAAAAACGATATGAACAATTTTCAGACAAAGAAATTAAAGCCATTTCTTGTTATATGAAAAAATTCTCTAAATCACTATTGATTAGAGAAATGCAAATTAAAACAACTCTAAGATACCACTTCACACCTCTCAGATTAACTAAGAGGACAGGAAAAGATAATGATAAATACTGGAGGGGATGTGAGAAACCTGGGACAATAATACATTGTTGGTGAAATTGTAAACTGATCAACCATTATGAAGAGCAATTTAGAACTATGACCAAAGGGTTATCTAACTCCATACCCCTTGATCCAGCAATGTTTCTACTTAGTCTGTATCCATAAAAGATCATTAAAAAAAAGAGGAAAAGGATTTATATGTGCAAAAATGTTTATAGCAGCCTTTTTTTGTAGTGACAAGGAATTGGAAATTGAGTGGATGGATGCCCATCAATTGGGAAATGATTGAACAAGTTATGATATATGAATGTAATGAATTATTATTATTCTATAAAAAATAATCAGCCAGAGGATTTCAGAAGGGCTTGGACTTACAAGCTAAGTGAAGTGAGTAAAACCAAAAGAACATTGTCTACAGCAACGATAAAATTATGTGATGATCAACTGTGATGGACTTGACTCTTTTCAACAATGAGATGATTCTAATAGCCTTGTGATGGAGAGAACCATTTGCATCCAGAGAGAGGACTTTGGGGACTCAGTATGAATCACAACATAGTATTTTCACCTTTTTTGTTATTGTTTGCTTGCTTTTTTCTTTCCAATTTTCCCCTTTCTGATCTGATTTTTCTTGTGCAACATGATAAATGTGAAAATATGTTTAGAAGAATTGCACATGTTTAAACTATGTTGGATTGCTGTCTAAGGGAGGGAGTAAAGGGAGTGGGAGGGAGAAAAATTTGAAACACAAGGTTTTGCAAGGGTGAATGTTGAAAAAAGTTTTTGCATGTATTTTGAAAAATAAAAAGTTATTAAAAATGAAAAAAGGGTATTATAACAATAATCAATTGTGAAGACAGCTATTTTAAGCAATATAATAATCCATTTCAAATAATATTTTGAGGGATTCATGATGAAAAGTGCTATCTATTTACAGAGAGAGAACTGATGAACTCTGGGTGCAGATTGAAGCTTTAAAATTTTTTTCTTGCTTTTTTGCAACATTGTTAATAAAGAAATTTTATATGACTTGCTATATATAATTATGTCATCATAATTACTTGTCTTTTCAATGGATGGTGGAGACGCCAGAAGGAAGGAAAAAATTTGGAACTTAAAAAGTTAAAAAAAAAAAAAGAAATAGCATAGGATTGATCTATAATTATAGGATTTATATTACAGAAGGGTCAATTATAAATTACATATGTATATCTAGATATGTATGTTTTAAGCAACTACTTCAGTTTTTATTATACTCCAATTCTCAATTCAATTTTCTGTAGAATGTCTTTTATTTGACTATGCATATTTGTTACAAGAAATTTGTTCTTTTTCTCTTTTTTTCTTCCCTCTCCCAAAAATGATGGTAAAGGTATGAGGAACAGAAAATACATTTCTAATAACTTTGAAATAGAAGATATCAAGAGTGCTACAGTTAGGGAACTTTGCATGAAGCTTCAAATGAAGATCACTTCTAAATTTGATTGAAAATAAAATAATTAATCTATCTTCTTTATGGTTAAACACTCTTCCCTGGATAATAGTGCCTTCTATGATTTGATGTCACCTTTCAAATGTAAGATTCTCATGGGCAGAGACTACCTTGACTTTCCTGTTTGTAGTTCCAGTATTTAGCAAATTGATATTCATTCATTCTACAAGTCAAGCTGGAATTGATAGAAAAATCAAAGACAATCTTCAAGTAGAATCTATATTTTCATTTCTTTAGACTATTCCAGTTTTAATTGGAAAGCAGAATTTCTACCATAGGAATATATTCTAGAGATACTAACCAATTATTTCCTGGTATCCTTCTTAGGGGAAAAACATTTTTACTTACCTCATAAGTAAGGATATTCCGAAACCCCAACACTGTGGGTGGACTGGGTGATTTGTAGTGTCACTAGAAGAACGGAATCGAGAACTTCAGAATTTCCTGGCTTCTTGACCTGTGTCCAGATTTATGAGCCATTTCTTGTCTGGAGACATAATGAATGAGAAATTAAAATGAATCAAGACTTCAAGAACATTAGAAGTATTTAAGGAGAAAATGGATCTGGACTCAGCACCCATTAAAGCCAAAAGAGAAGATTTGAGGAAGAAGATTATTCCACTTGGCCCAAAACTCCCTCCATACATATATAAATAAATAAAATGCAACATCCCCACAAAGAAATATCCCTTGAAAGAGCATTCCTAGTTCCTTGTAAAGGTTCCATTTTTCCTTTTGAATAGAGCCAGAGACCGTACAATAATCCAATATTTTTCTAGAAAATGTTATGTGAAGCACCACCTGAAAAGGGAATTAAGACACAAGTAGCACAACAGAAAAAATAATCTAGGGATGGAGCCAAGATAATAGAGTAAACTGAACAATTCTGCCCAACTCTCTCAACCTGTCCTTAAACAACCTTAAAAAAATTTTCGAAAATGGGATAACCAACAAAAAATCACAGCGAGTATTTTATTTTTTTAGCCCAGGAAACATTCGGATAACAGAAAGGGAACTCTAGGGACACTAGGGTAAGAGCTGGCCCAGAGCCCAGTGTGACTGAAGTAACACCAGGTGTGGCCTTGGAGGGGTGGGTGGTAGCAGCAGTAGCAGCAGGGAACATCCAACACCCAAGACTAGTAAGGAAACTGAACACCTGATCAGGAAGTGATTGTAGGTGGACCCCTATGCTAGCATTGAGCCTGGAATCAGACACCATTTGGCTGTCTCATCCAATACCCTGTTCTACTTCATCTAGGGTGGAGAGGAGTGGTTGCAGTTGTGAGGGAACAAGGGCCTGACTGGATAAGAACCAGAGTACAGGCTGGAGGGCATTGACCAGAACATATCTAAGATTATACCATTTGGAAACTTTAAAAATGTACAGGTTCCAGACCTCCTATGAAAACATAGGCCAGTTATCCATCCCTAGCACAAGAGTGAGCATAGCCCAGATCTAACATTAAATTCAAAGTAAAGAAAATAAGGAAAGAAGGAAGAAGAAAGAAAGGAAAGAAGGAAGGAAGGAAGGAAAGAAGGAAGGAAGGAAGGAAGGAAGGAAGGAAGGAAGGAAGGAAGGAAGGAAGGAAGGAAGGAAGGAAGGAAGGAAGGAAGGAAGGAAGGAAGGAAGGAAGGAAGGAAGGAAGGAAGAAGGAAGGGATGAACGAAGGAAGGAAGGAAGGAAAGAAAGAAGGAAGGAAGGAAGGAAGGAAGAAAAACAAAAAGAAGCAAGAAGCTGAAGAAGTGGGCAAACAACAACAACAACAAAAAAAGAGAAACAAAAAACTGAAGAAGTGGGCAAACAACAAAAAAGAAAGAAAAAAGTGAAGAAAAAGATCATTTAAATAATCAAATGGTAGCAGCAGGGACAGGAGGGGCAGAACCAAGATGGTGGAGGACAGGCAATAATACAGTCAAACTCTCCCAACATTCTCCTTCAAAAAATTTTAAAATAACATGTCAAATCAAATTCTGGAGTGGTATATCCAATAAAAGGTTGGAGTCAGACATTTTTCCAGCTCAAGACAATTTAGGAGATTGGCTGAAATAGTTTAAGAAACTTGAGCTGGCCTGGAATGCACATAATGGCAACAGCAGTGAGCCTTGGAGGCAACAACAATAGCTTCAGTAGCTTTTTGTGTAGAGATGGTAAGGGGATTGGACAACTGGTCAAAGAGAAATTATAGGACATCCTGAACTGACACTAAGCACAGAACTGGGATCTATTGGCAACTCCATTATGCATGTGATACATGGGCCATAATTCCAGGACAGAGAGGAGCATTAGTAATGTGGCTATAGGCAAAAGGAACCTTTTCTGAGTATAGAACAGACTACAGACCAAGAGAACAGTCTCCCAGGATAATACTACTTTGGAAGCATCAAAAACATTCAGAATCTCATAGTGAGCTTTGAAAATAGCAGCATGAGAAAATCTGGAGTTTGAAATAATACCACCTGGGGCTAGGTGGTGCAGTGGATAGAGCACCAGCCCTGAAGTCAGGAGGACTTGGGTTCAAATGTGACCTCAAACACTTAATACTTTCTAGCTGTGAGACCTGGGCAAGTTACTTCACTCTAATTGCCTCAGGGAAAAAAATAAAAATAGTACCACCTCCTACAGATGAGTATAATTCAACTTTTCCATAAAGTTCAAAGTCAAGAGACTGGAAAAATGAGAAAACAATAGAAAAAAGAACTTAGCTAGAAAAAGCCATCATAGTAACAGGAAAGTTCAAGACACAAACAGAGCAAAACCTTAAAGACAAATTACTATAATAATATATCACAAAGATCATATGCTACGTAAACTGGATTTATATCAGGAATGCAGGACTAGTTCTATATTAGGAAAACTATGAGAATAATTGACCATTTTAATAATGAAAATGTCAAAAATTATACAATTATTTCAATGGGTGTAGAAAAAGCTTTTTGACAAAATACATCTACTCCTGGTCTTTTTTTTTTTTTTAATACACTAGAAAGTATAGAAACAATTAGAGTCTTTTTTTAAAAGTTTAGTAGTACTGATCTAAAATAAAAATTGAAAATTATGTGTAAAATAGTAGTTTTCCAATAAAATTGGGGGTAAAGCACGGATGTCCCTTATCACCATTACCATTCAATATCATAGTAAAAATGTTAGCTATAGCAACAAGACAAAAGAAAAGAAAAGAAACAAGTAATACACATAAAAATGAGGAAAGAACACTAACACTTTTTGTGAATAATATGATGATACTTAGAGGATCAGCTAAAAAGTAGTTGAAATAATCGATTTCACCATAGTTGCAGAATGTAAAATAACCCAAAACTTATCAGTAGCATTTCTGTATGTTTTCAGCAAAACTAAACAGGAAGAAATGAAAAAGAAATTCTATTTAAAATAATAACAAATAGCATAAAATACTTGAGAATTCATCTGCCAAGTCACATATAGGAACTCTATGAAGACAATTACAAAACATTTCCCATAAATGAAGACAGACCTAAATATGTGGAGAAATATTAGTTGCTCGAGTAGTTATAGTAAAAATGATACCACCTAAATCCATTTCTTATTCCATATCATACCAATTTTTGTATGAATGGTGATTTTAATATTATTGTGTTGTAGAAATGAAGGGAGTGGTTTCAGAAGAACCTTGGAAGATCTATTATGAATTGATGTGAAATGAGCAGAAACAAGAAAACAATCTATAGAGTAGCAGCAACATTGTATGAATAATCAATTATGAAAGATTTAGTGTGTGGGGAGAGGGGAGGGCAGGGAATAAAAATGTTTTCTATTTTGGACACGTTGAATTTGATATACCTATGACATAAGGAGATAGATACGTTCTGTTGGTGCTTGGTGATTTAGGTCTTAAAAAAGATAAAGATAAAAGATAATGGACTATATATGTAGATTTGTCATTCATATGCATAGAAATAATAATTAAATTCATGAAGTCAGTTGAGATCACTGATTTCAAAAGTAAGTGTAGAAAGATAAGATACAGAACAAAGGTTAGGGAATCAACTCTTGGATAAAAGTTCAGCAGAGGACACTAAGAAGGAATATTTGGACAAGTAGGAGTTGAGGAGAGAGGATACTTTTGGGGGAAAACCTAGAGCATTTATCTTAAAGGATTAATCATCTAATCATATGTCCCAGTTAGAATAAGAACTAATTTTTTTTTTTTTACCAATTAGTTTTCCTGAATGGATAATTAGGCCAATCTTTTCTTTTTTAAAGTCATAGATCTCTTCAAAGAGACACCTTAATATTCCGAGTTTAATGCAAGCACTACAGAAACATTTGCAAATAGGAATACCCAGAGGACCTCACTATATTTCAAAAAAATTTTTCTAAAACCCCATGCAAGATGTGTTTCATGACAGTGGAAAGCATCTTTAAGAAGTCTATCTTTTTTAAAAAACATAATACCTTTAAAAATTTTTTAATATATGCAAAGATACTTTTAAACGTTTGCCCTTGCAAAACCTTGTGTTTCAAATTTTTCTCCCTTCCTTCCCTCCCCCTCCCCCCCCAGACAGCAAATAATCCAATATACATGAAACCTGTGCAATTCTTTATACATATTTCCACATTTATCATGCCGCATTAGAAAAATCAGATCACAGCAGTGTTTCTACTGGACTTATATCCCAAAAAGATCTTAAAGGAGGGAAAAGAACCTACATGTGCAAAAATGTTTGTGGCAGCCCTTTTTATAGACAAGAAATTGGAAACTGAATGGATGCCCATCAATTGGAGAATGGCTGAATAAATTATGGTATATGAATGTTATGGAATATAATAATGACCAGCAGGACGATTTCAGAGAGGCCTGGAGAGACATACATGAACTGATGCTGAGTGAAATGATCAGGATCAGGAGATCATTATACATAGCAACAAGATTGTAAAATGATCAATTCTGATGGATGTGGCTATCTTCAACAATGAGATGATTCAAACCAGTTCCAATTGTTCAGCGATGAAGAGAGCCATCTACACCTAGAGAAAAGACTCTGGGAACTGAATGTGGTTCACAACATAGCATTTTCACTCTTTTTGTTGTTGCTTGCTTGCATTTAATTTTTGTTCTTGTTCTTGTTCTTTTACTGGTTTGATTTGATTTTTCTTGTGCAGCACAATAATTGCATAAATATGTATGCATACATTAGATTTAACATATACTCTACCATGTTTAACATGTATTGGACTACTTGCCATCTAGGAGAAGGCGTGGGGGAAGGGAGGGAAAATCGGAACACAAGGTTTTGCAAGGCCTAATGTTGAAGAATTGTCCATGCATATGTTTTGAAAAATAAAAAGCTTAATAAAAAAAAAATCAAATCAAAAGGGCAAAATGAGATAGAAAAAACCCCAAGCAAACAAATAATAACAATAACAAAAAGGTAAAAATACTAAGAAGGCTATCTTCTTATTTTATGCATACTTGACATTAATAATCAGAGGGTGATTGAATAAAGTTTTATCTGCTTACATTTGTCTTGCATGATCTTAAGATATACAGAGTTTAGCCATAACATATTCATCTATGAGAGATACTTAAGATGGTTGTTTTGTTTTAATAAATCAAATTCTTTTATGGAATAAAAAAAACATATAAAGTTTGTTTTCTCTATACTTTTCAATTAATTCTGGGACTATAAAGATGTGCTCTGCTATAGAAAGTTACTTGCAAAAGCTATCTGCTTCCTTTCTAATATTTTATTTTTCAATACATGTATATATTATTCTTATGAAGATTTTAGAAATACAAATGGCATATGGCTTGTTTTCTTGATTGTCTTTTGGGGTATTAATTTCAGGAATGATTTTTTTTCAATTCTGTTATTATATGTCTTTCAAAATATCTTATAAAACAATCCTTTAATGCTTGTAGGATTGTGTCACTTCCATTTTCAGGGATACTTAGTATACTTGTTCTCATCCAACCTTTTTTTCCTAATTTAATATTCTTTAGTGACATTTCTGCTTTTTCCTTCCTTTTAAAACATTCTTTGGGAAAAGAGATGTTAGTGTTCAAATGTGGTAGTTTCTATGCTGCTATTGACAAAAATAGATTATATACAAATATTGACAAATATCCTCAAATTTACATTACTTCTTGTTTTTCCAGTTTCATACATGAATACTCTTGAAATATATGACTAATTTGGATTCAATTCAAGATTCCCAAAGACCTATTTGTTTATATTACCTTTTCTGTTTTAAAAGGCAAAATTGCTAGTAATCTTCTGTCATTCTTCTTTTTAGTCTTTTGGAATATTTTCCCCCTAAACTGATGTTTAATCCATTCCCATTTAAAGTTATAAAAATTAAGGTTATATTTTGCTCCATCTGTCTCTAACATTAAGATTTTTCCTCTTCAATTTATGAGTTTTTCCTTTCTCTTCTGCAAATAGTATTATGTACTTTCAGTTACTTTAATCTTTTTTTAAAGTCACCCTCTTTCCACTGACTCCCTTCCCTGATCCTGGTACTCTCTTTTTATTTTTTCCCTTTCTCTTTAGGGTTTTACTTATTAATTCCTTTTTCTCTCTCACTTTCATGTGGTTATATCATTTTTCCTTTTTTTTTCTTTCAGTCAAGAACATTCTTTTTCCTTTACTCCCCTTCAAATAATTATCTTCATTAAATTTCATTTTGTATCCCTTTCCCAAAAGAATTTCTCTTCCTCTCTTCATCATCTACCCCCTTTTCCCATCTACTTGAGACCCTCATTGTTTTATTTATTATCTCTAGAATTATCTATTTGATCTCTCTCTTTCCTCTGTGATAAAAGCTTCCACTGTATTCATTCTTGGCTATCCCCTTTAGCTAGAATCTCCTTTTCTATTGTGCCTCACTCTTAAAATATTGTCCATTATTGCAGTCAGAGAGGATGCTGCCCCAAGATAAGTCTCCTCCACAATCATGTCCCTGGTTATGCAGCTCACCACTGATCTATACCCTTTTTCTAGTTATATCTTGTTCCACATTTGTTTCAAAATATCCTTTCTGTGTTAATGCTTTCTCTCTCCTCCAGTTACCAGTTGCCTCCCGGGGGTTTCAATTCCCTCTCCTATTATTGGATGACTAGACTTTTTTTTTTTTTACCATTCAGAAAACACTTAATTTTTTTATAATAGCTTTTTTATTTTTCAAAATACATGCACAGATAATTTTCACCATTCACCCTTGCAAAACCTTTTGTTCCAAATTTTTCTCCCTCTTTCCCCATTTCCTCCCTCTCTTAGATAGCAAGTAATCCAATATAGGTTAAACATGTGCAACTCTTCTAAGCTATATTTCCACATTTATCATGATGCACAAGAAAAATCAAATCAAAAGGGAAAAAAATGAGAAAGAAAAACACAAGAAAGCAAACAACAACAACATAAAAGGTGAAAATACGATGTTGTGATTCACAGTCAGTCCCCATAGTCCTCTGTCTGGATGCATTTGGCTCTCTCCATCACAAGATGACTAGACTTTTTGGTGATCAAATTCCTGAGGTCACCTTCCCCTCATTTCTAGCCCCTGATTTGACCCTGGTTCTCTTTATGCATTTCCTATAATGTTATCGTTGGATCCACAGTGGTATAGCTACATTCACAAAAAATTCACAAATTTTTGTTTGTCCTTCATTCTTGAAGAGGACCAATAGCATTAAGAGGATGATGTCTTGACTTGCAAGTGAATTGGGTTTAAGTGAGGTAGGATTGTGCAAAGAAATCACTCTCTCCTCCAAGGTCATCTGAGTTCTGTAGTAAGATATATGTCAGGATGATTGGAAATAACCCCAGGTGCAGTGGGAGACATTTTTAAGCTAAGTCTCAGTTAGCCTGAGGCAACATCCATTCAGTGATTTAAGGCTAGGTAAAAAATGAGGCAAAAGATGGCCTAGTTTGCCTACTCAAAGAGAAAAAAGAAATCAAACTGGGAAGAGAAGACACTGAGGATTTCTGGTCAAAAGAGAAACATTTGGGATGCCCATCAATTGGAGAATGGTTGGATAAATTGTGGTATATGAATGTTATGGAATATTATTGTTCTGTAAGAAATGACCAGCAGGATGATTTCAAAAAGACCTAGAGAGGCTTACATGAACTGATGCTGAGTGAGGAGATCATTATACACTTCAACAATAATACTGTATGAGGATGTATTCTGATGGAAGTGAATATCTTCAACAAAGAGAAGACCTAATTCAGTTCCAATTGATCAATGATGGACAGAATCAGCAGAGAAGGAATACTGGGAAATGAGTGTAAATTGTTTGCATTTTTGTTTTTCTTTCCAGGTTATTTTTACCTACTGAATTCAATTCTTCCTGTGCAACAAGAGAACTGTTCAGTTCTGCACACATATATTGTATCTAGGATATACTATAACATGCCTGCCATATAGGGGAGGGGGTGGAGGGACGGAAGGGATAAATCGATACAGAAGTGAGTGCAAGGGATAATGTTGTAAAAAATTACCCATTTATATATACTGTCAATAAAAAGTTATAATTATTTTTAAAAAGAGAAACATTTGTTTTTATATTTATTCTGAGCTATCAAAACCCAAACAATGACCTATGCTTGGGCTAGGACAAATCAGTGAGAGCCTTGAATGATTTAGTTTTAAAGCCTGGTCAAGTAATCCCATTTGACTCCCAATGGGCTTTACAAAAACCTGATTTTTTTCAGAGCTCTATTTTAAGAAACTATAAATGAAACTATATGGATCAAAAGAGTTAAATGTCTTAGTTGTTTTTTAATGATAGCTTCAGTAACTAAGGAAGAGAAAAAATCTGGCCCCCAAACTCCAAAATATGTTGTGAAGCTTCAGCAATCAAACTTTGAACAGCACTCACCATGTAAGAGTATGATTCCCTAAATAGCAATGCTTTTTCCTTCTCTTTTCCCTTCCTCCCTTCCTTTCTCCTTCCTCCTTCCTTCATTCCCTTGATCCCTCTTTCCTTCCTTTCTTCTTTCCTTCCTTCCTCCCTTCCCTCTTCCTTTTCTTCTTCTTCCCTTCCTTCCTTTCTCCCTTTCTTCTTCCCATCCTCTCTTCTTTGCTCCTTCCTTCCCTCTCTCTCTGTTTCTCTCTCTCCCTCCCTGCCTCCCTTTAATTTCTTTGTTTTGCTTTGTGGCAATAAGGATGTTGGAGGATGACAGAATAGAAATGACTTTTCCTGGAGCAAGGTTGAGTTCCCAATGGCAGTACACTAGAGAGTTGTTAAGAGAGGTTCTGTGGACATAATCATGGGCCATTCATACAAAGATATGCTGAAGTCAACTCAAATCTGCTTGGGAGAGCTAATTATTACATTTTTATTATGAGCATTTACAGCTCAGAAATTGGCAAATGCCACAAATCTGGGCTAGATTTATTGTTTTGTTGGTTGCCTAGATTTAGAAAGGTGAAAATGAAAATGTTAATGTAATTAAATTAAAAGTGTCTCCAGTGTTAATTTTTCTCCCAGTTAAATACTTCCCAGCACATATGTTTTGCGATTATATTCCCAAGGTCAAAATTAATATGAACTGAGGCCCTTCATTATACCCCTTCAGACTAGGATCTTAACCTATAGTTTTCAGGTAATTCAGGTACCTGACTGCTTAAGATGAGCAGAACCTATAGTGACACCTAGTGTTGTACTAGCTAAAGAAAGCACAGAATACACAAGAAGCTAAATAAACTTTAAAAATATACAAATAGCACCTTCACAATCTGTAGGTGGGAGGAAATAGCAAATTTGAAAACAGTCACTTCCCCTCTCTGGAAAGATACAGAAGGAAATTGAAGCAGGGAGAATAAAGAGGAATGGCCCACACATATAATCAAAACAGATTTAGTCATATAGAATCTTCTACAGTATGGTTTGTGCATCATTTTTTCACACCACATCAGCTTCAGAAACCTGACTTTATTATCTTCCAATATGCTCCTTTTTTGTGCTTCTATCTCCTTTGCTACCCAAATCACAAGATTTATCCTCTATTTCTTTCCACAAATTCATAGGACAGAAAAGAGGAACCTGTCAAAATCAGTCCCCTTTACAATTCCAAACACTAACATGCCCAGAGAAGAATGTTGGGAGATGTCTATCTAAACTACAACCCATGTGGCCTTAGAATAGTAATCTGCTTGACAAAGTCCATTATAAGCTTATAAAATACAGTCCATACCTATACTAATATCATATCCTATATTGAAATAAACTATATGAATCACAGGGAATAAGACTGGATGTGATATATTCAAGCTCAAATTGTGTGTTCTAGTTTGGCTCATTTAGTCTGCTCTACCTTCAGTTTTCAAATTTGGTAGATAACTGAAAGTACATTAAGAGCGGTTAAGGATTTCCAAATGCAAATCCCAGAGAGAATGAAATGAATTAATTCCTTTATAGATCAATAACTCAGAGTATCCTATCCTTTCAAGGATGCTTCAGTGAAATAGTTGGTCTTGCATTTTGGTTAACAATCTGAACTGAGTTTAGAAGCTCCTATGATATATAATTAAGAACAATGTAAGGAAGATGCTTCTACTCCCAAGTCAGTTCAATATGTAAATGAAAAGTTAAAATTCTCCTTTGAAGAAATATGTTGATTCTTCAACAATTATGTATTCCTTTCTCCTTGATTGTATCTATATAAAATCTGTATATCCATTTCATTGTGACAGTCTCATTTTGTTTGGCTCCTCAGTGAAACAGAAGTATCATTTTTTTTCTTACTAAATTATGAGGTCAAATTCCTTCACACTGGTTCCCAGTCATCTACCATTTTTTGGTTAAGGTTATTTTAAAAAATTATATGCATTTTTCAATCAGCAAAAATCTTCTTTCTATCCCTCTTATCCCCAGCTTTCAGCTCCATTAAGAATGAAAGAAAATCTTTTTTTTTTTTTGTGGTCAAAAACAAACAAACAAACAAACAAACAAACAAACAAACAAACCAAAAACAAAACAATTTCTTCAATAACCATTAAAAAAAAGTCTCATTTTGTATTCTGAGTTCTTTACCTCTTTATCTGGAAGGAGGCTAGAATATGCCATCATTAGCTCTCTGGAATTTTACCTGATCATTACAATCATTGAGTTCCTAATTCTTTCAAAGTGTTTTATAGTGACAACCATTGTATAAATTGTTGCCTTGATTCAGTTTACTTCACTTTGCATCCTTTCACAAAAAGAAGACTTAACTGTTCAGGGAAGGCTAAGTTTCTCTGAAAACATCTTCTTCATCATTTTTTTTTTTTACAACACAATAGCATTCCGTCACGTTTATAAATCCCCTAGCTTGTTTGTCCATTCCACAATATTGTGGATATTCCCTCAGATATCTCTGCTTTGCCACCTAAAAATAAACTGTAATGTTTATTTATGTAATGTTCATTAATGTAAATGCAAATATTTTTATATATCCTTAATTAATATTTGTTAATTAACATAGCTTAGATTGATCTTTCCCTTAATCGACCCTCCTTTTAATTCCTTCTTTCCTTGTCTTCTATTTCTCTGATGAGTGAAATATGTTTCTTTATCCATTGTGTGTTGAACATATTCTCTCTTCCTTTGACCACTCCCCTCTACCCCCTCTTCTTTCTTTGTATGGATCCTGATGTGCACCCTGATTATATGAAATGATTTTCCTTGTCTTCCTTTCCTCTTTCCTCTGGTGTCAACCTCTGTCCAATTATACTTCATCTATGACACAATGATGATAGCTTATCCCTCCCCTTAGTGGAGCCAAATTTAAGTATAATAGTTTGTCCTTGTTTAGTCTCTTATGATTATTTATTCATTTTTATTTTTTATTTTTCTTTTAACTCCTTTGAACTTCAAAGTTTCTATGATCATTTTATTAGTAATGCTTAGAATTTCTCTGTTTCATTAAAGATGCATCCCCATCCCCTACAAAATACTCAGTTTGATTGGGTAAATTATTTTTTATTGTAAGTCTATATCTTCTCAGTGGTTTCTTAGAACTTGAACTATTTCATTCTGGTTTCTTGTGGTACTTTGTCTTTGACTTGGAAACTGGATTTTACCTTATAATGTACCTGGGAATTCCCACTTGGGGATTCATTTTCAGAGGTGACCTGGAGATTCTATTTCTACATTGTCCTCTGGTTTCCAAAAGATATAGTTAGCTTCCTTTTAAGATTTTTTGGAATATGTGTGCTCTTTTTTTGGGTCATGATATTCATGTAATCCAATGATTCTTATATATTTTTCTCCTCTATTTATTTTCCAGGTTAATTATTTTTGCTATAAATTGCCTCATATTTTCTTATATTTTTTCAGTCTTCATTTCATTTTTAAAAAATATTTTGTTTTTATATTTCCTATTGTCTCATGGAGTCATGGGCTTCTATTTGGTCCATTTTAATTTTCAGAATTTGTTGCTTGGGCAAGGTTTTGAACTTTTTGTGCCAAGCTATTAATTCACTTTCCAATTTTAAAAATAGCTTTAATTTATTTTCCATTTTGCCTCATAGCATTCTTTTTTCATTTAGAAAACATTTCAAATTCTTGTTTCATCTCATTGAGGAATTCTAGTTGAATTTGTGCCCAAGCTGTATTTTCCTTTGAATCTTTGCTTGTATATTTTAGGGCCATTCTCATCTGAGTTTGAGTTTGTGTCTTGATCTTCCTTTGCACCATAATAACTTTTTTTGGGGGGGGGTCTTTTCAGTTGTTCATTTTTTTCATTCTTGATTTGAACTTGATATTTACTAGGATTAGGTTTTATGTTCTTCTAGGGAAAAAATTTGGTCACAGTGCTGATTTCTTGGACTAGAGTGTTATGTCATTGCCAAATCTCAGGGATAATTCAGCCTTTGGACTTACAAACTTATGTCTCTTTCCCTCTGGACAATTCCAACCATTCTGTCTACTATTTCCTTTTCTCTACTTTCTCTACTATCTTTTCTTTCATTAGAAAGGTTACATATCAAATGTTCTAATTTTCCATAATTTCATATCTAGAATAAATAGCATTCAAAATACTATTTAAATTAGAAATTATGAATAATTTAAATAACAGATACATCTCAAGATAAAGGTTTCCTTTTTTAATTCAAATATCTCTAACTATAATCTCTCTCCCCTCTCCCCCATCTCCCTTAGAATCTTTGGGTTTAAGTTTCTTCCTACAGGAAACATTTATTAACACTCCTAATTGTTAGAATTATATCTATCTTCAAATAATCATGTTGTCATGTATATATTATTTCCCCACAATAAAATGTCAGTTCCTCAAGGTCAGGAAACATTTTCTATTTTGTCTTTGTATTCTCATGACTTATCATAGTTCCTTCTATGTAGTGGGGCTAAAAGACTATTAGACTGGATTAGGATTCAAATAGAAATTATTAGGAAGAAGTTAGTGTCCAGTACATTAGGTAATACCAAATCTCTCCTCTCCCAAACATCTCTATTACTGTCAAGGTCACCACCATCCTTCCAGTCACAGAAATTCATAATCTCGATGACATCCTCCATTTCTTACTCATGTCACATACCAATTTATTGCCAAATCTTATTATTTCTATATCCATGACATCTCTTGTATATGACTCTCTTCTCCATTAATTACATAATTAACAACTTTAGTTCAAGTCTTAATCACATCTTGCCTGGAATCCTGAAACATAATTTTTTTGGTATTGTTTTGTTTTGTTTTCTTTTGCCTTATGTCTCTTTCTATTACAATCTATCTGCCAAAGCAATTTTCTAAAATTTAAGTCTGATCATGTATCTTCCCTTTCTCTTCCAACTCAATAAACTCCAGTGGTTCTCTATTATCTCTAGGATTAAATATAAAATCTCTGTTAGTCAACAAGCATTTATAAAATGCTTACTATGTGTGCTAACTATTATGTTAAGTATAAGGGGAAAAGAAAGTATCTTTCCACAAAGAATTTACATTCTAATGTCCTCATGTAAATCACTATGTGACTTTGAAGGACAGATTACAGAGAGTTTAGAAGTAAGTGAGAAGAGAGAAACTATAAGCAAGTAGTATAGATGGTTTTCTCAAGAATTTAATCCGGGAAATAAAAGATAATTACTAGTAGAGATAATAAAATTTTTCTTTTCAAGACAGGAGAGATATTTGTGTGTTTGTAGGCATCAGAGAAGGTGCTTGTATATAGGGAGATACTGAATATTACAGAGAGATTTGGAGTAATTGGGGCTAATCTGCTAGAGATGGGTAGGAATAGGATCAAGGATAAGAATTGAGGCTTTTTTCTTGGTATGGAAAAAAGACAATGCATGATCTTCTTATATTTTCATGATCAAGGCATGAAAGAGGAGATAGTGGGTAAAGAGAACTGAAGGACTTGAGAAGAGGAGGAGAGAAGAGGAAACTCTCATTGAATGGCCTCAAAATTTTTTCCCTGAAGTATAAGTTATTTAGCTGAGAGGGCTGTTGTGGCACGTCTGAGGAGAAACAAGAATGTTTGAAATAAACACTGTAGGGAGTGGGATAGCAAATATAAACGAGGGGATTATAAAATGATTGCCTTGTTGCTTTCTGACCCAGTTGATATTTTATAACATATTTTTAGTGGACTCAATCAGCATGGTTTTGTGAATTTCATTAGCTCCTTTTAGCAGTATGTCTTCAGCCATCTGGTGGAAATAATCCCAAGGTTGAATTTGGATATCCCCATCAATGATGGGTCAAAGGGACAAGAGATTTGAATGTAGAGGATAGTGTACAGTTGAATTGATTAACTGAGGTATTAAAGTAGAGAAAGGAGGATATCATTGACAGTTCTGGGGTAATGGCTTAGGAAAATACTCATGAATGGAGGGAATGGAAATCATGGTGATGAAAAAGTGTTAGGAACCATAAGATTTAGAGAAAGTTATACTAATCAGAGATTAGAGCCAGATAAAGGAATTCCAGAATTCATCAGCATGAAGTAAAATATTTGTGGGTGATGGCTAAATCAAAGGCATGACCATCTCTGTTGGTGGAGGTGGGAAGTAATGAAAACTGAGTAGAACTTGAGCTAGAGGTTAAGATATTTGAAGGAAAACATATATATATATATATATATATATATATATATATATATATATATATAATATGAATGTGTGTATGTGTATATATACATATATATGTCCCTTGCATGAAGGCAGATATATTAGACATTTAAATTTCTTCATAACTTAGCCTTCTTGCCTTTTTGGGCTTCTTATATTTCCTTCTTCTCTACATATTCTAAAATCCATATACAATGATCTACTTGAACACAACACTCTATTTTCTGTCTCTGCACTTTTGTTCTGGCTTTTCCTTGTGCCTAGAATACTCATCCTTCTCACCTACATTTCTTCATTTCCTTGGCTTCCTTACAAAGCCTTACAAAAATGAACATTCAAGACTATCCTTACATGTATTTGGGAAAATAAAATATAGTTGAAAATTAAAAAGAAACAAAAAATTGAAAAACACAGTTTGAACATTTATTTTGTCCTATCCTATTGTGTCCCATCCCATTCTATCCTATCCTGTCCTGTCCTGAGCTGATCTATCCTATCGCACCCCGTATTATCCTCCACAAAAATGCTTCCAAACCTTTTCCCCTCTCTTCAGGACTAGTTCTACTTCATACCCTGAATCCCCAGTGTACAGTTGTGGGCTCAAGAATTAGCATATCCTGTATGAGGAAAAGAAAATAGACCTATATGGATGGATCTTGGAATGTATGTGGAGGGGAGAATAATATAAAAATATTAGACAGGTAGGAAGGAAATAAATTGTAAAGAATTTTAAATATTAAGCAAAGGATTTTATATTTGCTTCTGGAGGTAAGAGAGAATAACTAAAGTTTATTGAATGAGGAGAGAAGAGTGCACTTTAGAAATTATTTTGACATCTGAAAAGGATAGGCCTGAGGCTGACTAATTATAGCAGACTAATTAACCTAAAATCAGCTAGATTGCTAAGGATCTTGCTTCATACCTCACTGAGAAAACGAGGATATAGAAGAAAAATACCTTTCCTCTACTCCTTCTCATCCATTTTACATAATCCCCAATAACTTCCTTCACTC
Organism: Sminthopsis crassicaudata; assembly: GCF_048593235.1. NCBI lineage: Eukaryota > Metazoa > Chordata > Mammalia > Dasyuromorphia > Dasyuridae > Sminthopsis > Sminthopsis crassicaudata. The sequence continues at coordinate 259,996,428 of NC_133619.1, read as the reverse complement.
CTATCTCCAGTGATGATGTCACTCTTCGGCTTGCCAAAGTCAACCCCTCTACATGCATACTTGACTTTCTGCCTTCTCTAGCAGGTTGCCTTGTAAGTATGTAAGAGTTTTGAGACAGATAAAACATTGATTAAGAGCTTGCTCTCTGATAGGCAGTAACCTTAGTGTTGGAAATAGAAATACAAGTTTAAAAAAATAATTTCTGCCCTCAAAGAGCTTACATTCTAATGGGAGAAGACTTTTGTTCCCTAAAAGGAAGTTGAAAAGAACAGGATAATCACTCAGGAAGAAAGGTCAAGAAGTAATAAAGAAACTATGTCTGGGGGTCACATGGTTCATTTTTGCTTCTTTTGCCCTTGTTTTCTAACAGAGACCAGCTGACCATGTATGACTGAGAGAGTCTAGTCATACTATGTTCCAGCTCATGTCTAAAGTAGTGCTCACTTGATTTCTGATGTTCACTCCAGAAGGAGAACATCACTCTCCTAATTTATTGATGTGAAAGAATATATCAGGAACCACACAGGCGATACCGATACTGCAGAGCAATACTGCAGGGAGAGAAGGGAGAAGAACACTATTACAGCATTTAAAATTGTAGATTCACATGGCAGTGCAAGGAAGAGAGCTGGGAGCATTTAGGCAGCACAGACTTAGAATTTGAAGAAATGATGGAAGGTAGGGTTTCTAGAGGGTCAAGTTATATAGTTTTTCTTAATTGGGGGTCCACTTATCATTAATCCTATTGACATTCCATTGCTCTCTTGGGTCCTGTATGAGGGAAGATAGAGAGGGAAGTGAAAGTGGTTTAGCCTCAGCAAAGATACAGTGTCAAGGTGCTACACAATTCCAAGTATTTACAGTGTCTTTTAATATTAGCTCTTAAAGTATTGGAGTGACTCCACTGCATTTACTGTGGAGCCAAACAAACAAAAAACAAATCCATCTAGTAAGCCTCTCCAGAACATAATGCTGAAAAAATGATTTGGTTCGATCTTCACCATCTTTACTTCTCATTTCTCTCTTACTTTTCAATTTCTTACAGCAAAGCTTTCTGATCTGTCACTCTAATAAATGAAACTGTTCTTTCCAAGATTCTACCTATCACTAAGTATAGTAGCATCTACTTAGTCTTTAGCCCTTCTTCAGGTGTTGCTATTGTCAACCAATTCATCTCTTATAAAATAATTTTTGTACCAGAATAATTTTTTCTAAGATGTGTTTAGACATGTCATTCCTGCTCAAAATCTTCATGCCTAGAATGAAATACAAACTTCTCAGCTTGACATTTAATGCATTTCACAATCCGATTCCATTCTATCTTTTCAGCCTTATATTTCTTATACCTTCCTTTTATATACTTACTCTACCTTGCAGCAAAACTAGATTGTTGCCTGAACTTGATATTGTATCTTCTCTCTCCAAGCATTTGTACAAGCTATACAAATGCATGGAATGCATTCCTTTCTCAAATCTATCTTTCAGAATACCTACCTTTACAATTCTCTTTAACTGTTACGTTCTACTGGATTCTTTCCTTTAGCTGTTAATGTGTTTTCCCTTCTCAAATTACATTGTATTTATTATTTATTTGTATACTTTTGCATTCTTTTGTCTTGGCTCTAGGTCTAGCACTCTATCCATCTTATATCTTATAGATACTTTATAACTGGGGATGTAGGGTGTGTTCAGAACTCTCTGGTGTGAGGGTTGTTGAGCACTTTTCAGGGATGCTTTTCATCTCTCACCTGTGGCTCCAAGGAGCTGTAGCTTATGCTGTAACCACATCCTAGTAAATCTTTTCAGAAAAGCACTTGAACCAAGTGAGGCTAATTGAGGGGATCTCAAAACCTTCAGTAAATTGTCTATTCCAAGCATGTGAAGATTTCCTGTAGTGGAATGGGCGAATGAGAACAATTTGTTCCAATAGCCAGGAAGGCAGCTGAAGCAGGTGCTATGGAGCCCTTAGAACTTGGTTAGACACCCAAAATGCCAAGGTCATCGACTGCATCTCAAGATATCACAAGTTGTCTTGATTTTGTCTTGCCATTGGACTAGATAGAAAGACTCAAGAAGAATGAGGCTGATCATTTCATGTAATTCTGCTTCACTTAGTTAAATCCAATGTATTAGTGAATTAAAGACATGACAAGTCATTTACCATACTTACTTATCTCAAAGATTGGGGGTGTCAGACAAGTGATAAAGCAGCAGATGCAGATACACTGGAAGCTGTAGTCATAACCCTATATAAAGTTAGCCCAGGCTATAGGGTCATCTTCTTATTGGATTAAGCTACTCTGAAGCAACAGAGGGATTTGACAGCCTCCTAGGTATCTGAACAGCCTTTTTATTTATTTATTTGGTCAAAACATACTTTTATGTAACATATGCACTGCACTAAGGCAGTCAGTACATTGCTAGTAGTCTTTCTTGAGCTCAGTCAAATCTCTATCAATAAAGTTTGTTTTTTAAAATAATCACATTTCTAGGTAGAAGCAGCATTTGGTGCAAAGAATATAAATAAATACAAAACAATTCTTGGTACTTGTTGATAGGTGTAGAATTGAATGATAACTATGTCCACATTTGCCTTTTGTTATAAAAGGAAAAAAAAAGTCTAAAAATTGCCCTATCTATAATGTTCCATTCAAAAGTTTCTGTTCAGAGGGAACTGAGCTTTACATTTTACCTTACAGCATTACAAATAAGTCTTAAATTATAGTCTGAGCAGACTTTTTAAAGGACACCTTCTGGTTTGATGACAGTTCTAGAAAAAGCACCCTAAAAATTGTCTGATTCAGTCAATCCTGGCCTGCTTACTACAACAGGAAGAGGATTTACCCAAAAGGTGAAACACATGGAATATGTGTGTGCTTGCAGACCACACAAAATTCATTGGACCTAAAAGACTCTTGTGAAAAAACTCAGCAGGTAATTGCATGACTCAGGGTTGAGTGAAACAAGGATAGCAAATGAAGACCATCTTACTGAAGTTGCATCTGGATACACATTTTTTGTTTCTGGCATGGCCATGGTGAAAGAGAACAATGTAAAGTTTTGCATTCAAAGCTAATCTAATCAACAAGCTTGTATGCCCACACTTGTGACAATATAATTGCTACCTATAGGAAAGCACAACACATCATCATCATCAGTGCCTATCATGGTGAACTCTGATAATGTCAAAGAGAAAATTTATGAATAATAGAGACCCTCATCATCAATGTTCCAAAAGAGGACAAGCTCATAATTCTGGGTAACTTTAATGCAAGAGTAGATATACGCTACTAGACATGGCAGGGAATCCTTGGGAAGAACAGAGTTGGAAACAGCAACAGCAATGGTCACTTACTACTGAAGACTTGTGCGTCTCATGACTTTCTCATCACTAGCAGTATTTGCCATTATCTTAAGTGAAATAAAACTTTGTGAATACATCATAATAGCAAACAGTGTCATTTGATAGGATGTGTCATTATAAGGAGAAAAGGCAGGATGTGAGAGTGAAAAAGTCTATGCTAGTTGAAAGACAAGATTTAACATCAACAGATTAGAGTGCTTCTCCAAACAGGAATATCTCATTTCTAACTTGAAGGAAAGATGAACCAACATGATTGGCTCCCCATGAGTGGAGCAGAAAATGAGTGAGCAACTTTCAGAGATTTGGTGTACAACCCTGCACTTATTCACTGGGCCAAAATACTCACAAACATCAAGACTGATTTGATGAAAATGATGGGAGGAAATTCAGAAGCTTCTAAATGAAAAATAAGAATTCAACAGGATTTACCACTAGAATAATTCAATCATCTCTAAGAAAGCAGTAATTTAATTCTATCAAAAGTAAAGTCCAAGAGAAGCTTAGAGAGATGCAGAATTCTTGGTTCAGTAAGAAAGCAGATGAGATTCAGTTTTATACTGATAGTAGCATTCTAAAGTACTGTTATGATCTCCTGAAGGCTATTTATGGGCCAAAGGACTATAGTGTATCTCAACTACTCAGTGCTGATGGAGCAACATTGATTAATGATAAAGACATGATCCTGGAGAACACTTCCATGTTTTTTTCAACAAACCATCATCAATCAGTTTGAAGCCATTCACTATGTACTCAGGTTGAAGTCAATCCCCTCTACAGCTGAATTTCCAGATGAAGAAAAGATTTTGAATGCCATTAGACTCCTCTTATGTGGCAAAGTATATGGTGCCGGTTATATTCCAGCTGAGATTTACAAGGCAGGGGGTCCACTGCTCATACAAAAGCTGATTAAAATTTTCTGGTTTACATGGCAAAAGGAGATTATTCCCTAGGAGTTCAAGGATGCTTCCATTCTATGTCTATAAAAGTAAAGGAAATAAATTGTCCTGTAACAATCACAAGAGGGTCTCTCTCTTTGGAATTATCAACAATATTTTTGCCAGAGTCCTCCTTAATAGACTGCTCTCTCACATGGAAGATGATCATCTACCTGAGAGCTAGAGTAACTTCAGAAAAGGCTGAGGAATGATTGACAATTGAGAACTCCAGGAGAAATGCCAGGAGAAGACCAGAAATCTGCATACAACATTCTTCAATATGACCAAGGCTTTTGAGACTATCAGTTATAAGGGCTTGTGGAAAATTGTGGTAAAATTTGATTGTTTGAAGAAGTTCAGCAGTAATATATGTCAATTTCATAATGTCATGCTTGCACGGTTTCTGGATAATGGATGATGTTTTCACACTTTCCAAGTCACCAACAGAATGAAACAAGGCTGAGTGCTTGTTCCCAAGCTTTTTAGCATGATATTTTCAGCAAGTTATCAGTCACTTCAAGGAAGAGGAAAATACCATCATTTTGAAAGGGCTATAGCCATGACTAAAATGGAGGGAGAGTTGGTGCATGATTTTTTTGTTTGAAGATGATTTTGTACTCATGCAACCTCTAAAGCTGAGATGCAACAAAGTATGGATCAGTTCTCTGTTGCTTGTATCAATTTTTGTATAACAATTAACATCAAGAAAACATACACCCCCAGCTTCACCAGCTAATGCCACAACTGCCATATGTGGAACCATCAGTTATAGCAAATAGAAAAAAATTTTTAATATTGTGTATAAATTTACTTATGCTGGCAGTATATTTTCTAGAGATGTCCACATACACAGATAATGATGTTGATGTATGCATTGCTAAAGCTTAGACCTCAGTTTCTTAACTTAGGAAAATATTGCATGACCTATCTTAAAGGCTTTGGGAGGCTCTGAAGGAAAGTGTGGGAAAGAAGAGGTATTATATTGCCTAATAATAAACTGAAATTCTAGAGAGCTGTTGTACTGACCTCATTGTTGCATGCCTGTGAAACCTGGACAGTCTACCACGTCAGGAAACTGAATTGCTTTCATTTGAATTATCTTAGGAAGATTTTGAAGATCACTAGGCAAGATAAGATACTGAAAATAAGGTTCTTTCTCAAAATGAACTGCCAAGCATTCAAACTGTAAGCAGCAGGCACAACTTCAATGGATTGGCCACATTGTTTGAATGTCAAATGTATTTGCCTAAAAGAGAAGCACTTATATGAAGATCAGAAGAAGCAATACAAGGATACTCTCAAGGTCTGTCTGAAGAACTATGGAACTGATGTGTGACAGGGAAGATACTAGTATAGGACTGCCCAACCTCTACATCAAAGAAGGCACTGTGGTTTATGAATAAAGCAGAATTGCAGTAGCTCAAAAGAAATGTGAGATATGCAAATTTAGAGCTATCTCTAAATGCTCATATGAACCATTTGTGTGTGATCTGTGGTAGAATCCTCTGATTTTGTATGGGTCTCATCAGTCACAGTCAGACACATTGTACCTGAACTCCAACATAGTGATGTCATTTTAGTCCTTTTTGAGGACAAAGGACTACAACCAACTAGCTTTATAATTGTTCACTGATTGACCAAATGATTTTTACACCTTAGACCTCAGTTTCTTAACTTAGGAAAATATTGCATGACCTATCTGAGAGGCTTGTAAGGAAATTTAAAAAAATTAATGTCCTACAGATTCCAAACAAGTTTTTGTGAGATGCTTGTGTGCCTGTGTGTATATGTATGTATGTATAAAATTTATTTTGACAACCCAATGATTACTGATATTGAGTTGCAAACCATCCAAAGAGCACCTAAAGTTTTTGCATATTCCAGTAGTGAACTAAACTACCAGGGGAATGTCTTAAGGCAGGCCCAGCCCTGAATGATAATATGTCTCATAATTTAAGTTGTCACTAGAAGTCATTATAAGAAACCTTATGGATATGGACATATGCTTCCTCTTGATGATGAAATTTTAGTCCTGTGCAAGAAAGCATCATGAGTATCAATAGCAGTTATCATTCCAAAAGACAATGTTTTTAAAGGGGGAAAATGAGTACAAGTCATCAATGTACAAATGGGTCACAGAATATAAAGGTTAGTTGTTCTTCCTTTCAGATGTGATAATTCCATAGATTTGGACCACCTTGTCAGCATGTCAACTTTAAAATATTACACTTGAAATAATGACAAATGGATAACATTTTACCAGAGCTTTTTGATTAATGTTCAATTCCTTAGGGATTGATTAGTTTATTTAGTTTTATCTACAGTGAGTAATGTATGTTTTTTAAAAAATTCTTAGTTTTGAAACTGCCACAGCTGAGATAATTTTCACGTGACTTGTTCAGTTGTGCTCAGAATAATTGGACTTTATTACCTTCCTACTGTGCATGAACTGAAGCTCCCTGGAGAAATAAATCTGCTTTGGACCATGTTGCTTTAATATTTCAATGTAAATCAGCTGCTGTATTCGTGCATGGGGCTTTTACCAGATGGTGAACTAGTCTTATAATGACATTACACATTTCTCATCCATTACTCACCAGTGGAAAATGATGGGTTTTGAAGTCCGTGTTTCATAGAGTATATGTCTATGTGTCTTATAACTGCATTAAGAATAAATGACATGGATTAATTTCAGAAGTCCCCAGGGGAAAAATTAGGAAACAGCAGCTATTTGAGTTGTATCAATGTAAAGGGATTCACCAGAATAGTTAAATTGAATTTCCTTGTCCCCCAATCTCTAAACTTTATGAAAAATCTGTGATGTGAGCTTACTTAAAGAAAGAAAAAAGTGAGAGAATATGTATACTAATGCACTGTTGGTAGAGCTGAATTGGTTTCATTCTGAAAAACAATTTGAAACTATAACCCATAAATCACAGCAAAACCACCACTGGACAAGAGATTAAAGGATTAAAAGACTCATATGAATAAAAATACTTATAACTTAGCACTTTTTGTAGAAAAGAGTTGCAAACAATGTGGATGATCTTTAGTTGGGGATGACTGAAAAACAATGGTTCATGAATATAATAAAATATTATTGCATTGTAGGAGATAGAGTCAGAGAAACTTGAGAAGACTGACATAAACTGATACAGAAGAAAATGATAATTTATATTTGTTAAGAAAAACAATTGAAAGACTTAAAAACAATGTAAGTGACTGGTCACAGCTCTGGAAGACTAATAATGAAGCATTCAGGTTGTACTGTTATACATTATTGGTACATATATTCTCAGACACCAGCTATGTGTGTACTAGTTTTGCTTGATTCTATTTGTTATAAGGACAGGTGTGATAATAGTAATGACAAAAAAAAGAAAAAGAAAAGAAAAGAAAGAAGAATGAAAGAAAGGAAGAAAAAGAACATCAATGAAATATCTAAAAATCCATAGAGTTGAAGAAAGTTCAGAAGGGGATGTAAAAAAATATTGATTCTATTGTATCAAATTTAATATACACTATGAAAAATACCATGTTATAGGTAAGAGATTCACATTTTCATGAATAAATCTTTTTCTGTTCTTTTGTAAATAGTTTAAAGTCCTCTTAAAGTAAAGGATTACACATCCTTACTTTGATCATTTTGGAAGAGAAAGAAATACATAGTAATATATTACAGCAGAAAAAGCATTGAATATAGACTAAAAAGAAACATGTTTGAATCTGAATCAAAGAAAGGTGTGATAAAACTAGTTCCTTTATCTTTCCAAGATTCATTTTCCCTCTCTGAAAAATGAGAATTACTGTATTTGCAGTTCCTATAAGATTGTTGTAAAAAGTGTTTCATAAAGGGCAGTTAGATGGCATGGTGGATAGAACACTGTTTCATTTCAAAATTGGGATGGGAGGTAGGACCTGAGTTCAAATCCAGATTCAGATACTTGACACTGACAAGCTATGTGACTTTGACTTTGGATAAGTCACTTAACCCTGATTAGCTAGCCATAAAAAGTAATGTTTTGTAAACCTTAAAAATATCCAAAGCCTCTCTTTAGGGAGAAACTGATAGTAGCATTACTTAGTCTCTAACAAATTTGATTTTTTGCTTATGTAACACCCATTTCAAACATTCTTCCTGTAGAGGATATAATTGCTGCTATTATAGGCTCATAAGTCAAATGTGATTTTGTGGAAATAGCAAAAACTGTCCATTTGGATAGATTACTGATAGTGATAGTTTGAAAAAACAGAAAACAGAGAAAAGGAGGTAGAAAAGACTTCTTTTTGGATGGAACTCTTTTAACCTTTTTTTTCTGATGATGATAAGAATTCTTAAGAAGGAGCATTATTTGATATCTTGCATGAACTGAATAACAGAGTAGTGTTTCTAGAAGTCATTTGTGATGCTGAGAAATAATTCTAGGTGAGATCTTTCTCAAAGCTATAATATTTTAAATGATTACTTATATCTTAGTGTTATTATTGATTATATTATTAACAAACTGTATATGCTTAAATATTGAGTTAATCCTTGGAGATTAAATGTTTCATATATAGTGATATAAGCAATTGTTTTTAGAGAGTTCTGAGTTAACTGTAACCCTAAGCTTTTTTTTTTTTAATTTTTTTTAAATTTTTTTATGTAATCCTATCAAATTGGCCTTCCCGGAAAGAAAAAGGCAATCTTAGTTTTTAGCCATTTGTATCAAGAATCAGCAAATAGAGGAATCCACTTCATTAGGAGGGGTGGGAGTCAAGGAAATATTTCACAAGGTTTTCTGGAGCCACCAATCCAGAAAATGTTTCCAAAAGCATAAAAAATGGAGGCTGTCATAGACTTAAAACATAACCTTCTCAAATTATTTAACCAATTGAAGAACAAAAAAAGGTAAAGTTACCTCTTAGCCAAAAACACCTTTTTCAGACATATGGAAATGTTATTCTCATTTTGATGTGGGTTGAGGTCTCTTTAAGATTCTTTTCTGATTCCCAACTCCCCATGGCTAAAGAAGCTAGGATCTTTGATTTACAAATCCTGGTCAAAAGGCACCCTTTTGAATTCCAATGATATCTGGGTTTTCCCAGCCCCCACAGGATCTGAGCTAACTTGGGCTTTCCCAGCCCCCACTATCTGCTCAGGTTTCCCCAACCCTCACCAACAGCTTCTTCCTTATCTAAAAACCCATTGAATTCTATTCAATGCTAACCCTGGCCGAAACCAGCCAGGAGCCTGAGACTTCACCCACCTTCAAGATGATAAAAAAGAAACTCTGGAATCCACTCTTGGCAGGAGCCCCAAAACATGGTATCTTTCCGACCATGTAAGGGTTCCTGTCTGCCCGGCACCAACTCTGGCCCTGGCATCTTTCTACCTTTACCCTTACTTCCAAACCCCTACAATAAACCTTTTTTTTTTTATCAATCTAGATTTTTGGGCCTGTAAATACCTTTACAGGGGACTCTGCACCATCACTAGACTGCATTTAACTATGTATCCTTGTGCTGAACCAAAAGGGGTTCTCCCTTACCTAACTCTCATCAATTTCAGGATCTTGAAAACTCTACCCAGTTTTTTGTTTTTTTTTTTTAACAAAGAAGTCACATCATGATTAACATAAGCAATGGGAGATTTGATGCATAACTCTGGGAAGTATTGTCTTAGTTCTACTAATTTACATTCAATTTGCTCTAAGATATTATTGGTAGGTAATGACTTTTAAATAAAAGTTTAAATAAGAGTCAGTTTTCAGGAGCTGCCTTTAGCCCTGAGAAGAATCCATTTGGTTTATGGCTGATAATAATAATAATAGCTAGTATTTATATAACACTTTAAGATTTATTTTATTCTGATAACAACTCTGGGAGATAAGTTATCCCCATTTTATAGGTAAGAAAACCAAGGGACAAGAGACGCTAAATGGCTTGTCTAGCAAAAATGTCTGAAGCAAGACTTAAACTAGGATCTTTCTGATTTCAAATCCTGTGCCCTATTCGCTTTACCATCTAGGTGCTTTATTGTCTAGAAACAAATAATTTCATTAATTAATAAAGAAGTATCCAAGCATCTCCCTGAATTGGAATTCAATTTTATAAAAATGGATATGTTAAATTCCTGTTCTAATACACCACAATGATTTTTGGATAGGGATTTCATTTATAATAGGGGATTCCCAGTGAGATAAACATTTACTCTATTGGAGAATTCCCAGGGGGACCAAGAAGTTAACTGACTTGCTAGAATTACAGTGTCTATATATATATATATATATATATATATATATATATATATATATATATATATATATATGCACATATGTATATGTATGTATGTATATATATATATTTATATTCTCTTAAAATTATCCCCTTCAAGTTCTATAATCACTCAATTTAAATTCTGCCATGAATGTAAAATTAGTTTTGTTGGGTTTTTTTAAGCTATATTTACTCCAGACTACTGAGACTCTAAATTGTGAAAGTTAACCTCCATAAAATTTCTAATGGAACGTTGTCTAGCACTTCCTATTTATTTAAAGACATAATTCTCTTACCAGTCCTATTTACAATATGTTGTAACTATTGGTCCTATTTTGATATGATTATTTGTTGTTTGTATCATTGGTTTATTATATAGAATAATTTAAATTATTCATTCTCCAATTACTTTAGTTTTATTCTTTGTTGTGTTTTAAAATCATAATGAAAAAAATTCATTTAAAATTTTTGTTTCTTTCTGTGTGCTTGTGAGTTCTTTATAACCCAGAATATGGTTGTTTCTTATAAAAGTTTTTTGTGATTCTCAAAAATGTGTATATTCCTTGAAATTGTGATTTAATAATTGCCTGTCATCTCTAGTTTTTCCTATATTCTATTTAGAGCCATAATTTCTTTCTTATTTTTAATTCTATTAGATTTATCTAAGTTTGTCACAGGAACATTGAAATCATCTAAAATTATTGTCTTAATATCTAGGTGCTTTTTCAGTTAGTTTTCTCTTTAATTACTTTCTTAATTGGTAGGTTATTTGATAAATATAAATCAATATATTGTTGCAGTATTCACCATAATTTAAATATTATTTAATGTCAGTTGTCTTGGCATTATATTTTGACTGTTATCTTGTCTGAAATCATAATTGACACTCCTAAGTTATTTGCTTTTTAAAATTTTGTTGTAGCATAATAAATTATTCTATAGATCTTTATTTGAGCAATCCTTTTCTTACAAGTCCAGACTAAATAACTGGAACTTGATCTACTTTTAAAAGTCAGTGCAGGGGAGGTATGATTTGTACATAACCCTCCCTTTCTTCTTCAAACTACATCCAGTTCACTAGGAATTGTATTCAAATTTAGATTCTTTCATTTACTACCTCTTTGATCTCAGATAAAACCCTTAACCTTTCTGAATCTCAGTTTCCTCATTTGGAAATGAGGGAATTGAACAGGATAATATTTAAGGTCCCTTTAGCCCTAAATCCATTATCCTGTGATCCTATTTTTACTATCATATTTTTATTATTTGTCCTTTAACTCAGCATATATATCAATGTCATTCATAAACCTCTCCATGCTAGAAAAGTGTTATAATTATAATGTAATATATAGATTATAATATTAACACAATGCAATATATTAATATAATATTAGCTATTGTGTTTTATGATCATATACAATATATTATGATTATATATAATATACAATGTGACATATATAACATTACTTATAATGTTATTATAATTATTAATTATTCATATTTTCTAAGAGACCACGAGCATTGTTTCACTGAGCATTAAGGTCAAGTTTAATCAAGATGTCTCTTATTATTCAATTTATTTTTTATCTTGTTCTAATATTTATTGTTATATCACTCCTTGCTTTGTTTGGTTCCAGCTTCCATTCCTTTTTTTCTATAGTATCCACTGATCAATAAGTCAATAAACATCTATCAAGGCCTATTATTAGCCAGGCAACCAGAGGGATGCAAAGAAAGGCAAAACGTATTTTCCCTCAAGAAGATTAAAATTGTATGGATTTATTAGTATTTATTCACTTACTGAACTATAAATATTTTAAAGCTTCTGTTCTAAATCATCAATATTTCTATTAAATTTATCTTTGACAGCTATAATTTCATTCTTTATCTCTTCCTTTCACTATTTTATTAAGTGTTGGGAAAACTGGAAAGTAGCCTGGCAGAAATTGGGCATAGACTAATATTTTATACCATTTACCAAGATAAGATCATAATGAGTACATGATCTAGCTGTAAAGAGAAGAAAATAAGAAAATCTGAAGAACATAGATCATCTTACCTATCAGACTTAGAATAAACAAATAATTTATGAATAAAAAATATAAAGAAACAGTATGAAGTGTAAAATGTATAACTGATTACATTACATTTAAAAGGTTTTGTACAAATAAAATGAATGTAGCCAAGATAAGAAGGAAAACAGAAAATTGGAGAAAATTTTTATAGATGGTTTCTTAGGTAAAGGTATCATTTATTGGGAAATTGTTTTTGTTGTACATTTATGTAGATTCTGGATAAAGCAAAGTCAAAGATTTTCTGTCTTGATTTTAAAAGTTTTTTGATTTTAAAGTTGGTTCTATCCAACCTGACCTTTTCCTTTTTTTTTTTTCTTAGCACATTGCAGACAAAATTCCATCAAAAGAATTTATCATCCATTCCCGTCTGCTGATATAGATTGGGATGATAGAAATGGAGATGGAGTGAGGTATGGGAAAAGGGAGGAAGATTCAAGACCTGCAGTCAATTCATTTCATAGAGTACACGAGGCTTAACAGTGATAGAGATAGTGTTCTCAAAGTAAAAAATTTCCATTTTTATTGACAAATTTCTGGTAATGGCAGGAATAACCAGATAACCTAAGGAAAGCATTTGTAATTTGTGGCATGCTATATAAATGTGGGTGTCATTATTACATAGAGCATGAAAACATATAATTTCTTAGTTACAAAGAATAAAATGTTTCTCTCTGAACCTCTGATCTTATAGTGAGTCAGCTGTCAGACTAGGAATCCATAAGTTAAAAGACCTATATTCTCTGAAATCTCTTAATATGTGAAGTTACTTCAGTAAAATCCATTGGCATTAATGAACTTCAGTATTTTCCTATATGAAATGAATCCAATTTGGGTTTCAGCAAACTTACCAAGAAGTTATATCTAACCTCATCTTTCCCATTTGGCATATTTCTTAGTATTTAAAGGTATTCATTACCTGGCACATAGTATAAATGCAGCTAGGTAGTTTAGTGAATAGAGCTTTGGGCTTCATGAATTCAAATCTAGTCTCTGACACTAAGTAATTTAATCAAGTCACTTAACCCTGTTTTCCTCAGTTCCTCATCTGTACAATGGATTAGAGAAGAAAATAGCAAACTGCTCCAGTATCTTTGCCAAGAAAACTCCAAATGGTCACAAAGAATCAGACACAGTTGAAACAATTTAACAATAGCAACACAACAGCAACACAATCTAATTGATAAGCTGTAGGTAAGGGAAAGCTGGGAGACCACAAAGTATTAGAAGATGGAAAGCAGAGAAGTCATGTGGAGATAGAGACGGGAGAGTATGTGATGCATACAGATGAGAAACATTACCATGAAATCATTCATCTGCATCAGACTTTAAAACCAGGGCTTTGTGGGCATTTACTGTGTATACTGTGTGTGTTGGGTCAGATGTTAGGTTACTAAAACCTTACCCCTGGTGTGCAGACTTACTGGCAGTGATCTCTCATTTCCTTTCTCTCTGTAGGCTCTCTCAAACTCCCTTTTGGAGAGGGGAGGAATCAATGCCTTTTCCAATAAGTGTGGAGGAGGAAAGATTTATAAAAATAGGTAAGAAAAATTTCTTATAGGTAGGTTCACATTTCTTTGTTTAAACATTAAGTTTGTCTCAAGTATTATGAGTGGGGGGTAGTGAATACAGTTGGCTGGAAGTGTTTGGGAGTAACTTCATTCAGAAGGGGAAGGGAAGGAAGAAGAAAAGGAAAGGAAAGGAGAGGGAGATAGAGACACATATACACAGAGACATACAAAAAGAAAGACAGACAGACAGATAGATACACAGATTTGAAGCTGCGATATGTTTTCCAACAATCCACTGGTTATGGATAAGAAGCTGAAAAGGGAAATTATTGATTTATTTTTACAATTATTGATGGGAAAAGGGTTAATACATGGGCTAGAACTAAGATTCCGTTACAAGATTCCATTTCAAAGAAAAGTCCCTCTCATAGGGAAGAAGCAAGCCAGATCTCACCCCCCCCCCTTCCTCAATGTGGAAACAGGGGAAAATGGCTGATAACCAGCAGAGTACATTATTACATTACTGCCATGTATAACCTTTGGAAAAGGATGGCATATTGTAATTCCAGAAAGGCTGATAGTGCTCTAAAGAGTTTTACCTAACATAAATAAGCCCCTGAAAAAATGAAAAAAAGGCCCAAAAAATCTGGTGAAAAATCCATTCATTATTCTTTATAACTGTTGTAGAGATTATTCCAGGGGAGGTATCTGGAGATGGGTCTGCACCCTGGCCCCTGCTTGCAGGTCATGTGTGATCTAGATCACTTTATCCCAGAGATCTCTTGGGACCCCAGAAATTCTCTGTAATAGGAGGAGGGTGAGGCGAGGCTATGCTAAATAGCCCTGGCAACTGAGCCAGGAAGGGAGACTTAGCTTCATTTCTTCCCACAAGGGCAGGGAGGATATGTGTTTATCTAGCAAGGTCTGAAATTGGGCCTTAAGATCCTGACTACTTCTTCATCTTTGTGTTTCTTTCCTTGAGCACAGATGTGGAAATAATAATCCTAATGAGTTCAAGTGTTCTGCTGCCTGTTAGTGTAAGATACCTTCTACAATCATTCTTTGTGTGGATGTTTGTTTATATTTTATTTTTAAATTTAAATTGATTTTTCTTCTAACAAAAATCTCTCCATCCTATCTTATCTCATCCTTACCTGAGGAAAAAAAGAAAAAGAAAGCCCTTTTCAAAAACACAGAGGAAAAGTTGCCTTTAAAATAATCTTTGTTGTTTATCTTCTGTACAAACTTTTCTTATTTTACTCATTTCACTTTGCATCAATTCATATGTCTTCCCAAGTTTTTCTGAAATCATCCCCTTCATTACTTTTATAGCATAGTAGTATTCCATTACATTCATATAATATAATTTGTTCAGCCATTCCCTGGCCAATGGTTATCCTGTAGTTTCCAGTTCACCACCATAAAAAGAGCAGCTATAACTTTTTCTCATATATATGGTTCTTTCCCTTTTTCTTTGATCATTGTTTGGGACCAAGTAGTAGAATCTCTAGCAAAGGGTATACAGTTTAATAACTTTTGACTTATTTCCAAATTTCTTTTCAAAATGATTCACTTTCAACATTTATAACTTTTTTATTTTTAGTCAACTTTGTCAATTTAATGGACATGAGATAGAACAATAAAGTTGTTTTAATTTTCATTTATTAATATTCAGAGAATTTTTCAAATGGTTATTGATGGCTAGGATTTCTTCCCTAGGAAAACTTCATTCATATAATTGAACCAATTGTTACTCTCATTCTTATAAATTTGAATCAGTTTCCTTCTTATCTTGAGGGACTCCTACTAGAGAAATTTGCTACCAAGATTTCTCCCTCGGTTATTTGTGTCCCTTCTCTTTTTAACTATACTTATTTCAAACACACTTTAAATTTATTTATTTATTTTTTTTTTGCTGGTTAAGTGTTAGGGTTAAGTGACTTGCCCAGAGTCACATAGTTAAGAAGTGTTAAGTGGCTGAGATCAAATTCAAACTCAGACCCTCCTGACTTTAGGCTGGTACTATATCCACTGCACCACCTAGCTGCCCCTTCCCAACATTTTTTGCTAAATGTGAATTCTTAGTTCAGTAGTTGAAGTCTTAGGTTCATAGAAAATGAGACTACTAAGTTGATTTGCTTTTGTAGGCTGTTTCTCTATGTCTGAATTCAGATCCTATTGATTAGAGGGCTGGTGCTCTATTTACCATGCCACCTAGCTGCCCCAACTTCCTTTCTATTATCTGCTGCCTTCACTGTTGTTCCTTTGCTATTAAATAGAATTAGAAAAATCAAGCAACCCTAGTGACTGGGTCCACTGGGAATTTGTGCTATGCAATTTTAACTGAGCCTCACTGGAACAAGGAAATCTTTTTTACATTTCCCCAATTAGTTTACTCTACACTTCATCACCATAGCTTTTCCAAAGCTTCTTACCTCTCCTCAAGCCTTCCATGGAACTGCTCTCCCTCCTTCTTAGCTAAAGTCCTTACTTTATAATTTACTGAAAAAAATGAAGCCATTTGCTTAGATTTCCTGTTGTCCCTTCTTGATCTCACATAATTCAGATGTCTTCTTCCACTGTTTCCTTTTGCCTCTATCTCACAGGAACAGTTCTTGTCAAGGCAAATCCCTTTACATTCATCTTTGATCTTATTCTACCCTGTGTTCTCCAGGAGTTTGCCCCCTTTATTATGCACATTCTTTCACTAATCCATATCAGAAACTGATGTAATTTTATCAGTGAAAATGACACTAAACAAGACATAGGACTTGCTTTGCCACCAAAACTTAAGGACTATGGCACCTTTCCATTTAGCTTGAATTTGAAACCTTCCATATTAAAATGTCAGCTTCTTGAGAGCAAGAACTGTCTTATTTTTTTATTTTTACACTTAGCAGAGTGTATGCACATGGTAAGTGTGTAAATACAAGCTTTATTCATTCACTCTCAAGCCAGAAATAGACTTGTGTTCAGCTTCCTAGCCAATATAATGATACTGTGGAGGTATTACACAACTTGACTGGAAGTTGTAGAGGGACAGAGAAGGAGAAGGAGGAGGAAGAGGAAGAGAAAGAGGAGGAGTAGCCATTGTTGAGAAGTTGTGAAGATACTGCCATTTAGGACAATGAACTAAGAGTAAAAGCTTTTATGTCATGAAAAAGGAATACTGACTAGACTTGCTGGAGGAGGATTATAGGAAGGGCTGCCTTGAATTGTTATTTGAACAATTTTCATTTAGCTAGCTTCCAACTCTATTGCTGGTAATCACAACTAACTGTACACTCTAGGTCAATCATAGCTAACTGCTTCTATCTGTTTATCCCATTATCTTGAAGCTGCTACCCCCCCAAGTCAAGTATCTGCCTTAAAATGTGGAAAGCCTTTACTTCCTGCTGTTTTTGCTTCAGTTTAGCTTTTTTTTTTCCCTTTGTAGTGTTTTGGGGAATATTTGTGCAAAAAATGTATCTCTTTCACTATTTAGATGCTGTATTTTAAAACATCATTTTAACTTTTATTTTCAAGCTAGATGATTCATTAGATGGTAAAATATGTATATAATTCTATCCACAACTAACAGTATTCAAATAAATAATATTCAAATACAATTAGTTGGTTAAAGAGAAAACAATAAGACTTTATTACTTATGTCCACTGGAGAGCAACTGCCACTATAAATCAGCTTGTGGACCATAATTGGTGATGATGCCATAAATTGCTTTGTTTTTGTTTCCTTCTCCCCTATCCCTGAAACAGAAGACATTGTCAATATCTTCAATCTCTGGGTCACATTGTCAAATAAAGCTGGTTATTTTCTTTGAAATAGAAACTTCCTAACTTTCTTCTTCTTCTTCTTCTTCTTCTTCTTCTTCTTCTTCTTCTTCTTCTTCTTCTTCTTCTTCTTCTTCTTCTTCTTCTTCTTCTTCTTCTTCTTCTTCTTCTTCTTCTTCTTCTTCTTCTTCTTCTTCTTCTTCTTCTTCTTCTTCTTCTTCTTCTTCTTCTTCTTCTTCTTCTTCTTCTTCTTCTTCTTCTTCTTCTTCTTCTTCTTCTTCTTCTTCTTCTTCTTCTTCTTCTTCTTCTCCTTCTTCTTCTCCTTCTTCTTCTCCTTCTTCTTCTCCTCCTTCTTTTCCTCCTCCTTCTCCTTCTTCTTCTTCTTCTTCTTTACTTGAGGCAATTGGGGTTAAGTGACTTGCCCAAGGTCACATAGCTAGGACTTGTTAAGTGTCTGAGACCAGATTTGAACTTAGGTTTTCCTGACTTCAGAGCCAGTGCTCTATCCACTGCTTCACCTAGCTGCCCCTAAGCTTCCTAATTCTTACCAACTTATCATCCAAGCATGACAGTTTAAATCTGATGCTGTTCTGATCAGCAAAGCAAAAAAATTCAGTAAGCTTACCTGAATTTTTCTAGTTTTAGGGAAGATTGAAGTTATACAATTTTAAAATAATAAAGGTACTTATATCTCATATTTGGTTAAACAATAAATAAGTATTTATTGAAAGCCTTCTCCCGGCACAGCATTTTGCAGAGGGATAAGACAGGATTCTCCCTTCAGGACTTATACTTTAGTTAGGAAGGCAAAACTATCACCAAAAACCCCCCAAAAAAACAAAAAAATAAAAAACCAATGACTGACATAAACATCAATGACATTCAACATACTAAGATTTAGAAATACTTTCAAATAAAAATATTCAGAACCACACGTTTAGGTTTGAGAATTAGCTCAGTGGTCATAAGATAATTAAATTTAGAGCTGGAAAACCCAGGCAAATCCTCTCTTTTTAAAAATGAGAGGGAAGTGTAGTCAAGATGACAGAGAAAGAGTATCAACTCCCCAAGTTACAGCTAACTCCCTCTAAACACATTTAAATAATGCCATAAAATAATTCCTAGAGTTTCAAAACCCAAAAAAGGATGGGGTAAAATAATTTTCTAGTTATCAGAACTGGGTGAGAGCACAGTCCAATGCAGACCATGCCAGCATACACACCTGGCACCAGCAAACCAGAAACAGGCTTTGGGAGCCACTGAATCAGCAGTAATGACTTCCAGAGCTTTTAGTTCACAGATGGTAATGGAGTTGAATAACTAATCAGAAGGACATTACACTGTTATCTTTACTAGCACTGAGACAGGACTCTGCTGCTTTGCCCATCCACAAATATGGGTTGAAGTTCTAGGTGGAAGTCCCAAGGTAAAGAGGAACTAGAGCACATCAGAGCTTGTGGCCACAATGGGAAAAAAACCCACAACTAACCAACAAACCAACCAAAAAACCACCCCCAAAAATCCAACAACCCAGAAAACAAATAATTCCAGGGCAGAAAACAGTGCTGACCAAAGCACAGGTCAGAAGAGTAGAAAATATACCTCTCCTTAAATCATACCATTTTAAAAGAAGTAAAAGCTTACCTGTCCCTAGAAGAAGCTATGAAAATAATTACACAAAACCTCTAAAGCTTAGGACAATGCACCCTTCATCCAGGAATTAGAACTCCATTTTAACAAAAAGTTAAAAGTCAATAAATATACTAGAAAAATAAGGAAACAACAGAACAAATTCTGACCATAGAAAATTATTATGGTGACAAAGAAGATCAAAACACACAAAAGACTATAATATAAACTCAAAGTTCCAACATCCAAAGTTTCCAAGAAAAATATAAATTGGTCTTATATCATGGAAGTGTTCAAAAAGATTTTGAAAATCAAGTAAGAGAGAGAGAAGAAAAAATGGGAAGAGAAGTTAGAATGATACAAGAACTTCAGGGAAAAGATTTAACAAGTTGGTGAAAGAGACACACAAAAAAACTGAGGAAAATAACACATTTTCTTTTAAAAAAACACACTAAGCCAAATGGTAAAGGAGGTACAAAAACCAATTAGGAAAAAATGCCATGAAAAGCAGAATTGGCCAAATAAAAAAGGAGGAACAAAAGCTCACTGAAGAAAATAATTCCTTAAAAATTGGAATTGAGCAAATGAAAGTTAATAACTTTATGAGAAATTGAGAAATAATAAAACAAAAATGAAAGGATGAAAAAATACAAGACAATGTGAAATATCTTATTGGAAAAAACACTGACCTGGAAAAAGAAATCCAAGATAGGTAATTTAAAATTTTTTGACTTCCCAAAAGTCACAATTTTTTAAAAAGAGCCTAGACAACATCTTTCAAAAAAAGTTGTCAAGGAAAACTGCCCTGATATTTTAGAACCAAAAGGTAGAATAGAAACTGAAAGAATCCACCTATCACCCATTGAAAGAGATCCTAAAATTAAAACTCCCAGGAACCAAATTCCAGAGTTCCCAATTCAAAAAGAGAATACTGCAAGGAGCCAGAAAGAAACAATTCAAGTGCCATGGAATTAAAAGCAGCATCACACAAGAGTTACCAGATTCTATATGAAAAGATCAAAGGGATTGGAATAATATGTTCCAGAGGGCAAAGACACTAGGACTACAAACGAAAATCACCTATCTAGAAAAAACTTAGTATATCTTTCAGGAAGAAAATGGACATTTCATTGAAATGGAGGATTGTCAAACATTCTTGATGAAAAGACCAGAGCTGAATAGACAATTTGATCTTTAAATACAAGCTCAAGAGAAGTATAAAAAGATAAACCAGAAAGAAAACTTATTATGATTAAACAGTTTAAATTTCTACATGGGAAAATGACAGTTATAATTCATAAAAAAGCTTTTTCATTAGAGCAATTAGGTGGAGTGTTTTTAGATAAAAGGCACAGGTGTGAGTTAAATATGCAAGCATGATATCTTAAAAAATAAAATTAAGGGGTGAGAAAGAAAAATGCACTGGGAGAAATGGAAATGGAGAGGTAGAATGGGACAAATTATTTCACATAAAAAAGGCAAGATAAATCTTTTACTGTGGAGGGGAAGAGGGAGCAAAATACTTGAGGGGAGAGGGTAAAAGGAGAGAATGAATAGAATAAATAATGGGAGGAAGGAAATATATTTAGCAA
The DNA here is from genome assembly GCF_048593235.1 of Sminthopsis crassicaudata. Lineage (NCBI taxonomy): Eukaryota > Metazoa > Chordata > Mammalia > Dasyuromorphia > Dasyuridae > Sminthopsis > Sminthopsis crassicaudata. The sequence continues at coordinate 259,975,296 of NC_133619.1, read as the reverse complement.
TCAAAATTGTGGAAAAAATCTGAAGCAAATTCCTCTGATAAAGAATTAATTTCTCAAATATATAAATGAGTCAAATTTATAAAAATAAGAACAATTCCCCAATTGATAAATGATCAAAATATATAAGTAATTTTCAGATGAAGTAATCAGAACTACAGTTGCATGAAAAAATGTTCTAACACTATTGATTGGAGAAAAGCAAGTTAAAACAATTCTAAGGTACTGCTTTATATTTATTAGATTGACAATAGGACAGAAAAGGCAAATGATAAAATTGGAGGGGGAGAATGGAAAATTAATTAAAGCGTTGGTAGTAGAGTCATGAACTGATTCAACCATTCTTTAGAACAATTTGGAACTATGCCCCAAAGTCTATAAAACCATGCATATTCTTTGACCTATCAATATCACTATTAGTGATATCTACTACTTGGTCTGTAAACAAAAAGTGAAAAAAAGGAAAAGGACCTGTATATATAAAAGTGTTTATAGCAGCTCTTTTCTGATGGCAAAGAGTTGGAAATTGAGGGGTTGCCTGTCACCTGGAGAATGGGTGAACAAATTGTTCTATGTGATTGTGATGGAACACTATTATGCTATAAGAAATGAAGAATAGGATGCTTTCAGAAAATCCTAGGAAGATATATATGAGCTGTTGCAAAGTGAAATGAACTGTATATAAAGTAACAGCAATATTGTAAGATAATTAGCTGTGAATGATGTACCTATTTTCAGCAATACAATGATCCAAAACAACCTTGAAGAACTTAGGATGAAAAATGGTTTCCATCCCCAGAGAAAGAACTGATGGTGTCTAAATAAGATTGAAGCATCCTTTGTGTGTGTGTACGTGCGTATGTGTGTTTGTTTTCTTTCCTAACATGACTACTATGGAAATACAATTTGAATGACTACTCATATATAATCTGCATTGAATTGCTTGCCTTTTTGATGAGAAGCATGAGAAGGGAGGGAGGAAGGAAAAGAATTTGGAACTCAAAACTTTGATAACAAATGTTAAATATTAATTTTACATGTAATTGGGGAAAAATAAAATACTAAATATTTTAAAATTAAAATTAGGGGGAACTAAGTTTTAAGAAAATTAAGTCATTTGTTCAAGGTCATGTAGATAATAAGTAGCATTCTTAGATTAGAAACCAAGTCTTCTAACTCCAAATCACGTGTTCTTCCCATGCTGCCTCTCATTTAACAAATATTTTATTTCATAGATGTGAAAATGGATGCTCAGAGAAATTGAATGACCATCAAAATCACACATAAAAATTTAAGCCTAGTACCTCTGACTCTAAATGTATCATTGGGCTTCCATTTAATAGTGAAGTATACAAGATATTTCCTCTCAAGTAAAAATGGCAGGGACTAGAAAAGTGAACCACCAGAACACAAAAGACTTCGGCATTTCCTAAAAAGGGTCCAAGAGACTGCTTTCCCTTTCATCAATATTTGCTTACCTTTATCTTCTAGTTAGCTTACTTAAGAAGGTGGGGCTCAATTTTAGCTTTGAAGATATCCCTTTAAACAAAACTCAGAATGAATGTGTGAACAGGAGCCCCTCTCACTCACTCTAGTCTTAGCTGTAAGAACCTTCCTGTTCTAGTAAAACTTTCTAAGAGGAGTTGTGTGATAGCAAGAGGAAATATGGGATCCCACTGAAAGTCAAGGTTACATGGAATTATTGGAAATTGGGGAGGCAGTGTTTGTTCACGGGGCTATATGGAGGAATCTCTATAATAACAGTCTTAGAAACTATAAGACTTTCCTGTTTTTCAAGTGCTAAGTTCTATGGAATTCCTGAGGAAGATGGAAATTAATCTAGATGCTCTGTTTAACTCTATGATTGATCAGTTTTTCACTTCATATTGAAAACCTAAATTGGCTAAAAGACATGTCATAGGAATAATCATAGTAACGATTATTACTAAGGAAAGTCTAGAATAGAAAGAGAAGAATGACTTTATGAAGAAAGGGGAAGGGATGGGCTGGGTTTTCAGAGACAAAAAGAGCAGATATTCCAGATTGGAGAATTATGCTCAAAGAGAAATTCCTTATGCAGACCCAGAGCAAATTTATCCCCTCCCAAAATGCATTTGCCAATAAATAAATAAATAAAATGAATAAAGAAGACTGTGGTAGCAACAGCAACATCTTATACTCACTATGGGTCTTTACGGTTACCAGTCATTTTCATTGTCTTTTTGGAGTGTCCTCTCATTATTAAAATAAATATATAAAAATTAAAAAAAAGAATATTCTCCTCTAATATAAGCTCCAAGAAGAATAGTTTACTAAAGACATCTTAAATTTATTCAAAATTTTAATAATAATCTTATCTTTTAATGATTTTAAATGGTTTACAAAGTGTTTTCTTTAGAATTGTCTCATGAGGTAGATAATTATTATCCCTATTATATGGGTGAAGAAAATGGTTCAGTGATTTGCCCAGGAATAGTTTTTCACTGTCATTACTAGGATGTGGACCCTAGTACCCTTAAAGGAGCTCCAATGCTTGACTCTCTACATTGATCTGCCCATCATTTGGAAAACTTGACTTTTCTGAAAAGTTAGACTTCACAATATCAACAACAAAAGTTAGTTTAAAAAAAAAAAACAACGATTTAAACTGATTGAGTTTGAACCCCTAGGTAATAGCATTCTAAACTTTAAGCATTCAAAATCCATGAATACTATGCTTCTAAAGTTATCACTGGATGATTTGAGCCAAATTAATCCCAAAATTTCCACTTACACCTAGGGGAATGGTGGGTGGTAAGAAAAAGGAACCCCAAGATCTACTCCTGTTGGCATGGCATAACCCTTCTGGTAATACACACTTACCCACTGATGCTGTTTCATGCTTGTTCATAGTTGCCAGTCTGTCACAGAGGAATGGAAATTGCAGAAGTGGAAGTGTTGGGGGAGGAATTCCTTAGTACTCAGGTAAGCTTCCCTTACCTCGATGAACAATTTAACTGAGATGGTAGGCAGATGGGGTTTGGCCAGGCACCATTTTTACAAACAAGAAACTACACATTTCAAGAAGCAGTCCTGAGAAGAGCTCAGGGATTCAATGCCACACAGAGTAGCATAGTTTTCTGGTACATAGCACAATATAAATAATTGACACAATGGAATGGAATTACTGAGGTAGATTACCTGAGGCAGAAGCATCTCCTACCACTCTAAGAATCCTGGCAAGGAGATACTTCCACAGTACACAGAAATAGTACATGACCAATAACTCAAGATATTATTTGCTTTTCCTTTGGCATAATTTTTTACACAATGCATATAAAAGATTACATCTCAGAATTCATCAGATAAATAAATTATTTTAACAGAGCAAAACATTCAACCTTAGGGGCATGTGAATAGAATCAGTTTCTCAAACTATTAAATTTTGTGTTCTCTAAAGTCAAACCTGAAACTTTCTGCCCATTTGAGCAGATTTCTGTGAAGTAGGGCCCTAGCTGGAAGGATTGCCAAGTTTCCTGTTGCAGTTCTGAGGACCTACCTCTAGGAGGTTTTTAATTGAGAGGAACAATCTAAATGTGAAGCAAGAAAATGATGACTTCAGTAGTCTTTTTTTTTTTTTTTTTTTTTTTTTTTTTTTGAGGCAATTGGGATTAAGTGACTTGCCCAGGGTCACACAGGTAGACCATGTTAAGTGTCTGAGGCCAGATTTGACTCTTGACTTCAGGCTTCCACTACGCCATTAGCTGCCCCCTGTTGATACATTTTTATAGCATATAGTGTTATTCACTGCAAAGATTTGTTGTGAAAACAAAGTGAGATAATTGGCCTGAAAACACTTTGAAAAATTAAAACCAAAAACCAAAAAACTACAGAAATGTAAGGAATTCAAATCTGTGTTAAAAGATTGAGAACTGGAAGGCTATGACATATAGGAGGAGGGAAAGGACCTATTGATGGAGCTGTTTCTATACATTTGTTGCAGTCAGGCTAGCTTTAGGAGTTGGAGTGAGGAAGAGGGAAAAAAAGAATGGGATTTTGAGAAAGGTGTGGTATTGAACTTTCTTGTTTCAGAAGAGTTCAAGTGTCTTCTAAATTTGGCAATTTTGACAAAAGCTTCAGTCATCTCACACTACAGTAGTTATAGATCTACCCCTGGAATGAAATAATAGATGTGATCATTTTGTGGACGAAACAGGAAGCACAGTTGCCAACAAATATACCTACTGTAGTAGTAGACACAGGAGTAGGGAAGGGAATAAGCATTTATATATACCAACTTGTGCCATGAACTGTACTAAACACTTTACAAATACTATCTCATTTGATCCTTCTCACAACCCTGCAAGGTATTTGCTATTATCTCTACTTGAGGAAACTGAGACAAACAGAATTAAATGATTTGCTCAAGGTCAACAAACTATTAAGTGACTGAAACTAGATTTGAATTCCAAGCCTCACACTCTATCTACTGTGCCACCAAATGCCTCCATAAGAAAAATGTATCAGAAGGGTCAGCAACTCACTTTATTATCTGATTATAGATAGGTCCTTCAGAAGAGAGAGAGAAATATGGAGAGTGAATAACTGGCTAAGATAATATTGGAGAAATTGATTTGGCTTTCTGATTGATTTAGCTTAAAATAGCAAGAATAATGGTCCAAAACTAAGGGTTTTGCCTTACATTCCTGAAATTTAGAATATACTGACAGCATTTAAATTATATATCCCCATCTTTCCCAACAACATTTCTATACCACACCACATGAATTCTAGCCATTCTCTTCATCCCCTTTACACAATAACTTCAGTTAGACTCTTTGGTGTTATTCCAGGGATTCTGGGCTCAAATAGGTCACTTTTTTAACCTTATCTTTCCTGGAAGTAGGACACATCTTTTGACTATTTCTTCTCCTTTTTTTAATTTTATAAATGTTTTCTATGCTTTCCATTACCACAGATTCCCATAAATCTTCTCTTTTCTCCCTCCCCAAGAGCCATCTCACATGATAAATAGAACTTTTTTAGAGAGAGGAAAAAAAGTCCAAAAAATTGTGCAAAGTATAATACCTGTGGACTTCCCATCAGCACAAAAGGGTAGGTTAGGATATCTTCTCATATCTATTCATTTGAATTCCACTTGATCTATATTATTTTTTTTTATTTTATTTTTTTAATTTTCATTTACATTGAACTAGTTACTGAATATATTATTTTCTGAGCTCTGTTTACTTCACTTTGCATCAGATTATTTAGCTCTTTCTATGCCTATTTGTATTCATCACACACAATTTCTTATAGCACAGTAGTATTCTGTTACATTCATGTTTAACCACTCTCCAATGAATGAACATCTACATTGTATTCAATTCTTAGCACATAAAAAGTGATGCCATAAATATTTCCAAGTATTGAGAGATTTTTTAAACAGAGTTTCTGATTCAAAGGGTATGAAAATTTAGTCACTTTATTTGCATAATTCCAAATTACTTTCCAAAATGATTGTGCCATTTCACAACTCTAGCAATAATGCACTAACGCTACTTCCTAGTCATTTCTAAACTATTTTGTCTTATATATACCATACTGTCCATATTCCATATCAATTCCATTTTATCTTTCCACCATTGGAATATAGAATCTGTGAAGTTACTGTATTTCCAGAACTTGTCATAGTTCTTAGTAAGTTCTTAGTACATAGTAAGTGCCTAATAAATTTATTCAAGTATTACACTATATCATCACAAAAACAATTTAACTTAGTACCTTGTAATATTCTTCTCTAAAATATAATGTTCTCTTGGAGCAGGTTTCTTGGGAAACTTCTGGCAGCAGCCTTAGTTTCAGTTCAGTTCAATAATTACAGCACAAAGGTGGAAAATGGAATGAATCTGACTCCAACTCTGAGAGTGGGCTTCTGGGTCTGGCCTTGAGACTTCTTGCTTATATGCTGTACACTGAGCACACTCCAATCATTACATCACTAGGAAACTATTATTTGTTGTAGGATTAAATCAATGCTAAATTAGATTTAACCACTGTCTCCTCAATTCCACTTACTATCTTGTTTTAAGTTCTGGCCCATAACATCTCCTTGTAGAATCATTTCAATCACACTGAACCATGCTGAATTAGATAATTATTGTCTTTATCAATTCCACTGTCTTAGTACTTTGTAAGAATCATAACAGTACCTAGCTAAAAAGAACACGTAATTGAAAAGGAAGCAATCAGGTAGTATTTCCTCCGCACTCCAACCCCAACTCCTACCCTAGCAACTGGTACCCCAGATGAACCCCTCCTCCTTACTCTAGCCTCTCCCATATAATACTTATAGTAAAAGAGTAAGATATCCTATGGTCTTATTCGTTAGATCCTTTGTGCTTTATGCTTGTTCTGCCATACATGGAGGAAAGTCCTTGCTACACATGTTAATAAACAAAGTGATCTAGAGAATGTAATGGAAGGAGGTCAGTATGACTTTACAGGTGGAGTTGAGGTTAGGTGGAATGCAGCTCATGACTATCATATGGCAATGGAAAGAAACAATATTTTTAAAACAGTAGGGACAGTGGAATGATATTTCATATTAAGTTCACATTATAAAACTTTTGGTCCAAGATGTAGCAAGAGGCTGTACAGATGTCAACTCATTACCTGACTTTGGGTCCTCTCACATTAACTCTCTGATTCCAACTTTACCATCTTCCCCCCTTCTGTAACTACGATGAAACATAAGTTCATCATCAAAGTTGTTTCCTTTGCCAAAGACTTGGTGACCAAGTGGCATCATAGCTGCTATCTCCAAGATGGAGGTGGCCCCTGAAGGTGCAGCATGAAAGTAATCAAATAGTTGCTGATAGTCTGAATTCCAGAGGATCAAAGGGTGATTTCCTTGTGTGTGGTAAATTTGGCAAATGTCATTAGATATTTCCTCACCCAGGCCTTTAACTTTGCCTTAAAGGATAAGTGAAAACAGGTGTTTGGGAAGGAGTGGACAAGCACACAGTCTGGAATGTATTTTACTAATATCTTTGACTCTGGTGGTACAGCTGGGACTTCTCTCAACTTTGTCCACCTCTTGGATTTTGACAAAACTGGAATGGCTACTAAGATTGAGAAATCTGGCACTGAGAGAGAATTCAAAGGTCTGAGAGACTGTCTAGTGAAAATCACCAAATCTGATGGAATTTGTGGTGTGTATCAAGGTTTTAATAGGGTATTATTATCTGTAGAGCTTTGGAATATATGCTGCAGCAAAAGATATGCTTCCACATCCTGAGAGCAATATATAATGACAAGTTGGATTTTAACACAATCAATGATTCTTATAGCAGGTGTTTCCTATTCCTCTGATATAGCAAAACAGTGAATGCTGATACCATTTGGGTACAAGGAATTGATTGATATTATATACATGTGACAGTTCGCTGCTGGAGGAAGATGGCTAAAGATGAGGGTGGCAAAACTTTCTTTGAGGGTACCTAGTCCAATATTCTTAGAAGTATGGGAAGAGTTTTCGTGCTTGTAATGTATGACGAATTCAAGAAAATAAGCTAAAAATGGAAACAATGAAAATAAACTACATAGAACACTTTGTAGTTGTATTTTGGACCAATTGATCTTCAAAAAATCCATCTTGTTTGTTTTCCAGGCTAGATCTTTCTTTATAGAGAAGCCAAGGAAAGCTCTTAGGTTTTATTTATAATATATTATTCACACAGTAGAATTAATGATTCAGTATGTAGATTCTGTTCGTTTTGGGAAAATAGTTTCTGTGTCTAAGGAGGCAGAAAAAAAAAAGATACCTCTAATTCAAATGATATTTTGTAAGACTATAAATTTGTTTTTTAAGTATGTATTTATTAAAATCATAATTTTCCTTTGTATTAAAGTACTACATATACTATTTTATTCAGCTGAATATTTGGCAATTCTGATATATGTTGGACATTCTGCTATAAAACAATAACACCTGCAGTAGATCTCATTATCCCCTCGAGTCATTATCCCATATTTCTGCTCCCTTTCTCATTCAAATTCCATGAAAAATCTATTTACTCTTGCTGCCTCTACTTTCTTTTTGATTCATTCCTCAGCCCTTTGCCATCTGGCTTCTATCCTTATTATTCAATTGAAAATGCTCTTTCTATAGCAACTGATGATTTCTTAATAGCTAAATCTGTTAGTGTTTACTCACTCTTCATTCTTCTCTATCTTTTTGTTGCGTTTGACTCTCAACTATCCCACCTTCTGAATATTCTCTCTTCCTTGGATTTTCAATTACATTACTCTCAAAGCCTCTTTCCTTTCTGATATCTTTTCAGTCTGTTTTGCCTCTTAACTATAGATGTACTAGAAGCACTAGTATTTTGACAAATGCTTAACAGCTAGCTTTAGATAGGGAGAAACATATGCATGATTAAGGAAATGGGAGGCTATCAATAATTATACCTGGTTAAAGCATCAAGGATTATTCTGATAAAGGAGAAAAAGGGAGATAACTAAGAAGATTGAAGTGACTGAATAAGGAATATATTTATACGTAAGGGCAGGTAATTGAGTAAAATAGCATAGATTTTTAGAGTATTATCAGGAACATATAGTCTAATATGAGGTGGTTTGTGATTTAAAAATGGACTTGCTTTGTTATATTGGAAGCAAAAAGGGGAACAAACTCTCCTTGGAGTAGAATGGTAAAAACAATATGATAAGATGATGGTGACATATTTTGTTATTACTTTCTGGTACCATTTCTTAATTTGTTATTATTTTTGGTACCATTTCTTAAAATGTATAGAATAAACATCATTAGCGGAGAACTGAAATAATTGAATAAAAGAAAAAATAATAGATTATTTAATGTGATTATAATAGCAAATCCACAAGAACTACTCTCTTAGAGGAATGAAATAATTTTACAAGCAGTATGGTGTGATGGACATAGTATTAGAAAAAAATTAGAAATTCATAGAAGAGAGAAGAAAGTTCAGAAGAGATATTAAACCCTTTTTGAAAGGGGGGGATTTTGTTTTTGCCTTGGCAAATTTAATATACATTTAGAATATGTCAGTAGATTAGCAAAAGTTCAGAGTTTTATGTAATTTTTACTTTGAAATGTTAATATTTGTTAAGTTCACAATAAAAAGGGGAAAATTTTGAAAGAAAGTTTGGAAAGAAATTAATTCAAGTGTTGTTACACGTTTCTCAGCTCTGTGACTTGTGAACAAATTGCAAACTCATTAAACCTTTGTTTACTCTTTGGTAAAATTTCATCTAAAATTTCACTGTTTTACACTGATATCTCATCATGGTATGAATGCAAACTAGGACTCTAATAAGATTCAGGAAACCAATTAAGTCTGCTTTTTAAGAACAGACTAGCTATGAACCCATCTTCCTTGCACTAGCAACTTACACTCAATCTTTCTGCACTTTCCCCAGGGGAACATTTTATATTATCTTATTCATATTACTGTCCCTTCCTTCAGTTTCCTGCCATGCCTCTCCCTACTTTTCAACTCTGTTGTGGGCCAGAACTCTGAACTTGAAGCAAGGATTCTTACAAGGTGCTAAGTCAGTGGAATTGATAAAGACAATGGTTATCTAGTTTAGCATGGTGACTAATAGTTCTCTAGTTTAGTATATGTACTTAGTACTTAATATAGTTCCACAAGATTCACACCTATGATAAGAGAGCATATAAGCTGGGAAAACTCAGCCAAATTCAGAGGCAGAGAAGACAAGTGAACTGGAGGCAGGAGCTTAAGCTTTCAGAGGCATGGAGAGAGAAATTCATTTCCATCTTCAGTCAGGTTTCCTCCTGCATTTCTCCACAGAGACCAAGGCCAGTCTGAAAGCTCCCCAGCCCTAGGAAAGAGATAATAAAGGATTTGGACTTTAACACCTGGCTACTCTTGTGGTGACTATTGAACTGAAACGAAGGCTGCTCCCAGAGACCCAAGAAAACAGAACCACAGACCATTACACAACTCCCTTTATATATTGTTTTCTCCTATTAGACTATAAGCTCCTTAATGGAAGAGAGTATTTTGTCTGATTGTGTGTATGTAATGTTGTCAAGCAACCTCAGTGAAGACAAATATGGCTTCAAAGTAGCTACCACACTGATAGTAAATTCTTCAACTTGAAAAGGTTAGATAAGTCAAAGCTAAAGTGGAAGGAGTATTGGTGTATGATTTTTTTGTTTGCAGATAATTGTGCACTTAATGCACTCATATTAATAAAAACAACAATAAAAGGTTAATGAGCACAAATTAAATACAGTGACCAATTTCAGTTCTGGAGGACAGATATTGAAACATATTTTCCTTTTTTTTGTAGATGATATGATGTTTCTCAGGCATTGTGTTAAGCACCAGGAATACAAAGTAGTGTAAAAAGAGTTCTGGATCCTAAGGGGATACAAGTACACAACTATAAATATATATAGATATAGATATATAGATATATAGATATAGATATCAGATACTGACTGGTTAATTGAAGATAATTACCCGAGATAAGATGCTGGCATAAAGAGAGACTTGTAGAAGGTGGGATTTTTGAAAGGACTTGAAAGAAAAATGGACATAGATGAGGTGAGAGAGATTCCAGGCATGGGGAACAACCAGTGAAAATGCTCAGCATCAGGAAATATATCTTTTCCAAAAAATAGTAAGAAAACTATATAAGAAAACTAGGAAATTGTCCACATGGAGTTAGAGGCAGAATGTAAGGTTTTAGAAACCCAAAAAGATTGGTGGGGGTCAGACATTGAGTAGGGAGGAGACATTGCTTTAAGATCAAATTGACAGCAGAACAATGGACTAGAATAAGAAAGAGGCTTGAGATTAGTTATTCCATAAAAAGCAAGATTCAAAGAAAGCTAGTCCCTGCTCTTAAAGAACTTAATTAAATAAGACAACATGTATACAACTATGTACAAGGACAAATGGGGAATAATCTCAGAGGAAAGGCACTAAGATTAAAGAGAACTAGACAAAGCTTGTTGAAGGTGAGATTTTAGCGAAGACTTGAAGGAAGTCAGGGAAGTGTTTTGTGTTACAATTCTTTTTTTTAAATTTAATTTGTTAAAATTTGGAATTTAAGAGACTATATACAATAAGCATTTCCAAATACAAAGTAAAAACAAAACCAAAAACTATGTGAAATTTCTAATCTCTATAGCATGATTTTCTTTATAAGTGTTTAATAAATTCAACAAATAACTTTCAAAGCTATCTTGCTTGTTGAAGCTGTTTGTTGAAGCTGTCCTTTCTTCTACTCTCTTTTGTGTATTTTAAAATGCTCTGGTAGTAACTCATTTTTATTTCTTTGTTATTATTATTTTCTTCTGTTTTTGTTTTTGTTTTGCAATCATATCACTCCTTGATAAAAGAAAAAAAATACCTCAAATGGAAGGCACTAAGCTCACTATGTACTTTGAAGAAACATGTTTCCAGCCTGCTTTCAGCATATGGTTTGCATCTATGATGAAAGAGAAGGAAAATGTTGATAAGGAAATAAACCCTTTTCTGAGTCTGACTTCTCTATTTATTTGGGCCACTCATTCCTATTGTTTTAAGACTATCTTCTGTAAATAGCTATTATTAGTAAAAACTTAGCCAAAATGGATACTATTTTTAAATGTGATATATTTTAGAGGTTTGGAAGTCTCTGTAAAGTCTCTCTAAATAGTTAAATTGATTAGCAGTCTTGAGTAAATAAGTAGATGGTTAATGTCCCAGCCTCTTTATTATAACAGTTGAGTCTGTCTTTGGGGACCTCATCAACTTTTGGGTCCCCAAACCTTACTCAGGTCATTAAAATTTCTCTCTCTCAGATGATCCATTTTCAGAAACATTCTTTTAAAAAATCTTTTTTAGATTTATTGCCTTATACATAACTATAGTTTCTTCCAGTATTCTTCCCTTTCCCCTCCCCAGATAGTCATTTAATATAACAAATACCAAACTCATTTCAAAGAAATTTGATATAAAGGCTTTTTTCCATTCTACTGTTTTCTTTTTTTATGAAAAAGATTTTGAATTTTATATAACCAAAGTTATTTATTGTATCTTTTGTCAAAATACATTTATTCATAATTGTAAGAGGTATAAAATCTATTTCTCTTCCAATTATTTTTCATCAGTGAGTTTTTGTACCTCCTTTCCCTAATTTATCTTTTTAAGACATTTTCCTCCTAATTAGCTTTGTGTTTCCTTTTGCATCTCTCTCAATTCTTTCCCTATTTTTTTCTTCTATCTCTTTTACTTGATTTTCAAAGTCTTTTTTGAACTCTTCCATGGCCTGAGTCCAATTCTTATTTTTCTTGGAGGCTTTGGATGTAGGAACTTTATCTTTGTTGCCATCTTCTGAGTATGTGTTTAGATCCTTCTTGTCACCATAATAACTTTCAATGGTCAATAACTTTTCCTAACCTATTACTCTGTTTCCAGAGTGGAGGGTACACTCTCCCAAGTTTCAGGGGTTTTATGCAATTATTTTCAGAGATCCTTCTAGGAATCTGACCACAAGAACTCTTTTCAGCCCTAGAGTGTTAGGTGTATCCCCACCCCACTGTAGCTATAAGCTCTAGTGTGCTGGACTGGGCTGGGGCTCCTCTGGCAGGGCTGCATTTAGGACTGCACACCAGACTTCTACTCCAATGCCTCAGACCCTCTCTGATGACTTTCCGAGTCCTTTCTGGCATCCCCTGGTTGAGAGCTCCAGCAGCCTCCAGCACTGCTGCTGATTCAAAGATCCTACCTCACTGACACTAGTGTCTGGGCTAGAGCTGGAGCCAGAGTTGGGCCTTCACTAAGATTGCAGGCTGGGCTCCCACTCTAGTCCCACAGACCTTTTCTGCTGGCCTTCTATGCCTTCTTTGGTGTCTCTGGGCTGAGAGGTCTGGAAGCCACCAGGGCTGCTGCTGTTTCAGAGGTTGGGCCAGGGCCTGGCAGGGCTGGAGTTGAGTCAGAGGCTGTACCAGCATGCCCTGCCCTGGGACTCCCATCCTGATGTCACAGACTTTTCTACTGACTTTCTTAGTTGCCTTTGGCTGGAAACATCCTCAGTTGTCATCCTTTTTCATTTATGGTCAGGCTCATATTTGCCAAGGTGGGTTACTTTGGGCTGGATCTTGAGCTCTCTTGCTTTTCAGAATACATTATTAATTTCCTTTTGTGGTCTCTGGTATGTGTAGAATAGCCTTGCGTTATCCAAATTTCATTCCCTTTATATTTGAACGTCTGCTTTTTGGTAGCTTGCAGAATTTATTATTTTTGTTAATGACCTTGTTAAATTTAACCACTATGTGTCATAGAGTTTGCAGCACAGTGTTGTTTTGGTTTTTGTGGTGCTAATCTGTGAATTCTTTCATGGCCACTTTGTTTTCTGTGCTCAGAAATTCTGGACAGTTTTATTTTATTTCTTCTCACATTTTAATATTCAGGGCTTTTTAAAAAACTATTTTCTATGAGACATTTTCTTAGGTTATCGCTACACATTCTATCTTTAAAATCAATATGTTTTGTTTGAATGAAGATTGTGATTTCTTTTAGTGTTATTATTTCAGAGAGTTTTTCATACCTGTGTACTTGCATTTCCAAATAGTTATCCTCTTTTTTATTTCTTCTGTGAGACTTGTCACCATGGATTCAATTTTTTTCTATTCTGCCAATTATTTCTGCTGTACAAGCTACAAATTTTGCTTTCATAATTATCATTTCTCCTTTAAAACATCCAGGACATCCTGTTGTAGTTTCAAGCTCTCTTAGGAATCTATAGGTTACTCTGGCTCATCAGGTGTTGATTCATTTTCCTTTGTCTTGCAAAATTTATTCATAGATACCAGAACTCCTTTAGCTGATCATATTCTCGTTTGTTGATATTTCTCTCCTTCAGTTTATCAGATTATTCTCAAGGTTTTTAGCTAAATTTTCTTCCTTTAAGATTTTTGTTAATTTAAGGGTTGTTTTTTTTTACCCTTCTTATATCCCCCTATTACTCACTTTCTGACTCCTTCTCTTTGGTTTACAATTTACCTAGGAACTAAACTGAAAGTCATCTCAAATTCTTTCTACCTTGTAGAAAGACAATTCGGATTGCATTGTTCTCAATCTCTGAGCAAGTGACTTCTTGAGAGGAGGTTGTTGGGGGAGGAAGAGAGGCAATAGAATTTGTCTCAGCTGTATGCTGGGATCTTTCTTCTGAGATTTGTAGAGTGCCACACAGAAATATCTCCTCCCCTATCACACCTAAATATACTCATATATGTCCTGTCCTAGCTCCTTTTATTTCTCTTTTCTCTGGACAGGCTTTTTGGGGACACAAAGTTCTACTCTTTTTACTGCTATCGTGCTTCACACTGAACAAATTTCTGATCTTTGGATCTGGAGAAAGGAAGGGTTGAAGTGTAGAGTTGAGTACTGTTATAAGCACTTGAGTCAATTTGTGCATTCCTAAAGTCAGAAACACAATAGGTGATGAAGGAGGAGTACTTATTGATTTTTATAGGGGTAGGATTAGCATTCTCTGTTGTTAGTTCATTGAATTTTTATTCTGTATTTCTTAGTATTATAGACCATGGAGACAAATGAAATAAATTTATTTCTTATGCACAATTCATATTTTGGGGAGGATTGAGAGGTTGTGATAATGACTAGACTGCCATTTTGTTGGTCATGTGACCATTAACATTCTCTTTATGGAAAATTGAGCAGAGCCACTTAACTAAATAATCAACATGTTCATGTTAATCTTTAAATTTAGTGTTAAAATTTAGAAGATACTTCTAAAAGTTTAAAGGGGTTAGAAGCAGTAAATATTATGTGCAAATATAATATTTCAGAGAATTTAAATTTTTTTTCTTCTTTCTTTAATTTCTCCCCCATCTGGCAAAACTCAGTCTTGAAAAGCATGGTCAACTATGATAACTCATTTTACTAGGGAAGGGACTTTTTGGCCAAGGTGATTGAGAGATATTTATTAAATTTAGGTAGCTGACTTAACTTATCTACTTTTCAGTTGCCATAAAGTCTATTTCTTTCTGACTATTCCTCAGTATTAGTGTCTGCCTACACAAAATTAAAAAAAAAAAAAAGCTGAGATAATTATTTGTTAAAATCAAGTTTAGAACAATTTTATCTAAAAAAATTTCAAAGGAAAAAATAGGGGAAGTTTCCATGTGAGATAAGTAGTAAGTCCAAAATTCCCAAACTGTAATTTGGTGCTTTGAGTATATTGCAACAAACTCACAGAAGCATAATGCCTCCTCTTAGGATATTTCAGATTTTTGAGGGAAACACAACAATCTCAACATCTGCCAGACATTGTTTGAGTTCAAGATAGTTCTCAGTTTCGGTATTAGATTGAGTTACATTCCTTTTGATGACATAATTGAATATTTGAGATAAGATTTTTGTTTACTTAGACTTTCAGCTACTCCAGTATCTTCTTGAACTTTATCACTTTTGACATCATATTTTTTTTGAAATAGGATTTCCAGTGATAGCTATAATAAAAAGCAAGTACTATTCCCATTGAAAATCAATGTGGAATAGAAGTTGCATAGTGTCTAACAGGTGTACATACTTTATTATTAGGCTTTTATGGTCATTTAAGAATAAAATAGAAATATGACTTTTTCTTTCAGTTTATATGATTTTTTCAAATAGCTATTTGTTAGGATTCTTAGAAGGTGCTAAGTCACTGGAATGATAGAGACAATAATTATCTAATTTAGCATGGCTCAGTATGATTGGTCTGATCCTACAAGGAGATGTTATGGGCCAGAACCTGAGACAAGGTAATATACTTAGTTCACATCTTTAAAGGAGTTCACTCATTGGTTCACATATTAGACTTCACACCTTTAGAGAGCATATGTAAGGAGGAAAGGAAAAGCCTGCTCATAGACTTCCAGGAGATTCACAACTAGGATTGACTTCCAGAGATTCACAAGGCAGAAACCCACAAGCCCACACTCTGGGAAGAAGAGTCAAAATTCATTCCAGATTCCACCGTTGTGCTGGCTGGAGACATTGGGACAAGAGCTCTCAGAAACCAAGGAGAGAGATAGGCCTCTTAGAAAGCTAACCAGGCCCAGGAAAAGATTTCAGGATTTTAAAGGACACAATAAAGGATTTGAGCTTTAACTCCTGGCTGCATTTGAGGTGATAATTGAAACTAAACTGAAAGGAAGACTGCCTCCAGAAGCTCCCCAAGAAATCTGCTCCCAGAGAAGATTATAATTTAGAGAACAGAACATTACAGCTATTAATTTCTTAGGGCATAAAATAGTTTAGACCTAACTAATATACAGCATTATTAAATATTTCTTTTGGTCTAATGACAGGTTTGAAATCTCTTTCTTAAATCAACAAGCTTCATGACTATAGGTAAAGACAAACAAACAATTCCCATCTCTCTGTGCCTCAGTTTTCTTCTTTGCTAAATGGGAATAATTGCTATCTCACAAAATTGTTTTGAGGCTTATATGAGAACATATAGCCAAAGAACTTAGCCAACTTTACAGTACTACATAAATGCCAGTTATTGCTCTTGTTATTGTATTACTTAGATAACTTCCCCAATTCTCTTCTCCACTCTACTCCACAGTTAGTATGTTCCCAGTGGTTAAACAATGGTAATCATAGCTTCCCTAAATTAGGAAATGTTTAGTTCATTGCTTTAAAGTACATTAGGATTTTCCAAGTTTTAAAAATACATAATGGAACCAGGTTTTAAGTCCTATTTGCAAGAGACTATACACACATATACACATATATGTATACATACATACATATATATGCATATATATATATAATCTATTTCTTTCTGATTATTCCTCAGTATCAGTATCTGCCTACATAAGACAAAAATAAAAAAAGGCTGAGAGAATTATTTGTTTGAATCAAATTCAAAACAATTTCATCTGAAAAAAATAACAAGAAAAGTTTCCAAGTGACATATATATATGAGGGGGAGGGGCAATCGGGGTTAAGTGACATGCCCAAGGTCATGCCATATCTGATATTTGATTTGAACTCAGATTATTCTGACTCCAAGGCTTATGCTCTATCCAATGTGCTATCTAGCTGCCTCAAGATTATATTTTTCTTGGTAAAAAGTGATTAGTCAATGTTCCATATCTGGGTGAGAATCAGAGTTAGTGAGAGATTAGAAGAAAAGAGATACTTGTCTTTCTAGCTTCAGATTTCAAGAGAGGATATACACATATTTCTAGGTATTCTTCATAGAGAGGTTCCTGGAGAGAGAGAAAGACTCCTAGAAGAAGATGATATATGAAGACTGTATCATCTGGTATAATCTAATCTGTATAGCATCACTAATTTTTGCTTATTATTAGTTTGAACAATTAGTTTGCTGTTCACAACTTGTTTTTGTATTACTGGGAAGAGTTAAAACTTTGGATATATAGCTTGGAGTTCTCTTTCCCCATTAAGGGATAACAATCAAGAATACTGTTTGAACCTAAAAATTGCTTCCTCAAGACTAAAAATATTTAGGGGGAGGATCACATAGATATAATTCTAGTATAGTACTAGTCTAGTACTACTAGTCTAGTCTAGTCTCCACACCATCTCTGAGGAGAGCAGAATAGCCTTCCTAATGGTCCCAATCTCCTGTTCCTGTTTTGGCAGGAATCAAAATCTCCCTTGGAAAAAAAACAAACTAGAGATATCTATTCATACTTCCCTGAGTCACATCTAAATAGGTCCATGAAGACAATAGAACTTACATTCAACATATATCTCCTATGATAAAATTTTTGTTTTAAGGAAAATACATTTTAAAATCTACTGAAATATTGTTTTGTTACAATATATAATTATTGTAAACTAGGATGCAAGTCTAGGCATTTGCATATGACTCTCCTCATTGATGGAAAGAATGCTTATTAATGCTACATGCTCTATCAGAAGCAGAGTTGTCAAAAGTTCAAAAGAAGAGAGTTGTTTTTCTTCTGGCTTATGGCTTTGAGAAGGAACACACAACTTTCCAGTCTCTTTTTATGGAGAAGTGGCTGGGGCAAAAGAAGATTTCAGGAAAAAGATGACATGTAGAGGAACTGTAGCATTTCCCTAGTCTCAGTTTACCTTCTAGAGGTCTAAGGAATTTTCCTCAGAAATGAGATCAAGATGAGATCAAGAATTCTTGAGCTGAGATATTTCATTTCTGGTAGCAGAGCTCATTCATTCTGTGTATTTCCTAGCACATTCTAATTTGTATACTGTCTCTGATTCCTGTTTTCTATTAGCTTCAATAGACTGACTTGCTTGTTATTTGCTATTGTGATGGTTTTGTGTAAATGTATAATTGTTATTTGATAGGAAGAATATCAAGTTTTTAGATCTACTTTGAGCACTCTTTCCCCAGTTTAAGAGATAGTGGTGAGGAAAAGCAGCTTAAACATTATAAAAAAAAAAAAAAATATATATATATATATATATATATATATATATATATATATAGAGAGAGAGAGAGAGAGAGAGAGAGAGAGAGAGAGAGAGAGAGAGAGAGAGAGAGAGAGACTGGCAATAGTTAGGAACACATATAATTTTACTATGGTGCCCCTTTTCTCAGGAGGCAGAGCAGGATAACCTCTCAGCCTACTTCTTCCTGGCAAGATTCAATCACTCTTGGAAAGGAGTGGGTGAGTTTTTAAAGATATTTATTCATTCATCTGGATAATCATTCAGACAAACTCATGTGTACACACACACACACACACACACACACACACACACACACACCTTATATACCAACACTCAACTCACTACAAATCAATTCCCATAAAGTTATTTAGCAAGACTGCAAAAAAAAATAAAAAAAAATCATTTTGGCGAACTACGTCTAGTTTACCCAACATTAATAGCGAAGAAGATTTATGCTTTATATCATTAATAATTTGATGGTAACAGAAAATATCTTTTAAAAATATTTTAAAAGAAGGAAAAGAACCTTGAGAAATGCCTTTGCAGAACTTGGTGAAACTTTTTGACATCAAACACTTAGCAAAGAACATGTTGCTCTATTAGCTAAACCAAGAACATTTGGGTTTGGCAGTTCCAAGAAAAACTAGTCAATTGTGATTAGCCAAGTTAAACAAGGAGCCATTAACTCCTTGTATCAGTAAACTTGCAAAATCAAAAACCATGTTCAATGGAGTTGAGGTACAAAGATGAGCAAGTCTGAGGCAGCTGGGTAATCAAAACTGGCTCTAAGTTTGCATTGTTTCTGTATCCCAGACTCTCAAAAAAGAAAATAATTATCTAGCTAAAGCTAGAAAACATTATGTAGGGACCTGGGCCTATAGGTAGAATAAACAATCCACTTAAATAGGAGATTTCTATAATCTAGAGCAATTTTTTGGGAATGTGACAAAATGTGCTTCTGAATTCTGCAAAATTAAAGGCTCTGCACCAATACTTAATTCAGGAAATAGACATTTAGCTTCCTGTAGCTCCAGCTCTGCTTATTCACTACTGTTTTAGAAGCAGAAAAGTTCTTTGTGTTTAGGCCTACATTACTTGTATACATAAGCTGGTTTCTAGAGAGAGAATCTGTACAAAATTAAGGTATTTATGAATCAATCAGACTGTTCCAGTATAATCCAGGTGTACAAAACATAATATTTTCCTAAGCAGTGTCATCTCTCAATAATGTCATTAAGATGAAATAACCAAATTTCACTATTGAATCTCCAATTCTGCTGTAATAATGTTAGGCCAGTCACCATATAGCCATCCCAGGTCAGCCTCTTTCTTATCCAGTCTAATTTTCTTTCTCTCTTAGTCAAACTCGGTGAAGGAAATTTCCCTTTCTCCTAAATCTCCTATTTATTTCAGCTCTATTCTTAAGGAACTTTGTTTCACCTGAGTTATGTTTTTTGGTTTTGTTTGGTAGAATCAACTAAATAAATTAATTTAGGCAAGTTATACTTATACTTCAAGGCCCCTGGGTAATCTCCATAGGCTCTCAGAAATAATACAACTAACTCTCATTTTACAGATAAGAAAACTGAAACCAGAAAGTTAAATGATTTTACTAAAGTTATACAATAGCAGAGAGGAAATTTGAACTTTGGGCTCTTTGTTTCCAAAGTAGTCATGCTTCCTTCCCTTTCATTTTACATATCTTATGATCATAAAGTTAGAATTGGAAGTCCAACCCTTTCATTTTACAACCAAGAAAACTAAGGCCCAAAATGACTTGCCTCAGATCACACAAATATTAAGTAATTTGTTCAAGGTCCCATGAGTGTTAAGTCATAGGGCAAACACTGGTCTTTGACTCTATTTTGATTCTATTTCCAAGGAAGTAGATTTCAATGAATTTTAAATCAAGGCAATTCCAAGGAAATTTATTTCAATAAAATTTTTTTAAAAATTAGTTTTATTTCCCCAGGATTTAAATGCCAACATTTCCATTTAGAAACATGTTTACATAAAATCAAATAAAACAATCCTGTAATAACTCTTAAGTAATAAATTAGAAATTATTAAAATAATTCATATGAAATTTTGTATTAAAAGAGGAAACATGGAGTAGTAAAAACTGGCCTTAGGTCAAGGAAGACAGTATCTTGGAAAGGAAGACTAAGTCTGCCTCTGACTAAGTGCTCTCAGGCTCATTTATCTCACAGGTGCTAAAGGTGATTCCTTCAACCTATATATATAAAATCATAATCACAATCACAATCTTCCTTTTTGGAGGAAATCAGTGTCTAGTGCCTGCATCAGAGTCTAGGGGGAACTAGAGCTAGAGAGAAGACATCATCTTTTAATTTTCTTTAGGTTCTTCAGTCTCTTCATACTCTGCAGTCACTTCAAATACTTCTGGCTTCCACTATCAAAAGAGAAAATAGAAGAAGCCAAACATACTTCAGATTGCTGCTGAAGGAAAAGAGTCTGAGAGGATGTTGACATGAAAGGAGCTAAAAGCCTTCATCAGGTCTCTGTCCCAACTTTGTTACACTAAAGAATACGCTAAAGAACTTCCCTTTGAGTGAGATCTGGAATTATGTTTCTTGGATGAGCAGAGTTTTCATATTTCCAGTGGGAGAGCTCCTTCATTCTGTATTATCTGACATATATTCTCACATGCATACTTTTTCTCAATTTTGTTTTGCTTTCAAATTGGATAAATGCATTTCTTTGGTAATTGCTATGTGTGTTCATTGTGGAAATAGTATTTTATTGGAAAGGGCTCAAACCTTGGAAATAAAGCTTGGGGTCCTGCTTCTCTTTCCCCCTTGAAATAATGATCAGAAGGTGGATTAAATCTGACAATCCCATCTTTATATAATATATAAAGAAGAGGATAGATATAATTTTAGCCTGGTACCCCTTCTTTCTGAGGCAGAAGAATGGCCAAACCATTTCCTGCTTCCCTCATGGTAGGAATTTCTATGGAAAAAGATATGGGAATAAGAGGCTATAGATATCTATTCATCTTCTCTTCAAACCACACAACATCTCCATGCTATATATGGGGGACAATCCTTACCACATACGAATTGCAGAAAAAAATCAGCAATCTGCATTGGTAGACAAAGTTCCGAGTTCCTCATCTGTACTTCTTAATACTGATGAATCAGACAATCTAAACAAACAACAGATATTTTGTTTTAATTTGGAATTTTGTAACCCAATTTAACTTGCTATTGAGAAAGATATTTCTCAACTGAAGTTTGTGTTATCATCAGGAATCTAAATTGTTTGAAAATTTTCAGAAAAGTGGTTTTGTCTGCACAGAAAAATGAAGAAAATAAAAATGTCTTTTAGAATAATTTAAAATTGCATGGCTTCATATTAGTATCTCATAAGAGTATGTCAACTTGTAGAGTTGACATGTGGAATAGACAAGTTGTGGACCCTAAAACAGTGCTCAAACTTTTTGATCTCAATACTCTTTATACTCTTAAAAATTACTGAGAGCTTTCATCTATATAGGTTACATACATAGCAATATTTATCATATTATAGGGTGGAGAGTAGTGAGGTCTTTGTCTCAGCTCTTCTTGGCTTCCTCAGATGATACTAGATCAAGCCTCTGAACAAGTTTTGGAGTGTTACAAATTTCCAGCAGAAGATATTTTGAAAGTACTTCTGGAAAGGTCTGTTTCAATTGTGCAGGGGGGGTGTTGCAGCCTAGCATAGATATAGTCTAGACCAGTGCAGTATAGGGAGACCCACGGCTGAAAGGCTTCCATGCACAGGGGGAATCTAGTGAGAGGTACTTAGTGAAATTACAGCCGTGTTTGCTATTCTATCCTGCTTCAGAAGCCAAAGGATCAGCAGACTAGCTGTGAGACCTCTAACACAACTATAGAAGGTAAATAGTGAGCCCCTGAACTGCAGCAAAAAAAAGCAGGATTTGGCCATATCTGTCCAGGACAAGAAGGAAGACAGTAGCATGGCCTCCAGGGCCCTTTGAAGCCTCTGCAGCCTGTAAAGAAAGCTCAGGAAATATCCCTTTTGCCCTAAAAGCAGATCTCAACATTTAAAAATGAGCAAAAAAAAAAAATGCTCTGACCATAGATAATTTTTATGGAGACAGGAAAGAACAGACCTTAAACCTTGAGGAAAATAAAAGGCAAAACATCTCATGTTGAAGCCTCAAAGAATGATATAAGTTCATCTCCATCTCAAAAGGCTTTTTTAGAAGAATTCAAAAAAGATCTTAAAAGAAAGAAGAAAAATGGAGAAAGGAAATGAGAGCTCTGAAAAAGTAAACATAGACATTGTTTGAAGAAAATCACTCCTTAAAAAATTAGTTTTGGTGAAATTAAAAAAAGAAAACAACTCCTTAAAAAGCAGAATTTGTGAAATGGAAAAAAAAATCCATTGAACAAAACAACTCATTTAAAAGTTCAATTGGTCAAGTTCAAAAGGAGATAAACAAGCTAACTGAAGAAAATAATTCACTAAAAATTAGAATTGAATAAATGGAAGTGAATGACTCAATGAGACATTGAGAATCAGTCAAACAAAACTAAAAAAATAAAAAATAGAAAATGTAAAATACCTCATCAGAAAAACAATTGACCTGGAAAATAAATACAGGAGAGACAATCTAAGAATTATTATACTACCTGAAAATCACAATAAAAAAAAAAACAAAACCAAAAAACCTAGACAACATTTTTTCAAGAAATCATCAGTATTTTCCATACTATAAATTAAAACATTTTAGTAATATGAAAATAACTTTGACTTCACAAACATCCTTTGAGAATTGCTGGTCTAGTGCCTAGAAGATATCTCTTCACAGATTTACTTTTCAGCATTAAATATACCTTTCCCATTTTGCCATACTTGAGAACATTTTTTACCACATTAGTTTCTATAATGTTTGATAGTTCAGCTGTGTTTTGTTTGTTTAATGATTAGCTGTAGGAATATATCAGACATGATTAAGCAAATAATATTTAAAGTAAATTTCCTTTTTTGGCTATAAAAATCTTAGCAGAATGAGTGAATAGCTCTTTAGTAAATCTGAAAATCAACAATAGAAGATATCTCACTGAATGCAATGACTTACAATGACAACAACCCAATATGTAATAAATCTCTTTATATGGGATTACTTACTTATTTTCTTTTTCCAGGAAATTGTTCTTAAGAAAAAAATAGATATCATATTGTCTTTTAAAAGATTTGATAATTACTTTTAGTTAAGATTATGATATGAAAGATAAAAAAAAAAAAGAAAAAGAGAGAAAACTCTCTCACATAAACCCTACCAAATATTAGAAAAAGACTTCTGAAAGACCAATGGGAAAGAACACCCTCCCCCCAAAGAACAACAAAATGAACTTCTCCAACTAATCTAGAATTAACTTAACTAAAAATAACCAGAAGCCACCAGAGGGTGACAGAGGGATGTACCAGAGAAGCCAGCATGAGCTCAGATAAATCTAGAAGCCAGCAGAGCCATAGTAAAAATTTGTTCTAGGAAAATCTGTGCAAAATTTTAATGGGCCAGAAACTGATGGAAAGAGGTATATCTCACTATGGAAATAAGCACAAGCTCTTGCAAGTGAACCTGAAATCAGATAGAACTCTGAAGGTAGAGTCTCAATCTAGCATAAAATATAGGGATATGAAATACTATACAGTTTAAGACTGTTAAAAACCTACGTGAGGAACAGAATGAACCCCAATAGGAAAGTAGGGCATGGCTGTGCACATGTTGGAGCTCTGGAAATCACAGGGGACAGATTTAACTCAGCTCCCCCTATAGGGAAAAATGAACCTTTATGAGAACAGCCTAAGTCTGGTTAACTTTTTTTTTTTTTTTTTTTTTTTTTTTTTAATGATTTCATGAAATATGGTGCACATACTTTTTGCTTGGTCATGATTTTCAGGGAGTTTAATTTTTAAACTATTTAGAG
The DNA here is from genome assembly GCF_048593235.1 of Sminthopsis crassicaudata. Lineage (NCBI taxonomy): Eukaryota > Metazoa > Chordata > Mammalia > Dasyuromorphia > Dasyuridae > Sminthopsis > Sminthopsis crassicaudata. Next base: position 259,950,875 of record NC_133619.1, on the reverse strand, counting down.
TATATTTTTGTCTTTCAGTCTTTAGATTTTGAGCTAATATTTCTGATTATCTCATAGAATTCTGTTTCCTCTCCTCTTCTCCCTACAAAGTCTATTATTTGGATAATATTTTCCAACTTCTATTCTAAGCTTTTTGTTCTCATTTTAGTTTTCCTTCCTGATCTCTCATTTCACTTATTTACTTTTAAAATATCTTCCTTTATTTCTTTCATATGAGATCCTTGTAGCCATATATTTTTTCCTCTGGTATTCTGTGTATGATAGTTATAGGCCTTGTTCTCAGTTATCCTCTTCTCAATTTCTTCATTGATTACTCTTAATAGATAATATTTCTTCATTGTGTTTATTAAATTTTTCCTGTTTACTTGTATTTCTGGCTTCAGTTCTTTATTTGGGACTTTGTGCTCAAGTCAGACCCCTTTGGTACTCTTGGATGAATTGGGAAGGCCTTCTTTGATCCTGTCTCTGCAGTATAAATGCTATTACAACAAAAAATGATGGAATGGCTTGCATTGGACTTACCTTCTCCCTGGCTCATTCTTCTATTTGTCTACTGCATCCTAGCTTTGGCTAATCTTTTTCTCCTTCTTTTTTGGTTATTCTAAATGGGGAGGTCTTTTTGTTCTTTTTTTTTTTTTTTTTTTTTGGTCCCTAATAGATTTTAGCAGGATATTGAAGAACTAGATTCTTGGATAGCTTCTCTTGTTTTTAGGTTCTAAATTTGACCTATCTCTTACTGTGGCTCCCAGAGGTTCCTAGGAGACTTAGCCTTGTCTCCCCAGTCAGTGAACTGGTCTGATTCTTTTCCCTACTTTTGACAATCCAGGGTTGGAATCCGACTTCAGGATACCAATTATTGTACCTTGTGTTGACTTGTAACCTTCATCATTTATACCTTTGATTAAGTTACAAAATTAAAGAATATTTATATTACAGTGTTATATTAATAAAATTACAAAAGTGTTACTTTACAGAACTAGGAGGAAATTCCATATGAAAGATCAAAAATTAAAGTAACTCAAGGGAAATAATGATAAAAAAATTAGGAAGGAACCAAATCTCAAACTATATCACAGAGCATCAAAAACTATTTCATACTAGGAGAGACAGACAGACAAACAGATACAAAGACAGAGAGGGAGGGGGGAAAGGAAGAGAGAGAGAGAGAGAGAGAGAGAGAGAGAGAGAGAGAGAGAGAGAGAGAGAGGAGAGAGAAAGAGAGAGAGAGAGAGAGAGAGAGAGAGAGAGAAAAGAAGAAGAAGAAGAAGAAGAAGAAGAAGAAGAAGAAGAAGAAGAAGAAGAAGAAGAAGAAGAAGAAGAAGAAGAAGAAGAAGAAGAAGAAGAAGAAGAAGAAGAAGAAGAAGAAGAAGAAGAAGAAGAAGAAGAAGAAGAAGGAAGGAAGAATGGAAGAAAGGAAGGAAGGAAAGATCTTGTTTGTGTGCTCAGTGTGTATGTGTGTGTGTATGTGGGTCTAGGCTATGATTTTATTAATCCCAACTGCATATATAATTTAGAATAAGTTGATTAATCATTCTATTCTTAAAATTTTCAACTCTATAAAATGGGACAAATAATATGGCATCCCCTTTGAATATTGCCTACCCCAATTAGATTGTAAACTTCCTGAGTACAGAAACTTTTTTCCTTATTTAAATCTGCAGCACTTAGCATAGTACCAGGAATATGGTAGACATTTAATAGATGTTTATTGAGTATGAGTATGACTTGATAATCAAAAGAAAACAAGATGATCTAAATTAAGATGACAGTCTTTATTCAACCCAGTATCTTGATTCCATAGAAATGTAGAACAAACATTCTTTTGTAGTCACTTTTCATCTCATGAATGACTCTATGTTTCGTTTACCATAAAACATTTTTAAAACAAGTATAAGTTTATGGATTGTAGGCTGTTCTCTACAATGTTTATTAAAACCAGAAGAAAAATTCCTGTTTTGAAAAGTGAATCATTATACTCCTTTTTTGGATTTTCTCTAGGGCTTCTTGCCAGTAGTAAAAGAATAATACTGTGATCAGAATATCCTCATTTATTATCGCAACATATTGATCTATAAATCTTAAATCTCTTACGTGAAATTCATGTCTCACCTTTGGATAACTAGTAAGGCATGTTGATTCAACTTGCTTGTTAAATCTTAAATGTTTGTAACAGCTTTTCCCAATAACCAGCTGAAAAATGGGACTACTTTTTTTAAAACTATGATTCAGTATGTTATAAACATGGGTCTGGGCTAAGAATACTGAATTTCATGAAGATCAACAGTCTGTCTGACTCCATTAATCAAAAGATTTCAATTGCTATGGTATTGCAGAACATGTAGCAGTCATTGATAATTTTTTGTTAGAGAAAAATAGAACTATCTAGACAACTTTAAAATGGATTTTTTTTCCTGTTGATTTTATACAAGGCAATAATTATTATGGAAAAAATAGATTTCATGTGTCTTTTAAAAGACTTGATAATTACTTCTACTTAAGATTGTACTGTGATAAATTGAAAAGAAGCCCAGCTCTCTCGCATGAAGTCTATCAAATATTTTAAAAGGACTCCAAAAAGATCAATGACAAATACCCCCCCTTCAAAGTAAGACTATTCATTCAGTTTAGAATTAACAAAAAAAAAAAAAAAAAGTGACAAGAAGGCATCACAGTCTGACAGAGGGATATATACCAGGAAATCATGAAATCAGATAAATGTAGAAGCCAACAGAGGCACAGTAAAAGATTGTTCCAAGTAAATCGGCGAAAATTCTAGTAAATAGGTCAGATACTGGGGATTGTGGGAAGAGATACCTTACCATGGAAACAAGCACAAGTGGACCTGAAACCAGATAGAATTCTGAAAATAAGAGTCTCATTCTAGCACATGCTACAATAACTAGGGACATGAAATCCCTTCTCACTTCAGACTTAAGAACAAAAACTTGAATCCATAGTGGCATGTCTCACCAGAAAAACAAAAGAGAAGGTAATTGATTGAGAATGCAAATATGCAGAAGTGAAGAACACTGGAAGAATAGAAACAAGTAGTTATATTATCAAAAGAAAATATTCTCTGTATACAAATAAGATGTGTAAAGAAAACTAAAGAATTATAAGACTCAACATACAAACAAGATGTTTAAAGAAAACTGAAGAATTATAAGACTCAACATATTAGTCTAGAAATAGACTAAAGCACTTATATTCAGATTCTCAAAGTTTTTTGTCTTTTGAAATGGTGCTATATTTTTTCATTTCTTATAATGAGAATTATATATAAAATGAAATTAAGTTTATAAAAGTACACTTGATTGACTGATGTACCAAACATTGATAATGACTCCCATCAATATCTATTTAAACTGTTCCCTCATAATTAATTAGTATCCCTAAATTTAAAAAATCATATAATGGACCCACATATCACCAAAAAAAAAAATATGACTCTCAAAAGAGCATGATAAGTCAAAAAATTTGAACACCATAATGAAAGAAATAATAAAATTAAGCATTTATTTATAGTCTGACACCAACAGGGAAGATCTTAATAACATAAGGGAATATGATCTCTGATGAGGTTGAGGTCTAGCTAAGGGATACCTAAATAAAATTAGGATTAATTGAGGTCTAGTGGCAGGTTTGGGGAACAGGGAGTCAAATAGCGCTCCCCTGCAACCCCTTTGGATTAGGCGCAAGGATACAAAGTTAAATGAATTCTAGTGGTGGCGAGAGTCCCCTGTAAATGAATTTACAGGCCCGAAAACCTAGATTAATTAAAAAAAAAAAAAAAGGTTTATTGTAGGGTTTGGAAGTAAGGTTAAAGTCTGGTTAGTAAAAGGTATTAGATAGAGGAAGAAATACACCAAAAGTGGTGGACAGAGAGTCTGTGATGCAAAGCATGGTGCTTGCATGTTTCAACTCTCTGCCAAGAGATGATTCCAGTTTGGCTCTTTTATTTGCTTGAAGGGGCCTATGGGCAGTACCAAGTTCTTGGCAGGCTTTTCAGATGAGGAAGAAACTGTTTGTTGGGGGTTGGGGAAACCTGACCAAATAGTGGGGGCTGAAACCCAGCTCAGATCTAGTGGGGACTGGGCCCGGATACTCAAAAGGGTGCTTTTTGACCAGGATTTGTGAATCAAAGGTCAGCCATGGAGTTTGGGGAATCAGAAAGGAATCTTAAAGGGGCTATCACCCCCATCAATCTCCAAATCAGCTAAAGGAGTCCAGACATCTATAAATAAATATTTCAAGACAATGGAAAATGACTCAACATCTTATAATGGAGAGAACTCAGTGAGAGATAGATAGCCCTAAGAGAGTATGGAACTACAATCGGATATTCCTAAATAGTTTAAAAGCGAAATAAAAATTGTGAAAACAACTTATTGGTGAAATTTGTATTCTACTTCACCCCTCCGATTTATACATTAAAATTCATTCCATTCACATTCATAAATCTGATGGGCTAACTGTATATTTTCCTCCATTAAATGCCCTTTTGCATTTTCTTTTATTTGTCCCTATACAACCTCTTCCCTTTATAAGAAAAAGGTAATGGAAGAGAAGCCTGTTAGTAAACAAGTATTAAAGGACAAGTGTCAACTACTGAAAATAATTTATCAAAATTTTACTTTGAAATAAACATCTTCATCCCATCATTATGGGGAAAAAAATGCACAGGATCAATCAACACAGTCTGGTCATTCAAAGTATTCTTAAATTCCATTTTTTCAAGTGTTAAGTGCTTACCAGGTAATTATACTTAACTAGGTATTGTCTTGGAATGATAAAGGCAGAAACAGTCCCACCCTAAAGGAAATAACTTTCCAATGGAAGAAACAATATGTAAATAACTAGATATTTACAAGATACATACAGAATAGATAGGAGGAAGTTTCCGAAAAGAAGGAACTACAACCTTCAGGAAATAGGTTAGATGGGATTTGAACAGCGTTTTAAAGGAATTCAAAGAAGCTCATGGATGGAGTGAATTAATGCAGTGAATTAATACAAATATAAGGTAAAGAACTATGTGCCCAATAGGGAAGTGGACATGAACAAGTAATTTTCAAAGGAATATCAACAATTAAAACTTTACTCTGAAAAACTGTTTATAATCATGCAGGGTAAAAATGAATCTTTAATATAGTAGAGAGCTTCTAGCATTCCTGATGAAAAGACCAGAGTGGTGTAGAACCTTTAGAATACAAATAAATGTAACCTGAGGCCCAAAGTCTTAGGGTGGAACTCTTTCCTTATAGTTAAAAATCAATGTCCTTGTCAAAACAGAAGAGAAGAGAGATCATCTTGTCTCTTTGGTTGCTTCTAACTTCCTGTTCTGAGAAAGGATATCCCCAAAGCCAACCTCTCTTCAGGTCACTGAAGCGAGAGAGACTCTGGAAAGAAGCCAATATCAGAGGAGCTATCAGTCTCCATTATGTTCATACCCATAGCTCATTACATTAGAAACAGAAGGGGGGAAATCCTTTATGTGAGATCTGGGATTTCTCTTGGTTAAGCTGAGTTACCTCACTTAGCTGCTTTAATCTGTTCTGTTTTGCATATTACATATTTTTATATCTATTTTTTCTCTGAATTCTGTTTTGTTCTCAACTTGGATAAATGTTTTCTTTTCTATTTGCTAAGTGTGTGTTCATTGTAGAACTGGTATTTGGCAAGAAAGCAGTCGTCTTGCATATGAACTTCAGAGCCTCCGTTTCCCCATTAATGATAGAGATCCAGAATTTAGTTAAAACCTTAAAGTTACATCTCCTAAGTTAATAATACTTAAAGGAGATATAATTCTAGCTTAATACATTCTTTCTTTCTGAAGGGGCCATCCTTCAGACCCAACCTCTTGCTTCCTAGCAGGATTTAAGTCTTCTTGGAGAAGGGTCAAGGGAGAAGACAATAGAGATTCTTGATTCTTAACTCTCTGAGAGCTACATATGACATTCCCTCTTTCACAAGAAAAACCTAGAAGAGGTTTGAGCAATTAAAAGTGGCTATATAATAAGGAAATACTTACATTTTAATAGACCAGGACAAGGGGCAAATATTCTTGGAGAATGTTATAGCATGCAAGAGTCATGGAGAGAGTAAAAAGTAAGGAAGCCGTGTGTGTGTGTGTGTGTGTGTGTGTGTGTGTGTGTGTGTGTGTGTGTGTGTGTGTTTTGTTTATGAGAGGAAAGACAAATGAGGGAGAAAAAAGAACATACTGGTAAAGAAAAGAGGAAGAAAAAGGAGGATATAATTTCACATAATAGGATCATGAAGAATATGGGAACATGGAAGAAATGGTAAGGGGAATATACATGGCATGAATCTCACTCTTATATGAACTGGATGAAGAAGGGTTGTACTTACTCACACACGCACATTCACAAACATTTTGATGTAGAAATATAAAATTCAACAACAAACCAGTGTGGAAAGAAAGAGGACAAAGGAATTGAAAAAGTTGGAGTTGGGGAGGGAATTGTCAAAAGGAAAACAAACTTTAAGTTAAGAGGATTGACATTAAGAAAAATATATTATTTATTGAGATCTATGCTAGGTAAACAGAGGGAAGGTGAAGGTGAATTGGTGGCAATAAGGTGATGAGGCAAATTAGTACAAATATAAGATGAAGAGCTGTTTACCCAAAAGAAAGAAAACAGTTGCATCAGAGATTGGAAGCAAACTGTTTTAATTATAGTTTACAATGCTCATGAGAGTCCTCATCCCCTATGTCCAATCTGCTGCAAAATGTTGTCATTTCTACTTTAACAACATCTGTCATTTATGTTTCCTCTTCACTCAGCCATATTTCTTTGTCAGCCCCTCACCACCTCAATTTGGATCATTGCAATAGTCCACTGATTGTTTTCTTAGACTCATGTTTCCCCACTCCAATCTATCTTCTGTTCAAGTGACAAATTGACATTCCTAAAGTGCAAATCTAGCCATGTTTTACACACACATACACACACACTCAATAAACCCCAATGGTTCCCTGTGTATTCTGTGACCCAGTGACACTGGCCTCCTTACTCTTCCATTCATATGACACCATCTCTGGGTTTTTTCCATTGGTTGTCCCCTCATGTCTGGAATTCTCTCTTGCCTCATCTCTGCCTCTTGGCTTCCTTTAAATTTCAGCTAATTTATTGCAAGAAGCTTTTCCCAGTCCTCCTAAATTTTAGAGTCTTCTCTGAGATTATTTTATCCTGTACAGTTTGTACAGTTGTTTTCATATGATCTCCCTCATTATACTCATTATTGAAAGCAATGTCACCAGTGCTTAGCCAAGTGCCTGGCACATAATAGGTTTTACTAAATACTTATTGACTGATTGACCCACTCCAAAAATGGTATTGCTAACAAATGAGCCTCTGTAAGTTATGATTCAGGAACAAATCCTTATGGAGAGAGAATCACCAATCTCTCCAAGACTATCCACAGGGCAAGTCAGCCTATAGAGCAGAAGAAGAAAGGCACCCTGGGGTGACATAGGAGGCAGCATGGTTCACTTAAATTAAGTCAATATCTCAAAACTCACAGCCCAAGAAACTGAGGAATCATGGAGAACTTCCCCATCTTTGCTTCCAGGATAGGCCCTGAAGCTATCATCCAGGGAATTAACCCTTGTGTAGTTGCTACAGGTGTTACAATTAATATCATGAATATTACTGTATTTTCAATATTGTAAGTATTGAAAAATAAAGTTCTTACCATCAAAATTTTCGGCATTGTCAAATTTTTCAATATCAAAAATGGGATTTCAATATCAAAATAGAGCAAGAATGGCAAAATGAAGTTAATTTTTCAGAGCTTCCAATCCACCCCTCTAAGCAACTTAAAAATTAAGTCAGATGACTCTTGAGTGGGAGAACCAAAACTTATTATGACAAAAAGTCATAGTGAGACACTTTTTCAGCTCAAGGCAGCTTAGACTCTGGGGTAGACTTTGGGCTAGAAATTGTGTTTTTTTGGGGGGGAGGGGCACAGTGGAAATGGCATCAGCTGTGGACTTTGGAGGCAGTTGTAGCACCTGGAATGCCCACTACCTAGAGCTGATATAGAGTCTGAACACCTTGTGATAAAGATATTCCAGGTAATGAAAAACAAACAAACAAACAAACAAATATGAAAATCTTGGGAAGTGAAGTACAAAAAAAGAACCTGAAGAAAATAACTCCTTTAAAATTAGAATTGGTCAAGTCAAAGCTAATGAGTTCATGAGATATAAAGAAAAGAGAAATAGAATAGAGAAAAGATAGGGATCTGCCTAAACTCCCAAATTCCAATCCAAATGATTTTAAATGACCTCTCAAAACAAATTCTGGAGTGGGCAAAACCCACAAAAGGATGAGTTAAAACAATTTTCTACTCCAGAAAAAATTAGGATTACAAGAAAAATCTGTCACACTCAGTTAAAAGAAGAGCATGGCCCAGCACAAGTGTTGTCTAGACAAGTCAGGAGGAAACCCCTAACCCCAACATGGGTCAGCAACCAAGGCTCCATGACTCCAGCGCTGCACCAAAAAATGAAAAAAAGAAAAAAGAAAAAAGAGAGAGAGAGAGAGAGAGAGAGAGAGAGAGAGAGAGAGAGAGAGAGAGAGAGAGAGAGAGAAATCATTGAAGAAAACAATTCCTTAAAAATGTACAATTGGCCAAATGAAAATGGAGTTCCAAAGGTAATTGAAGAAAATAATTCCTTAAAAATTAGATTAGGGCAAGTGGAAGCTAATGACTCCATGAGACATCAAGAATCAATCAAACAAAATCAAAAGAATGAAAGAAGAAGAAGAAAATGTGAAATATCCCATTGGAAATAAACTGACCTGGAAAATAGATCAAGGAGAGAAAATTTAAAAATTATTGGACTGTATGAAAACTATGATCAAAAAAAAGCATTTGGATGTCATCTCTTAAGAAATAATCAAGGAAAACTGTCCTGATATTCTAGAACCAGAGGGTAAAATAGAAATTGAAAAAAATCTACCAATTACCTCTTGAAAAAAATCCTAAAAACTCCAATTAGAGCCAAATTCCAAAATTTATTTTAAGGAGAAAATATTGCAAGTATCCAGAAAGAATTTAAATATTGAAGAGCCTCAGTCAGGATTATATAAGAGTTAGCAGCTTCTACATTAAAGGATTAGAGGTCTTGGAATATGATATTTCAGAAGACAAAGGAGCCTAGATTACAATGAAGAATCATCTATCTGGCAAAACTGAGCTTAATTATTCTGGGGGAAAAAAAATGGATATTCAACAAATAGAGGACAATATGAAATACTTGGGAGTCTACCTGCCAAGAAAAACCCAGAAACTATATTAACACAATTACAAAACACTTTTCACACAAATAAAATCAGATTTAAACCACTGGAAAAATATTAATTGCTCAGGGTCAATTCAGGGGTTCTCAAACTATGGCCCGTGGGCCAGATGCAGCCCACTGAAGATGTTAATACGGCCCACCAGGTTATGGCAAATGAGCTGAGGAGTGGAGACAGAGTGTGAGTTTTTGTTTTTATTATAGTCCGGCCCTCCAACAGTCTGAGGGACAGTGAACTGGCTCCCTATTTAAAAAGTTTGAGGACCACTGGAATATAATAAAAATGACAATTCTATCTAAATTAGCTTGCTTGTTCTGAGCACCATTTCTACCAATCTACCAAAACATTATTTTATAGAAATAGACAAAAATAACAAAATTCATCTGGAAAAACAAAAGGTCAAGATAGTAAGGCAATTAATGAAAACAAATGTTAAGGAAGATGGCTTAGCCATACCAGATCTCAAACTGTGTTATAAAGTGGTAATCATCAAAACTATTTGGTGCTGGCTAAGAAATCAAGTGCTGGATCAGTAGAGTTGATTAGGCACACAAAACATAGTAGCAAATGACCATAGGTTTTGTTGGGTTTACCAAAAACATAATCTAGACCCCAACTTTTGGAATAAGAACTCATTTTTTGACAAAACTTCTGAGAAGGCTAGAAAACAATTTTGCAGAAACCAGATATAGATTAACATAATACACTGAATAGGAAGATAGGAACACAAAGGATGAAGTCATTAGCAAATGATAAAACAAGTAATATTTTACCCATCATATCGATGGAGAAGTAAATGGAAAATGGAAAATCTTAAATATATTAAATTTAAAAGGTTTTGCACAAACAAGACCAAAACAAACAGTATTAGAAGGGAAGTAAAAGTGGGGAAAGAATTTTTATAGCAAGTGTCTCTGATAAAGTCTTCATTTCTCAAAGATATAGACAACTGATTTAAATTTATAGAAATACAAATCATTTCTCAATTGATAAATGATTAAAATATATAAACTGTTTTCAGATGAAGAAATCAAAGCTAGCTGTAATCATATGAAAAAATGCTCTAAATCACCATTGACTAGAGAAATGCAAATTAAAACAATTTTGAGATCTCACCTTATACTTATCAGATTGACTGATATGACATAAAGGAAAAATAACAAATATTGGAGGGGATGTGGGAAAGCTGGGACTCTACTGGTAGAATCCTGAACATTCTGAAGATCAATTAGAAACTATGCCCAAATGATTACAAAACTGTACATACCCTTTGATCAAGCAATAGCATTGCTAGGTATGTATCTCAAAGAGATTTTAAAGCAGGAGAGAGAGGAGGAAAGGACCTACATGCACAAATTTTTTTATAGCAGCTCTTTTTGTAGTAGCAAAGAATTGTGAATTGAAGGGTTGAAGAATTGGGGAATGGCAAATAAGTTGGTATATTTGTAATGGAACCTTACTAATGCTAAAAGAAATAATGAACAAACTCATTTCAGAAAAACTTTTGTGAACTGATGTAAAGTGAAATAAGCAGAATCAGGAGAATGATGTACACAGAAAAATCATTATCATACATTGATCAAGTCTGAATGATTTAATTATTCTCAACAAAAAATGATCCAAGACAATTCCAAAGACTTATAATGAAAAATACTATCCACTTCCAAAGAAAGAACTCATAGGTTCTGATTGAAACACACTATTTTTCCTTTCTATATTTTTTTCATGATTTTTGTTTTCCTTTTGGGTCTATGTCTTCTTTCACAACATGACTAATATAGGTTTTGCATGATTGAACAGGTGTAATATGTATCAAATTGCACACTATCTTAGGGATGGGAAGCTTGAGGGAGAAAGCGAGAAAATTTGGAACTCAATTTTTTTTTAAATGAATGTTCCAAAATGTCTTTCCATGTGATTGAAGAATAAAATGTTATTTTAAATTTTTAAATAAAAATTTATTTCCATACTAGTCATTTTGAGTAAGAAAATTCAAATGGAGCAAGTATTCTTAAAAACTGTTTATTTCAGTTCATTCATTCATTGATGTCCTCATATACTTTTAGGGACTCTGCTTTTGCCCTTGTATATATTCTACCCTTAATATGGTACGAACTTAGAGATATTTTTTTCTATACTACTCCATCAACATATCAGTTAGCTCTGCATGCTCTATGACAACCATTTCAAAGAAAGCTGGCCTGAATCAATCATGCAGTTTGTGGCTCCTTCCCTACAAAACTAACTAGCTCACATAGACACAAAGCTTGATAGTTTCTTCAGCATCAGGGTCCAACCAATTAAAGAAGTAAACACAAACAACTCCCCTTTCAATCACAAAGGAACAATAAAGGTTAATGGAATTTATCAAACTAAAGATGTTTGTCCCACATTATTTGTAATTTTTTTTTCTTTTTGGGATTTTTTTTTCTTTTTAAAATGTTACTAATAAAGATGATTAGACTTCAAAATTTTCTGAAGTTATTAAAGGGGAAATTATTAAATTAGGGTTACATGTATAGGAAATATGCAACCAACCCATGGTAAAAATTTACTGTACTTAATGCTGCAATTGCTAACATTCAAAGTATAAGGATGTGGTTTTGGCACAGTTATAAAATTTGGAGCCAATTAAAAGTTATATTTTATTTGGAAGATGAATGATATAATTTCATGCTTCTCATAGATAATATGTTTCATTAAACCTCCTCACTAAAAATAATTTCCCACAAAAACAAATTTTAAATTTCAAATAGTCTTTAGATGAAAGAGAAAAATTAAGATAACCAAATTCTCAAGCTGATTAATCAATGAGTGAGTCTTTAATTGCCCATATGCTATCTCATTAGGCAACTGTCATTACACACACACACACACACACACACACACACACACACACACACACACATATATATATATATATATTGAGTATATAAGTCACATTTGAATTTTTTCCCCAAAATTCTTTTAATTCTATTATTATGAGACTTTTGTGAACAATTAATTTATTGTGGTTGAGGCAAGCTTCATGGCCAGAGAAATTAAATAAATGCTCACACCATCAGAAATCTATTTGAGTAATATTGCATTCTTATTAAAAATTTCAGAAGGCAGAAATATTTTATTTGTACAATCAATTTTAGCTAGAGTGAAGGAAGATATCATTTGTAGAATTCCTCTCCCCAGTCTTTCTCACCTTCTCTTCAGCTTTTTTTTTTTTTTTTTTTTTTTTTTTGTGGTCACTAATAGTCATACTTTCACAGAATAAATTGAAGAAAAATTAGTATTTTTTTTGAAGTATGAGTTTGAGCAATTTCATTAAGCTATAGTCTTTAAGAGTAATTTCTTCTTTGCAAATGGATCCAGATTAGTAAAGTTGATTTAATGTTTTCTTCCTTCTGAATGATACAGGTACATTTTATACTGCTTCTTTCCTTTCCTTCTAAAGTTTAGTGTCAGAGTTCTGTGATTCTCAGCAAGAAACAACATACTAAACAAAAAAGAGAAACTACCTTTGCTGACAATTTTGATAATGGGAAAGCCTGGAGATGGAAAAGACATCAATTAAGAGGAAATAATTATCTTATCATTTTTAGATGCACCTTTTTCAGTTACTCTCTTCCTCCACCCATTCCCAAATTAATTACTTGATTGACTCCTAGGAGACTTGGTGGATATTTCTTGGATTTATCCATAATGTTAGCTTCTAATGAAATTTCTTTGTTTTTTATTTTTATCTGAGTCTAAATGAAAGAGGAGGAGGCAGTTAGCTTGACTTTTCCAAAGAAAGAACAATGAAATGCACATAATTCATTTGGAATTGGGCTTTCCTGAAAATCTTTGAGCTGTTATTTTCTATAATGAATCTGGTGGAATCTACAAGAAAGCACTGAAAATGATCTGATTAATAACTTTCATTCAAAATTTTTCCTTCCACCAAACATGTTGGCGGGACAAATAGATCCCACATTTATAGGTTCACTTGCAAAAACTCACATGACTAAAATTATGGCCAGAATACTTTTTTGTTGTTGTTGCTTATATCATCCCTTAAAAAAATCCAATCAGGCTTTAATAGTAAATATTCGGTACACTCCTTGACAAGCACAATAATCTAACATTCCTATTCTCTTCCTTCTTCCCACTCCCTCTTTCTCAGACTCACCTGTCTTGCTCTAATACTTTCCATCTCCTTTCTCTGTTGACAGGGATTCAATCCCTGTCAAATCTCAAAACAAAAGTCAGCAAACATATTACATACTTGCCTCTAAATATTACTCACCACACCAGTATTTTCTCAGCCAAACCTGGGAAAGGGTCTGTATATTCTTTGAAGATCTCTCTGGTACATCTTACTGACTCACTCTTATGTGCCTCCCCAGTTATTGTCAAATTTTAGTTGATTGCGTTGTTTTGTGTTCTCTCAGTAGATTCATTCAGTTTGTCCTCACTACTAATCAGAAAGTCTGGGGCCTTAAAATAGAACTTCATCAATTTTTCCATCAGCTGCTAGATTTCTTTAATCTTTTCTTACTTCCTTCAATGTTTCCAACAAGTCTCCAAAGTTGTCTAGTCTCTGTGGCCCACCTAGTTTCTGTAGCTTATGTCTAAGTACACTAACAAGAGACAAGACACTATTCTTCCAGCCCCAGTTTTAAAGAGTCACTAGTTTCTGAATAAAAGACCAATCAAATACCAAAATGGTTCACAGACATCACACCCACAGCTCAAATGACTTTTTATTCTTAAGACTCATTGTTACCACTTGGCTCTTAATTCAATTTGCTTCTAAATGCTCAAATTCAGAGGAAAGCTGAGATGTACAGAGGATAGACAACAAAGGATGAAAAAGGCAGCAATATAAATATATTAGATATGTATTAAATAAGTAAATCATATACATATTAGAGAAAACATTAAGGACCAATGAGAAAGGGAGAGAGTACATAAATAAGTGGAATTTGCAAAGGAAGCAGGCTAAAATAAGAATATGGTCAATTTTGAGTGTTAACATAAAGAGCATGATAAAGAAAAATTGTACTAAAATGAATTAGATTAATTTTATTATAAATTTAATACCTGTTGACAAAAAAAATGAAATAAATATCTTTAAAAAATCAAAACCTTACCAAACTCCCTGGGCTTATCTTTAAAAAGGCAAGATAAAACAATTAATATATAATAAAATCACAACTAGATACTTTTATTCTGTATCTCCTTCCAAGCTTATCCAAAATTGCAACACCTTTGACCTCTTCCTTCCTTTTTCTTTTCTATATTGGTAGTTATTGTATATAGACTTCTGGATCTACTCATTTCAATCTAACATCTAATGTTAGCCTTTAGGTAGTTACTCGAATGCCATTATGTCTGTGTACATATGTGCATTCACAGTGTTATGGTAACATATTCAATTAAATTAATGTCATAAATTATCCAGTCAATCTCCAACTTTGGGATATTTAGCCTACATATTTCATCATTTTTCTTGATACTACAAATGGAGAAGTTATGAATACGTATATTTAAAGATATTCATTTCTATGTTTTCTTTTGGAATAAAAACTATAAGTGGATAATATGTTAAATAGTATAGTGCCTACATTCTCCTCAGCTATGTATTATTATCCCTATTTCCTGAGACTCACCAAAGTTGTAAAATAGATTGATCTATCGATCTATCTCCCACTAGTCAACTGTTTTCACAATGTGCCTCTACATTAGGAGTTTTAGATAGGATGTTGGTCTGGACTATAAACTCCTCAAAGTCAAGGACTGTTTTGTTTTTATTTTTACATTGTTAGCACCTTGCACAGTGCTAAGCATCAAAAATAAGCACTCAAAAACTGATCAGTTGATTATATTTGGAGACTGAAAGGATCTGGATGTAAATCTCACTTCTGGATTCTGGTAATTGTATGACATAGACAAGTAATCATTTACCCTTTATTTCCTTCAGGTACCTAGGATTACCACAGCAAGATTTCCCTATCTTGAAGAAACCAAGCATAATTATTATAAAAGAATAATTTAGGGTCTTCCTTCCTCCCTCCCTCCCTCCCTTCTTTTCTTCTTTCCTCCCTTCCTCCCTCCCTTCCTCCCTTCCTCCCTCCCTTCTTTTCTTCTTTCCTCCCTTCCTCCCTTCCTCCCTTCCTCCCTTCCTCCCTTCCTCCCTCCCTTCTTTCTTTCTTTCTTCTTTCTTTCTTTCTTTCTTTCTTTCTTTCTTCTTTCTTTCTTCTTTCTTTCTTTCTTTCTTCTTTCTTTCTTTCTTTCTTTCTTTCTTTCTTTCTTTCTTTCTTTCTTTCTTTCTTTCTTTCTTTCTTTCTTTCTTTCTTTCTTCCTTTCTTCCTTTCTTTCTTTCTTTCTTTCTTTCTTTCTTTCTTTCTTTCTTTCTTTCTTTCTTTCTTTCTTTCTTTCTTTCTTTCTTTCTTTCTTTCTTTCTTTCTTTCTTCCTTTCTTTCCTTTTTTGTTTTCTTCTTTCTTTCTTAGTTTTTTTTATTTTCAAAACATATGCATAGTTTTTAATATTCACTCTTGCAAAACTTTGTGTTTAAAATTTTTTCTCCCCACCCCTTCCCTTAGACAACAAATAATCCAATATATGTTGAGCATGTCACTTCTTCTATACATATTTCTACAATTATCATGCTGCACAAGAAAAAATCAAATCAAAAAGGAGAAAAAAAGAAAAAACCAAAATACAAGCAAACAACAACAAAAAAGTGAAAATATTATGTTGTGATCCACCTTCAGTTCCCACAGTCCTCTCTCTGGGTGCACATGGCTCTCTCCATCACAAGATCATCGGAACTGTTCTGAATCATCTCACTAATGAAAACAATCATGTCCATCAGAATTGATCATTGTATAATCTTGCTGGTACTGTTTACAATGTTCTGGTTCTACTCACTTCACTTAGCAGCAATTCATGTAAGTCTAGGTCTTTCTGAAATCATCTTGCTGATTTTTCTTAAACAACAATAATATTCCCTAACATTTATATACCATAACTTATTCAGCCATTCTCCAACTGATGGACATCCACTCAGTATCTAGTTTCTTGCCACTACAAAAAGGGCTGCTACAAACAGTTTAGGGGATCTATCTTTCTTGACTTGATTTATGTTTGGGTCATGCAAGCAACAAGATACTAGATAGATATTTTCTCTGATTTCTATGATCTGTCAGACTTCCCAAAAACAGAAATTTGGCATCAAAAATATAACTTCTTCTGTTTCTGTGCTCTAGGACATTTAGAATTCAAAACAAGGTAAAGAGAAACAAACAAACCTAGAAAGAGATGCTCACTGAATCTGCATTGACTCAGCTCCCATCTTCCACCTTCCACATTTTCAGAAGTGAGGCTACATTAGCAGACCCCAAGGTCACAAATATAAGTGCTATATTAAAATCTGTCTCAATGTGTTGGTCTTCTCTCTCTCTTTCCAGCTCTAAGCTGTGGAAGGTTTTCAGCTCTCAAAAGTCAGCCTTTTCAGCCCTTCAACCCTTCATAAGAAAAAATTTTCTAGGAAGTGCACCAAGGTTGCAAAGCTCTGAATTACTGATAGCTCTGAACTGCCAGTGCCAGGAAAGCAAGCTGGAAAACTGCCAAAGCTGGAATGAAGAATTAAGGAACAGAGGGAATAGGACAGGTTACCTGAACAGGAAATTCTGTATGTGAGGAACTGTGCAGCATCCCACAAGCCTGAAGCCACAGCAACCAGCTAGGGCCAGTTCTAACTAATTCAAAGTCAGTTGCACTAGGCTGATGAACTGTGAATTTCCCATTGCCAGAAGAGGCTTATAATTGGAGATCCATTACCCAAGGATTAAACCAGTAACTTCCAGGAGTTTCAACTTCTCCCTGTCCAGGATCAGATCTTTTGAGTCTCCAGATGTGTAGGTCTCATCTGGTGTAGTCTGCATTTCTCTTCACCCATGAAAGCACTTGTCAATGGGAGTGCCTCCCACTTCCAAAATAAGGCCTCCTTTCTTTCTTCGACTTTTAAATCCTCCCTCCTCAGCCACTACCCAAGAGGTTCTTCTTTTTCTGAGACCAGAGCTCACCTTCCCTTCATTGACTTTCCTTGATTTGATTCCAGTGCATCACTTATTTCTCTCTATCCATTATCCCTCTCCCTTTTCATGTAACCCTCCATATTACAATGTAGTCCCACAAAGTAAGGATGGAGAAGATCTTGGTTCACATTCAGAGAAAGATAGTGAAGTTTTAAAAGCCATTTCTTTTTTCAAAGAGAAATGTCAAATAGTCACAAGATCAAAAAGAGTTCTTGCAAGAACTTCAAAAGGATATCAAATATCAAATAAGAATGATAAAGAAAAATTTAAGAGAAAAAAAGGAAGAGCAATCCAAGAAAAAAACTTTTTTTGAAAAAAAAAAAGTTACCCAATTGGAAAGAGATCCAAAAACTTAAGGAAGAAAATAATTCCTTGAAAACTATAATTGGGGTGAAGGGAAACAAATGATATCAAGAACTAATAAAATAAATTAAAAAGAATGAAAAAAATAGAAAAGAATGTGAAACATCTCATTAGAAAAACAACTAATTTGGAGAAAATAACCAAAGACAATGTAAGAATTGTCAGAATTTAAAATTATGATTAAAAAAGGAATTTTGATATAATAATAGAAGAAATTACTATGGAAATTGCCCTTAAGTTCTTTTTTTATTACAGCTTTTTATTTACAAAACATGCATGGGTAATTTTTCAACATTGATCCTTACAAAACCTTGTATTCCAAATTTTCTCCTCCTTCCCCACACTTCCTCCCCTAGATAGCATGTAACACATGTTAAATATGTTCAAATATGTATACATATTTGTACAGTTATCTTGCTGCATAAAAAATTGGATCAAGAAGAAAAAAAAACTGAGAAAGAAAATAAAATGCAAGCAAATAACAATTAAAAGAGTAAAAATGCTATGCTGTGATCTATACTCATTTCCCACAGTCCTCTCTCTGGGTGTATATGGTACTCCTTATCACAAGGTTATTGGAATTGAACTGAATCATCTAATTGTTGGAAAGAGACACGCCTACTGGAACTGATCATCATATAATCTCGTTGTTGCCTTGAACAATGATCTCCTGGTTCTGCTCATTTCACTTAGCATCAGTTCATGTTAAGTCTCCCCAGGCTTCTCTAAAATCATCCTGTTGATTGTTTCTTATAAAACAATAATATTCCATAACATTCATATACCATAACTTATTCAGCCATTCTCCAACTGATAGGCATCCACTCAGTTTCCAGTTTCTAGCCACTATAAAAAGAACTGCCACAAACATTTTTGCACATGTGGATCCCTTTCCCTCCTTTAAGATCTCTCTGAGATATAAGCCTAGTAGAAACACTGCTGGGTCAGAGAATGTGCACAGTTTGATAACTTTTTGAACATAGTTCCAAATTGCTCTCCAGAATGGCTGGACCTGTTCACAATTCCACCAACAATGTATGTGTCCCAGTTTTCCCTCATTCATCATTATCACTTCCTGTCATCTTAGCCAATCTGAAAGATATGTAGTGATATTTCAGAGTTTTCTTAATTTGCATTTCTCTGAGCAATAGTGATTTAGAGCACTTTTCATATGACTAGAAATTGTTTTAATTTCTTCATCTGAAAATTGTCTGAAAATTGTCCTTTGACCATTTGTGAATTGGAGAATTTGCTCTGAAGTTCTAGAGCAAAAATGCAAAGAAAAAAAAATAGAAAAAAACCCCCTCTCACTATTTGAAAGAGATCCCAAGAATAACATAACCATGTTTCAAAGAAAAAATATTATAAGCAACAAGGGAAAAAATAATTTAAATATTTCAGAGTTATAATCAGAATTATATAAGACCTAGCAACTTCTACGTTAAAAGATCATCGATCTTGGAACACTATATTTTAAAGAGCAAAAGAGCTGGAGTGGGACTACAAAAGTGACTTACCAACAAAGTTGAATATAATCCTGAATGAATAAATGAATGAATAAAAAGACATTAAATGAACTGAAAGACTTTCAGATTTTTGTCTATTTTACCCTCTGTTTCCAAAACGTCTGGGCAGTTCTCTTTGATAATTTACTGGAAAATAGTGTCCAGGCTCTTTTTTTTCTCACATTTTTCAGGGAGTCCAATTATTCTCAAATTGTCTCTCTTGGATCTGTTTTCCAGGTCTGTTGTCTTTCCAATAAGGTACTTGACATTCTTTTCAATTGTTTCGCTTTTCTGGTTTTGTTTGACTACTTCTTGGTTTCTCCTTGAGTCATTCATTTCTACTTGTTCCATTCTAATTTTCAATGATGTATTTTTTTCACTCACTTTTTTATATCTTTTTGTAATTGTCCAATTGAGTTTTTATCTTCTATGGAATCTTTTTCCATTTCATCAATTTTATTTTTTAGAGAGCTGTTTTCTTTTTCCAGCTCACTAATTTTATTTCTCAATGATTTGATTTCTTTATCCACTCTGGATGACTTCTCCAGACTCTCTTGCCAAGCTTCCCTTTCCTTTTCCCATTTCTCTTCTAGCTCTCTTGTGAGAGCCTTTTTGATTTCCTCTATGAGAGTCTTATGTATTAGGGGATTTCTCTGGAGACAATCTGCTTTTAGTCTCCTCAGTGTTTGAAGTCTGTTTTCTATCCATACAGAAGCTGTCAATGGTTAGAGCCCTTTTAAATTTTTGTTCATTTTGTCAGAGCGGGAATTGAAGAAAACAAACTGACAAGAGAAACAATTGGTCTGTTTTTGGGGGGATGGGGCTGGATGGTGTTTCTGGGGTTCCTCTACAGACTGCGGGAGACAGCAGCGAGGCACTAACAGGACAACAATGGCTGGGCTGCATCTGTGCTCTGAGGCTCTAAGAACACACTGAGTCACTCTGGGTGGGGGTGGGGGTGACTGGGTCCCTAGAGACGCTAGCTTTCTGGGATTTTATTCTTCACCTCTGGTGTTTACACCCTCTCCTCTGCTCCTGGCTTGCTGCCAAGAGGGATCATCAATGGAAGAGATGGCACCCCTCCCTCCTCTGGTCTGAGCTCTGTGAGCTGCCTGCCTCGCTCTCTCTGCCTGCCTCGCTCTCTCTACCTGCCTCGCTCTCTCTACCTGCCTCGCTCTCTCTGCCTGCCTCCAGTTTGCGCCCAGTCTGTTCGTCCCTTCCCCCGAACAAACACAAACCTTCTCTGGCGAATTTCAAGGATGTCTTCTGTTGGTGATTATTTGAGGGTTTCTTTTCCGGTCAAGCATTAATTCTGAGGCTTGTCATGAAGTAAGGCCTGAGAGAAAATGCAGAGCTCAAGCAGCTGTCTGCCTCCAAGCCACCATCTTGGCTGGAAGTCCAGATATTTGTCTCAAAAAGACCAGAACTTAGTAAAAAATTCAACATATAATATCCAGGAGGATTCACAGGTAATCCAATAATTCTTAAATTTTCTCTCCTTCCAGATAAGTTGTTTATTCAATAAGATATTTCACATTCTGATGAGATATTTCCTATTTTATTCTAGTTTTCATTTAAGCATTTTCTTTTATTGTTTCTTGATATCTTATGGAGTCATTAGCTTCCAATTGCCCAATTCTACCTTTTAAGGAATTATTTTCCTTCATGAGCTTTTGCATCTCTTTTTCTTTTTGGTTAATTCTGGTTATTAAGGAGTCCTGTATGTATAATCAGAGATATGGATAAGGGACTTCTATGAGCAGTGTTCTCTCTGACACTTGCAGAATTGGCATCTTTTGGGGAGAAAGGTACTATAGAAAAGGCAGAGGGGAATGATGTTCCCTCTCCTGGAAGAGAAGAGGTAAAGTTCCTAAAGGAAATGGATTTTATAGATTGAGCTGAATATAACCCTATCAATGTCTGCCCAGCCAGTATAAGGGTACCTAGAGCTTGTATTATGAATGTATGAATCGCACCCCTCCTGAATAGCTTTCAGATTTTAACTATCAATCTCCTCTAATATACAAAGGGACAGTTATGACAAGCAAATAAGGCTACCAGTGCAAATAGACATTTTTGGGAATGGAGAGCAAAGAGCCTATCTCCACCTTGCTAGGTGGCCTTCCGAGGGAACTTTGAGTGTAGCTTCTGAAACATTTGATTAAGAAAGTTAATTGATGGCTAGTCCATGGATGTTATTGGAAAACTATATAGAGAAATTAAGAATGAGGGCACTAGAGTCCTTCCAGATTCATCCAAGCCTGAAGTATCCTCCAAAGATCCTTCCCCATTTGAATCATTTAGGGAAAGAGATCTATCCATGGAACAAGGAAGTGCTACTTCCTGGGCTCAATATTTGTATGGGCCCATTTCAAAAACTTTCAGGCATATTATTTTAAGTAGGGTCAAATGAAAACCATATATGAACTTATATGAAAACTCATATGAGTTATATGAACCACTCAACATAGTTAATGCTGCATAATATTAGGGTGCCAGGAGGGTAAAAAGTATTTCTTCTCTGGTAATGGAGATGAAGGAATCTGGAGTACTTGCCATACCATATCCTTTTACAACCACTCAGTGTCATCTGTGAGGAAGGCAGATAGTATATAGCAGCTTACAGCAGTCTGTTATTGTTTACATGTTTCAGGCATGTCCAGTTTTTCATTATCCCATTTGGAGTTTTCCTGGCAAAGATACTGATATGGTTTCCTTCTCTAGTTCTTCTTACACTTGAGGCAAGTATTTAAGCAAACAGGGTTAAGTGACTTGCCCAGCATCACATAGCGATTAAATGTCTGAGGCCAGATTTGAATTCAGGTTTTTCTAACTCTAGATCTTGCTTTTCATCCACTGTGCCATTTACCTGCCCCAAGAGTGGACTACAGAGAGCTAAGCAAAATCTAAAACTGCTCCTAATCTCATCAATATAATATATCAGGTAGCCCAGAGCAAGTGGTATGGAATTAACAACCTTGACAATCCTTTTTTTATTTTTTTCTGTGACTGAGGAACAATTTGCTTTCATCCGAAAATTCAATATTTATCTTCCTCATCCTTCTTGGGGCTATCTAAACCCTCATTTCATATTGCCACATTGTGGGCAGAATCATGAAAGAAGCCTCCTTCCTTGAAGGCAATGGTGTTTACTACGTCATTGATGACATAAAGTTAATTGGGCCAGATGAGGCCACTATGGAAGAGCCCTAGGGCAGATCTTAAGAATATCCAGGGTATGGCCCACTCACAATCAAGTTTTGGAAAATATAGTGGGAGGGAGAAGTACGGAGTTATAGAACTCCATAAGCTCTATAAGCTTGAGAGATTTGCTTCCTCATAATTTAAAAAAGAAGCTCAGTAACTTATTAGACTCTTCAGGTTTTCAATGATCTTCATACACAGGGATAATTTGCGGGTCCGCCTTTGCCAAGTCTAAATGTCTATATCTTTCAAGTGGATTCCATAATCAACTATAGCTCCAGAAGATCTAAAGCAAGCAATACAGTAGTCTCTTCTCTTGGTCCCTTCTGACCCATGATTTTGGAGGTCTTTGCCATTGAGTGGAACATTTACCAGGTAACTTCCTTCTCTGTCAAGGGGACATCAGAATAAGCCATTGTTAGGCATCTGGAGCTCCAAGCTCCCCAAAGCAGGTACTCATTTTGAAAAGCAGTTCTTTGATTTTTACTGGGTCTAGTTGCTACTGAAAAGATGACCTGATGTTATATAATCACTTTTTTCCCAGAATTATATATGTAGCAAAATGGGTAGAACAGAGAAGGTTTCTATTACTAAATGGAAATGGTGTATTAGCAATCATGCTTTCCTAATTTCTCTGATGCTAGTGTACTTTGCAAACCTGGTCTGGTGACTATGCCAGGGGCTGAGACCTCCAATCCAGATCCTGGAAGCCTAGTAGGTTTCTAGTCTAGTGGGGTTTCATTCTTAGAAACTAACTCCTAGGAATATTATTTGCCTGTTTATACTGTGGTTCTATCTGTTACAAAGCCACTAATCTGGTAACAGGAGATACCCTAGAGAAAAAGGGTACTGGCAAGTACTTCTAATTGAATGAGTTATAGAATGTATGGCTGGCATGTGAGAGAGTCTTGAAGTATGGAGCAGAGAGTTCCTAGGCAGTGGCTATGGCTCTAATCAAGTAGTCTAGGACTTGGTGAGAATAGGACAGCGTAATCAAAGACTCTTTTCTTTTTTTTTTTTAGGCTGGGGTTAAGTGACTTGCCCAAGGTCACACAGCTAGTGTTAAGTGTCTGAGACCAGATTTGAACTCAGGTCCTCCTGAATTCAAGGCTGGTGCTCTATCCACTGCGCCACCTAGCTGCCCCTAAAGACTCTTTTCTTTGGGGTCGGGAACAATAAAGGAATTTTAGTGTTATCTTTCAAAGCATATGGGAGTTTGTGATGTCAACACTTATCAGACACAGGCCAAATTAACCAGGTTGGAGCTATTAAAAGAGTAGCAGAGGTTGGAGAATGGGCTCAGTGTCAATTTGGAAATTTGGGTAATAATACCCAAATAGGAAGATGTGATCCCCCTTACTAAGCAGTTGTTCCTAATTCAAATGGCCTTTACTCTGTCTCCAAAATGGAACTTTCCCATCTCAGGATAAGAGGGTTGCACCTGCTATTCAATAATATCTGCCTGCCTCATCAGGTGTCTGATCTTCCAGAAGCCATGTATGCTACAAATTGATGCTATTCTGAAAAGAGAAAGGGATCTCTTGCCTACTATATTTTTGGATTGATTCTTTAGAAAGATTTACCAAATGATAACGGACTATTTTTGAACATAGTTCTGATTGATATTCTCTGACCTTTCCTTATTCTTTTCCATAGAACAGTTGTTTTAACCTCAAGGCCATTAGCCTCAGAAATCTTCATAGATCATAGAGAAGTAATTCCTTAAATAGTAGATTTCCTTGTCTTTGAGATGGTTCAAGGAACTCCTTCCTATAAATGGGGGACCAAATGGTGGTATTGTTAGAAGGCAGCTTACTTTCTAATGGCATGGGGAGGTTAAATTGTTGCTACATAACTGGTGAGTATGTATTCACTTGGAAGAAAGGGGATTCATTAGTTTACTAGGTGGTAACTTTGAATCACTAGATGAGGTTGCAAGTTTTTATTGAGCTGTGGGAGAAGGCAACAGTCTGTCCACAAAAGTTTCAAAACACACAAAGATTTTGTATCATTACTCTGATACAGTAGGCAGGATGGAGTAGGCTTGGCTGGTGGGCCAGGAAATAAGAATCTCAGTATCATCTTAAATCCCAGGATAGCTTAAGTGCAAGAGGCTAAAGACCTCTTAGCCTCTTTACTACAGATGACCTTAATAAAAAATTGTTCATTGTGCCAGAGAGTCCATGCAGAACAATCCAATAAAACATATTTGAAAAACAAAGATATGCACAGAATAAAACTAAGGTTATGGAAGGGAAATTACTATGCATCAAGTGAATAGAAAAAAAAAAAAGCAAGGCTAGTAATCACTCTATCAACAAAGTAAATACAGATAAAGGAATAAATGAAAAAATCATATTTTATACTGAAAGAAACCACAGACAAGAAACTAATATCAGTAATAAAATCATATGCTCCAAATGCCTTAGCATCCAAATTAGTAAAGGTAGCATTTGAACTTCCAGATGACATAGACAGTAACACAATAATGACAGGAAACATCAAGATCCTTCTTTCAGTTTTGGAGAAGTCTAACAGAAAGATAAACAAAAGGGAAAAATTTGTTAACTGAACAAATTGTTAGACTAACTAGAGATAAAAGATTTATGGCACCTTTGAAATGGGACTATAAAATAATACATATTTCTCAATTTTTATAAAAACCTTTTATGAAAACTGACATTGAAGTGCTGCAAATAAATGTGAAAAAAGCAGAAATACATTTTTAAAGAGATCAAAACACAATAAAAATTGCCTTTGATTTGGGAACCACAAACAAAAGATACAGACCCAAATGGAGAATTAATAATGAAATCTTAACTAATCAGTAAGTTAAAGAATGAATCATGAAATAATAATTATGTGAAAGAAAATTATAATGGTGAGACAGCATACACAAATTTCTGAGATGCAGCTAAAGCAGTCTGCAGGGAGAAAATCATATCTCTACAAATCAATATTAATTTTCTATTTTTTTCTGTTATTATGTAGATTATATAATTTAAAATTAATTTCTATTTTTAGAAAAGGAAGATTAATAAACTGAATATGAATTTTTAAAATTTGAAAGGCAACAAATAAACTTAAAATAAGTACAAAAAAGGAGATATTGAAAATTAGAGGAGAAATAGATAAGCTGGAAACAAAAAAAATCAATTAAAAGTAAAAAACTGATTCTTTGAAGACTAAAATAATTCATAAAGTTTTTAATTAACTTGCTTTAAAAGAAAAGGACAGAAAATCAAGTCAATAAAATAGCAAATGATCAAGCTGAAATCACCACAAAACCAGAAGAAGTAAAAAAAGAAACCTCTGAACATATTGTACATGGTTACATGCTACCAAAAATAAGAATGCAAAAGAAATAAAGGAATATTTTAAAAAATATAAAATACCCAAACTTGATAGAAGTTTGATTAGAAGACTTGATAGAGATATTAAACAATCTCATAAAAAGAAATAGAAATATTTATACAGGAACTTAACACACACACACACACACACACACACACACACACACACACACACACAAAGAAAGAAAGAAAGAAAGAAAAACAACTCCTGGTCCTGATGTATTCATTCACAGGAGAATTGTATCAAAGAACAATTAATATTCATGGTTCAAATATTATTTTCAAAAAATTGACAAACAAAGCACTATATCAGAATTCCCTTATGTGACATATGTATGTCACACTATACCAGAAAAGAATGAAATATAGAAAGAAAATTATAGTTCAACATCATTAATGAATTTTGATTTAAAATGTTTGAACAAAGTCCTGTCAAGCAGACTACAGTGATTTATCTGGAAATCATTCATTATGATAAAATGGGCTTAATGTTCTAAGGACATGAAAATAAACCCAATATTAGAAAAATGGTCAACATAATTGACCATTTGCCAGATTAGAATTTCCCTTATAAACCATAATGTTAAATCAATGGAGAAAATGTGTACTGACTTAATTAGAGAGACTAAGAAAAGAGTTTGAAAGTGAAGGGGCTTATAAGCATACCCGCTAAAGATACTTCAAATCACAACCACAGATACTTTTTGTAGTGAAGCTTCAAAGACTTAGGATGGATTCCAGATGAGAATCTACAAACAGCTTTATTGATTTGCACAGCCTTCATATGTGTTAAACAGATCACTTTTATCAATATTGTACCAGATGTAGAAGTTGAAGTCACCAGTGAAGATATTTAATCATCTTTTTAAATCATTTGGTTATCATCATCAAATTGTATTTACTTCTTTGCTGGTATTGACTCGATCACTCATAACACGTTTTAAACATGTTAAAGGAAGATTGAATCCTAAAACATTTTACCTTAATACATCAGATGCAGATAGCAGATTAACTCCACATAGAACTATAATAAGCAGCCTGTGTTATTAAAGATGTATTAAAGTACATCTAGAGATTTAGCAACCAAAGTTAAGATTATAAGAAATGTTAAATTCTTATACTTATAATTCTTTGATAGTAAATGTATATTTTTACACTTTTGCTCAGTGATATCAGCACTATACAAAAAAAAAAAAAGATTAAAGAAAGAGGGAAAGGATCCACATGTACAAAAATATTTATAGAAATTCTTTTTGTAATAGTAAAGAATTGGAAAGTAAGGGGATGATCATCAATTTATGTTTGTTCAAAGAAGTTATGGTAAATAAATGTACTGGAATACTATGAGCTATCAGAAATGATGAAAGGGATGGTTTTTAAAAATCAGGGAAGACTTGTGTGAACTTATACAAAATGAAATTAATAGAACCAGGAGAATGATTTTTACAGTAGCAATATTACAAAAACATTCAACTGAATGAGAAGCTCTGGTCAACACAATTACCAACCATATTTCCAAAGGACTCATAATTCTGTTCACTTTCAGGTAAAGAAGTGATGGCTCAGACTGCAGATGGAAACATTTTCTCTTCCTTCTTTTCTTTGTTTTCTTACTTCTTTCTTTCTTCTTGTTTTGAACATGGCTAATGTGAGAATTCATTCTATGTGATTATATATGTTTTTCTTGGCTTCTAAAAGGATGAGTGAGGGAGAGAATTTAGAACTGAAGAAAAAATAGAATTTAAAAAAATGTTTTTAAATGGTGAATGCATGGGATGTCTGTATGTAATTAGCTGCTGATATATTTATGCCACTTATTGATTTTTATTTTATTTGACAAAATATTGCTATATTGGCATTATTAATATTTTGCATATGTAATATTCCATATATTTACATGTCAGGCTATTTTGAAGTATATATAACATACATATAGTCTGTAACAAGAAAAATTGTGTTATTGAACCAATATAAAATGTTTACATTTAACATATTTTTAGTATCTTAGAAGGCTCTGCTTGTTATGTTATATTTGTTTGTATGTATTCAAAGGATATAAATGATTACCATAACATATATATAATATACATGTATATTTATATTACATTAAATTACATGTATGTAATTTAAATATTTTATTTTTCCCAATTACATATAAGAATAATTTTAAATATTCATTTAAAACAATTTTTGATTTCTAAATTTTCTCCCTCCCTATCTTGCCATCCCCTTTTTAAATGATAAGCAATTTGATATAGGATTTGTACTCTGCATGTAATTTAGATTACAGTGACTTGGTAATTATAGCCTTTAAAGCAGTGTCTTGCATTGTGCTTTGTCTTGAATGTTTTATAAAATGTTTTACTGTGAATAGAATCTAATGGTTATTTGGATTGCTGGGTAATCATCCTTGCTGATGTTTATTTTCATGCTATTTTATATATTTCCATGTGTCAAGTGGTCACAGTATATTTTCAAAATTTCTAACTCTCGGAGCAATATACATCATAGTACCTTTCAGACACAGAATTCTCCACTAATTAATTAATGAAGTCCTATGGGAATGTAATCCTTTGATTTGGCAGGAAGAGGGAAATCCCTTGGAAAAAGAGATGGGAATCTAAAAGCTCAATGATGTTTCCCTCCCCAAGCTTTCAGGAAAGGAAACTTCTTGATAGGTAAAGATGGTGTCACTAAGAAGGTTCAAAATATGACTTTGAACTAAGCTCTGGATGGTAGTACAGAGAATTTTGCTTTTGCATTCCTATTTATTTGCAAGTGGGGATGTGAGTTAAGAAAGACTAAGAGTGAAGCAGCTAGTTGGTACAGTGGATGGAGCACCAACCCTGAAATCAGGAGGACCTGAGTTCAAATTTGACCTCAGACACTTAACACTTCCTAGCTGTGTGACCCTGAGCAAGTCACTTAACCCTAATTCCCTCAAGGGGGAAAAAAAGAAAGAAAGAAAAACTAAAAGAAACAAGGAATAGCATAGAAATGACAGACTGTTAATTGCTGGCTACTTTGGTCTAATATAACTCCAGGAGAAATGTGGCTAAAACCAACAAATGTTTGTGGCATATCTGATTGGTAATCAATCTCTGCTGCTAAACATATCAGATAATAAAATTGTTCCTTTCTTTACATTTGTTTATAATTCCTGTTTGGATTGGTATTTTAATGCTGGATTAATCTAGATAAATATAATTGATCATAATATTTTTTGATTGGCTTGCTTTTTAAATCTCTGAGTTATAACTGAAATTGGTACGCAATTGAAAGTTAGTCATCAGCAAATATAAAGGCTCAGGAACAATATAAGAGAGAATAAGATTGATTTATTAATGTTAATTATTGTTCCAAAGTAGGTAAAATAGAGTCTGGAATTTTCTCCCCTTAGTCAAAAGTGAGCCAATTGCCTTTGCTATCTGGGAAGAGACTGGACAGCTGGGTCAAATTGCCTTTTCACTGACAAATTCAGAAGTAAATCTCTCTGCATTGGCAAAGTTGAGGGCAGTGACTAGGAAATAGCTCATTCCCTATATGAGAAGAAAAGGAAATATCTGGACCAGGCCAATAATAGCCACATTCCAAGAGCAGGAGTCAGAGAAAGAAGAACATATACCCTCTTTTTCATTTTTTTTTTTTTACCATTACCCAAAGGAACCATATTCCTTCAAACAAGACAGTACAATTTCTATATAAATACACATCAAAATAGCTTATGGTATCTGTCCACCAATGTAAAGAACTCTTTCAGAGGATTTGATGTTGTAGGGAAAAACTATAATTCATCTCTCTGCCTTTTCTAAGTACATTGTATATATAAATTCATTTTTTAAAATCTCATTAATTACCTCAAAATAAAGGCTGCCCAGATATAATTTCTCCAAGACTATCCTCAGACTTGCCTTTTTCTACTTCCTTCCCCCCAATTCTTCTGAAGTGGACATATGCCTCTATTTACCATTGTTGAAAATGGTCCTATTGACAAGCTTTTCATGAAAAGTGCAAGTCCTAGGCACCTACAGGTCTTGTCATGTAATGTCACATTTAATACAAATATCTTTTCAGCTCTTTTTTAAAAAGTATTCATATCATTAGGATAAAAAATCAAGAACAGAATTGATTCAGGTGAGATTTTTTAGTCTTATCTCATTACATTTAGAATGAGTTTCAAATGAAACCACCAAAAGTAAGCAACAATTGTGAAAAGAACATTGCAACACACTTAAAATAAAATCTCAACATACCACCAATTCAAAAGAGAGGAAATCGTAGGCAAATGTCCTGATCATCCAACTTAGAAGAGTCAATTTTCATACAATTGACTTCTATGACCAACTATTTATAGAAAAGTACAAACAACATACTCAGTGCCTGTAGAAAGACTTGGATCAATAAGAGTAACAAAAGAATAAGAAACATTTTTTTAAAGATTTTATCAAGTCTATTGATTTAAAGATACTTTAAAGAACTACACAAATACACCTGGATTTTCAGTGCCAGAGCATAGCAATAGCAAACATGTCTTTCAAAAGTCATTTTAAAAGGCAACATGTAACTCAAGAATAGAAAATGATGTGGCATTGTGACAGGTACAAAAGATATACTTCAGGGAAGTAGTAGAACTTTGCACAAGTATAAAAGGTAAGATTGACCTTCAGATTTCTATTCATTTAAGTAAACTGACAGATTTATTGAAACAGTTATAATAGGTGCATAATAAATGCTTTTTGGTTGATTAATAGGATGACTTCCCACTATAATCCTGCTAAGTATTTCTTTGACCCTGAAGTTTTTTCCTGAGAAACATAGAATTTTCAGAGTGTATATCTTGTGATTCAGTATGAAATTTCTGGACCTACACAGACTATATTCAATATCGAAGGTGCCTCAATAGTATCTTGGTAATGATGTTTACTATCACTGTCCTGGGAACCTCTGAATTTGGTTCATTTTTACATGTCTACTAAGAAACTTCAGGGATCTTCATGTTTTCAAGCAAAGTTAATAAGTTGTGAAATACTGAACATGTTTACATAGCAAAACCAGAAAGTACTTGTACTTGAAACTGCCTGAAAACTTGTCCCTGTACCTGAGACAAGCAAGAAAAATTTCCCATCTGGTTCCCCTCTGCATACATCCTCCTTTTTCCTTGCCCCATATCACTTCCCTAATTCATACAGATTGCCCCAGAATTAATTTCATATTGATATCAAGGCTTTCTCAAACAAGAAAAATACTCGGTTGGTGAACATTTCACTTGATTCAGAGTATCAAAGACACTTTGCACTACCTTTTGGTGCTTTATCTCATTGTTTCCTGTTTTGCTTATTTGGTAGAGCTTTATGAAAAGAATCAGTATTTTCTCCCAGCTGATGACCCTGATTTCTGAGACAAAGCTTCTTCTCCACACAACTTTGGCCCCAGCTTCCCTATAGCACCTTCCCTCTCCCATCCCCAACGAAATAAGTTTGGTTTCAGCTTCTGACCTTGAGACAATTAAAAAGTCGAAGCAATGAGGATTCTGGCCCTCTCAGTCTTGGTGGGAATCTAAGACCACTCAAGTCATCATATACACTGAATCCTTTTTCTATATCTTTGCTGTGTTGGGGCAAAATAAATCTCCTTTATTAAATGTGCAGTGCCATAAGTATTTCATTTTTTCCCATCATTGAAGTTGTACTAAGAGGTACTGGTCTCAGATCCACACCTTGGATCCCCTATTATTAAATAGGATCCTTTACTTCAGCACTAGAGTCTTGGGCTCTGCCTCCAAATCTGCCTTACCCTACCTCAACCAGGGAAAGGAGGAAGGATTGGGCTCACAATTAGGTCAGTCCCAAATTCAAGTTCAAAGCTCAGCTCAGGCTTTGAGCTCCTGAATTGGAGACTCTACTTTCTGCTCCTAGAACAGAAAAATATTAAAATTGCCCCAGGCCCTTTTATCAGGATCACAGGGCCTAAAGTGGAGGGAAGAAGGAATTCATTGTCAGGCTCTTCTCCTTTACCACATAGTGTCATCTACTATAAGTGAAGGAATCTTTCACTCTCAGATCCAAATGCAGAAAAAAACCCTCACCATGTTCAGTTGATCAGTTTAAAAGTTGAAGGTATTTCCATTTAGGCAGCCAATGGAGTTGCTCACAATCTCATGGTAGTCTAGACATGTGCAAAACCTCCAAAGCTATAGAAGAAGGATTCAGTGGATATAATGACTTGAGTGATCTTAGGTATCCACCAAGACTGAGAGGCCCAGAATCTTCATTGTTTGGACTTTTTCTTGACTCTATATCAGATGATGAGGTCAATGGCCTGTATCTTAATTTGTACATAGCCTTCATAAATCTATAGCCCCACTCATAAGCTTTTAAAGACTGAAATAATTCCCTGGAGTAGTAGAATTTTATACTGAGTTAAACAGGTTTGAGAAGAGAGAATAGAAGACCTGAAAAAAGAAAAGAAGTTTAGCTGGGGCTGCAGAGATCAGGTAGCAGGGCAGAAGCTTTTTAACTGGGTGGATAATAAGCGGCTACTTCTAGAGTGGCCATCTTCATCATCTGAAACAGACAGACAGACTCATAACAGTTAAGTCTGATCAGTAATTGACTCTCCTCTCAATCCCACACATTCTTCTCCACCCATTCTTCTCTCTCCATCAGTTTAGATAGATATGGGGGAGGAAATGTGTTCCGTTTTGCCATCTCCCACTTCTGGTAGTATTTTGTTGGTCTGATTCTCTTTTATAAATCTGTTTGTTCCTATTGTCCTATTGAACATGATATTGAACATGGTCAGAGAGTGCATGGATGACCAGCTGTAAGCAGTTTTATATTTCACAGAGTACCTATCCTATAGATCCTGTAAGTGTAGTGGTGTGGGAGGATAAGTAAAGGCCTTAAAATTAAATTCACTTTCATTTTTCCTAAAAGGAGGGGGCCACTGAAGCAATAGTATAAGCACAGGTTCTAGAAACTAAAAATCCAAACCTTTTAGCTGACAGAAAAGGGAAAGCTTGAAGGGACTGGGGGAAAAAGTCCTATTTTCCAGCCAGTTCAGGAAATGTGATCTATGAATATTTTGATTCTATCTCTTTCTGATTAGAAATAAAAAATTAAGAAGGCACAGATTCTCTTGCTCCACAGAAATACAAGTGTTATAAATCCTTCAACAATCACACTATAAGAGGCTGAAACTACTGTGATGGGACCCCAGGACCTTCCCTTTTCTGAACTTCCTTGGCAGAAACAGGCCTTAGGGGAACTCTTATTATTCCCACCCTAAACTTGCTTGACCAGTTTCCACCAGCTTTTATACCATGTCACTTGGTGATATTATTAGGTCCTATGGATTCAAATATCATTTCTATGCAAGTAATATCCCTAACCTCTCTCCTGAGCTACAGTCTCTTATCACTAATTGTCTTTGGAAATCTCAAATTGGATATTCCAAAGACATTTCAAACTCAGAACATCTAAAATATCTTTCCTCCAAAATCCTTCCTTCTTTTCTAACTTGTCTATTATTGGCAAGGACACCACCTGCCTCTCAGGCACCCAAAATCACAACTTTGATATTATCCTAAATTCTCCACAAGAACTTACTCTTCATATTCAATCTATTGTCAAGTCTTGTAATGTCTTCCTTCATGACATAAATCATGTACAACCCCTCTTCTACAGTCACAGAGCTACCATCTCAAACACCCTTCCCCAAATCTGTGTTTTGAGAATATGTACTTTTCTATTGCTCCCCAAGGTAAGTAGGGATTTTTCTTTTCTTTTCTTTTCTTTTTTTTTTTGCTGAGGCAAAATAATATAATTATTACATAATAATAAATCTGTCTGAGGCCACATTTGAATTCAGGTCCTCCTGACTTCAAGGCTGGTGCTCTATATACTGCACCACCTAGCTGCCCTGAAGTAGGGATTTTTCACCTACCCTACTGCTGAACCTGATTGACACTACATACAATGTGGCTTTTCCATCCTTAATGTAGCTGGATAGTCCCTTATGTAATTATCTATTTGTATCCCTATCACATAGCACAATACTTTGTATATAATAAATGCTTAAATCCTTTCCCATTCCATTCAGTCTGTCAATTAACAAAGAATTATTAAGGACCCACTTTGGACCAACTGCACAATTGGTGTTTAAAGGCAAAATAGTCCTTGGCCTTAAGGAGTTGATTTTCCATTAGAAGCTTATTCATGACACTTAGCATGTGTTGCCTCTTGTATTGTAATATGTATATTAAGAAGATTTGACCTGTCATACTCATCTTTTTCTATTCCTACAGCATTTAATGGAGTATCCTATATTTGATAGGCAAACAATCAATAAATGATGTCTTTTAAAATACATTTTAATAGAAGATAAAATTTTGCAAATGCTACTTTCCAAAATGAAATCATATGTTTACTATACACACACATATACTCATTTTTAGAATTTTTACCCATGGCATAAAAAAATTAAAAGGGTCCTTAATTTTGGTTTTAGTTCTAACTTAAAAAGGTTTCTAAATAGAGCAGAGATTAATAATTTGGTGTTCACAGCCTGAAGTAAATTGATACATTCATTCCTGTGCAGATGCCATCTATGATGATTACTATTCTCAACTAACTGTGTTTGCAGGACAGATTATCCATTCTCCTCTTATTTAACAGCCACTGTTCAAAGTACTAGGAACACAGCTGTCTCTTACAGGCTTTACCTAGTTTTCAAAAGGCCTAGAGTCACATGACAAAGATGTGTGTCTCAGTAATAGAAAATCTAAATTAATCTTCATAGAAAATGGAGAGTCTTGTTTGCATCTACAAGAAAAAGAACACTTCTAGGTAAAATCTGCTTTAGACCAAAATGGGACTTTAAGAGAATCCTGTGAAAGTACAGATTTGGGGGAGTGTGTGGGAGGGGGGAAGGGTGGGAAGGGATGGAGCTTGCTGAGCATTGCACACAAAAGTCATTTGCTTCCTGAATAAAAGGTTTAAATTTTAAAGTTTTTTCATTGCCAAAAGTTTGAAAAGCTTCAGAATGGAAGATTTAATCTTCCTGCCTAGTGTCTGAGATAATCATTTACAATCCTTCATCCTTTTTTCCCATCTCTCTCCTCAATGGTGATGAAAAATAGGAGACATTTTTGCTCTATCTCTTTTAATCCCATAGAGATAGTGTGACTAAATTAGGCATCACTTGATAAGATTTACAGCAATCATTTTGCTAGTAACTGCTGTCACTACTACTATTATCAAAGACACAGAATTTCAATGGTACTGTCCCCAAAAAACTAAGGAAATGTATCAGTTTGAAAAAAGCTTCTTAACTTATTTCAGACCAGTGAGTATATGTGTGAATAGGGGTAGGACAGAGAAGGGAACACAACAGTCCTAAAGCCTTTGAAGTTGCTGTTCCATTTGGGGTCATCCAATCTCCTTCACCCCTCCCCATTCCTAGTTACATACATTTATTTGGGGGGGGGGAAGGCTTTGTTTTGATTCCTCCTTATGGAATTGGGGGAAGGTAGATTTATAAGCTGTCTTTCAAATTCTTTTAAACTATGTATGAGGCAGTATGGTTGTTAAAAATGGACATATTAGAATGATTATATCTGGTTTTAGACCAAAATATAGAGAGATAAAACATTGCTGAGCATATCAAGTAAAAATTGATTAGAATAAATTTGAATAGTGATAAAATTACAATCCTTTCCCTTTTAAGTGAAGTGAAATTGCTGAATATGCAAAATACTCAAAAACTATGTATTCTTTCCATGAAATAAGAAAACCTAACTAGAATAAAAATGCTTTTAAAGGATGACATAAATGGAACCAAGACAATTTTAGGAATTGCAGACAGGTTCAGAACAGGCAGCAAAATGAGTAAGATCCTATTAGAGAGGAAATATGGTATAAACTGAGACAGAAAGGAATATTTTTCTACTCTATTAAAGGGAAAGCAATCAAAATTATTAAATGTCAAAAGAAAATCCCAACTTCTCTTGCAGAATAAAAAAAACCAGTAGAAACTTTTGGCTTCAAAAATAGATCAACCAAGCTGAAACTAGTATCTGAATTCCAACTAGGATATAATTTTAAAACTCAAAGGAGTCAGTGGTCCCCTTACATTCCACCCCTATCATTCTAATATGCAACTAGTAATTCAACACAAAAGGATTGAAACAATCACATGCTCTTAGGTTCTCAAGTACCTATATAATGAGATGTAATAAGAGAAAATGAAAACAAAAACAAAACTTCCAAAACTAGGTTTGGATAAATAATTTAAAATGTACTAAAACCCTAAGATAGGAATTTTGCTCAAATAAAACAAGCATAGAAAATTCATATTCTAGTTGGAAGATGGTCAGTTTCTTTAATGTTGACAATTTCTAGGATGAATGTTCAATTGTGGATGTATAAAAAAATAGTTTGGGAAAGGGTTGATAAACCAGACTTCAAAGAGGCTTAAAAGACAGTGAAGTTCCCAACTGCATTGGGGAGCTATATTTTAACCTTAACTGTGCAAGATATTATTTTTCTTTCTTCTTTTTCAATGTGTTTGAAGGTCTAGATTATAGAAAGTTAAAAACCTCAAATTAGTTAGCGATTTATATAGTAGTTGCTCTCCCAGATTTCATTTGAAATGGATACATTGAGTAGAAAAAATTCTCTATGGTAGAAATAAATAAATATATATATATATATTTATTTAATGATTAGTAGGAAAGGTTTTATGGGATCCAGCAGTCTTACAAATCCCAAAATGTAAGTAACCCTCAACATAAAATCAAGTAAATTGATAAGGAAATCACCTAAATTCTGAAGGATTTAGGACAAAAAGGCATAATTAGGAAAATAACTAGTCCTTACATTTCTTCATTTGGCCAGTTTAAAACCAATATAAGCAATGAGTGGAGCTTTGTAGTGAATTATAGAAAACTAAATGCTGAGACTCAATCCATCACTGAGATCTTCTTAGTATTTCAGACATTATTGATGAAACTAAAGGAGGCTATTGACCTTGTTTTAAAGTAATTGGTTTAAGTAATATGTTTTTTGCAGTCCTAGTGGCCAAAGAAAGTTAGGAACAATTTACCTTGATGTAGAAAGAGACAAAATATACATTTTTGTAGATTGCTATAAGGATATATTTATAGCCTAGTATTATGCTATAATTTGTAAAGATAAGATCTAAATAGGATTAACATAAACACTTGCTTTGTATAGCATTACATAGGAGTCATGACAAGTGAGAAATAGAGAAAGTTACTGATGGAATTATTGAAGGATTTAAAAAGATAAAGATACTCTACAAAAGATACAAAAAGAAAAATCATTAGTTAAATTTCTAGGGATAATTTGGACTTTAACAAAGAGAACTGATCTTTGACTGTTAGAAAAAAAATCTTAACCTCCCAAATAAATCTAACCTCCCCACCACTACCAAAAGACCGAAAGGAAGCACAAAGACTAGTTTTTGAAGAAATCATAATACCCACTGAGGTATGAAAAATGAGATCTAATGTATGAGGCTATGAGAATTTTTTTTTTTAAAACCTGAATGGGGCTTAAAATAATAGCATGCATTAGAAAATATAAAACATGGAACATAATATTCCCCCTTGTTCCTAATTCCTCAGACTCCTCTTTTAAATTAGACATTAGCTATGAAGAATATTTTATAACCTAATCCTTTTGGACAAAGACAAGAGGAAATAATGAGAAAGCTTTTGTGCGTGTAAGATTTTGAACTCAAAAGATGATTGTCCCATAGATTTGATATATCAATATGGAAACTATAGTCCTATCAGTATATTACATTCTTATGAAAACAGAAAACTTGACCCAAAGAAAATATTATGAATACTGACCCTTACACTAACATGGGCCACAATCAGCTTTATTAAACATGTCAGAACAGCTGCCAAGTACTTAGTGCTCAAGTGGATATAACTTATAAGCAAAAGAACTAGCACTGGGGAAATAAGGACAACCCATCTTCATTAAAATATACCAGCTCATACTGTTGACTTGGCATCTAAGTGACCAGAAAGAGATATCACTAAAATAAGCCAATCCTTTTTTGTTGCATGGTTTTAATCTGGAGAACACAATAATTGATTTAAAGATATATATGCTATTCTTTCCCCACAAGTCATAAGTGATAAGTACCATTTGAAGTGATAAGTACCATTTGAAGTGATAAGCAACCACCCTAAGCCTTTCCACTGAAAAGCAAAAAGGAAATCAATCCTTTATCTTGAATTGAGGGGAACATGGCTAGTGATCACAAAAGCCACTAAGAAAATCTGGGAAATGTAGTAACATATACTGATTCTTGAGCTGTCACTAATGCGTTAACCAAATAGTGAGCTAAAGAGAGGAATTATACTTGGACAGTGAATAATAATGAGATTTGGGGCAAGGAGTTGTGAGAGGACATAGTCAATGCAAATATTAAAATATTAAAATTGAGGTTGGATAAATTTCAGTTCACATGAAAGAAAAATCAGAAGAGACAAAGTAAAATGAGAAGGCAGACCCATATTAATATTTGAGAAAAATAGAGTTAAAGGAAAATATTGAAAAGAAATAAAATCCAAATGAAATGAAAGAAATGAGAACACATGAGTACATGAGAAAATTTGATGTGAACATTTAGTCCACAAATCTTGGCCTGAAGATAAAATGGAATTAAGAAGAGAGTAAGTGGTCATGCAATCCTCACCACTACTGAGCCATATTTTCCAGAGATAAGGTTATTATTAAAACTATCAACTAGGTCCATCACCAATGGCTGGTCTTTAGGAATTTAGGTCTAATTAATAAGCTTAACAAAAATTATTAACTACAATCTTCATGTACACATGACTAAATTTTGTTTGTCTCTTACCCAGGCAGATATTTACCCCAGTGTGAATTTATCAATTATTAATTAAGATTCATTAATTTAGTTATTATGGCCAGTCTATTATAATTTAGAGTAATCAAGAACTGGATCGAGGTTCAAGAAATCATGTAGAACTTTCACTTTGTTTATAATCCTCAGACTGCAGGGATGATTTAAAAGATTTAATATAATATTCAAGATTCAAGTTAAAAAACTCTTATAGTAAACAAAGATCACTGATTAGAAGGCAGCATGCTTATAGACCTAGAAAAAAAATCCTATGACCATAAAATTTAAAATTATAGCTTAATTCCCTACCAATTTGGAAAACAAAGAACAAACTTTTACTGAAAGAACCAAAATGCAGTGTAGTAAACCCTCAGACTACCAGTCAATGTACTCTACTGACATTGGGATATGGGATTAGAATACAGCATGGGATGCAGATGGAACAAATAAATTACTCTAGTAAGACAACCAGACAAGATAATTTATGTGCAGAGACTAATTCTTTTTCCCTTTTGGCAAATGACTAATAACTGTTCTTTCAGCATCAGTGCCTTGCTGGTCCTGTAGTAGTCTGTGCTGATTTTATTACATACCTATTCCTATAATATATCTCAAAACACCCCCTTATAGAAGTGTCTAAATGTGACTTCACATTCCTCCCAGTGGGTATTTCATACTCAATTGTTCCTGTGCATCACAGCTGTGACCATATCAATTCTCCTGGTTACCTGTGCATTGCAGTCATCAATATAGCTTCATTTCATCTGTGCCAATTGCTGATACTTTTGTGTTGTTTATTTTATTTGTGATTTCTCAAAGCATAGTGAAAGCTCTTTGGAATTAGTAGTAGTTGATGAACACACTTTTTATTTTCACCCCTCTAAGGTATTTTCTCAGATAATGGAAGTCCTATTACTTCTATTGCACCCTTTAGTGTCATTTGCCAGATTTTAGTACTAACTAAAACCTTTTCTAGCTTTGTGGGGGAGGAGGGGGGAGAATCATACCAGTCAAAGAGACAGAATAAAAAAGAGCATCAGCCTAAAAATGTGGATGTGAATGTGGATGCTTTGGACCTAGCACTGTAGAATAGTGGTTCTTAATCCATTCCTTTGGAATGCTCAGAACAAACCCATGAAATTTGCTGGTGACTAAACACACCATAACAGATGAAATTTCTTTTGGTCCATTTTTAACGAATCTGTCAGCTCCTGTCTCAAATTAATGGTGAAAGTTTTTGCAGTCTACATGATCCTCCTACCAGGAATCTTCCTTCCATGGCACCTATGTTTTTTCCAATTTCTCCTGTCATTCATTTCAATACCACATACCTTTGCAGCCACACGAACTTCTTCCTTTATTGATTTATAAAAGACAATGGGATCTTTGACAGCTATGAAAAAAATCAGACAAAAATCTATTAATGACTCCTAAGAATCATAGACAGGACACACTTTTTTTGTCCCTGACTAGTATGATTATCTCTATAAACAATGGAGAAGTTGATGAATAAATCCTTTTTTTTTTCCTATTTAGTTAAAGGATATTGTGACTGGACACTCCCTTCTCTTGGCTCCAGAAAGTTTCACTGGCTATCCCCCATGATTGGTAATGTAAAACTAAAAAGCATCTCAAAGATAAAATTATATGTTGTTTTCTGTTTCTAACTCAGGAACGTAGTAGATAATACTCTCTCCACTACCATACTGGCAATGTCCTGTATCAATATTCAATCTCATAGTTTGTAATAAACATTTTATTGTTTAGTAGTAAGTGAGTAAGATGGTGATTATCCCCATATGTCCCCAATTCTCCTTCCTTGGTTTCACCTATTGACTCCTCCCCCACTTCCTTTAAATTTCAACCATAAGCCCTTCTTTCACTGGAAGTTTGCTTCAATCCTATTAATTCTGGTGCCCTTCTTTTTAAATATTATTTTTTATTTATCCTGTATAAAGTTTCTTTCATATATGTTTGTTTGCATGCTGTCTTTCCTGTGAGTTCCTAGAGGTCAGGGTTTGTCTTTTGTCTCTTTATTTCCCTCTCCCCTCTCTCTCTTCCCCCCCAGCACTGTGTCTGACACATAGTAAACATTTAATAAATGTTCAATGATTGATTGATTAACTAGCCATGTAACTTTGGCTTTTCAAAACATTTAACATTAATGTTAAATTAACAGTTGATAATGGAAGTCCTATTACTTCCAATAACTAACTCATTCTGCATGTAAGGAGCTCATGGGGAGCACTTTGAGGTATGTAAAGACAATCAACACTTCTGTACCTCTGATTTTTGCTTAACCTTTGCCAATATTCAAGAATGCCTGTATAATCAATAACAACTATCAATAAACAGATAGTCCTCAGAAAAGAAAGACTTGAGACCCTATACATTTTACTCCATGGACTACCTCCAAGTCCAAGGGACTTATGTTATGGGTAACATTAGGAGTATGTAAGAGACTACATATGAATATATAAGGTATATGGTGGGATATCTTGAATAACTCTCCAAGTATAACTACTTCTTTTAAAATTATAAGTGGAAAAGAAATAATCTCAATGAGATAGTAGCAGACAGAGGATTCAGAAGCAAATCCCTTGGGACACTGGATAATTGTTGTTCCAGGATCCCAATGGTTATACTTGGAACTGCTTCATGATATTACTGTATGTTGAGACATTGAGGGACAATTAACATCTAACTATGCTATCAATAAGATGATCATCTCAAACTACTAAAAGGCTACATATTAATTGTCATTATGTTGGTGGAAAACATTACTTACGTAGTTGTTTTCCTTGTATTTGAAGAGGATTAAAATAACATCACTCAGGTCAATGTACAATGTCTTGACTGTGGCTGATTAGACCAATGCAAGTTCAGAAGGATCCACCACAATTTGGGCACAAATAGTTCCTATATTGCCTACTCTATACCCTTGACCTAGAAGCAGAGAAGGACATACATTTTTGACCTTTTAATACCCCATAGGAAATAGAAAGGATACAATCTTCTGACTTGACTGACATATAATAGAACATTACTGATCAATTATAAATTACTTTTATCATTAGTTTATGTAACAACTTCTAACCAAATTCTGTAGCGGGCTAACAAAGAGACTTAAATATAACCAATTAACATCCCTAAATAGAATTATAAAATGTGGCTATTGATCCCACTTATCAGCCTGCTTCTAGATCATGATGAGTATAGACTCCTGAATTCCCTGCCCTCAAGACTCAAACATCCTATATTTGTTTAAAGATTTGCCAGAATGCCTCCTTTATATGACCTCTAGCTAGGCAGAAGGAACCTTGTTGTCAGCACCAACATGATTGAAGCATGCTGATCAGGACTTGTAAGAATCAGGTCAGTGGTTTGTTCCAAGAAGGATTGATGACCACATGCTAGACAAGTGGCTACTCCAGTTTAATCAAGTTTGCTTACATATGTAGATGAGTGTAAGTCTGAATTACTGTTTCCATTATAGTAGACAGTATATATAAACTAAATCAGTTTGGCAGGTGCACTACATGTTATATCCTGGTATGGTTTATGGTGCTTGTCCCAGTCAAAAAAAAAAAAATCCAATTTACTGACTCTGACTTAGTTTTTTGATTCTGAGTCCAGCACTGCCCATAACTTGAGGAGTAAAGCAGGAAGGAACTCAGGTACACTGAAATGGGAGAAGAAGAAAATCTCTGAGGCCTAATCATTTCTTTCCTAAAGGAAAAAAAAATTCTTGAAAATAAGCTGCAGGAATATGGTAACATGCTAGGACCCAGAGGATTCCAAATCTTTCACATATACTACAGTAAAGCTTTAAAATTCACCAGTTAAAAAGGAAATAATAAGAAATTCTTGTTGCCTCCACCCAGATCAGGGATGCACAAAAGGACTGCCAGAAACTCATATAAATTCTAAAGCAGACAAACCAATATAGGTTAAAAAAAAATTATAGTGTCAATCCCCAGTAAACTTAAGAGGATCTCTGAATGAAATCCAGCAAGCCTGGAGTCAGTAATACTCCATGTAAGGAAGGGGGAGGTAATGGAAGGGCAGTCTTGAGTCTAATGGTTAGAAATGGGCTCCAGATAAAAATCTCAATCTTTAGGCAACTCCAAAGCCTCATGGAGGAATCTGAGTATGAGAGAATGGGACAGAAGGGATGTAGGGACATGCCAGTGATTCTTGTGACAAGAAGATGCTAAATAGTAAAGGATTAGATCCTATGACAAGCAAAAAGTAAAAGGGTTCAAAGCAGAGCCTAATAATACAGGTAATATTCCAAAGCACTGTGATGAGAAAGAAGTCTTAGGCAGAGCCTGCTAAGGAAGTATTTTCAGAGTCTTTTGAAGGAGGGATCTAGTCTTGGCAAACTTGATCAGGTCTAGGCAATACTGACTTCAGGAATGCTGGAGTTAAAGATTCACCTAAACTCAAATCCTCAGATATAGATATTGAGGCTGTTGAAATGAGCAAATCAAGGAAAACATCTCATACTAAAAGAGATACTTTAGACTTAACTAGAAGGTTAATCCCAAGGAAGAGAAGGACCTTACAAGAAGTCCAAGTAAAGCTTCAGAAAATGACCTCAACACAGGGATTATAAGAGTATCTGGAAAAAAATGTAAGAAACTACAAAAAGTAATAGTGAGGAAATGTCTATGGCAAGGATTATTGATAGAACAGTAGAAAATATTACTCAAAAAGAGACTGCTCTGAAATTTTAATTAAGTGCTATGAAGAAATAAACAGTAACAATCAGACAACTCAAAAGCTTCCATCATAAAAAAAGGGGGTGAGTATGGAATATCATATTTCAAATACAAAAGAAAAAAAACTTATAACCAAGAATGATATATCCAGCAAAAGTGAGGGTAAGCCTACAGTGGAAAAATGCACCTATACTTAAAGATTTTCAAATATGTCTGATGAAAAAGCTGGAAATGAGCAGACATTTTGAAATGGAAACACAGGAGCCATGAGAAGCTAGAAAAGTATACACATTTGTATGATTAGGATGGAAAATATGAAAAATGAATTGTTACAGGTTAATAGTACAAAAAAC
Organism: Sminthopsis crassicaudata; assembly: GCF_048593235.1. NCBI lineage: Eukaryota > Metazoa > Chordata > Mammalia > Dasyuromorphia > Dasyuridae > Sminthopsis > Sminthopsis crassicaudata. The sequence continues at coordinate 259,907,059 of NC_133619.1, read as the reverse complement.
ATACCTTTTAGAACCTTTTTCTTTCAAGTTAACCATAGAGAAAAATAAATATGACAGAGGATCTGTGGGTGATTTTGTTTGCCTTTGATGATCTTAGTAAAAGACAAAAATAGGAGGAATAGAGTACTATATGGGGGGGAAGGGAAGAAGGAGGAGAAAATGAAAGGAAATCACTATTAGATATAGAGATGTACAAAATGCATTTAATAACAGAGGAAAGGATTGGGGAAATGAGTATTCTATTAATTTCATAAGGTGTGTTTATGTATATATGTATATATGCATACATATATTTATGTGTACATATATGTGTGTAGAGAGATATAAAATCATCTTCCCATAAAAGAATGAAAACAATTTAAACTTAAGTCCTTTATGATTCTTCTTTCATATCTGTCCTTTTATGTTTTTCTTAAGCTTTTTGTTTGAATGTCAAATTTTCTATTCAACTTTGGTCTTTTCATCAGTAATTCTTGAAAGCCCTCTATTTTATTAATTTTCATCTGCACCCTCCTCTGGAAATTCCCCTCCAAAAAAGGATTATATTCCATTTTGTTGGATAAATTATTCTTGGTTGTTTTGTTTTGTTTTTTTCTTCCAGAATATTATATTCCAAATCCTTTGCTACTTTTTGCTGGGATTCTAGTGAGTAACTGACAAAGGCATTCCTTTTATTTGAATTGTTTCTTTCAGGCTGCTTGCAATATATTCTTCTTGACTTGGGAGCTCTGGAATATGACTATAATATTCCTGGGAGTTTTCATTTTATGATCTCTCTCAGGAGGTGATAGATGAATTCTTTTAATTTTTATTTTGCCTTCTAATTTCCCTTTTTAATTTCTTGAAATTTGATATCTAGACTTATTTTGATCATGGGTTTCAAGTAGTCCAATAATTCTTGAATTAGCTTTTCTTGATCTATTTTCCAGCTCAATTGCTTTTCTGGTGATATATTACCATATTTTCTTCTACTTTTAATTTTCTTGACTTTAATTTTTTTAATGTTTCATGGAGACATTAATATCCACATAACAAATTCTGATTTTTAAGAAGTGATATTCCTTTCCCAATCCCTCTATTTTTATTTGCCTGCATTTTTGATTTCCTTCACAGGCTAATTGTAAACTATTTCAAAGTCTGATTCTTTTTGTACAGCAAAATAACTGTTTGGACATGTATACATATATTGTATTTAATTTATACTTTAACATATTTAACATGTATTGGTCAACCTGCCATCTGAGGGAGGGGGTAGGGAGAAAGAGGAAAAAAATTGGAACAAAAGGTTTGGCAATTATCAATGCTGTAAAATTACCCATGCATATATCTGGTAAATAAAAAGCCATAATAATAATTTTTAAAAAGTGATATTCTTCTATGAGATTTAGTGGCTCTTTTACCAAACTGTTTTCTTTCCATAATTTTTAGCAGTACTTTTGTTTCTTTTTTTTTTTTTCTTCAATTTTTCCTGTATTACTCAACAAATCAATTTCATTAGCCCTTCTAAGAATTCTTGTTGGGCTTGTGTTCCATATGAATTTTTTTTCCATTGAGGCTTTGCTTATAGATATTTTCAAGTAATTGTTTTTGAGTTTGTGTATTGAGAATGTTTGAATTTTTAAATTTGTCTCTATCTCCAAAAATATTTTTATTGTCAGGTTTTTTTTTTTTTTTGTTGTTGTTGTTATTATTGTTTGTTGCATATTTCTTGACTTTGGATTTATGTTAGAAATCTGGTAACCTCTTGGAGGGACAGAGATTGTTAGTCTGGCTTCTGCAACTGGATTTGGGAGTCTTCAGGTTTCAGTGTTTCTGTAGTGTGATCTGGGAAGATTTCTAATATTATTCTCCTGGTCTACACATGGGAGACTCTTCTGAGTCCTTACTCATAGAGAATTTTTCTCATAACTGCTCCTTTCTTCCCCATAACTGCAACCTATAACCAGATAAATAAATAAAGAATCCATAAATAGGTTGTTGGTCCTATGGCCAGTGTCCACATAGGAATCCTCTCTAATATCTTTCTGACTAGAAGTTCATTCCCCTTATCATCCTTAGTGCCAACTCTGCTGCTTCCTCCACATGGGTGCTACTGCTGCCTCCAGTTCTATATTATATGCCATAATTTGTTCATTCATTCCTTAATTGCTTAGCATTCCTTTACATTTTAGTTATTTGCTACAATAAAAAATGTGCTGCCACATATATTTTTTATACACATGGCTCATTTTCTTTTGTTTTTGATATCTTTGGAATGACATTAAAGAAGAGGAATTATCAACTGATTTGCTATTGTACACTTAGGATCATGGGCATTTCCATATGACTATCAAGAGAAATTTTACATGTGTGTTTCCCTAGTAGCTGGGAGTCACTGGGCTTGTTTGTTTGCTTTTGGAACTTGCATATCTAATCTGTCCTACTGATCAACAATTTATACTTATATATGTATATATGTATGTATGTAAATTTGTATATGCACCAGTATCAAATTGTTTTGATGATTACTGACTTGTAAACTAATAGTTTAAGAGCTGTTACTGGTAAGGCTTACCAGTAACAGCTCTTAAACTTCCCTCCTTCCCATTGTTTTTCATAATTTTTCTTTAGGTTCTTGTTCCTCAATATTAATTTAATTAATTTTTTTTGCTAACTCTTTAAAGTAATCTTTTGATGATATGATTGCTGTGCCACTGAATAATTTAAGTAATATTGCCATTTATATTCAATTAGATGATGCAATCTAGGAGCAATTAATATTCACCTAATTTTGTCCTATCTTTATATAGCTATAATGAGCTTTTTATAGTTTTATTCATATAATTCTCATGTTTCATGATAGGTAGACTGCCAAATATTTAATGCATTCTATCATTTTTTTCTGTTATAAGAGTTGCAAAGAATTATATTATTTGAGTTTCATAACAACCTCACGAGGTAGATGTTATGTATCTTATAGCCATTTTATAGATGAAGATACTGAAAAAATAGAAAAGTTATGGTGCAGTAATCAAAGCAGGGTAAGATAGAATCAGTGACAAATTGAGGGAAATATTACAGTAATAGCTTTTCAAATTTCAATTTTACCTCCATGATATCTCTCACATCCATCACTCTCTACATTCACATGGTTATTATTCTAACTCAAACCCTCATTGCTACTTTCCTAGCAAAAGGATTTCCTGTTTCCATTCTCTCCCATTTTATTCACCTGGTTAAAATTATGTGACTCTAGAAGAATATGCTTAATAAATGTTTCTTGATTAATTAGCTGGTTTTTGGTATTGAAGGAATTTAATTTCTGAGTGTGATATAACTTTTCAGATGTCGGATCTAAAGGTTTTGCCTCTTGCAAGGACAGGGACATAGGGGAGAAAAGAGCTTATCAGTGCTCAAACTGTTGAGAATATGAAACAAATGTGACTGTGATTACTCTACAAAGAGAGAGTGTGTATTGTCCAAAAATAATCATTGGTAAGCTATTAATATAATGGTGGTTATGGCCTGGTGGCACTGAAAGTTAATTTGCATGAAAACTCTGGCATTGTGACATAGATTGCTGGCTTCTATCTACCTTTCCAGTTTCATTTCATCTGATGCTCCTTTGTAAAATTGGATAACTAGTCATTCTCTGAAATCAATATTGAGCTCCTACTTCAGGTCATTCTCTCAAGTCAGTATCCATACCTTCAATGTTATTTCTTCTCTTCACTGCTTCTTACAATTGTTCTCTTTCTACAAAGCTCAAGGCAGAGGCTACTTCCTCTACAATCTCTCTTTCTTCAACTCCAGCCAACAGTTGTTAATGTTTTTACCATACATGTACATTATATACATATATATATACACATATGTATATATGTATATATATACATATGTGTGTATGTGTATCACTATATGAATTGAACTTGTTGGGACCCAGATCTTTTAAGGTGATCTTAGTCCTCTGTCATGTAAGTGGGTTCAAAATCCTTTGGTTGCCTAACTAGAATAGGCTGCATCTTTAAAATTGGTAGAACTGTGACAGTCTGCTGCTCTCTTTCTGACTTGAAGAGTCCTAAACTGAATCAGTGAAAGAGAAGAACTGTTCTTTCTTTCCCCCTAAATGCAAAAAATGAACCAGGCTCAGTAGTGAGGTGGGGGTAAGAGGCAAGGGATTGGTTTCTGCTTAGTATCATTTGTCCCTCTTAGTTTCAGGTGCTGGCTGCAATATCCACTAGGACCTGGAAGTTCATGTAGCTAAAATTACAGGGAGATAGTATTTCTTATGCAATAGAGAAGCCCTGAGAAAGGGAGTTTTAGACTTGTAACTGTGATTATGCCCTACAGGAATTGAGCTAAACCATGATCCTAATCCCTTTCCCCTCTCCAGAGATCTAGATGTGTAAAAGGGAAGGGCAGGGCAGGGATAATACCTCACATGTGTGGGGGAGTAAATGTTTATATTTGTGATTATACCTTTTGAAGTAAATATTTCTATGCAAAAGCTAATCTGTTGGGGCCAAATTGAATCGTAGTGCAAGAAACCACCCTCTCTAATTAAGGGAACAAAATCAGGGGGGGCTATAGAGACTAGATTCCTTTCCCAATCCCCTTATGAGTCCTAGAGAAGCCCAGGCATGGGGCCGAAATATCTTACCTGGCCTTCAGGCAATGAGGGCCAGGATAATCTGTTTTACACATATAATAAATATTATATCCTCCCCTGGGTGTTGATTTTTGAAGTAGGAATGTACTTCATTCCCTGCCCCTAGTTCTCTTCCCTCTTTGCTATTGCAGAAAGTGTAGGGTGGACATTGGAGAGAGATACTTCACTATTTAAGGAGCTTGTCCAAGGAATTCACCTCATCAGTTCCTCCTACCTTGCTATATTGCAGATCTCTAGACTTCCAGATCTCTAGAAACACATTGTTTTGTAAAATGAATCAACTCTGAAACTTACTCCTCATCAGATCCTTTCTCACCTTGCTGTAGGACTTTATTGTGCTCCCCAACCAGGTTGTTTCCCCACCTTCTCAGCACTTTTTAGTGAGTTGTCTTTTCCTTTAGATTGTGAGCTTTTTTTTTTGCTTTTGCTTTTTGCCTTTCTTTATATTCTTGCTGAACACAATGCTTAAAATATTGTGTCTGACATTATTATTCCCAGTACCTAGTACAATACACTGTATGTGGTGCCTAATAAGTGATTATTTATTTAAACAAAATTGGATTGCTGGACTCTTGTATATGTGTACAGCCAGCTTTTTGTTTGTTTGTTTTTTCTTTTCATCCAGCTGTTTGGGTCTTTGTAAAGATACAACTTACTAAATGATGTTACATGATGATTTCTTATTCCTTTAAATTGTAGATATTTCTAATGGGAAGAGCATAATCATCCTTCCAAAGCTGAGTTTTGGGTTTCCTATATTATGCAACTGCAGATCTATACTACTAAAAAGCCTTAACAGGGTAGTTGGGCGGCCTAAGGGATAAAGCAACACACCTGGAGTTGGAAAGACCTGAATTCAAATAGAGTCTCACACTTGACACCATAGCAGTGTGACATAGGGCAAGTCATTTAACTCCGATTTAAAAAAACAAACAAACAAACAAACAAACAAAAAATCCAAGAAAAGCCCAAGGATTCTGGATAACTCCCTTCCAAGTACACATCCTCCTATGAAAAGTTCCTTTCTTCTACACTGCCCTCTCAGGAAGCAATTTAAAAATAATTCTGAGATGATTCAAAGGAAAAGAAAGACTGGGAGAGCCATAATTCCTTTTGCCCATACACTGATCATCAGTTCTTCCAACTCTGAAAATAATAAAGGGACTCAATTATTTCCAAGTTTATATTCTGTTGCTATGCTGAATCTAGTATAGCTATGAGTTCCAAAACTCATGGTTTTCATAATACCAAAATAATACAAATAAATAATATTTTAAAAGCTAATCAGTCTTCCAAACTTATCAGATTAATATAAATATATAAAATTTATATTAATTAATTAGAAAATACACATTCCTCTATATTGCTTCAGACCTCAGGATTTTAAGGTTGAATAATGGAACAGGTCCAGTAGCAGTCTGAAGTGATCTATGTATGGGGTTCAGAATATTTTGCTCTCTGTGTGGTGTTATCCCACTATACATAAGACATTTGCAAATAAAATGTTGGAAGAAGAGCTCAGTGTGATTTGCCCTAGAGCCTAGGTCTTCTACTCGAGTTGGAATGATTTGATAGCTGTGAAAGATGTAAACTCTCTTTACTATTTGAGCAAACCCCTAAATTGGGCCAGGCTGCCCAAGATATAAGATTATTTACCTGCCTCTACAAAGGAAGAGGCAGACATGATTCTGTAATATTCTTAAGTTGTGTTCACATAACAAGTAAAAGAAAGCAGGAAGATCTAAGGCAGTTAAAGAACTGATTCAGAGAATATAAAAAACAAGCAATGTGAAAGACTACTATCAAAACTTATGCTAGGAAAAGTGAGACATTTTACTATTCAATTATTCTCATTTATAGTTCATAGTATTTAGAGGACTTAATGTAGCCCTCTTGTTTGGCAGATAAAGAATGAGCTGTCTCCATCAATCAGATCCATTGAATCTTATTCAGCTCTCTAGTTCACTCGGCCTATATGGATCACAGCCCATGTGTATGTGATCCTAAGTGACAGCGACATTGTTTATATGTGATGATTAATGGGGTGTGACACTGAGAAACCTGCATGCCCTTTATTTAAACATACTTTACTCACTACAAAAATCCATTCTGTTTATTGCAATTAAAATAAAAGAAATACATCTAGAGAGTACTCAAGTGAGGGTAAGAGAGAGTATTAAAAAGATTATTTTGTGAGGGAGTGAAATTTGAAAACCCCATGTTTTTTAAGATATGAATTACTATCTAAAGTACAGCCTGCATGTTAATCAGTACTGATATTTCCAATCATCTGTATCCAGTCCCAGGTTGCTTGAATAGCATATATATTTGGTCCTACTCAAAATTCATAGTTGGCTTTACCTATAAATTTTAAAATAGTGAGATCTGTTGCATAAATTTCTTGCTCTTACAGTCAAGGCCCTGCACAAAGTATCCTTATGTACCTTTCCAACTGTCTCTCTGACTTTTTTCCCCATTACAGACCAGGCCATTCTACTCACAAACAAGTCTTGTAAAATTTCTCCCTTGAATCCTTTGTTAATGCTATTTCTTTCTACCCTTCCCCCTCCTGACATAACAATCTTTCTTCTGCAAGTCATTTATCCAAATTTGGCCCATCCCTCAAGTCTCCCCAGCCTTCAGAGACCCTTCCCTGACAACTCCAGTCCATGATAATTTATGTCTCCTCTATGAATTCCTATAGCAATTACTGTTTGTGTTACTCTTTTGCCATTTACATCATGTACTGCATGGTATTAATTATCCTTCTTTTGGTTAGATCTTGTGTATGTTTTCCCAAATGGATTTTAAATTTCTTGAAGTATAGCCTGGGTCAAGCAGGTCTTTCCTTAGACTGGCTTCTCATCAAACTGCTGGCACCAATTTCAATGGTCTCTGCTACCAATTCTGATTACTAGTGGTTCTTCTGACCTTCTAAGCTCACAAAGTCATAACTAAATCCATCTTCAGATGTAAGATTATTAGAGAATAAACACAAAAAGACAAAAGAAGCAAGGGTACCAAGAATTCAGTCATATGGAAGCTCAATAGGAAATACTGTTCTTTGTCTTCCTCACCAGCAACCTATAGTAATGATTCTCCCCTCAAAAGTTGTTAGAGAAGAGAGGAGCATATTGATCTTTTTATTTGCAAACAATATTCAGATTCTATCATCAGTCCTAGCTTAGACAACAATCAGAAAAGTACTTGTCACCATACTGCACCAACTAATCATAACTAGAAGAAGATTTCTCAAAATTCCACATTACTTTGAAATCAAGGAATATATATGCTTTCTCTCAAGACTGGGGCCTCCCTGAACAGTTCCCTCATCACACACCTCTGAGTATCTACTCTCCTTTTGTCTTCCCCTGGTTTATCATGGGACTCGCTGGGTAGGTGTGTTTTTCATAAGTTTTTTTAGAAAAAAAAAAAAAAGGATATTCAGAAATAATATATTCTAGTATAACTAATTAGAATTCTTTTAAGAACCTAGGTGGTTCTCAAAGTTATTAATTTTTTTTCTTTTTCTTTTTTTTTTCCTGAGGCTGGGGTTAAGTGACTTGCCCAGGGTCACACAGCTAGGAAGTGTTAAGTGTCTGAGACCATATTTGAACTCGGTTCTCCGGAATTCAGGGCTGGTGCCCGATCCACTGCGCCACCTAGCTGCCCCATTAATTTTTTTTTTGTAACAGAAATGCAGTCTGGCCCTGGTTCAGAAGCATGCCATGTTTTAAACCACTCATTCTCAATTAAAGAAAAAAGACAAGCAGCAAACAGTGTCTCTACCCCTGACACATTTCTACCCACATAGTTCCATTGGAACATTAGGAACTAGCTCATTTATTTACAAATGCTCACTGTTCTGTGTGATGATTTTCTACATTTCCTTCACTTAATGTGAGAAAAAATATTCCTGATTTGGAATTAGAAAGCTAAGTCTCACTCTTGTCTCTGTCACTTACTAGCTATGTGACTTTAAACAAATCATTTAACCGGGAATGGTAAATATGAAATAAAGTGGGAGACCATAGAAATACAAGTTCCTCAGTGGAGCTCACAATTACTCAGTAGGAAGGGAGCACTCCATGAAATTGGGGCATGCCTTAGCTGGCAGACTAAATCCTGAAAGGGACTGAGCACCCTAAAGGAGTTAATTAGCTATAATGAGGAGAAGTGGGGTTGGGAAACAGAGTGGAATTAGAGGAGATACTACATGGCATGGGGGAAGGGGAAGGGAAAAGACACCAAGAGGCAGAGTACTATGGCAGGCTGACCCAAAGGAAGGCAACAGTAATGAGGATGGTCCATAAGTGAGGGTGTGTCTCAGGGGTTTGACATAACTTAGATTTCAGACTTGACAAACCCCCCAGAGGCTGTGTTCATGGAGCTAAACTGACCTCAATCAGTGTCTTCTTGCTTGCCTCAGGGATTAATTCTTTAATTTTTCTTTCTCTGGCCAATGCATCATTCAGACCTCATTAGCAACAGAATTAAAGCTCATGTGTTTTGACTCCAAATCTAATATTCTTTAGTCAAATCCCATACTGGATGGGATTTCAGGCTCAGTTCATCATTTCCCTTTTCCTTTCCTACCAAAAAAATTGTTCATATAAGATTCAGAGAAGTCTATTCTATCTTTATTAAGTTCTGTCCCACGTTGTCCTCTTGGAATACCTAGAACTGTAGTAATTTTCTCCTTAAGGTCTTCAATATAATTAACTGTATAGAAATTATAGAAACCTATATTTATAAATTTTTATAAAATTTGTAGAAATTGATAATAATTTTCTTATGATATGTAAATTGCCATTTTAAAAAATCAAAAATGATTCAATTACATAGCTTTTGAAAGACTTAATAAGTTTTTTTAGGATTTACATTTCATTTTGCAACGCTTTGGTGCCCAGGAAAGCTACCAGCACCACCCAGCAGGAGTGAAGATTCTTCTAAGTTGGAGAGAAGCCAAGGAATAAATGACACAATGAATGAAGCCAAGAGAGAACTCACATTAAATGCTTTAAATGTGGGAGGCCCAATGGGATTCTGGGAACCTGGTTTGAATGAGTAGGTCTTTCTTTAAAATCCAGAGCACTTAATATGTCCAACTTTTGGACAGGTATAAGATGAAAGGTAGATGAGAGATAAGTAAAGAAAGCAATTCAGTTTCTAAGCCTTGAAAAGGGTGGAGAATGTTTTTACTAAATCCAAACCTCATAAAACTCTATTGGGCCATGAAAAATGTGTACATTAACAAGATAAAATAATGCATGTGGCTCAGATCATTCATATGCACATACTGCTTTTTTCTTTTAAAATGGGGGAGGGGGAGAGGGCATGGCAAAGTTTTTTTTGTTTAGAGGAAATTCTCTTATAATGACTTTGCCTGCCTCAGCAAGTAGAGCTTATGGTTAAAAAGAACTAGATTTTTTTTCATTGTTAGATTTCCTTATTTGACAATATTTGAACAGATTGTATGCACCTACAGCACCTACAGACAGCAAGATGATCAACTAGCTTTATTCTGATATGTATACAATTGACATATCTATAGTAGCTGACTAATAACTGGAAAGAACTAGTATTCAAAATTTCTATTCATACATATTTCTTCTCCCTCAATAATATGATTTTGCTAATTTTATCCTGCTCATGAGCTTTCTTTTCTTTATGATTCAAATATTATAAAATAATTTTACTTTACTAGATTCTAGTTGGGGACCAATTTTTGCTTGAAAATAAACAGGATAGTTTTTTTTTTTAAATATATTAGTAATATTTCTTTTATATTATGTGAGGAAATGTGGCATTGTAGATAGCAAGCTGTACTCAAATCTGAAAGGACTTAGATTTTAGTGTTGCCCATGGTCTATATTGTGTGACCCTGAACATGACATGTCAACTAACATCTCAATGCTCACAGCACTTCTCTAAAACTAATACATCTTACAAGATTCTAGACCAAGCTGTAGAGTAGAAGGAAGCAGCTCTGCTCTATGCAACCATTAAACAACCTAATTACTAAACAACTCACCCCTTAGACAAGCAGTAAATATGATCCAGATGGCCTTGGGATAAAATTGAAAGGCTTTAGTCTTCAGAGGTAAGAAATCCCCAAAGAGGAGAAAGTGAAAGTGAAAAACTAAAAGGTCTCACTTGACAGTTAAGCCCATGAGTTGAAACTAAGAAACTTTGGAGCTTAAGGTAAAACAAAACAAAACAAAACAAAACAAAACAAAACAAAACAAAACAAAACAAAATTCTATCCATTAGGGAAAAGACAATACCTTGGTGTGAAGAAAAGGAAGCCTCAGTATAGACTGACAGTCCGAAAAAAAATATTGTCAATTACCTATGCAGGAAGAATTCTCTGAGAGATTAAAATGAAAAATAACAGTTTAAGGAAAAGGGCTTAACTAGTCTCACACCAGAGGAGAGTATCTTTGGGTTTAACTGAGGATTTTTAAAAAGTCTCTTCTTCCTTTTTTTTCCTTAGCCAAAGAGCTTTAAGGAAGGCTGGTCATATGAGAGGTAGGTAGCCTTTGGTGAAAGAAAAATCCTCGAGTTGAATTGCATATGGAAGACAACTTAATTTCTGAGACATCAGAAACAAAATAAAGAAATAACATCCCCCCCAATACTTTTATGATGTTAAAAGTGACCAAAGGCAAACCTGGAAGATAAAAATGATAGTTAGCATTTATATAGCACTTTAAGGTTTGCAAAGCACTTTACAAATATTATGTCATCTTATCCTCATAACAAACTGAACCTTGCCAGGGCTACATACTAATATGTGTGTGAGGCCAGAGTTAAACTCAAATCTTTCTGACTCTATGCACTAGCTACATATGAAGAAGAGAGGAGAATAATTAAAATCTCAAAGAAAAATAAGAACAATAAGAATTCTTTTTTTAAAAATGAGGAGTATAAAAAAAATGTTATAAATGAATGATAATTATGGAGGAAAGAATTATTTAAAGAGTCAAAACCTTGCCACAAAAACAAACTATCTAAAATCAGTACAGATCAAATGAAAATCAATGATGCCAGAAGAACCAGGACTCTTAACACAAAAGAAAAAAAAGACTAATAAACAAAAAAAGAATTCTTAGAGTCAAAAGAATGAGAAAACAGAGGAAAATGTAAGATATTTCATATAAAAAATAAGTGCTATGGAAAACTAATGCAGAAGAGATAAAAAATCTAGTCATTTATAACCAAAAATGGAAGCTAGGTACAATGTTTCGAGAAATTATTAAAGAATATTGCTTAAATATATTAGGACAACAGAGCATTGTGAAAATAAACTCTCCTGATCACCTTCTGGAAGAAATTCCAAAATGAAAGCTATGAGGAATGTTACTGCCAAAATTCAAAGCTTTCAAATAAAAAAAGGAAATAATATTATAAGCAGCCTGAAAGAAAAATTCACATAACATAGAACCACAATCTGGACCACATGAGATTTACCAGATATCATTTTATAGTAGTGTAGAACATGGAATGAGACATTGCAAAAGACATAAAAGGAAGATTTACAACCAATAATAACTTACAGAGAAAAACTGAGCATAATCCTACAAGGGGAAAAACAGGATTTTTAATGAAATCAAGTGTTTTCAACTATTCCTAATTTTTTTAAAAAATGAGAAGAAACTTTAATGTCAAGAAAAAAAATAACAATAAGAGGAACTTTTATAAAGATGAGCAGTTTACATTCTAACATGTGTGTGTGTGTGTGTGTGTGTGTGTGTGTGTGTGTGTGTGTGTGTGTGTGTGTGTTTGTAAAGAGGGTTTTTCCAGAATCCTTTTGCCACAAAGGGAAAGAAGAGGTAGTCAGTAAAAACAAATGTATTATAAGTACTTTTCTTATATTTTCAAGATATTGTAAAAAAAAAAATTAGAAGAGTGAGAAGAGAGGATACATCAAGAAACAGTGGGAGAAATAATAGGGGAATTTGTTAAGACACATAATCAGATTGTGCAAGTAAAATTAAATGCATATGTGAAAGCTAAGGAAACAAGCATTATCTGGTCTTCTGTTTTACCTGTACTATTCAAAAGAGGTGGGGAACAGGAGGAATGGGAGTAAGAATATAAGAGACAGGGAAATATTAGTTATAAGCAAAACTCACCTTAAGATTGGAAAGAATATAATGAGAAAAATAAAGGATAATAATTTGAACTAAGCAGAAAGAGATAAGTATAAAAAAGAAAAAATATATACTGGAATGGCAGGAAATAAATAATTAACTATCATAGCTGTGAATGTAAATGGAATGATCTCACCCATAAAATTAAAGAGCTCATTAAAATAGATTAGAACGTAAAATCATGTTCTTGTGTAGCAAGATAAATATGGAAATATATTTTTAACCTATATTGGGTTGCTTACTGTTTAAGATAGTGAAGAGAGAGGGAAAAGAATTTGGAATGCAAAGTTTTGCAGAGGTGAATGTTGAAAACTATCTTTGCATGTATTTGGAAAAATAAAATAATATTAATTTGAAAAGAAAAAAGAAAGTAAAATCATAATAAAGATTCATAGAGAGTTAAAATAAAGTACTAGAGCAAAATCTATTATATCTCATGTGCACAAACACACAACACAAATCAGGAATGTTAATTAAAATTGCAGACAATAGAGAAAAGTAGATTTAATTGAAAGATATATAGGAAAACTACATTTTATTGAAAGGTAACAATGCATTGATTTCAATGTTTAATATACATACATAGATAGCCCTATAAGTTCTATGAAATCTAATGAAAAAACAGAAACAAGAAAATAGTTAAAAACTTGAACAGAATTTTTTCAAAATTAGATTTGATGGATCTCTTAAAATTATTAAATAGGAAAAAAAAGAATTTTACATATATCTTAATTACGAATGGCATCTTTATAAAAATCAATTATACATTAGAACATAAAAAATTCACAAAATATAGAAAAGTAGAAATATTATGTATATACACATATTCATATATAAATTTTATTCATCACAATGCAATTAATACTATGTAAAATAAAGGGCCACTGAAAAAAATTATTAAAAATCAATGGGATATGGAATATTATTGTTCTGTAAGAAATGACCAGCAGGATGAATACAGAGAGTCTTGGAGAGACTTACATGAACTGATGCTAAGTGAAATGAGCAGAACCAGGAGATCATTATACATTTTAACAATGATACTATATGAGGATGTATTCTGATGGAAGTGGACATCTTTGACAAAGAGAAGATCTAATTCAGTTCCAATTGATCAATGATGGACAGAATCAGTTACACCCAGAGAAGGAACACTGGGAAATGAGTGTAAACTGTTTGCATTTTTGTTTTTCTTCCCAGCTTATTTTTACCTTCTGAATCCAATTCTTCCTGTGCAACAAGAAATTCATTTCTGCAAACATATATTGTATCTAGGATATACTATAACATATTTAACATGTATAATACTGCTTGCCATCTAGGGGAGGGGGTCGAGGGAGGGAAGGGAAAAGTCAGAACAGAAGTGAGTGCAAGCGATAATGTTGTAAAAAATTACCCAAGCATATGTTCTGTCAATAAAAAGTTATAATAATTTTTTTAAATCAATGGCATAATAAACAACTTACTTTTAAAGAATTATTGGGTCAAAGAACAAATTTTATAAATGATAGATAATAACAACAATAAAACAACATTCTAGAATTTGGGGGAGGTGGCCAAAATGGTCCTTAGGAGAAAATTGATATCTCTAAACACTTTTATTAATAAAACAGAGATAGAATATATCAATAAAAATATTAGAATATACTAGAAAATTTTTCAATAAAATTTTAAATCCCAAGGAAATATCAAAATAGACATCATAAAAAAAGGAATCTTAATAACATTGAAAGCATTAGCAAACAAATTGAATTAGCAAACAAATGTGACAGCTTTAAAAATAATAAAATAAAGAAATAAAGTTAATTTGATAAAAAGAGAGCAAAGTAAAATTACCAATAACAAAAAGTGAAAGAGAACATAACTAATGAGAAGAAATAAAGTACATTATCAGAAACCATTTGCCCAGCAATATGACAACAAAACCAACAACTTAAATGAAATAATATTTACAGCAATACAAAATATCCAAATAAACAGAAAAAGAAACAAAGAATTCAAATATCCCAATTTCAAAAGAATAAATTGAACATGCCACAAAGGAACTTGTAAAAAAAAAAAAAATTCCGGGACCAGATGAATTCAATAGTGAATCATATCAAATATTTAAAGAACAATTAATTCTAATGTTATATAAATTATTCATTTTTGGTAGAACAAGCCCATATAATAAAAATAATATCTAAATTAACCTAGATATTTCTGATGGTTTTGGGTATTTAAATAAAATTACTTTACTTATTCAATGCTATATCAGTCAAATGACTAAATTAATCAGAAAATAATAAAATTCATATGTAGGGGGGAAAGTTAAGAACTTTAAAAAAAATAATAAAAGAAATAAGACTATAGAGGCTCTAGCAGTGCCAGATTTCAAACTACTAGACAAAACAATAATTGGCACTGGTTTAAAAAATAATACATTTGTCAATGTAACATATTACGTATGTAACATACAGAAACAATTGTATCTAATACTCTAGTTTTCAATAAACTCAAAGACCCCTATCTTCTAGGATAAGAATTTTTGACAAAAAAACAAAAACAAAAACAAACAAACAAACAAAAAAACACTAGAAAAATTGAATGTCTGATAAAGTCTTCATTTTCAAAATATATAAGGAATTAATTCAAATTCACACATACATACAAGTGTGTGTGTGTGTATAAAGAGAGAGAGAGCCATTTCTCAATTGAAAAATTGTCTAAGAATGTGAACAAATAGTTCTTAAGGAAAGTAACCCAGGCTATATATAGTTTTATGAAAAAATGCCTCAAATCACTACTAATTAAGAGGTAATTCTGAGATTCTAATTCACAATTGCAAGAACAATAGAAAAGGAAAATGAGAAATGTTGGAGAGGTTATGAAAAAAACAGGCACATCAATTCACTATTGGTGAGTCTGTGAATAAGTACAACCATTCTAGAAAACAATTTGTAATTATACTCAAAAAAGTTATTAAACAATGCCCTTTGACCTAGCCACAACATATCCTGGTCTAAACCCAAAGGAAACCAAAGAAAGAAGAAAAAGTCCTTTATATATAGATCCTTTATATACTTTTATGTAACAGCAAGTCTTCTGGGGGTGGAAAGACAAAAACGAAAAACAAAACCTGGAAAATAAAGAAATGTTTATCAGTTGACACACGGCTCAATAAAATGTGGTAAATAAGTGAGATGAAATACTATCATGCTCTATAAAAGGGGAAATAGATTTCAATGTAGCAAAGCTATCTTCCCATAAAGTAACATGAGAAATGTTATATAACTCAGAGGGAAGCAATATAAATATCTCTTTACTCTTTCCCCATTCTTCTCAAAGGAAGACTAATTCTTGACAAAAGAGAAAGCAAAAAAGTTATTAAGGCCAGAAATTTGATGCTTTTCTCTCTTCAGAGAGAGAATACAAGGCTTAAATTATAACTACCTGTTCCCTTAAATAGTATTAGTCCTGGGGATGTGATTTTCAGCTTTAGGCTAAACTTCTGATCATTGTTCATTAATTTGGAGGAAAGGATCACCTTTCTAGCAATTATCCAGTTCCACAATGAATTCACATATAACAAATAGCAAAGAAACTCATTTATCTAAGCCAATAGCAAGACAAAAATCAAAGAACGCATACCAGACAATATAGAGAAAAGGAGCTCTCCCATTGTGTGTTCAGTTTAACCAAGAAAGTACCAGATATTACCCAAAGGGAATTTTCATGAAGTCTCTAGTGCACCAAGCTGAAGATAGAGAAATGATGGAGTGGGGTGGGAGTTAGGGGAGAGATATACAACAGATGTAAATTGCTGCATGCACTTTAATATGAAGTCACTGTATTATTAATTTTGCTTATGTTATGTTATGAGATCTTTCATAAAATGGAAATAATCGCTTGATTTTGTGCAGCAATCATTCTCTTCTACCATACTACCATCTAGGTTTAATGATACACTCTTTCAGGCTGCTAAATTACGATTGATATTCATATTGCAACAGGGCTACAATATGGTACAGGGGAAGAGCTGAATATAACATCAGAAGGTTTGAACTTTTATCTAACCTTGTCATTAGCAGTATTATGATTCAATCTCCATGAACTTCAATTTCCTCTTATAGCAAAAGAAGTTTATTGACTAGATGAACCTATAGGATTCCTCCCTTCCAAAAAGAGCTCACAAAAGAAGTTCCCCAGACAGCTTCTAGACAATATATGGTCAGCTCTGAAGAACTGCACTTTTTCAGCATGCTACAGCCATCCCCCTACTTCAGCCTAAAAAAAGGATTGTGAGCCAAGGAATAATCTAGAACTTGCTGCTTTATTGCAAAGTAACTGGATGTTCAGTGGTTTAACCACATGATTCTTCAGAATTGTCCAGATTCACCATTGCATGTCGGGACATTCCAATCACATTCCCTCTGCATAAGACTTGTATTATCTGGCTCATAAGAATATTGTTGGAAAATGCTTTGTAAGCCCTAAAGTGAATATAAGTTGTTGTTACTATTACTCCTATGACCTAGATGATTTACTATTCCTCTATAGTCCTTCATATTTATTTGAAGAGAAAGTTAATCTATGGAGCCTGGCTCCAAGTAACATAATGAGTTTCATGTACATTAAAAACTCACTTATGTCCATATCACTTAAATTCTTTTAAATTACCTTGCTCAAAGCGGCTATTTTTCACTATTTTCCCTATAATATTCTCTTTTATTTTTTTTATTTAAAAAAGCTAATAATATAAATTTATTTATTTTTCCTGTTCCTTTCAGAAGATAGGACAGAAAAACTGTTCAGTACAGGGAATGCAATTTTCCGAGAACACAAGAAAAGAATGGGCAGACTACAACATGAATCTATCTGTGTGCCAAACTAAAAGAAAACTATAAAGTTTCCCTCTTTAAACATCTCTTATTTGTTATTCAAATGAAAAAAATCAATTATAATTGTAATGAGTTTTGAGTAGAGAACTAGAAACTTCTTAGTAATTTAACAAATAAAAATAAATTAAGGGACAAAATAGATTAATTTTATTGTATAAAAATAAGGAACCTTTCCATAATGGTAATCATAAGGAAATAAAGAGATCAGAAAAAAAAAATTTGCAATAAACATTTCTGATTTCTTTCTTTCCACTCCAGGCTGTGCTGCTGACTTATCTCTACAACACTTTCTCTACTGTGACCTCCACAGAATAATTTTACTTTCTACCTCATTTTTCAGCAACCTTTAATGTCCTATATTCCCTTACTAATATCCTTGACAGCAGAGACAGTCTTTCTGTTTGTATTTCTGATGTTTAGAATAGTGATTGGTACATAGTTGAATACTTATTGATTACTTGAATTCGGAATGTAAAAAGAAATGACCAATCAATAAGATTAATTCTCTAGTAATAGCAATCTGTATATTTGATGATTGGTATATGAATGAAATGGACTACTATTGTACAATAAATGATGACCATAAGGAATACAAAGAAATATGGAAAAACATTTTTGGAGGAAAAAAGCCATACCAAAATAACACTGTGAATACTGAATATAATATTGTAAATGAAATAATAATAACAGCAAAAAAATCAGAAAAATATACAGAAAAGAGAAAAATAATATGACAAAACTATTTATTACTAAATAATAATAGTTAAATTATAGAATTTTATGACTTTATTCACAATCCTTTTTGTCCTGTATATATTTAAATATTTGCAGTTCTTAAAGGTTGGTAAGATATTAATACAAAAAGAAATGAGGTAAGTTTTTTTAAAATATTGGCTACATCACATGATAAAGAATTATGTCATAATAGTTTTAATGTTATTAGCATATCCTGCCTTTTCAGTAAAAGGGTTTTTTAAAAGCTTTCTCTTAAGATTATTCCCCCCCTGGTTTTTGCTTTTTTTTTTTTTTTTTAACAGCTACAATTGCTGAGCCACAGCATCTATCTCTCAAAAGCCTCAAAACTAAGGATAATACAGAATTTACTTCTAGATTTTGATTTTTTCTTACTCATGTAATTAAGACATAAATTAAAATGCATAAACTAAACCAAAATTAACATATGCATTCTCTGTTTCATAAACTGAGCATTTACTTTTAGCCTTTTAAAAAAATCTTTTCATTTTAAGCAATGCTCCAAATATTATAACTGTGTGTTTTTGTTGATTAATTTAAACCTTAACTGTTTGGTAGTGTCAAAGGGGAAGTGTTAAATGGGAAAAAAACTGTACTCTGCATTTGGGGCATAAGTCTATGAGAGATAGATCTATTAAACTAAATCATTCTAAAAATTTTTCTTTGCTAAAAGAATCTAAAGAAACAGAAATAGAACTACATCTTGCCTATGAAAGTCTATCTGATCAAATCATTTTCTATTTCTAAAAAATTCTGCAATAAAACAGAAGAATAACAATGTTTTGGTAACAGTTTGATTCATCTGTTGGAATAACAGACCTTTAAAATGTCAACACACTCTGAATAATAATTTTCTTAAACCATCATACTCCTATTTTGTCATTGTTTATAATCAATCTGTGAACTTTAAATGTAGGTAGATAGATAACTGTATTTCAATATAAAATTGGTTTACTTTTAACATTATATATTTTATTTTACACATTTAAAAACATTATTTTGAAAATAAATCAGCTTTGCCAGACTTCCAAAAAGACACAAAGTTAAGACCCTGTTCTTTACTTCTCTAGTTCCCCTAGTCAAAGATGAACTCAGGAGATACATCTATTAACTAAATTTAATCAAAGTTGTTTTTTTTCTTCTCCTTAAAGACACCCTAAGGCTTTCAAGGTATGGGGAAAGAGGAAATTGTTCTTAAACAAGTAAGTCCCCTTGTCTTTGTCCTAATTTTATATTCAGAAATTCTTCCAGAGTTTTTAATTTAAATTCACTTTAGAAATTGGCTATGTCTTCCTAAAGGGCTCAGAGCATTATTTTCCTAGAAGTTTAATTGAGTAGTGATAAGGTTTTCTTGTTGGGCCAAATGTTTCTCATTAGACCAAGACTTAAAGAATTGTTCTAATATTATTTTGTAATATGTAGCTTAAAGAGAAAAGATTGCGGGATTAGGGTAGTTTCAATGTATTTCCTCAGTAATAAATCATAAATATAATTGATTTTATCACTGTAATATCCCAAATTCCCTGTTTCCATAATTTTCTTTATGATAGTTTTTTCCCCCAAACTGTTAAACCTTAACTCTATTCTCATTATTTACAATCACTTGAATTATTAACAATAGTGTTTACATTTGTGGTACTTCTTTACAGTAATATAAAAGGCTTTCCTTAGAATAATCCTGTGGGGTTACATTTCTACTAGGGTCCCTCTCCCTTTGCGATGTAAAGTAAGCCTATTTTCTTTCTAAAAGACAAGAAAGCTGTCTTCAAAACTTGATGGACCCAGTGGAATAGGCTCAAGTCTTATGACTATATTGGTAGCTCCATAGCAGCTTCATTGTTACCTAAGGGGGGGAAATGTCCCACTCACATAGAGTCCACTAGACCTTCAGACTTCTCAGTTGGTCCAAGGCTGACTAGAAAATTTTGTCAACAACCTGACTCTTTAATACCTTGAATCAACCAACATAGGGAGATGACTTCAATAACTTTTAAGGTAAAATTAGCCTGACTTGCATGGAAGGAAAGGACCATAGTCCTCAACTCCTTCCATAGGGTTCATTCAGTTTTTGTTCCTGTTTCCAAGCAATCATTCAGAAGTTTGGAAGTGAGTAAGTTGCTTCTGACCAAGTATAACTTGTTGCTTATGGTTTTGTAATGAGAAGCAAATATCCTCTAAATGATTGATGATGACTCGGTGGGTAAACAAAAGGGACCACAATTTCATCTTTCTCAATCTCACTCAAAAAATGTTCCTCATAGTGTCAATATATGTATTTATCAAATGGAAGTAAACTGTTCTTTTTAATTTTTCAGTTCTCAACATTTTGTAGTCATTATTTCAAAAAATGAAACAAGATGTTAACCATAACTATGGTCCTGTTGCTTCACCTGTTTATATACCTTCTCGTATACCCCAGAAACAATGCCTTAGTGAGCACTCATGTAAAAAAAAAAACCTAAAAGGTAGAAAATAGGAATGAAAGAATCTTCTAGGAATGGTTGTACTATAACAAAAAATAAATCTAAAAGGGCAAAATAAAATGATTGCTACCATTGTCTTTTCTTTTGTATGGAAATTTTTGGTAAACTTTTTAAAATGATGATTTAGAATTTTTTTAAGTTTCAAAAAAAATTTTTTATTTCTTTTGAGAACTTCTGGTAAGAAAGGATTCAAGTCACTGCTTAGTGAAGAATATATTTTAAACAATCACAGGATAATGATTAGTCTTTGTAAAAGCTTAAGTGCTACCTGTTGCAAAAGTGGATAAAAGTTCTACCATCAGAAGCAGTGATGATACCACTACCTCAAATCATAACTCTTGTCTTTAAGTGTTCAGCTTTTTCAGGATATGAGTTCTGAAAGGGGAAGCTCATTCTTACAGGGAGGTACTTCTCCTTCAAATGACAGAACAGATTATATCTCCTGGTACTGAAAGCCATTCCCCAAAAGCTGGTGTCATTTACATAAGTCACTGTAACTCATAGAACAGATTACTACTATCTCTTTCTCCAACAAACATCCCTCCTTTAAGTTATTATTCACATCACAGATCAGGAAATGGGCTCTTGAGTCAGTTCTTTGATTCTAGAGCAGCACTGTTTCTTGGGAAGAAGTTGTCAACTACAGCAACTTAGAAAATAGATGAATGTTCTTTATCTAAGTAAACCATAAAATGAATATTTATCTTAATAAGCATGTAGAACAGAGTCTACTTATTAAATCCCCTATAATACTATCATTCTATAGATTAGTACTTGACTGTTGTTAATCAACTTTGATTACTTTGGGATCATTAAAGAATAAGAGAAAGATCCAAGCTTCACTTACAAATATTTAAGTAGCCAATCATCAACTTCCAGGATATATCTAGCCTCAAAAGAATTGTGATTGGATGATATCCTTCCTATGTTGAATGAATGGTGAATTAGAAGCAGAAAAAGTGTGTTTACTTTAATCTCCACACCAGGGAAAACAACTTTGCCTATATGAAAAAGGAACTCTAGAATTATGTGAAAGTAAAAAAGTTCACATCTCTGTTTGAAATTTTGGGTTTGCAGAGGGTGTTTTTTCCCTTCGTTCACTACAAAGTCCCAGATTGGGGGGGGGGGGGGGCTTGAAAGCCATATTTATGGTAGCCTGGATCTATATCAGTTCCATTAGTGATGGCTTCTGAGTTCAGTCAGTACTACTATAACATGATATATGTATTACTAAAAATCATTGCACTATACAAAATCACTCAATAAAAGCTTACAGCTTATGGAGGAAATGAGGTTAGGAGAACAACACAAAAAAAAATCAGCGATACATAAAAAATGTATTAGATGGTAAAGAAATATACAAACCGTGGTGATATATGTGGTCTTGAGATTCTGCTCCTGCTCCTCAGATCCAAAGGGACCAAGGTTGGCAAATCTGATGGTTACTAGAGAGAATGTAACCTCAAAGGACTGCAACTTCTGGGATTCATTCAGTTTAGAATTCTCAATGAGTGTTTCATATAGAAAAATTTCATAGATTTAAAAGAAAACCTAGAAAAGTTCACAAATGTGAATTCCTTTTGTGAAACTTCCCTCAATTTGAGCTTTCTTGGTAAAGCTTCCTCCTTCTATACAAACTGAATGATCCCAGTTTTCTTGATACAGGTGAGTCTAGGACAATAAAAAGCTCAATGGATAAAAAAAATGTCCCAGTTGTATGTAATTTGGGCTCTTGGATTTGATATATGCCTGATAATATTATGCAAGTTATTCTACCATGATGACTTCCTGAATAGATACATTTCTTAATGGAGACATCTACATCTAGAGAAACTAACTATTACTATATCC
Source organism: Sminthopsis crassicaudata (assembly GCF_048593235.1). NCBI lineage: Eukaryota > Metazoa > Chordata > Mammalia > Dasyuromorphia > Dasyuridae > Sminthopsis > Sminthopsis crassicaudata. Next base: position 259,884,288 of record NC_133619.1, on the reverse strand, counting down.
TTGATGCACAATCTTACTGCTAAGGAAAGACAAACCTTTTTTGTTCAATGTTCAGTGACTTGCAAGTGCATCATTTATTCCAACAATAAACCTGAATGAAAGGGCATTGATTTTAGAGTCACAGTTTCCAGTAGTGATAATGGTGGTTATTTCTTTTGGTAGTGAAAATGCATGAAAAATCTTATTTTGTGAAATAGATTAACAAAATGGAGTAGAGGACAAAACATGGCAATATATAAACATATTAGTTTATATTAAATACTTATGTATTTATAAAAATACATGTAAAACAAGATATGCTGTCCATTTCTAATATGCATACAGTGGGACTGCCTCCAAGATGACTGACTAGTTAGGACTTGGGAGAAATATTATTGTGAGAGAAGCTCCCCACCCCCAAGTGACTATAGCAATAAAAGTCACAGGGTTACCTGGGAAAATCTCACACATAAATTGGAACTTGAGTTGAGCCTTGAAGGAAACCAGAGATTATAAAACATCGAGAAGGGAAGAAGTGTATTCCCCACATAGAAGACAACCTATACAGAAACATAGCAGCTCCACATAGATGGAGGAGCAAGTAAGAAGCCAATCTGGCTGGTCCACAGAGTGTTTGGAGGAGAGTAATGTGTAATAAGGTACTGTCTTTCTCCCCAATAATTTTTTTCATCTAGAAGGAGGAATAAAAGACTACTGAAAAGTAGGAACCTATCTAGATGGGGGAAGCCCCAGAAAATTTAAGTCCTTTAATCCCAGGCTAGAATGATAAAATGAAACAAGGTTATGAAGAGTTTTAAATGCCAGAGACATTTTTATTTGATCCAATATGATCAATACAGAGATAGGAGATATCTAGAAAATAGATATTTTCTATTGGGCCCCTATAGGTAGTGCTCAGAGAAATGGGTAAAAGTTGAAAGAGGCAGGCAAATTCAAAGTAAGGTCAATCTACTTTAACAGAACTATTCAGAAGTAGAATGTGCTAATTTAGGAAGCAATGGATTGCATCTCACTTAACTTATTAGTAGAGTTGATGACCATTTGTTGAGTATGTTGTAGACAGTTCAGGTAAAGTTTGAATCATATAATCTTTAAAACTCTAAGATTCAATGATTCTGTGAAAATGAAATGAAATATGACATAACAATATATCCTTAAATCCAGAAAAACCTGAGTTTAAGTCCCACCTCATCCCAGTTATATGATTCTGGACAAGTCACTTAACCATTTAGTTCTGTAGACAATTTAAGACTAGAAGCCAGCCTATATTGGCTAAGAAATTTCCTCAGACTATATCAATAAAACCATAGGTCCATTCACTTAAACTAAGGTTAAAAAAAAAATAGCTGATTCATTCAGCACTCAATAAACATTAGTTAAGTACATACCATGTGCTGGTAATGACAAATATATAAATTAATCCTGGCCACTCTATTCAAACAGTTTATAAAAAGAGCAAAAATGATCTCTACAAGCAGATTAGATTTTTGTCAGTCTCTGAAAGAAGGGAAATACAGGGCCAATTGTTTGAATTTGTGTAAAATTTCCTTCCCATTGAAGAGCTGTCATTGGTATCCTATGTACAACAACAGCTCCCTTCTATAACTATCACATAGGTATGTGGAAATTTGTCAGGATAACAGAGAAAGTGATTGTTTGTTGAAAGAAACAAATCACTAGGTGGCAGAAACAATGAGGAAAATGGTGAATTTCCTTGAAGGGTATAAGAATGAAATAAATATTTTCATAGTAAACTATAAAGATTTTGGAAGGGGAGAAAAGCTTGAGAAAAATTTGGTCTGAGACAATGAAAAGGGACAAGACAGATTAAGTAAAAGGAAAACACTGGAACAATAAAAGGGGGTACCCTCAAAGTAGGTGATTCCAAGAAAAAGTCAGTCATCTGTAATATATTTTAGTTCTTTGGTGGGATTAATTACGTTTGCACTGAGGTTTAAAATTTATCACTGGAAGACCAGAGCCATAAGTTACCATTGGCTAAGTTATTCTCTGCTTTCTCTTCTCTAAATCACTATCTCTTAAAGTCTCTCATGCTCATTGCTTTCATAACACTACTCTTCCACCTCATCCTCCTTTTCCTTTTATCTTCCAAGTTGCCCAACATCAGAGTCTTTTCTAAGTTCTGTCTTATCATTATGTGACCCATATATTTAAACTTTAGCTTCATTTGACTTTCCAGTGACCAATAGCTGTCTGCTTTTGTCTTAGAGAGACTATACAAGCAGTTCCAGGCTCTGCATGGAGAGAGATCATTGAAAAAAAAAAGACTCCAAAGAAGGAGCTAATGTATAGAAGATTTGGCATCTTGAATATGCCCTCTCTCCAGCTTGCTACTGTAGAGATTTTGGGAATTTTCCTTTGGGTAAGATCATCTGAGCTATCCTACTTCAAGGGGAATGAAGGAAGAATTCATTCACTTTGTGTATTGTCAGACATAGTCTAATTTCTACAATTCCTCTGATGTCTGTTTGTTGTTAACTCGGGTAAAATGTTTCATTCCCTATGTATTATATGAAATAGTCTTGGTATAAGTGGGCTTTGGTGAAAAGGCAATCAAGCTTTTGGATATAATTTAGAGAGCTCCTTTCTTAGTAAGGGAGAGTGGACATAAGAGTAACTTGAATCTAAAATAATTTCCTTTAGATTAACAATTTTGGGGGAGGAGACAGATAAAATTCTATGCCAATACTCTCTAAGGAAAGCAGAGTGGCTAGCCCCATAGCTCCCATCTCCTGCTCTTCTCCTGGAAAGAATCAAGTTCTTCTTTGGGGAAAGAGTAGGAAAGGGAAGGATGCCACAGAAATAGGTACATATTTTCTGTTTATGACATAAAGGATGATGATTTTATAACTTTGATAGATTTATTGTTCCTATTTAATTTTAGTTGAATATCTAAGGTTCTTGAAGTATATATTACATAGCCTGAAAAAATGATAATTTTGTTTCTTTTTTTTTCTATACTTATTATTCCAATTTCCAATTAGCATTTCTAAACTTATATAAAATAATAATAATCATAGACATCTTTGTTTTGCCCCAAATTTTATTGAAATAGTCTCTAATATTTCTTTCATATCTTGATTTTTATAGTTACTATTTATTATATTAAGAAAAGTTCAATTTATTCCTATGTCTTTTCATCTTTAAAATACATGGGTGTAGTATTTTGTCAAAAACAATTTTTGGTATAGATTGATTAGAGTTCTCCATGCCCTCATATCATTAGCCAAAAAGCAATAATTTTGTTTCATTTCCTGTGATTATTGCTTCACTTGTTTTTCTTATCTTATTGCTAGAGTTAGAAATGCTAGTATTTCTAGCATTGTATTGAATAGTAATATGGTGATAATGGGAATCCTTACTTTACTACCAATATTATTGAAAAGCTTGCTAATTCTCCTCAACTAAATATGGTGGGTTTTTTTATTAATTTTATAATTATAATTTTTTTGACAGTACATAGGCATGGGTAATTTTTTACAATATTATCTCTTATACTCACTTCTGTTCCCTCCACCCTCTCCCCTAGATGGCAGGCAGTCTCATACATGTTATATGTTATAGTATATCCTAGATACAATATATGTGTGCAGAACTGAATTTCTTGTTGCACAGGAAGAATTGGATTCAGAAGGTAAAAATAACCTGGGAAGAAAAACAAAAATGCAGTTTACATTCCTTTCCCAGTGTTCCTTCGCTGGGTATAGCTGATTCTGTCCATCATTAATCACCTGGAACTGAATTATATCTTCTCTATGTTGAAGAGATCCACTTCAATCAGAATACATCCTCATACAGTATTGTTGTTGAAGTGTATAATGATCTCCTGGTTCTGCCCATTTCACTCAGCATCAGTTCATGTAAGTCTCTCCAAGCCTCTCTGTATTCATCTTGCTGTCATTTCTTACTGAGCAGTAATATTCCATAATGTTCATATACCATAATTTACCCAACCATTCTCCAATTGATGGGCTTCCATTCATTTTCCAGTTTCTAGCCACCACAAAAAGAGCTGTCACAAATATTTTGTATGTGAATACAGGTCCCTTTCCCTTCTTTAGTATTTCTTTGGGATATAAGCCCAGTAGTAGCACTGCTGGGTCAAAGGGTATGCACAGTTTGATAACTTTTTGGACATAATTCCAGATTGCTCTCCAGAATGGTTGGATTCTTTCACAACTCCATCAACAATGTATCAGTCTCCCAGTTTTCCCCCAGCCCCTCTAATATTCATCATTATTTTTTCCTGTCATCTTAGCCAATCTGACAGGTTCATCTAAATATGCTTATTCTTGGATTTGGATAAGTATTATTTCCTACATTAGGAAAAGATCTATTTACTCATATGATTTCTAGAATTTTTAATAGAAATGACTGTTAGATTTTATCAAAAATCATATTGTCAATCTTCTTCCTTCTTTAAGAACTTCACTACTGAGGAAATCTTCCTCTAGAAGAGGAATTCCCCTAGAAAAATGCCTCTTCTAGAGCCATTTACACCCAGAAAGAGAGGACTATGGGAACTGAGTATGGATCACACTGTAGCATTTTCACTCTTTTTGTTGTTGTTTGCTTGCATTTTGTTTTCTTTCTCATTTTTTTTCTTTTTTTGATCTGATTTTTCTTGTGCAGCAAGATTATTGTATAAATTTGCATGCATATATTGGATTTAACATATATTTTAGCATGTTTAACATATATTGGACTATTTGTCATCTAGGGGAAGGGGTAAGAGCAAGGAGGGGAAAATTTCTAACACAAGGTTTTGTAAGCGTCAATGTTATAAAATTATCCATGCTTATGTTTTGAAAATAAAAAAAAAAAAAACTTTAATAAAAATAAATTAATTAAATTACAATTTTTTTAAGTTCCTCTTTCTCTAGAAGATACCTGAATTTTCAAACTTATGAACTTTCTAAACTAGGCTCACCCATAAGGCAATTCCCCAAAATGTGACTTGCCCCTCAGGCCAATTGGATATATACATTTGCTTCTGCCACATCCTTCTGCAAAAATCTCTCAGTGTCTTGCCAGTGTTTCTTAAGCTGAGAATGTCTATACTTCTTATCTTTTGGGTTGTAGGCATAAAATATTGCCCAAATAACTTTTGGGGTTCACTTTGATTTGGCTAATCATGGTTCCCTTTTTAAGTCAAATTCATTAACAATTTATCCATTTTGCTAGTAATTTTAAAAAAGTTACAAGTTTTATTAATCAATTCAATGGTTTGTTTTTTATATTTATTTGACACTCTCTTCTTTGATTTTTCAGAATTTCTTTTTTTTAGTTTATTTAGTTTTTATTTTTTCTTACTTTTCTAGTTTTAAAATACTTTATTCCTAATTCACTATACTCTTTTCTTTATGAAAATGCTTAAGCATAGAAATGTTTCCCCTAAAGACTGTTTTGTTCACATCCCAAAAATTTTGGTATTGTCTTGACATTTTTCTTTGTTGAAATTACCTATTGTTTCTATGGTGTTTAACTTAATTTTTTAGGATCAAATTATTTAGTTTCATTTCAGTTTGAATCCCTTTTTCAAAGGCTTTTTTTTTTTTTGGCAAGGCAATTGGAATTAAGTGACTTGCCCAAGACACACACAGCTAGTAAGTGTTAAGAGGTTACATTTGATTTCAGGTCCTCCTGACTTCAGGGCCAGTGCTCTATCTATTGTGCCATCTAGCTATTCATTATATATTTTGTTGTTGTTGTTGAATAATAGTCACTAAAAGTTGTGACCAAGAGCTCCTATGGCCATGTACGTTGTGCCTCCTATCTACTGTTGGGGACAATGTGTGTCCTGAGGGAAAGAGGTAAATGGCCAGGACAGGCATCTTCCATATGCCTCCCTAATGGCTCCCTACTACTGAGTAATACCACTTCTTTGGCTATACTTTCTTCATTCATTCTCCTTAGCTCACTGTTCAAAGGGAGTTGAGGGAAGAGTTGGCATATTCTTTGTTCTCCATTGCCACTTTCAGGTTCTCTCCTGCGTTGGAGATGAATATGTACTGTTCTATGCTTAACAAAGTACTTAGATCGGTTCTTGTTGTTTCCCAAATGCTGATGCTAATACACAAACACTGCTCCAAATCTTTGGATCTGCTGTACAGCTGGTTGGAAGGAGAGGATTCTGGCTTTTTTTTTTTTAATAATCAATTTTCAAATATAGACAGTATTTAAATAATATAAATAGCTAAATTTTTTATAGTGTCACTTCCCACTTTGTCTCTTTTCCACACTCCATCCCCCAAATATTAACTTATATTGATCAACTACAGGGAATTAGAAATCTTTGAGGGTACATATAAAATCCCCAATAACTGTCTAGACAAGCCATCTGGAACCATAAGACAGTAATGGTTCCTGAAAAGGAAGTTTGTCTTTTTCTGTATCCTAGTGGAAAAGGTTAAAATCTCTCCAGAAAGAAGAAGTATAGTCTTAGGCCTATAACTGCCAGAGGTTCATGCTGATCAGCAGTGGGGATTTTCTATCCACTATAGATGGATATATCTCATTTAACTGTTATAGATAAGGTCTGAAAGCATGCCAGAGAGGACTTGTGGGTCTCATGATTAAAAAAAAAATAAAAAAATTCTCTCATTCTTTCAAGCTCTCAAACCTCTCCAAAATATAAATTATTCACCAAAGATAAGAAACTCCGGTTGTCTCCATGATTTAAGTTACTCAGAAAAATAAAGAAGACTACAAAAAAAATTCATAAATTTATTCTTACACTAAATTCATTCAGCACCCTTCCCCCTACATCCCATACTACTGGCAGCAAAGTGGCAATAGCCACCCCTCAACAATCCAACAAAACTGTCTTTTCTCCCTCTTTGCAGTGCTATGGAAATTACTGATCCAGGCCAGAAAAATTTGCTCTTGTCAGGACAAATAGCTAGTCTGCCTCTGAGGTACTCCAGACTGCAGAAACTCTTTAGGACCACACAACTATCGATCTCTACAGGAGTATTGGGAACAAAGGAAAATGGACAGGGCACATGTCTGAGATTGAAATAGAGAACACCATATCCTATCCCACCCCCCACCCCCATCATCTTCTCAGACTTTTAGAGACCTAAACTATAAAAACCCTTATGCGTCTTGGAGTTTGCAACATTGTTTCCCCCCCCCCCCAAGGGACAATTTATTAATACTTCAATTGATATTTCATGTTTTACATTCTGAAGTTCTGGGCAGGTCTCTTTCATTATTTTTTAATTATATTGATGAGGCTTTTTTGTTCTGTCAGGACCTTCTGGGAGATTTCTAAATTTTAGGTTGTCTTCTGTTTTTGACATCAATATGCTTTGCTTGCATGGTGAACATAATTTCCTTTCATGTTATTGAGGGAGACGATCTGTGGCTGGCTGCTTAATCAGTACCTGGCAGAGAGGGAAGGAGAAGAGTGGTGTGAGCTCAGACTCTTACTATGGAGAGTGTTTTCTCTGATTTTGTCCTAGAACTCAGATACAAAGGAAAAGGTGAATCCTCAAGACAGGCTCTACAAGGCAGTGGCAGAAACTACTAAGAGGAGAGAGCACAGAATGAATACTGTAGAAGTTATAATTCTGTAAAGAATACAGAGAATAGAGAGAGACTAGATAATTATAGAGATCAAGAATCAGAAAGTGAAAATCTAGAGTGGACAGAAGGAAAAGATGGATAATGAAAAAAGTGAGGAAAACCCTCTCTAAAAGTAATATGAAAACTGAAATTTTAAAAACTAATAGTGATTTGTTGAAGGGAGAAGATGTAAGCACTGCTTGACTGAGATGGGTAAAATGAGGAAATTAAATCATTAAATGAAAGCAAGCAAGAAAAAAAAACACTAATAAGCAAAATACTAGAGGAATTTCCAAAGAGAAAGGCATAACTAAGAGGAAGAAAGTATTGGGATTGAAGGGAAGAGAACCCTTGAAAATACCACCATTTTTAAAAAAGGAATTAGCTAAATTAACTGAAGTAACATAGCACTATGTTTATAGCAATAGATGGGGGAAATAACTTTAAAAGGCCAATATTGGAGAAAAATGGGAAATATAAACATAACTCACAACTTTAAATGTGAATGGATTAAACAATCCAACAAAATGAAAAAAGAATGGCAATTTAGATAAAAACAAAACAAAACAAAACAAAAAACCAACTACAATCTGTTGGTGACAAGATAGTCACTTAAATAACAAAGATGCATACAAAAAATTTTCTTTACTATGTATCAAGTGAATCCAAAAAAATAGGGTTTATATTATCTGAGAAAGCAAAAACAAGTAAATCCCCTCCCCAAAGAGAAGTACGGTGAAAGGAACCATTAAAAAAAACAATCAGTAACAAATTGATATGATCCACATATTTTAGTTTTCAAATTCATAAAAATAACACTACTTGAGCTAGCAGAAGACATCAGCAGTAATGCAATAATGACAGGAAAATTCAATGTACTTCTCTAAGTTTTGGATAAGACAAACAGAAAGATAAACTAAAGGGAAAATAGGAAAGCAAACAAACTGCTGGAGAAACTGAATTAAAAGAATTATAGTGTTTTCTAAGAGGAACAAAAGAACACACAAATATAAGTACCACATGGAACTTTTACAAAAATTGACCACATATTAAGGGAAAAAGATATTTGAAACAAATGTAAAAAGTTAGAAATAATCTGTGCATTCTTTACAAACAATAAAGACTACAAAACCTCCCAAATCCACAGCTTCTACATAATAATATAAAATCCATGTAGCCAAAATAGAAAGGAAAATTCTATTTCAAATAATCATAAAATACATAAAATATCTGGGATTTGCCCAACATAAGTACACAAAAGTTACTTATTACATACAATTACACTTTGTAGCTTACAAAAAAGACACAATTATAAAGTGTTCCTTAAAGAAATAAAGAACTTAAATGTCTGGAAGAATATTCAGTGTTCGTGGGCAAGCCATCTCAATATAATAAAATGAGAATACTTACACTTTTAATTCTATATGATCAAATCACCAAGTGGATACTTTGTAGAACTCATTAAATAATAACAAATTTCATTTGGAAAAAAAGATTCTGCAATATAAAGGGAAAAATAGGAATAAGGGGAGAATAATAATTCTATATCTCAAATTATATTATCAAACTTAACTGTTATTGATTTAAAAACAGAAAAATAGACCACTGGAATAGACTAGGCAAGAAAGAATCAGAAACATATGAACTCAATAGCCCAATGTTTGATAAAGTAGAAAACTTAAAATATCTAGAAAAGACTCCTTATGTGATTAATGCTGCTTAGAAAACTGGAAAGAAATTTGACAGAAATGAGACTTAGATCAAATGGATACATGACTTAATCAGACTATTAAAGAAATTAGAACAAAAGAATTCTATATACCTCACATAATTATAGGTAGATGAGGTATTCTTAACCAAACAAGAAATAAAGGTAATCATAAAAGATAAATAACTTCTTATTTGAAACTGAAAAGCTTCTGCACGTAAAAAATGAATGTACCTCTAGGCAAATATGGTTAAAATATATTAAATTTCTCTAAGAGTTTGGTATCCAAGTTATATAAATAATTAATAATGTTGTTTAGCTGTTATAGTCATGACTGAGTCCCTTTGACCCCATCTGGTGATTTCTTGACAAAGTTACTGGAGTAGTTTGTTGTTTCCTTCTCTCTTCATTTTATGTTAAGAAACTGAGGTAAACAGGGTTAAGTAACCTGCCCAGGATCACACAACTAGCTAAGTGTCTAAGGTCAGATTTGAACTCAGGTCCTCCTAACTGCAGACTCAGAGCTCTATCCACTGGATCACCTAACTGCCATTAATAAGTAGATATACTATATTCAAGACTAATAGCCATTCTTCAATAAATAAGTAGTAAAAGTATGTGAACAAACAGTTCTCAAAATAATTGCAAAATATTCACTACCCCATGAAAAACTACTCTAAATCACTAAAAATAAGAAGCATACAAATAAATCAGAACATTGGGTTTCACTGATACTTGCCAACTGGCAAAACAATCCAAAAAAAGTGGAAAATACTCAATATTAAAGGGGTTGTAGAATAATAACTACACTAATGCATTGTTGGTTTAGCTGTAAAATGGATGGCATTTTGAAAAGCAATTTGGAATTAGGCAAATAAAGTGCCTAAGATGCCCATACATTTTTGAACCAGAGATTCCATTACTGGAAAAAAAGTTATTGATAAGAAGAAAGTTTTTATGCACTAAAAACTATTTATAGCAACATTTTTTATGATAGTAAACAATTGAAAATAAAGTAGATGCCTATCAATTAAGGAATGGCTGGATAAAATGCAGTAAAATATATATATATATATATATACATATATATATATATATATTTATAAAATGAAGTATTACTGTGCTATATGAAATGGTGTATATGAGAATACAGAAAAGCACAGAAAGATTTACTGATGGAGAATGAAATTATGTAGAGCCCAGATAACAAAATGCACAATGATTTTATTTCTGAAGACAATTTAAGTATGCCATTATAAAATTCTCATATTGGTGCTGCTAAAAAAAAAAAAAAAAAAAAAAAAAAAAAAAAAAAAAAAAACTTGGAAGAAAAAACTTTTAACCTGGTTAAAAATCTTTCAGATAAAAGGTCCAATGAGTCCTAAACCCATTTGTTAAAACATTAAAATGCTATATCTTCTGATTAATTTGCAAGAACAATTAATTGACATCAGATTGGATGGAAACCCAGTATATAAATTTCAACAAAGTCTTTTGAATAATTTGTAGATGGAACTGAAAATGAATTGGATGACTTAGTAAACATAGCCAATAATGTATTCCTTATACTAGGATATGTGTTGCTTTGTTAATATTTTTTTTCAGCTTTGAGAGTCATTAAAACTGAACATTGAAATAAACTGCCCTTAGAACAATGTGTGCCAGTTTGTTTAACAAGTGACTCATCAAGATAAAAATGTACCTCCAACACACTTTTAAGTTTAATCTGCATTATTAACTTTTCCTCCATCAACAATGAAGAAAACATAAATCAAGCCCTATTTTATAGAATTCTCAAATTTTCTATATGTAAAAGCCCACGATGAAAATTTAACAATGGACTTTTGGAGCCTTTTCCAAATTGGCTTCAGTACTCTGAGAACCAAACTGGCAGAACAAAAGTTATGTCTTTATCAGTACTTTCCAAGTTTTTTTTTTTTTTAATCACAATCCTATCAGTGAATGGGGGGGGGGAGCTAACATTTAATATGTATATTTGTTTATTTATAAATTACATAACCCCAGAATTTTAGACTTTGAAGAACATTCCTAGTATTATAAAAGCTTTAGAAAATTTCCACAGTATCACAGAGATTTTTGTAGGACTTCTCTGATATAACAGAGAATTCTTAAGTAAGAGTGTTCAAAGATATTTATCAAAATAAGGTTATTTGGGAGTTAGAGTAGCTATAAGAAGTCAGATTTAAACAATTGGAAAAATATCAAGTATTCATGGGTAGGATGAGCTAATATAATAAAAATGACAATTTTACCTAAATTAATTTATTTGGTATCACACCAATCAAACTGCCAAGAAATTACAGAGCTAGGAAAAAATAATAACAAAATTTGTCTGGAAAAACAAAAGGTCAAGAATTTCAAAGGAATTAATGAAAAATGCAAATGAAGGTAGCCTAACTGTACCAAATCTATAACTATACTACAAAGCAGTGGTCATCTGCTAGATGCCATTTTTTGAAGGTCTCTTGCTTCATCTGAAAAATGGTAATAACTTCTGCCAAACAAATGGAACAAATAAGATAGTATATGTAAAACAAAATACAAAAAAAAAAAAAGAAGAAGAAGAAGAAGAAGAATTGGTGAAAGTGGGGTCCACTCAACAGATTTTCCCCCCTAATTTTACAGGGCTTAGATCCCACTTCCTCTGAGCACCTGGAAGAAAGATATAGGCATGCTAAAAATTATCATCCTGGCTGTGAGCTCATTGCAGTCATTTATACCTCATTTAATTAAATGTTTCTTTGTTAATTAATACCATTAATTAGGAGCATTAATTAGTTAATTAATGCTCCTAATTAGTATACATTTCCAATAATACTGATTTTTGTTTAATCCTATAAATTTGAACTTAGACACTTACAAGGGACCTCTGTTGATAGTAAGATCTCCCAGATTTTACTCTGGGACAAGGAAAAGCAGAATAGAGAGACTTTCTGCAATTTTGGCAATTTGATATTTCAGAGCATAATTGCTCTGGTAGTCTTATTCTCAGTCTGGAGAGAAATTATGGCTGTTATCATTGTTATTATTATTGGTTATAATAATAGTTAAGATATATAGTACTTTATGGTTTACTTAATAATTTACATAAATCATCTCACTTAATCCTCTTAACACCCTTGTAAGATAGGTGCTATTTCCCCAATTTTCAAATGAGAAAACTTAGATAGGATCACCCAGCTAATAAGAGGGGAATTCAAACTCAGATCTTCCTGATGCTAGATCAATCTCAAGAGAGAGTCTAGGCATTGGTGTGGTTGTCCCTAAGAAATCTCTATACATAATGTGTCACATATTTAATGTATTATGTAAATTTAAAACATACTAAAAATAGAAATTAAAATAAATAAGATGAAGATGAAATAAGGAATAGCTTTAAATAATTTTAAGTTAAATTTTACTTAATATTTTCAAAAACATTTTACTCTAATATATTAGAGTATAATTATAGTAATAATATTTGTTATTGCATATGCTTGATTTTTTTAAAATCCTAGTTTATTACCATGATAATGATTTGAAGGTCTTCTAGTTCTAAGCTCAGTTTATCTGCATACAAAAATTGTGTATTCATGTAAGAAAGTATGTGTGAATTTGCATTTGAATTTTTTGAATAACTCTCAGTTATCAAGGATAAGGAAATGTATACATCTGTATATATTATATCAGAGATATAATTGGTATTTTTTCATCTGGGTTAAGTACCACAAAATCTTTCCCTCAAACTAGCTTCATAATTTTTAATATAAAAAATAAAACAATAATAATTAAGTCAAATTCGATTAAAATGGGGAAATAGTTACAGCAGTTTATAAATGCATGATATTAAAACAGTGCTAACCTAGTAACTTGTTAGTTTAAGTGATAAATTGAGTTCCTAAAGAAGTGTATTATTGACCTTTTTTTGTATTCTATTAATTTCAATACCCTGAGACAAAACTCACCACATACTGTAGCTATAGGTCAAGTCAATAAATATTAAATAAATGCCAACTATGTGCCAGAAAATGTGATAGCCACTTGTGATATAAAGAAAAAAGAAAATTGTCTTTAATTTAATAAGGGAGAGAAAAAGCACACAAGTATGTACAAACACGATATGGGATTTCTTGAATGTAATCTCAGAAGGAGGATTCTAGCATTATGTAAGACTAAGAAGAACTGCTTGCAGAAGGTAGGATTTTATCTGACTTGAAGGAATTCATGGAAATCAGGAGATAGAAATAGGGAGAGAAAGTATTCCAAGAATAGATAACAACCAGTAAAAATTCTCAAAATCAGGAAATTGGAGCATCTTGTGTGAGAGAGACAAGGAGGCTGGTATCATTAGATCAAAGAATACATAAAAGTGAGTGAAGTGTAACAAAAATGGGAAGAATCCAGATGGCTTTAAAAGCCAAACAGAGGATTTTATATTTGATCCTGGTAGTAACTGGGGACCTGATTAGGGCTGATTGAATAGCAGGGTGATGTAGACTTGAGCTATAGAATTATAGATCCCTCTGATAGTTGGATGGAAGATGGATTGAAGGAATGAGAGACATTAAAGGAGACCAACTAGAAAACTATTGCAATGGTTCAACCATGGGGTTATGACAGCGAGTAATAGGTTGGTGCCAATGTTAAAGGAGAGAAGGGTATATATACAAGATATCATGAAGGTAGAAACAACAGACTTGGCAACTTTGGATATGGTGAATGTGAGGGTAGAGAATGACATCCAGGTCATGAGCCTGGGTGATCGGGAAGATGGAAGTAAACTTGTCAGTAATTGGAAAGTTTGAAAAAGGGGAGAGTTTGGGGGTAAAGATAATAAATTTTGTTTTGAAGATGAGTTTGAGATGTCTATGGAACATCCATTTCTAGATATCTACTAGTTAGATGGAGAAAACTACCTTGATAGCATTTATATGTTACTTTAAGGTTTACAAAGTACTTCACAAATATTATTTCATTTTATTCTCCCAATAACACTTGTGAGGTAGGTGCTATCATTATCCTCATTTTATAGATACTGAAAGCTATAGAATTTAACTAACTTAACTAGGATCACATAGCTAATAAATGTTTTAAGGCAGGATTTGAACTTTTTCTGATTCGATATCTATCACTCCAGCATTTTATCAACTGCCTTCCCTAATGTGAGGTGTGAGACTGGAAGTTAGGGTTGGATAGATGGATCTGAGAATCATCTGCATAGAGAATGATGACATTTCTATCTTGAAATATGGGAATATAATATAATGAATAAGAATAGATTTAATTAAATTCTGTGGGGTCTCTGCTAAGGTATTTAGAGGATACTATAGTGGAAAAAAGACTCCAGTTAAATCTGTCTGTATGTAATTAGAAGAAAATAGCATGTGGTAAAGTGGTTGAAGTAAGGCAAGTAGATAACCCAGAAACAGAGTAGCTCCAACACCTAAAGTGATTCACCATGAGTGGGGATTTTCAGAGTGTCTGTGTTGAATCTGAATCATCTGACTTGAAAAAAATAATATATGTCAAGACAAGTAAATACAAATTAAATTTAATAGAGTTGGGGGAGTATAAAAGAGAAATAACAACTGGAAGAATCAGAAGGGATCTTCCACTGCATACCACCACACACACACACACACACACACACACACACACACACACACACACACCAGTTTAAGATAAACACCATGAAAAAAAATCTTCAATTCGCATTGAATTTTATTAAACTGATTTGAACTTGTACAGAGGATACAGTGTGGAACCTAGAATCATGAAGACCTAAATTAAAATCTGGCTTCAGATAGTTACTAATTACATGACCCTAGGCAAGTCCCTTAATCCTGTTTGCCTCACTTTTCTAATTTATAAAAATGGAATGCAGAAGGAAATGGCAAACCACTTCAGTATCTTTATCAAGATAATCCCAAATGGCATCACAATGAGTCACATATGACAGGAATGACTGAATTAATATCAATAGCACCATCATCATCACTGTGGTGTGAATATAAATCCATGACTAGTCCTTCTAAAATAGCCTACCCTTGCTTGACAGCTTATGTTTCTGTCAGACAGTCTAGCCTACAGACTATAAGGTCACCTTTCACATCATTAGGTATTATTGCTAATCCACTGGGTGAGGAAGTATTAAGAGGGAGGGATAAATTGCTTTCAATAGACAAGCACTGGAAAGTTCCAGTGGTCATCTTCCTTTAGGTGTGCCACTTAGTGAAGAAAACCTAGAAATCAAAACAACTCCTGAGGTATTTTTCATATTTTCCCACTTTATTTCACATGTGCAGGACGAAATACAAATCCAATAGATTAATTAGGTTGTTAAAAGAAGCTTTTGTCATGGAAGTGAGGGTAGAGGAAGACATGTGAGACCCACTTTTTGACTTGCTTTTTTGGTCTCTAATGATCAGCAGAAATTCCCTGAGAATTCCTAACAAGGAGGACAAATGTAGCAGGGTATAAATGGCTGCAGGTCTGTGTACGTGTGCCTTGATGAGATGTGAGTGCTGCATGAATTCTAACTCTTGAAAGGGCACCTCTTGAAATAAAATACAGTAGGGGGAAGTGGAGAGGGATAGAGAAGGAGGTGTGGGAAATTGACAATTTGAGAAGGAAAAATGGTCTTATTGGCACATTTTCCCAAAGTACCAATGAAGAAGAAGCATTGTAACCCAAAGAGGAGTTGGTTAAACAATTTCCTAAATTTTTAAAAAAAGAAAAAGTAGCATATCTCCAAGCAATTTACTGGATAGAACTAAGCTCCTTTTTGTTGTTTTGCACTATCCTCATAAAAACAATATGTCATGCAGACTCCTAAAGACCTCATTGCTTAGAAAGCCAAGTAGGGCCTTTCATTTTGCCCCAGGTCTTTCTTGGTACCTTTAGGAGAATGAGGGTGTCTAGGTTCTTCAAGTTGTTTCAACTCCCATCAGTCATGTCCCTGCTAAATATGGGGTCTCCTGTCCCCTACTTTCATCAGCTGCTTTAGTTAAATTAGCTTTTATTCAGAAATATTTACTTCAAAAATTAAATATATAAAATTCATGCAATCATTCCCTCAAGAAGTGGGGTTTAATCCTCATCCCCCTTTGTACCATTGTTTGGGGAGGATAAGGAGGTTAGACTCAATAATTTAAACTTTGTTTCCATAAATCATGACCCCATTTCCAAATCCAAATCCTATCTTGTATTTGAGTCCCAAATACCTGGTTTCTCCGGGGCTTCATGTCACACTGGCAGGCTGCACCATCTACCTTCAACTATGACTCCAAGAACTGCATGTTTCTGACTCCTGGTTCATGGTGATTGTCTCCATCATCTAGAACTGAGGAGGACAAATCAAAAGTAACAATAAAAATAACAACAATAAACAACACAGAACAGAAGTAACCCCTAAGCCATTTCTTGAAACCAAGGTAAAAGAGGGAGCAGGGGAAACAAAATCACATCCCTTAGTTGTTTAGTTTAGTTTAGTACCCCTGCTGTGGATTAATGCTAATTTTTCTCCTCTAGACACAAAGACAAGAGTTGCATTATTTTGCTTATTTTAGCTTATATATCACATGTCAATTAATGGAATTATTCTATATCTGGGGTAGTTATTTCAGAATGACTAGATATCTAGTCCTAAAAGGAGGAGGCATTTCAGATCCTTATATAAAGTGCTATTGGCTCAGAGCTCTGTCCATTTCTTTTAATGTAGGTGGGATAACTGTAATTTCCATATCACATAATAGTATCCCATAATAATTATTTACCAAATAATGTTCAGTCATTTCCAATAAATAGGCATTCCCTCAATTTCCAATTTTTTGCTATCATAAAAAGGGCTGCTATAAATATTTCTGTGCACATAGGTCCTTTCCATTTTTTTATGATCTCTTTGGGATGCAGACTAAGTAGTGGTATTGCTGGATCAAAGGCTATGAAGTTTAGTTGACCTTTCAAATGGCTCTTCAGAATAATTGGTTCAATTCATAACTCTACCAATAATGTTTTAGTATTTTAATTTTCTCACATCCTCTCCAACATTTATCATTTTCCATTTTTTTTTGGTCATATTAGCCAGTTTGATTGGTGTAAGATATTACTTCAGAGTTGTTTTAATTTGCATTTCTCTAATCCAAAATGATTTAGAGTTCTTCTTCATATGCTTAGACATAATTTTGATTTCTTCACCTGAAAATAGCCTTTTCATATTATTTGGTCATTTGTCAATTGGGGATTGCCTTGTATTCTTACAAGTTCAGTTCTCTATATGTTTGAGAAATGAAGCTTTTATCGGAGATACTTGCTGTAAAGATTGTTGCCCAACTTTGTACTTTCCTTCTAATCTTGGTTGCTTTGATTTTGTTTGTGCAAAAGCTTTTAAACTTAATATAATCAAAGTTATCTGTTTTACATTTCATAATTCTCTCTATCTCTTGTTTAGTCATGAACCTATAACTCACTTAACTTCTCCTTTAAAATTTTGGATGCTATACAATTTGATATTACTTCATTGTCTACAGTACCTTTTAGAAAGATACAGTTTCATTTCTTATCTCTTTTAGTTAGGTCTAATTTTGCTTTTGCTTTTACTGAGATCAGAATTGATACTTCTGCTTCTTAAAAAATTTCACCAGAAGCAGAATGTTCTGCTTCATCATATTGTAGGATTCTGGGTTTTGATCCACTCTGCTATATGTTTTCATTTTATGGGAGAGTTCATCCCATTCACATTCACAGTTGTGCAGTTTCCCTCTATACTATTTTTCCCTATTTGTTTTCTCTCTCCTTTTACCCTTTCCCTCTTTACCAATATTTTACTTCCATCTAATACCTCTTGCAAGCTGCCCTCCCATCTGTCAATCCTCCCTCACCTTTTACTTAATCTCTTCCCCTCCTACTTCCCAGTGGAATAAGATATATTTCTATATTCAACTGTTTGTTTATATTGTTCCCTCTTTGAGCCAATACTGATGAGAATAAGGTAAAAGCAATGCCCTTTACCCATCCTTTCATCTTCCCCTTTATTGTAATGGGTTTTTTGGTTCCTCTTCATGTGAAATAATTTACTCATTCTACCTCTCCCTTCCTTCTGCATCCAATGTACTCTTCTTTCTCATCTTTCAGTTATTTTTTGTTGTTCTCTGAAATTCACCTTTACCCATGCCTTCTGTCTATGTATATTCCTTTTAGCTGTACTATTAGTGGTACAATTTTTAAGAATTACAAGTATCATCTTCCTATGTAGAGATGTAAACAGTTCAGCTTCATTGAATCCTTTATGTTTTCTTTTCCCTTTTTATATTCTTAAGCTTCTCTTGGTCAATATTGGAAATCAGTTTTTAAAAAATCATTTCTAGTCTTCTACTTATGAAACCATGAAATCCTTCTGTTTTACTGAATGACCATTTCCCCCCCTGAAGTATTGTACTTAATTTTGTTAGGTAGATGATTCTTAGTTATAATCCTAGCTCCATTGCCTTCCAGAATATCACATTCCATGACCTCTGGTCCTTTAATGTTGCAGCTGCTAAATCCTGTGTAGTCCTGATTATGGCCCCCTGATAATTGAATTGTTTCTTTTTGGTCACTTGTATTAATTTTTTCCTGATAGTTCTGTAGTTTGGCTGCAATGTTTCTTGGATTTTTTATTTTAGAATCTCTTTCTTGAGGTGATTGGTGAATTCTTTCAATGTCTATTTTGTCCTCATGTTCCAGGGCATCAAGGCAGTTTTTCTTGAAAGATGCTGTCCAAGTTCTCCTTTTGATTATGACTTTCAAGTAGTCCAATAATTCTGACATTGTCTTTTCCTGAATCTATTTTTCAGGTCAATGGTTTTTTCCGTGAAATAGTTTACATTTCCTTCTTTTGAATGTATTTGATTGATTCTTGATGTCTTCCACTTATCCAATTCTAACTTTTAAGGAATTGTTTTCTTTAATGGATTTTTATATCTCATTTTCCATTTGGTCAATTCTATTTTTTTAATAGTTGTTTTATTTTTCCAGGTTGTTGACTCTTTTTTTCATAATTCTCTTGTGTCACTCTTATTTCTTTTCCCCATTTTTCTTTTACTTCCCTTACATGATTTTTAAATTCCTCTTTGAGCTCTTCCACAAGTTTCGTTCTGGGTTTGAGATCACTCCTCATTTTCCTTTGGGCTTTTACCCATAGGTGTTTTGGCATTGTTGTCCTCTTCTAAGTTGTACCTGGGTCTTCCCTCTCTGTCATGTTCCCTCTCCTTCCACAGGTTTATGAAACAACTTTCAATGGTCAGATTCTTTTGTTGTGTTATTATTTTGCTCATCTTTTTTGGCCTTTTTGTTTCTTTTAAGTTTGAGCTCTGTTCCTGGAGTAGGAAGAGCACTGTCTCAGGCTTCTTGTGCCAAATGGCTATAGACCCTGACTGTTTATGTAATGCTGCACTGATATTACCCTGAGTCCCACAGGGAACTTTCATGTCTGGTACTGTGCTGAGAGAGGGTGGAGGGTGACTAGTGCTACTGAAGCCATAGTGGTCTGACAGCTTACCTGATGCTGTGCCAGGATTCTAGTGCTGGTGTCTGGCATTTACTGAGGCCAATAGGGTATTTCTGCATTTTCCTGGGGATACATTGAAACACTTGGCAGTCTGACTGCTAGAAGTTGCTTGTTCACCCGAAACTATGCTGAAACATGTAGCGATTCTCAGAGCTGGAGTCTGCTCATTCCCTTGACTATGCTTAGGCTCATGACTGTCCTGGTCTTGGCATTTGCCTGCTCTATCACACTGAGGCTCAGAATCTTCCACTGGTTTCCTGAAGTGATTCTTACTAGGATGCTTCTTTTCCTGGACTCTGTTTCCCCTTTGTCAGAAGAGACAGACCTCTGCTGATCTTCCAAGTTTCTTGGGCTAAAATTTTTTGTAGAAATATTTTTAGCCATCTTTCTTTTCTGGTTCTGCTGTTTTAGTACTTGTTCTTTTTTTGGTTGTTTTGTTATGCCGAGATACAGATGTAAGAAAGAGAATATGATTTAAGTGGAGAGTTTATCATAGCCAGAGGTTGTGAGAGAAAGAAACTCAAATCAGGCAGCCCTGAACAAGAAGAGAATGGGGTTTATATAAATTATAACCACTAAGGGGAGGGGACTCTATAGCATAAGCAGGAACTACAGAAGCAGGAAGTGGAGCAAAGGTTACATTTCTTAATGCTAGGTGGAGACAAAGAAATGGGGTTTGAGTATATACATGAAACGTGATGTAATGTCTGGATGTTCCCAAGGCTAAGGAGCAGCTGATGCAAAGATACTGAATGTTCCAGAAAGTAACATTTTTGTAATGCTTTCATTGCTTCCAGACAAGGGGCCCCAGCATGCAGGTGTTACTGCCAGATTACAGAAATGTTCCAGAGTCACATGTTCCAGGAAATACCAATCTTGCTACCATGAGAAGTTTCAAGGAATTCCAGAAATTTCAGTGCTCCTTCTCCCATATGCACAGGAGGTCACAGGATTCAGAGTACTTCATTCCCTACTTCTTTTTATGTCAGAATCATTCTAGGTATTCACAAGATAGGGTGTCTCTAATGGGGGCATAACAGCGGTCCATAATGAAAAGCAATTTGATAGAGTTGATACTAGATTGAACAAATCAGGGCAGATGGAAAAACAAGCAAGGACCAACTGTTAAGCCCAGGGTTAGAAGTAATAAAGAGCCTCTCAGGGCAGAAACTAGAGTAGCCAGGAGGATGTTCTGAATAGGCTTTGGTACTAGTTCTCCACATTTTCCCTCTCCTTTCTCCTAGTCTCTAAGTTCTAAGAAAGGAGAGACTCTTTTGCACTACATCAGAGTTGTTAGCATAGAAACAACAGGCCTCTCCGAGAGCAGCACAAAGGCCACCTTGTATAAGGAACAGTAGGTCCAGGCCCCTGTAGTTCTGGAAAACCATCTCAACCAGGGAGTTGACCTGCCTCTTGAATTGGGAAATAGAGTATTCTAGGTAGTCTAGGTCAAGATCATCTGTGCACTTAGTTCACAATAATTTGCTTTACTGCAGAAGAGGGCTATGGTGCCATTGGCAGCGGAGCCCAGCAGATCCAATACCACCCAGATGGAGATGATAGTGGGACAGCCCGCTTCTTGAACCAATGAGCTAATGGCCCTGTATGGGAGAAGAACTCCTTCCCTTCTTGTCAAGGAAGTAATGAGACTCTTGGAAGGACAGAGAGTAAAATGCACAAAGAGTCTTGGTGCAACAGAAAGACCTGAACCAACACATTTAATGAGGCCATCAAGGCCAGCCAACCAAACTCCCTCAGGGGTGAGGAAGTACAAGGACCCCGGGTAGGCACAGTCCTCAAGGAATTGGAGATTGAAGCATAAGGAGAGAAGCCAGGTAAAGGGGATGACGCTAGGCAGATACTAGAACCCTGGATATTCTCCAAGGTCAAGCTGAGTTGATCTCAGGAACAGGAATCAGAAGTAGAAGAGCTAGGGACTTCTTCAGGGAGGACTAGTCCTACATAATAGGGGGTCTGAGCATCCATGTAAAGCCAATAGTAATGCCCAAAGTCTACCCTGGAGGTATTTACAACATGGTGAACAGCTGAAAGCAAGCTAAGGACAAATGTGATTGCAGGGGAAGAGAGTTAAGAGGTCCCAGACAAATGAATGGGAACAGGGACTGATGGAGATGACCAGACAGGGGCAGGGAATGCTAATTCTGATGAGGGGCCCATAAGTATGTAGGAAGGCTTCTACCCACCTGGAAAAGGTGTCAACAAAAACCAGGACATACCTGTAACCTGCTGCCAGAGGTTTAACTTCTATGAAATCCACCTCCCACTTCTCCCCTGGCTGCTCCCTATGGGACTGCTTTTCTCTGCTTTGCATTTACTTGAGTACATGTTGCACACATGCAACACTACTTAGGAAGAGGTTGTCTAGCTGGAGAATTAGATACCAGATCCTAAGGAGTAGGGCCATTTTTTTTTCATCCCTAGGTGGGTTGTCTGGTAAAAAAGGTGTTTTATCCACTCTCTCCCAAATGACTCTAGGATGAGAATCTTTCAATCCAGGAAAATCCACCAACCTTCCTGGTCCTTTATCTCCCTTTTTGTTTTGGTGAAGGAATCATCTGAGCATCTTTCTTTATCAACAGTTTTTGAACATTCTCCTTTTGTATTGAACTATACATATTCTGAAGAGAACATTGTATTCAATTAAACCCACATAAATCCTCAGCATTTTTATACATTACCAACAAAATCCAACAGCAAGAGATACAAAGAGAAATTCCATTCAAAATAACTGTCGATAGTATAAAATATTTAGGAATCTGTCTACCAAAGGAAAGTCAAAAATTTAGCAAAGTTGCAGGATACAAAATAAATCTACATAAATCCTCAGTATTTTTATCACATTCCCAACACAATCCAACAGCAAGAAATACAAAGAGAAATTCCATTCAAAATAACTGTTGATAGTATAAAATATTTGGGAATATATCTACCAAGGGAAAGTCAGGAATTATATGAGCAAAATTACAAAACACTTGCCACAAAAATAAAGTCAGATTTAAATAATTGGAAAGACATTCAGTACTCTTGGATAGGCCGAGTGAATATAATTAAGATGACAATACTCCCTAAACTAATCTATTTATTTAGTGCTATACCAATCAGACTCCCAAGAAACTATTTTAATGACCTAGAAAAAATAACAACAAAATTCATATGGAAGAACAAAAGGTCGAGAATTTCAAGGGAATTAATGAAAAAAAAAAATCAAATGAAGGTGGCCTAGCTGTACCTGATTTAAAACTATAATATCAAGCAGCAGTCACCAAAACTATTTGGTATTGGCTAAGAAATAGACTAGGAAAAAAAAAATAAAAAGAAAAAAAAAAAAAGAAATAGACTAGTTGTTCAGTGGAATAAGTTAGGTTCACAGGACAAAATAGTGAACAACTATAGCAATCTAGTGTTTGACAAATCCAAAGATCCCAACTTTTGAGATAAGAATTCATTATTTCACAAAAACTTCTGGGAAAACTGGAAATTAGTATGGCAGAAATTAGGCATGGACCCACACTTAACACCGTATACCAAGAAAAGATAAAAATGGGTCCATGATTTAAGCATAAAGAAGGAGATCATAAATAAATTAGAGTAACATAGGGTAGTTTACCTCTCAGACTCATGGAGGAGGAAGGAATTTGTTTTTTTTTTTTTGTTTTGTTTTGTTTTTTAATTTTTTTTATTATATATATATATATATATTTTTTTTTTTAATAATATTATCCCTTGTATTCATTTTTCCAAATTACCCCCCCTCCCTCTATTCCCTCCCCCCGATGACAGGCAATCCCATACATTTTACATGTGTTACAATATAGTCTAGGTACAATACATGTGTGTGAATATCATTTTCTTGTTGCACAATAAACATTAGAATCCGAAGGTACATGCAACCTGGGCAGACAGATATTAGTGCTAACAATTTACATTCACTTCCCAGTGTTTCTTCTCTGGGTGTAGCTACCTCTGTCCATCATTGATCAACTGGAAGTGAGTTGGATCTTCTTTATGTTGAAGATTTCCACTTGGAGGAAGGAATTTGTGACCAAAGGAGAACTAGAGATCATTATTGATCACAGAATAGAAAATTTTGATTACATCAAATTAAAAAGCTTTTCTACAAACAAAACTAATGCAAACAAGATTAGAAGGGAAGTAACAAACTGGGAAAATATTTTTACAGTTAAAGGTTCTGATAAAGGCCTCATTTCCAAAATATATAGAGAACTGACTCTAATTTATAAGAAATCAAGCCATTTTCCAATTGATAAATGGTCAAAGGATATGAATAGACAATTTTCAGATGATGAAATTGAAACTATTTCCACTCATATGAAAGAGTGTTCCAAATAGCTATTGATTAGAGAAATGCAAATTAAGACAACTCTGAGATACCACTACACATCTGTCAGATTGGCTAAGATGATAGGAGAAAATAATGATGAATGTTGGAGGGACTGGGGGAAAACTGGGACACTGATACATTGTTGGTAGAGTTGTGAAAGAATCCAACCATTCTGGAGAACAATCTGGAATTATGCCCAAAAAGTTACCAGCAGTGCTACTACTGGGCTTATATCCCAAAGAAATACTAAAGAAGGGAAAGGGACCTGTGTGTGCCAAAATGTTTGTAGCAGCTCTTTTCATAGTGGCTAGAAACTGGAAAATGAATGGATGTCCATCAATTGGAGAATGGTTGGATAAATTATGGTACACGAATGTTATGGAATATTATTGTTCTGTAAGAAATGACCAGCAGGATGATTTCAGAAAGACATAGAGAGGCTTACATGAACTGATGCTGAGTGAAAGGAGCAGAACCAGGAGATCATTATACCCTTCAACAACAATACTGTATGAGGATGTATTCTGATGGAAGTGGATAATTTCAACAAAGAAAAGATCTAATTCAGTTCTAATTGATCAATGATGGACAGAATCAGCTATACCCAGAGAAGGAACACTGGGAAATGAGTGTAAACTGTTTGCATTTTTGTTTTTCTTCCCAGGTTATTTTTACCTTCTGAATCCAATTCTTCCTGTGCAACAAGAAATTCGGTTCTGCACACATATATTATATCTAAGATATACTATAAGACATTTAATATGTATGGGACTGCCTACCATCTAGGAGAGGGGGTGGAGGGAAGGAGGGGAAAATTTGGAATAGAAGTGAGTACAATGTTGTAAAAATTTACCCATGCATATGTACTGTCAAAAAAAAGTTATAATTATAAAATTAATTTTAAAAATAAAGTGTAAAAAAATAGAATAATGTTAGTCTTGTGAGGGCAGGATCCTGCTTTGCTTTTGTATTTATGTATCACTGTGCTTAGCAAAGTTGTTGGAACACAATAAATACATTTTTATTTTTAAAAAATCAATATTTTGCCTTGTGATATTCCAACTAGATATTCCATTCAAACTATCAATTGTCTTTTGCAAACCAATCTTTCTTGTCCCTTGTTTTTAAAATCACCTGTTTTTTTTACAGGTGAATTCTACCAAACATTTAAAGAACAACTAACTCCAATGCTATGTAAACTATTTGAAAAAATAGGGATTGAAGGAGTCCTACCAAATTCCTTCTATGACACAGACATGGTACTGATACCTAAACCAGGTAGATCGAAAACTGAGAAAGAAAACTATAGACCAATTTCCTTAATGAATATTGATGCTAAAATATTAAATAAGATATTAGCAAATAGACTTCAGAAAATCATCCCCAGGATAATACACTATGACCAAGTGGGATTTATACCAGGAATGCAGGGCTGGTTTAATATTAGGAAAACTATTAGTATAATTGACCATATTAATAATCAAATTAATAAAAACCATATGATCATCTCAATAGATGCAGAAAAGGCATTTGATAAAATCCAACATCCATTCCTACTAAAAACGCTTGAGAGTATAGGAATAAATGGACTATTCCTTAAAATAATAAGGAGCATATATTTAAAACCTTCAGTAAACATCATATGTAATGGTGATAAACTAGAATCTTTCCCTGTAAGATCAGGAGTGAAACAAGGTTGCCCACTATCACCATTACTATTCAATATAGTACTAGAAACTCTAGCCTTGGCAATAAGAGCCGAGAAAGAGATCCAAGGAATTAGAGTAGGAAATGAAGAAATCAAATTGTCACTTTTTGCAGATGACATGATGGTATACTTAGAGAACCCCAAAGACTCTGCTAAAAAGCTATTAGAAATAATTCAGAATTTTAGCAAAGTCGCAGGATACAAAATAAATCCACATAAATCCTCAGGATTTTTATACATTACCAACACAATCCAACAGCAAGAGATACAAAGAGAAATTCCATTCAAAATAACAGTCGATAGTATCAAATATTTGGGAATATATCTACCAAAGGAGAGTCAGGAATTATATGAGCAAAATTACAAAACACTTGCCACAAAAATAAAGTCAGATTTAAATAATTGGAAAGACATTCAATGTTCTTGGATAGGCCGAGCGAATATAATAAAGATGACAATACTCCCCAAACTAATCTATTTATTTAGTGCTATACCAATCAGACTCCCAAGAAACTATTTTAATGACCTAGAAAAAATAACAACAAAATTCATATGGAAGAATAAAAGGTCAAGAATTGCAAGGGAACTAATGAAAAAAAAGTCAGAGGAAGGTGGTCTAAGTGTACCTGATTTAAAGCTATATTATAAAGCAACAGTCACCAAAACCATTTGGTATTGGCTAAGAAATAGACTAGTTGATCAGTGGCATAGGTTAGGTTCACAGGACAAGATAGTGAATAAAAATAGCAATCTAATCTTTGACAAACCCAAAGATCCCAAATTTTGGGATAAGAATTCATTATTTGACAAAAACTGCTGGAAAAACTGGAAATTAGTATGGCAGAAACTAGGCATGGACCCACATTTAACACCACATACTAAGATTAGATCAAAATGGGTCCAAGGTTTAGGCATAAAGAACGAAATCATAAATAAATTGGAGGAACATGGGATGGTTTACCTCTCAGACTTGTGGAGGAGGAAGGAGTTTGTGTCCAAGGGAGAACTAGAGACCATTATTGATCACAAAATAGAACATTTTGATTACACCAAATTAAAAAGTTTCTGCACAAACAAAACTAATGCAAACAAGATTAGAAGGGAAGTAACAAATTGGGAAAAAATTTTTACAGTTAAAGGTTCTGATAAAGGCCTCATCTCCAAAATATACAGAGAATTGACTTTAATTTATAAGAAATCAAGCCATTCTCCAATTGATAAATGGTCAAAGGATATGAACAGACAATTTTCAGATGATGAAATTAAAACTATTTCCACTCATATGAAAGAGTGTTCCAAATCACTATTGATCAGAGAAATGCAAATTAAGACAACTCTGAGGTATCATTACACACCTGTCAGATTGGCTAAGATGACAGGAACAAATAACGATGAATGTTGGAGGGGCTGTGGGAAAACTGGGACACTGATGCATTGTTGGTGGAGTTGTGAAAGAATCCAACCATTCTGGAGAGCAATCTGGAATTATGCCCAAAAAGTTATCAAAATGTGCATACCCTTTGACCCAGCCATACTACTACTGGGCTTATACCCCAAGGAACTACTAGAGAAGGGCAAGGGACCTGTATGTGCCAAAATGTTTGTGGCAGCCCTTTTCATAGTGGCTAGAAGCTGGAAGATGAATGGATGTCCATCAATTGGAGAATGGTTGGGTAAACTATGGTATATGAATGTTATGGAATATTATTGTTCTATAAGAAATGACCAACAGGAGAAATACAGAGAGGCTTGGAGAGACTTACATCAACTGATGCTGAGTGAAACGAGCAGAACCAGAAGATCATTATACACTTCAACAATGATACTGTACGAGGATGTATGCTGATGGAAGTGGATTTCTTCAACATAGAGAAGAACTAATCCAATTCCAATTGATTAATGATGGACAGAATCAGCTACATCCAGAAAAGGAACACTGGGAAATGAATGTAAACTGTTATTTTTACCTTTGAATCCAATTCTTCCTGTGCAACAAAAAATTCGGTTCTACACACATATATTGTATCTAAATTATACTGTAATATATTTAACATATATAAGACTGCTTGCCATCTGGGGGAGGGGGTTGGGGGAGGAAGGGAAAAAATCTGAATAGAAGTAAGTGCAAGGGATAATGTTGTAAAAATTACCCATGCATATGTACTGTCAAAAAATGTTATAATTATAAAATAAAATAAAAAATTTAAAAAAAATAAAATAAAATAAAATCACCTGTTTTTTTAATTAAATTTTTAATTAAATTAAATTTACAATATAGCTAAATCTAATTAACTTTGGACCAAATTTCATAAAACTTACACACATGTCCAGCAGAATTGACAAAATTTTAAAGCATAGTTTATAATTTTTTTACAAATTACCCAATATACATTTTAGAAATCAATATACTAGGCATCTAGGTGGTGCAGCAGATAGAGCACCAGCCCTGAAGTCAGAAGGACCTGAGTTCAAATCTGGTCTCAGACACTTAATACTTTCTAGCTGTGTGAGGTTGGGCAAGTCACAACCCCAGTTGCCTCACCAAACAAACAAAAAAAGTAACATATTTCATCCAATTAGGGGATACAAACATGTGAACTTTTCGAGTAAGTTACCAGAACTTTGTTTTAACAACCTAGTTTTTTAATTTAAAATCAAATCAAATACAGATTTAAATTTCCAGTAGTAATGTTTCAATACTGGAACAAATTCCTAAGATCTTATACCCACAATAAACAAATTTAGCATGTACCAATCAATAGTAAATCTCTCTTAGAATTTCAGAATCAGAATTCCAATTTAAACATATCCAGCCCCAAAATTTAAGGTGGCAGAAAACTGCCCTCTCAAGTCTGCCTATCCAATTCAACCCTTCTGCAATTAGGATTGAAGGGAAAGAGGGTGCAGGACTTGGGGTCCCAAGAGTAGTAATTCTATTCCCTTAAATAAATTTCCCTTTTGCTTTGGGGAAAAACAATACTATTCTTAAAATTGAGATAGTACAGATTTTAAAATTGACTATTCCATGAGATTCCCTAAATTCTAATTAAATGTTCCAAGCAAACTGAATTGCTATTTGGTTATTTTTCAATACACATAAACTATTTCTCTTTTGTAAGCCAGGAAAGGGTTAAGGTGCCAGGTTTTTTTTTCAGGTTCCTCAGATGTCTGACTCTAGATAACTCAAAAGCAGATTGCTCATTGCCACAGTTTTTAAAGTAGCAGTGAACTCTTGTTTTCCTCAGGGATAATAATCTTATAAGGTAGTTTTAAGAAGTTTAACAAATTTAAGAGGAATTACAGAGGCTCCTCTTCACATCCTGCCTGTTTACTTTCTTTGATTTGACATTAGCTTTCTTTTTTCTCTTCCCCAATTCCCCAATTCAGAACTATATACTCTCAGATCTTCAGGCTCTTAAAATGCAAACCTGATCCAGCATTACAGAGGTAAATATGGAAGCGGTATGACAATTTACTGCTTACTCTATCTTCTTAGCTTCCAAAAGTCCTAATTCTTTTTAAGTAGTTCTTTTCTTTAGTGAATCTTTTCAGTATATCTTTTTATTCAGTTGGCCAATTCTGCATCTTAAGGTATTCTTCCCTTCATTGAATTTTTAAGCCTCTTTTGCCATTTAGCCCAGTCTGTTTTTTAAGATGTTAATTTCTTCAGGATACTTTGTTCTTCCTTTACCAAGCTCTTGACTCTTTTTTCATGATTTTTTTTTTGCATCACTGTCACTTCTTTTCTCAATTTTTCTTCTACTGTTCTGATTTTTTAAAATCTTTTTTGAGTTTTTTCCAGCGACAGATACCAATACACATTTTTCTTTGATGCTTTGCATATAGCAGCTTTGAGTTTGTTGTCTTCATCTGAACTTGTATTTTGATTTTCCCTATCACCATAATAACTTTCTACGATCAGGATGGATTTTTATTGTTATTGTTTGCCCATTTTCCAGCCTATTCTTGACTTTTACTTTTATATTAAAGTAAATCTCTGCTCCCAGAATGAAGGGGGGTAAGTCCCAAACTTAGGTTTTTATAGGAATTTTTCCCCTCTTTAGTCTAAACTTAAGAAATAAAACAAACATTTCCATGACAAAGTAGAATAGAAAATAAAAAAGATGATTGCACATGAAACTTCAAAATAATTATATATAATTTGTTATTCTTTTAAAATACATAATAGAGTTATCATGTAACTTTTTTCCTTACCTCAACTCACACCAGAGATGGCTACCATTAGACACAAATATACATATACATGTATATATATATGTGTATATACATGTATATATGTATGTACACACATATATATGTATATATACACACATATGTAAAAACATTCCATACATATTTCTTTTTATCAGTTTTTTCTCTGGAGGCAGATAATATCTTTCTTCATAAAGTCATTTGCTATTAATTTGGGTATTTATAATAGTCAAAATGACTTAATCACTCAAAGTTGTTCTTAAAACAATATTGCTGTTACTGTACACAATATTCTCTTGGTTCTGCTCACTTTGTTCTTCATTATTTTGAATAAATCTAACCATTGTAGAACTCATCATTTCTTACAGCACAATGGTATTCCATTATGATCACATACTACAAGTTATTCAGCCAATTCCTCAAGCTTCAGGGTTTTTTGTACAGCTATATTTAGAGCTAATTTGGGAAGTCTGTAAGCTTTCAGTTCTTCCAAGATAGTATAACCTAAGGAGATGTGTATTTACTATGCTCTTGGACTGTGCTCTAATTTATGAGTGTCCAAAGCACTTTTTTCTGCCCTGGAACTGTGACCAGGGTGCTCTTCTACAGCCACAAACTCTGTGAATAATGTTACAGGCTCTTGCATCCAGTGGCAGCAAAGAGACACTTGCAATCTTCTGACCAGTTGTCTGATCCCCTTGCTGTCTATGGGCTTAGAACTCTGGTAAGGGCAGCTGCCTATGTTGACACAGTTGCCCACAAGGGCACCCACAAGTGCTACTGGTTGTATCATTTGCAAATTTAGGGTATAGTTTCTAGGAGGAAATAAGCAATCTCATAGTTGTTGGTCTTAAAAATACAAGCCTGAGATTGGATTCTTACCAAGATCAAGTCCCATAAGGTGGGTAAAGCCCAGAGGACTTAGTTATGTTGCATGACTTGGTATTAATCCACTTCCTATGCCTTTAATCTTCCTCTGACTCTAAGAGGTTATAGAGATCTGATTTATTGATGGAACCCTTCACATTAAAGTTAATTAGCTCAGTAGTAGTAATAAATGTTCTTCAAAGTGATTTCATGCTATTCATGTTAATAGTCAGTCCAATGGGTAAAGCTCATCAGCAATGCTATTAGTAAAGTTCTTTGCCCTTGAACTGAGCATTCAATAGGAGATATGGATAAATATGGATATTTATCCATACTTACTCTTTGGCTGTGGTCAATGATATATCTAAACTAGTCAATAGCAGGAAAACAACTGGAAAGTGAATCCAACACTATTAAAGGGGGGAGAGGGGAGATTCCTATGGCCTGCAAAGCAAATGAAATGAAAAACTAACTGCCTTATCTTACTTGTGTACCTGAGAACCAAATGGAATCCAAATGAAATGACACCCAATAAATAGCCTCAATAGCACAATGGATTTCATGCTTGAACCATGGAAATGAAAACATTTTGCAGGACTAGGTCTATCAAAGAATCTTCTATTTCATCTAAGAAGAAGCCAAGAGAGCAAGGGAATTGTTCTTCTTATCAACTCCATTGCCCTATAGAAAATGAACCCCACTTAGGAAAGACATGCCAGAGAGTAAGGCCAGACAGATCTTCATAAATGGAGTAGCCCTTCTTCTACAACAGTAGAACTTACAATATGTCTTGGCAACAGTAGATACCATACTCATTACCCATCCTGATGCAAGAACTACCATCGCAGTCCCTGAAAAAAAAATCTAACTTTGACTTGAAATTTTTTATTATATTTCCCATGACAGAACTCCATCTATCAAATCCTAAACTCAAAAATGGGATTCAAAATCATGGCATATGATAGATTTTCTATACTCTATGCCACCATTAAGAAGCAGGTATTGTGGAATGATGAAATGGATTTCTGAAGAAAAAAATTGAGTAGATAAAGAACTTACCTGGGGGGTAAAGAAAGGTTTCATGGAGCAACCGGTCCCTGAGCTAACCTTTGTAACCAACATGAAGAAATATGAGGAAAATAAAAATTTTGAAAGTCACAAGTGAGGAAGAGGTATATTCAAGCATGGAGAATATTGACAAAATTAAGATTTGTAATACCAAGTTCTAACCCATATATCAAGCAAATAGCCTTATTCAGGAAGGTAGAAAACTAAAATGAAAACGAAAAAATAAAAAAACTAAAAAAAAAAAAAAAAGTTGGAAATTTTGACTTCGAGGTTAAGTTACTTGACCATAATATCAACACTATGATACTAAATAGTAGGGTACTATTTATCCTGCTATACTAAATGTAGGAGCCAGAACTCAAGTATAGATTATTGACTTCAAAAATAATTGTCTTTCTACTGCAACATTATGATTATCAGTGAGTAAGAATGCTATGTTCCAATCTAATAAATCAGAACTTGGACTTCTGATCTCAAGTGCAAGGCATCCCAGGAATCCCAGTTTTCAGACGCTGGTTCTAACCAGCAGGCAACCTTCCCAACTCAATCAATAAATGCAGAAACTTCCCTGGCTGCCTAACCTCTTTCCTAAATAGGATTTTTTTTTTTTGTCACAGAGATGGAATGTACAGCATTCTGGTTGCTTATCCAAATTCGTGGTGGTTTGAAATGAGTAAGAAAACCTGTATTGATGAAAATATTATCTGATGTTGAAAGACAATTTTAAGCACATTAGAATTTAGTGATGAGGGCAAGGAGCTGTCAACTTCACAAGATTGTTTTGTAGAATATTTTCCTGTGCAGAGGAATACGACAGAGGAACTTATATCTAGTAGAAAATATGAGTGGAGAAAAAAAATGCATTTCCTGGAAAAAGAAAGGAAGATTAGAAATAAGAAATGTGACCACCGTACCTCTGAATTGTACATCTAAGTGTAAGACTGTAAACATACAGTATCATTCTCCTATTGCTACAATTCCTTTCATTTCTTTCTTAAAATGTTACAAAGCAAACAAATTTTGTATTCTAATCCATTTTAAACCAGTTCCATATCTAATCCACATGAAGCTAAAGCCATATGGACTGTGCAAACATGAAAAAAAGCATTCTAAGATAAGCAAAACAGGAAATTGTAGGTTGATGATCATGAAACTGATATCTAAAAGGTAATTTGAGTAGTGAAGTCAGTAAACATTTCCTGTACTATAAACTGAGTTTCTGGGAACATATTTCACAGTTTTTTCTTTCCAAAAGATTTAGTAGTAGGCTGTACCAGTCATTAATAATCATCTTTTCCCTGCATAAAGCTATCATTTTTCATTACAGATGAATATAATTATAATTTAAAGCCAAAAATCTTTTTAAAGAACACAAGAAATACATTTTAAAGTTTTAAATAATTAAACATTATTAAAATTAATAAAAATTTTCAAATCCCCCAAGAAATCTGTCAATTGTCAAGCTGGGAGAATAAACTCCAAGTCAGTAGAATTTTGTGTAATCAGTCATCAACATTTTCTTCCTCCTCAACTCCTACCACACCATTCAAGTTACAAGAACTGCAACTTTTGATACAATTAAAATTATTTTATCATTAGTAAGATAGTTTTTAAAAATGCAAATAACCATAAAGCAAAATTTAAAATGGCAGAGAAACAAAATAATGACCCATACTGCTTGTTGCATACAGTCCCAAACAGAATATTATTCTGGTAGTTTTTCCAACTGGCCATAAGAAGTCACTTGCTTATAAATTCTCTTACACTTAAATCAGGAAAGAGAAAAGGCCTTCTAAGGCTTAGAGTCAGTATCCCAGAAAAGATCCTCTATGTGCTACTGTCATAGCTCTTTTTCACCAACTCTGTATTCTTCTCCACTGAGTTTTTTAAAACAGTATAATGGGAAACTCCACCTTTCAGGCCCAAATCAGGAAGAAATAAAACTTCCAGCGTCATTCCAAGCTTTCCAGAATAACTGTTGTTTTCCCTTGTGACCATGAGCATGTAACAACCTCTGTGGGCCTCTCTATAAAATCTAGTATCATACTGAATGACTTTATGATTTCTTCAAGCTTTATACCTATAATCTAATTTTCTGTTCCCATTTTAGGAAAAAAAAAAAAGAATTTAAATGTTTTGATTTTCACTTCAATGTATTTCAAACACCATTAATTTTCTTAATTAGATCAATGGCATAAAATATTGATAGGTTCCCAATCTTAAGATTCTGTGTACAAGATCTGAAGTTTTATTATTTTTCTATTTTTCCCCTCCTTGATGAATAAAGGAGAATCTAAGGGAAGGGCACTAGATAAATGATAATATTTTCTGAAATTTACATAGCACTTTAGGGCTTAAAAAACACTTTCCTCACAACAACCATACTCATTTTCAGGATTAAATACAAAATCTTGCATTTGACATTCAAAGCCCATCATAATCTGACATACTCCTACCTTTCTAGTCTTCATACTTCTTACCACCAAGTACTCTGTAATTCATTGACTCTGACCTCCTTTCTGTCCATCTCTGCATTCCCTGACTCTACTCAATGCCTGGAATTTTCTCCTCAGCTCTATCTCTTAGCTTCTTTATCTTTCTTCAAGTTCTAGTTAAAATCTTCTCTTCTGCAAGAAGCCTTTCCTGATCGTCTTAATACATGTGCTTTTCCTCTGTTGAGGAATCTCCAATTTATCCTTGATTATATGGAGTTATGCATACTTGTTTTCCTTATTCTCTCCCCTCATTAAATGAGTAGTTTCTTGAAAACTGGGACTGTCTTTTTTTCTTCTTTTGTATCCCCAATGTTTAGCATAAAAATATGGGCTCAATAAATGTCTTTTGACTGACTGAAAAGCAAATTTCAATTATTTGGGCTTATTTAAGTACATCATAAATTATTACATTAGTTTTGAAGTTGTATCACTTGCTTATGTCTTCCTTTATTTATATATAGTTTTAAATGTTTCAATAATCTTTTTGGGTAGGAAGAAGGCAATGTTATGGTTTAGCTCTATCCTCTACCTCTCTCTCCTCTTCACATAAAAAACACTTGCTTATAACAAATAATCAAAAAAGCATGTATAGGTACATGAGAATAGAGGAGGAGGCTGTGCGCATGCAAACACACACACATCTTATACACATATATCCATATCCATATGTATATATGTGTGTGTGTGTGTATATACACACAGACATATACAAATATGTAGATACACACACATATTCTGGACATGGCTATGTATGTGTATATCACTGAGCACCTCTAGTCTATCACCTCTCTCTCAAGATCAGTCTTTCAAAGCTATTTTCTTTACAATGATTCCTTCTTCTAAAATTTATGTTATCCACTTCCAGAAAAAGAATTGATGGAGTCTAAATACAAGTTGAAGCATACTATTTTCACTTTATTTCTTTCATGGTTTTATTCTTTTTATTCTGCTTCTTCCTTCACTACATGACTAATATGTATATATGTTTTACATGATTACACATATATAACCAATATCAAATTGCTTACTGTCTGAGGGAGAAGGAAAGACAGGAAAGTTGGATGAGAAGAAAGAGGAAAGAGGAACCTGAAATTTTATATTAAAAATGAATGTTAAAAAAATTCTTTACCTCTGTCAATGGTATCAATATTCCATTCTCACAGGTTTGTTTCTCTCTTCTCTTGTTTATTTCTTTTTTCTTCCTTTTCTTTATCCATTAGGATGAAACAAATTCATACATAGAACCTCTACTTGTCTACTTTCTTTGTGATGCTTGAAAGCATTATTAGGATTATGAAAGAATATGTTTCTTCTCCCCCTTAAGAATGTAAACATTTTGTCATCATTAAGCTCCTTCCATTTATTCAAATACATTTACCTTTCTGAGTTTCTATTAACTCCTGTGTTTACAATTCAAAAATTTTACTCAACTCTGGTATTCATCAAAAATACTTCTTTCCATTAAAGGTCAGTTTTTCCCTGTAGAATAATAAGTCTTTCAGAGTACGTAATTCTTAGTTGTAACTCTTTATCATTTGCCTTTTAAAATATCATATTCAAAAAAAATTTTTTTTCTACCATGTTAGTAGCTTCTGAGTTTTCTGACCATATTTTGTTGGTACTTGAACTCTTTCTTTCAGGCTGATGGTTTTCTCATTTTGTTGTTGTTGTTGTTTTATTTTGTTTTGTTTTGTTTGAGTTGAAAGTTCTAGATTTTTTTTCCTGGAAGTTTTTACTTTAGGATTTTCTTTCAGAAAGGAACTGCCAGATTCTTGCTCTTCTCTCTGGTTCTAGGAGTTCTGGGAAGTTTCACTTAAGATTTCTTCAAGTGGGGCAGCTAGGTGGCGCAATGGATAGAGCACCAATCCTGAAGTCAGGCAGATCTGAGTTAAAAATCTGGCTTCAGATACTTAACACTTCCTGGCTGTGTGACTCTGAGCAAGTTACTTAACCCCACTTGCCTCAGCCAAAACAAGCAAACAAACAAACAAAAAAGATTTCTTCAAGTATGGTATCATTTTATTTTTCATGGCCTTCAGAGAATGTAATAATTTTAAATTGTGTAACCTTGACCTGCTTTAATTTTGATAGTAGATTTGCTTCTTTTTTTTTTTCCATCTTTTGATTTTGTTTTAATATTTCTTGCTGCCTCATGAAAACAGGTTTTTTTTTTTTTTAAATCAGTTCTCATTTTTGGTGAAATTGGTGAATCCACTATTTGCATTTCCACATTTTGTCATAAGTTTTTTA
Source organism: Sminthopsis crassicaudata (assembly GCF_048593235.1). Taxonomy (NCBI): domain Eukaryota; kingdom Metazoa; phylum Chordata; class Mammalia; order Dasyuromorphia; family Dasyuridae; genus Sminthopsis; species Sminthopsis crassicaudata. Next base: position 259,847,481 of record NC_133619.1, on the reverse strand, counting down.
TTCTATTTACTTTCTCTAGAAATCTTATTTCACCTAAAATTTGATTCTTTATCACTTGCTTTACTGTGGTTCTTATAGCTAAGTGATTTTTTTTCCCTCTACCATTATAATTTTAGTCATTCTAAAGTTACTCTCATCTTATAGGTGTGGCATTTGATTGTCTATGAGCCAATCAGATTCCATTTAAAATTTTCAGGTGTCTTTTTTTCTTTGCAAATTTCTTCCTACTAAATCCATTATTTGGGAGACTATGTACCAGGGGTAGAATCTACCCCATATTCCTCTGTAGAATGGGATAGTCAGGTGCTATTTGGACTCATCCTCAATTTTCTGTGTTCCTACTCTCAACTTCTACTTTCCTTGTGTGATGATAGCAACTTCTTGATTCAGCTATCTTTAAACTGACACAACCCCATACAAGTTCTTTGCTCCCATGTTCCCTAATAAAACTTCCTCCCCTCATGAAATCTGAGTGGTTCCAGCTTCTCTGACACAACTTCCCAACCTAGAAGCAATTAAAAAAAAAAAAATCCAAGACATATTTTTAGATGGAGCCAATGTCAGAGAAACAAAGTATTGTGTATCCTTGTTGCATATCCATGCCATGTTAGGACAAAGTAAAATTCCCTTCATTAAATATATAGTGTCCTACAAATGTCCTATTTTATCCCAAAGTCAAATCTGAACTAGCTTTAAAGCCCCCTGGCTTGCTTGCGCTCAAAAAGCTAGAAGATTTTATTCTCATTTAAGTAGAATTTCATTCACAGAGCTGAAAGTGATCTTAGAGATTATCAAGCCTAACCTTACTAATAAGGAAACTGAGACACATAATGGTAAAGTTACTTTAATAGCTACTAAGTGTCAGAGGCATGATACAAATTCTGGATCTGACTGCAACCTAGCTATCCAGTATGCTACCTAGCTATACAGATCAACCAGTTTCAGAATATGGTTGTCTTCAGGGAAACCTAAAGCATTTCAGATCTAAGTAGAACTCCAGCATCCTGGGCATATCAGTCTAAGTAATTCTAGGTCCCTCCCAACATAACCATAGACAGAACATTCAGAGATATAGTAGTTTCCAGTCTCTGTCAACATTCCTTATCTGAGCATCCCAGCCTTTCTACCCAGATATACAGAATGATGCAGATTGATTTTAAATACATCTAGAGCATCTCATATCCATTCTAAAAGACTTTTATCTTGTTTAACTGTAACCACAATGCTTTTTCTGGTGGGACTCCTTTACCAGTATATATAGACTACTAAATGACTTTTTTGTGCATTTCTGGGCTGAATAAAGAAGTTTTATTATGGTTTTTCTTTTGATGTTTTTATCATTTCATCTGTTGCTTTTTAAAGATTTGACAGGAGTACATGTCACAAAGTTTGTCTCCTCTCTGACCATTCATACAAGAGCAAGTAACTGTCTTAACTTGAAGTCCTTATTTCTTTAGTATTTCATATGTTAGTCTTACACTCTTACTACATGATTATCCTACTTCTTAGTGGCAGTTAAATGGCATAAAGAATAGAATATTAAACTTGAAGTCCAGAAAACATGAGAGTAAATCCTGCTGCAGAGGCTCTTTAATAGTTTGACCATCTAAATGACAGCTCTAAATCTATGTCCTGTGATCTTTAATATCAAATAATTTTGGTAATATGTTTGCAGGCTAATTAAAGATGCTTAAGATTTGTCTTTTCATTCCCTTTGTGTCAGTTACAAATTGAACCTTTTGAGAACACAGTGCTCTATAGTTCATGCAATGTCATGAAGAAGATTTTGTTTTTTAAGAGAGGGATTTCTTTATCATATAGCTATTTGGAATCTCTAAACACATTGTATAATTTCCCAAATGCAATACAGCCTGTTCCCCTGCTATTCAATTATGAACCTTCATAATTGCTATTATTTTCACTTTACAGATGACCGACTGGCTCAAGCCAGTTTGCTAGTTCTATTTCAAGATTGGAATGAAATCAAACACTCAAATGACTGATAGATAACAAAAGGAAGTTTACTTAACCCTAGCAGGGAAATGATAGCAACAATACAGCATTCGTTCAGTTGGGCATAGATTTCCTGCTTCAATATTGGTTATGCAGATCTCCCAGTTAGAAGTTTAAGAAAAGATAAGCTGAAAATCTTGGATCCTGGCTTCTTTATTACTAGGACACCAGGAAATTACACCAATGCCCCCAATCTTAGAACTATAAGGTAATTAATTCTCAAGAATTATGTCAATACATTAAAAAACAAAAACAAAAAAACCCAAAAAAAACACTAACCTATTCAGAATGGGATAATACCTTAAGATATTGATCTTATCACAAAAAGGTTGAGATTCAAAGAAGTTAAGTAATCCAGTGTCACACTCCAATAAGTCTCAGAATTGATACTTGAAACCAGATCTTTCAACACTAAAACTAGTAGCTGGTTTTAGGAGACCCCAAGAGATCCAAGATCAGCATGATCTTCAAAATCTCAAAGAAGTCTAACATGGCCAAAACCAAACCCCTAGTTGAAGTTCATGAAAAAGGGAAATAGAACAAATGAGGGTCAGTGGATCACAGTGGACAAACACAAAATCTCAATTCAAGACCTGAAGACAAAATTATGAGTGAACAGAAAAAGATGCCAAACATAATGAAGAAATATTATTGTGAAAAAGAAGCCCAAGAGACAAACCCAATAGAAGAGAGTAACCACTCAAAAGCTACAAGTAGAGCCTATAGAGGAAAATGACTTAGCTATACATACTTCAAGAGCTTCTGGAAGAAAGGAGATAGTAATAAAACTAGAAGTGAAAGAAGATCTCAGAAATTTTTTAAATGAAAGAATAAGTGACTAGCAAAAGAAGTTGGAAAGCTTTACCCAAATAATTACCCTGATAATTGAAAAAAAACAATAAGATCTCAATGACTTTAAATATGACTAAATTACCTAAATAGAGGAATTAACGTAACTCCATATTCTTACTCCATCAAAAAATCTAAAAATTGCAGCAGACTGAATAATGACCAATAAATCAATAAATCAGCGGCATCTTCCATCCTAGAACTGCATAAAAAGTCAGCCAGAAACTCATGATATGCAATAGAAAATGAGGAAACTAGCAAAATCAGAGATTGTGTAGGCAAACAAGCCAAAAGATTCCCAGAGAATGGTAAATAGTAACCAAAAAAAAAAAAAAAAAAACATAAGAAGCCTGCAGGACTCTGTATCCAGACAAGTAAAAGAAGTGGGCTTCTCCAGAAAGCCTCAGGGTAGTCAGAAACTCACAAGAGGAACATTCAAAGCCACATATCAAGCTAGATATATGAATACTCACAACATAATCTGCTGTTTCCAAAGGCCTGAAGGTATACTGCCTTTCAATCAACCAATCAATAAACATTTATTAAGTGCCTACTATGTCCCAGGCACTAGCTAAATTCTGAAGAGGCAAAAGATAAGTTAAGGTTTTATTGAGGGTTAGGGGTGATGGTCATAGTTTTCAGGGAGTTTGAAGATTCTTAAGCTCTCTCTCCTTTACCTGTTTTCTGGGTCATTTTTAAAAATAGGAAGTGTTCAATAATGCCTATTTGAATAAATAAATGAACTTTAAAAAAAAACAACTTAAGCTTTAGGATTTGATGTTACTTTTTTAAAAATGTATTATAAAAATTTTTCATTTGAAATTCAGAGAAATGTTCCTTTTTGAATTTTTAATCACAAGATATACAATGATGCATAGCAACATTTCTGGATCCTTCTATCCCTAAATTTATTTCCTATATATACTGCTTCATGATAGAAGCAAAATGATACCTAGTTTAGTAACTGCTTCCTCCTTCCAATGACCTAAGAGGATTTGTGAGAGGCTCAGTTTTCAAACTTTATCAATTCTTGAAACACTTTCATAGTTCCATGTTATCTGATAGTATTTACTGAGCACAGGAAATACTGCTTTAAGGCTTTTATTCAGACTTGTCAAACTGAGACAATGTGAATGGAAATAAATTGGGGGTAGGGAGCAAGAATAAAATAATGAGAGAAAAATTTGAACAGGATATTGAAAAGCTAAATACCATCATCAAAGTGAAACATTATTAACAGTCATAAATTAATTCATATCCAAATTTAAAATAAGAAATCCAATCTCTCAATAAGAGAAAGCAATGTTGTTTATGTAAAAAAAAAAAAATTACACAAGTGAAAAGAATTTAGAAGTAGTTGATTTTAGGACCTTATACTGAGCCATATCTCTGGTTCATCACCAGGCTTGCCAATATTCCCTCCACTCATTTTATTTTCCATTTTGGTTTAGTTAATTTTTTAAGATCAAAATTTCATTTACAAATATTGATACCCCACAAAGCCATAATGTCTAGACAACAAGCCTCACTGCAATGTGATGTATTTTCTAAAATACTGTTATTTATATATACATTGCTTAGAACTAATACCCTTCCTCTTTTTCAGGCCTAGAATTTAGGTTGAATGTAATAAACAAGTCAATTTAATCATTTGACAAGCTTTGCAAGTGGTACTGTACTTAATAAACTGTGACTATTAGGTATAGTTTTTAAAAAATCATTAATGCTTTTTTTCTCCTCATTACAAAATTAATCCTGTCACAAAGTAGCATAATAGTAAGACTAAAAAACAAACTAAACACTTCAAACATTCTAAATGATCTCTCTGATCATGAAAATATGTTTTCCATCAGTCCTGTGGAATCAAGATTGGTCATTATATTAATCTGATTTCTGAAGTCTCTCAAAATTCTTTTTCTATTCACACTTGTTGTTATGTTGATTGTTCTCTTGATTCTGCTTACTTCTCATCAGTTCAAATATGTTATATATTTACATCTTCTTATTTATATGACAACATTCATATGCCTCATTTTGTTTACTAATTGTAGTTTATTGCAATTAATAGGCATACATTTTATTTCTAATTTTTTTTTCAACCACAAAAAGATGCTGCTATAAAGGTATATATGGTACCTTTACCTAAGTCTTTAACTTTCTTGAGGTATAAGCCCATTAGTGGTATCATTAGATCAAGGAGAATTTAGTTCATTACATATAATTAGTACATATGATTCCAAATTTGTTTTCTACAAAGTTTTAATTCATTCACAGCGTTACCAGCAGTAGACATCTGCTTAAGATGATGATGTGAGAGATTGTAAAGGAACCTAGTTCTGATTTATTGAGGTGATATCAGAAGAGTTGGGTCATAAAACTAACTCATCATTTACCCTTAGTACCCATTAAACATATTATTCAAAGTTTGTAAAGGTTGAAATCTTCAAAATTAGGGTCTGGGTATCAACATACCACAACGATGAAGTCATAACAAATGTGCTATGTTACCTTGATAGGTAATAGATTTTAGAGGTGATGATGAAGATGCACAATAAAATGACAGAAAAAAGCCCACCCTATTTGGGGGATATGCTGACAAATATATGAAAAGGATTCCAGATAAGACAAAAATAAAGAAAACTAAAAAGGAACAGTAATGGGCTCTTCTAATCAGTATAGAATTGCACGAAAACGTAGACAAAAGTTAGTAAAGGCTAGAAAAGGTAAGTTCTAGGGAATCCAGTGAGTTTAAAAAAAAATTGTTTGTAATATATGGAATAAAACAAACATTTCCATAACAATGTATTTTTAAAAAGATGATTGCACATGAAACTACAATTCTACTATGTTCAACTTGCTATTCCTGTTAAATATACGATAAAATCATCATGTAAATTTCTTTTCTTTCTACTACCTCCACCCTCCATGGCCACCATTTGACACAAATAAGGGTATGTGTATATAAAGTTATACTATACATGCTCTATTTATCATTTCTTTCTCCGAATGCAGATGTCATTTTTCTTCATAAGTCCTTTTTTAATTAATTTGGATATTTAATATAATTTATCCATTCAAATTTATTCTTAAAACAACATCGCTATTACTATATACAATTACTCTTGGTTCTGCTCATTTTCCTCTTCATTATTTTTGACTTTCCATGTTTTTCCAAGATCATTTTTTTATCATCATTCTTATAGCAATAGTATTCCATCACAATCATATGCCCAAATTTGTTCAGCCATTCCCCAATTGATGAGCATCCCATAATTTCCATTTCTTTACCATCAAAAAGAGAACTGCTATAAACATTTTAGAACAAAAGGATCTTTTTCTTTTTCCCTAAACATACTTGGAAATAGACCTAGAAGTGGTATTGCTGGTTCAAAGTGTGAGAATTGGATGGGGATTCTGTTTCAACAGCTACAAAAAAAAAATTGGAGAAATACAGAAAAATGAAATAATTTTTAAAAATAAAATTGAAACTTAGAACTCAGAATAAGGAAATAAAACTAACAAAAGTAAAATGTAATTGGGATGGGAGAACTCAGGTTAGCAAATTGAATGTGATCGAGTGGTGATTTAGAATAAAAACACATTCAAAAATATAATTAGAGGTGGGGATTTGGAAGAAAAGTATGGCGATGTTGATGTAAATTGTGTCCTTTTTAACCTTTGGGGGTGCCCTAAAACTGTGTCCCCTTTAATTTGTGGGGGAAGGGTGATTTGGGGTCTCAAACCCCCCTCAAAAGGGGCACAACCTTCCGTCCATAAGGGCAACACTCAAATAAGTAATCTCATTCAATTAGAAATCTTGTCCTGGGGCATAGTTAACATCTATTGAATGGCTCAAACAACCAGTTAAGTAATCTCATTCAATTTAATTGATTTGAAAATCAGTCTCTCAGATTCATTTAGAGATCAAAAAAGCCTCAAACCTCAGAAGGCTAAAAAAGGCAACTCTGAACTTCAAATTTTTGCCAAATTCCTAATCATAAGTTTTGCCTGCTAAGAAAGCTTTCTTCTTAGTGAAAATAAATCCCCTTTTGCCACACAGACTTCAGGTTTTCGAATTCTTTCGCAAGGGATCTGCAACATCAAACCAGAGGGGATCTCTTACCCTCAATTCTTGCACCTCATCATTATGATCAGAGGAGGAAACTTAGATTTACATGATAAAATTCGACTCTTTAGATAGGATAGAATTCAGCCAATAAGGAATCAGGGAAAGGGAAAGTCCAAATAAGGTAAATGCCAAGGAAGAAGTAATGATGTAATGAGGAGTGGAAATTCATATTCTTTATAGGTTGTAATCTCTGTGGTACACATCCCAATGGCATATCAAGGGAAGTCCTTGCATTTGGGGTATGAAAAAAAGTATTGATTCCAAGCATTCCTATTTTATAGGACACTTACCTCTATAGTTGTATAGTTAAGACTTTTAACTTCACCCCTCAGAAATTTATTGGAGTGATTTCTCAAAAATGACATAGATAATTTAATAACGTTTTGGACATAATTCCATATTGCTCTCCAAAATGATTGAGTCAATTCACAGTTCCATCAACAATGAATTGTGTCCCTATTTTTCCACATCTTCTCCAACATTTGTCACTTTCCCTTTCAGTTATTCTAGCCCATGATAAGTGTAAAATGATATCTCAAAATTGTATTAAGTTGCATTTCTCTAATCATTTGATTTAGAGTCTTCATAGAATTACAAATTGTTTTCATTTGTTCATTGGGAAACTGCTTGTTCATATTGATGCGGGAGGTAGCCCCCTTTAAGATTGCTTTACTGATCCCCAACCCCTCTTTGGGACTGACCTTTGATTTACAAGATCTGGTCAAAACCACCCTTTTGTATTCCAAGGGGAAAGATCAGGATCTGAGCCAGTTTGGGCTGTACCCAGCCCGCATTCTAATGATCTGCTCAGGTTTCCCAACCCCCACGTGGTCAGTCCTGGCCCTGGAGGAATGAATCTGGGACTCCACCCATAGGCCCTTTCAAGCAAATAAAAGAGCCAAGCTGGAATCATCTCTTTGAAGAGGGTCAAAACATGCAAGCACCATGCTTTGCATCACAGACTCTCTGTCTGCCACTTTTGGTATATTTTTTTCCTCCATCTAATACCTTTTACTAATCAGACTTTAACCTTACTTCCAAACCCTACAATAAACCTCTTTTATCAATCTAGTTTTCAGGTCTGTAAATTCCTTTACAGGGGACTCTCGCCCCACCACTATAACTCTGTATCCTTGCACCGAATCCAAAGGGGTTGCAGGGGAGCTCCATTTGACTCCCTGTGCCCCGAACCTGACACTAGACCTCAATTAATCCTAATTTTATTTAGGTATCACTTAGCTAGACCTCATTATATATCCTTTGAGCATTTATTGTTGGGGAATGACCCATATTCTTATAAATTTGACAAAGTTCTTATGTATTTTAGATATGAAACCTTTATCTGAGAAACTCTCTATAAAATTTCCCCCCCCCAATTTTCTGATGTTCTTCTGATCTTAGCTACATTAGTTTTATTGTACTAAACCTTTTTAATTTAATGGAATCAAAATTATCCATTTAATGCCAAATTTTGCTCTCTATCTCTTGTTTATTCATAAATTGTTCATCTATTCATAAGTCTGATAAGTTTTTCTAATTTTCTTGTAATAAGATAATGACAAATGTTGGAGGGGATATGGGAAAACTGGGACACTGATATACTGTTGGTGAAATTGTGAACAAATCCAGCCAATCTGGAGAGCAATTTGGAACCATGCTCAAAAAGTTATCAAACTGTGCATACCCTTTGACCCAGCAGTGTTTCTACTGGGTGTATATCCCAAAGAGATCTTAAAGAAGGGAAAGGGTCCAACATGCAAAAATGTTTGCATTTTTGCCTTTTTGTAATGGCTAAAAACTGGAATTTGAATGGATGCCCATCAATTGGAGAATGGCTGAATAAATAAATTGTGGTATATGAATGTTATGGAATATTATTGTTCTGTAAGAAATGACCAGCAGGATGATTTCAGGGAGGCCTGAGAGACTTACATCAACTGATGCTGAGTGAAATTGTTGTGCCACAGTTCCCTTTTAATGTCCTGACCCAGTTTCCCTAATTGTCCTATTCAGTTACTCTGCCTCAGGTTATAACCATCCCATTCCCTCTTAATGTTTGATGGGATAAAGGTCTTTATCCATTTTAGACATCATTAGAATATCAGGAGCCTCTCCGGTACCTCTCTCTATTATGTTATCCTCATCCTAGGTTCGTCTCCCCATTAGGTCATCCCCATCCAGGTACCTCCCCCATTATGTCATCATTCTTGTAACCCTATAAAAGAATCTTGTATCTGACATTCACAGTTGGATTCTTAGAGACAATAGTCTCATTCAGCCTTGGGACCAAACTATGGAACCATTTGATCCCAATAAATCTTTCCCTTTTAAATAAAATGTTAAATTGTTCTTTAATCTATATTTGCCTCAGTTTCTCCAGCATTACAAAATAAGCAGAACCAGGAGATCATTATTCATGGCAACAACAAAATTATACGATGATCAGCTCTGATGGATGTGGTCTCTTCAATAATGAGATGACTCAAACCATTTCTAATTGTTCAGTTAAAGAAGAGAATGATGACTGTATTAGCACCCTGGATACCTTAGAATCAATTAGAGTCAGCATAAGCAAAAGTCTTTATTCTTGGTCTTTAGTGGTAGAAGTGAAGAGAGTGGACCCGTAAGATCTCTGCAACCTCACTTCCTCGTCTCTCTTGCAGAAGTGACCCTGGTTAGTCTCCATCCACCTCCTAGTCCCTCCCACAATTCTCTGTATATACCAAACAATTAGGCCAATGACAAGATAGTGGGAAGGGCCATTTGCCAAGCATATTCTTATAGAGTATTGTCCAATCTGTAATTACCCTCAAATGCTAGATTGTCTGACCTCAGTGCATTGACTCAAGAGTTTCAGCCCTTTACAGAAGAGAATCAGCTACACCCAGAGAGAGAACTATGGGAAATGAGTGTGGACCACAACAAAGCCTTTCCACTCTTTCTGTTATTGTTTGCTTGCATTTTTTTTCTTTGTTTCTGATTTTCCTTCTGCAGCAAGATGACTATATAAATATGTATACATATATTGGACTTAACATATTTAACATGTATTGGACTACCTGCCATCTAGGAAAGGAGGTAAGGGAAAGGAGGGAAAAAGTTGGAATAAAAGGTTTTGCAAGGGTCGAGGTTGAAAAATTACCCATGCATATGCTTTGTAAATAAAAAGCTATCATAATAAGAAGAAAAAGATAAAAGAAAAATATAATTTTCTTGTAATATCTCTTCTTATATCAATAAATGAGTTTTAAGTCTGGGCTTAAGGAGTCATTTCAGGAAAACCAGCACAAATAAAGGCAAATAAAAATGAAACCAGGAGACTCTCAACAAGGATATTCCAGAGCAGTGGAATGGTAGGGGAAAATTCCAAACCTAGACTTAATGTGGACTTTCTTTCTCTGTCAAGAAGAAGACTAACTGGCTATTATCAAATATAACCAATTCCCATACTGTTTGTCTAGTGTTTGCATAGAGTGACTGTGAGGTAGGAAGTTTTTATCAGCTTCCATTGTCCATCCTCTAACCTTCTGAGTACCTTTAAACAAACTTTTAATGTATTAATTAGCATATCTTTAGACAAGTCTGGAATTTGATCAACCAGGTATTCCATGTGGTTCCTCCTTGATCCCTCCCTCTAAATTCTCACCTTTACTTCCCAGGTTTCCCTGAGAAACTCCCAAGGCTGTATTTTTCCCTATAAAAGATCTGCTCATGATGAAGCCCATTACAAGGTTACTCTCGCTCTGCCTCCTCATAGTGCCTTCCTTCTAATGGCATTTTTCTTCTTTACTCTAGCTAGTTTTGGTTAGTCTGCTAAATTCCTCATTGGATCTAACCAATCAGTGCCTTCCTCTCACATCAAGAGTATTTCCTTGCTCTTGTTTAATTGTGAGTTCTCTTGAGGAACTTATCTTTTCCTTGCTAACATATATGTTCTCCCAACTCTATTTCATATTTGCCACTCCTGGTGCCTATTTTAACTCTTATTTTGTTTGCATAACTTTCTCTTAAATCTACCTTTTGGCAAAGAGAATGGCCATTGTGAATTTGTTACATGTTTATGTTATTGTTCCCTGTTAGGATCGAGGGCAAATCTCAAGAGCAGAGTATGAGGCACTCAGAGGCTTACTCTGCCTGAGTCCAAAATAGGGCGTTGACTGGCATTGAGTAAGCCTCATCCAAGGAGGTGGAAGCCCTCCTCACTCTTGATTGATTATGCACCTGGCTCTGACACTCTCTGACATGTGACTTGGGACTATAGAAAAAGGGGTTGCAGACAGAAAAGGAACACTGGGAAGTGAATGTAAATTGTTAGCACTACTGTCTATCTACCCAGGTTACTTATACCTTCGGAATCTAATACTTAATGTGCAACAAGAAAATGGTATTTGCACACATATATTGTATCTAGGTTATATTGTAACACATGTAAAGTGTATGGGATTGCCTGTAATGGGGGGAGGGAGTGGAGGGAAGGGGGGGGATAATTTGGAAAAATGAATACAAGGGATAATATTATAAAAAAAATTACTCATGCATATATACTGGGGGAAAAAATTCTAAATTAAAAAAAAAAAGAAAGAAAAAGGGGTTGCAGAAAGGGCAGGAGCAGTAGAGTAGAGTAGAGTAAAGTAGATTGTAGTAGAGTTGATTAGAGTAGAATAGATTAGATTTATTCTGCTTTAGGATTAGAGCATTAGGATATAGGGAACTCTATGTAGTAAAATAATGTAGTGAATAAAGACTAATTGCTGCATATTCACGTATATTCGGGTGTTCTAGGGGGGACTTCTTGAGGTCATTCTTCGATTCAGATAATCGACCTGATGAAAGGTAAGACGCTAGTTGACCCTGCTGAGGTGAACAGCGGGAGTTACCCTGACCACATTAGACCATCAAAACAGAAGAAATAGAGCCAGCTATATGTCACTTAAGAGCTAACTTTCTTTTTAAGGGCCATGTTTTAAACCCAAATCACTCTGGCTATCATTAATTGGCCAGCCCAAACCTAGTCATTATTTGGGTCCCAAAGACTCTAAATATAAAAAGCAATTGCTTCTTTTTTGGGCCAGAAAGTCTGAGGGTCTTCCCCTTCCAGAATTTTTTTTTTAACTAGATGATAGAGATCATTCTTTGCCTCAATCCTTACTTAGTCTTAATCACTTGAATGAATGTTGCCTCAGTCAATTTGAGATCTAGTAAAATAAAGTAAAAAAAAAAAAAGACCTTTGCTTTAAAAAGGCCAAGGTCTTCCACAGGAGGTTCACGTATTTGCACAAGTTATCTTCTATAAGAAAGAAAATACTTTACCAAGAAATCCACTGAATCACTGATGAATGCAGGAAAGATTTACATTCTTGCAGGAATGGGTGCCTTAGTTAAGTAGACATACCTTTGAAATTTTAAAGATAGCATTTTATTTCCTATCCTAAAGCAATTGTCCCTTCTCTGAATCCCCATTAATTGGATGCTATTCAACATGAATCTCCATCCCTCATTATATAGCCAGTCCCCTAAAGGAGCTTTCATTCTAAAAAGGGGAGGGGGGGAAAGGAAGGGAGAAGATAAAAGTGGAGGACTAAGGTCAAAGAACAAAAGATTCTTTTCAAATTTCAGGTCACCAACCGTGATTACAAAAATCAGTCCCTGCCTTCAAGAAGCTTACATTTGTTTGGGGGTTAGTTATTTTCCCTTAATAGGGAACCAACCTTCACCCTTGATTATTCCTTGATGTCCTTGTGGGTTTCAGTTTTCTAATTTGTTTTATTTTTCCAATTTAATTTTCATAACTGTAGAAACAAATGCTCATCCATTTATCACATCTTTCATACCTAGGATATATTTCTTCATTTCTTTCTCACTAAAAATATTCCTTCAGAAGCTTCCATGATCCCCACAAGTAAAAGTGTTCTCCCCTTTAATTTTCCTAAAGCATTTTGTCTGAATCTCTCCTTTGATACCGTTACACTTCCACTGGCATTATACTCATCTGTATACCTATTGAATATAAGTTGAATATAAAATTCCTTGAGGGCCAGGAACTGTTTCATTTTTGCCTTTTTATTTACAGAAACCAGTACAGAGCCTTACATATAATAGATGACTAATAAATACTTGTTGAATTGGATTGAAACAGGCTATACTTTTGTGTTTCCATTATTCTTACAATTAGTCTCAATCCCTTTTTCCAGCAAATGCTGAGACCTCTTCTTAGATGCTTCCTCCCTTTTCTACCCTTTGTTTCCTTCTTCCAAAACCTTATCTATGTTACTTCAAGTGAGGAAGGTATTGTTCCTTTCCATCAGTGTTGATATAGTCATAGAAATAAATAATAGATTAAAAGTTATCCCTTCCAGTCATGGGGATTAGGGATGCAGTGCCAGTATAATCTGGAAAACCCAAATAAATTTTTTGGGCCTTTCCTTTATACCAGAGAAGTTTGAATTAATGTATTTAAAAATAAAATATATTGATATTATATAAAACTATGCATATATTTTATGCATTTCTGAGTTTCTAAACTTTTTCTGTGTCTTCTATTGGCCTTCACATGTCATCAATGGCTCTCCCAAAATTCCCATTTAATTTCTTATAGTAACTCAAGATGTATCAAAACTCACAATGGGAAAAGTTGAGATGTGGAAAGGATAACTGTAGGCAGATAGCAGAGGTAATGAAATTATGAGGCATTAATATATTAACAAGATATTAATGTTAATACCCAGTGATTCCTTACAGAGTGTCAACACTTTTCTCTGAATGATGAAGAGGCAACATGATCAGCTGGGCTTAAAATGTTCTATGCTTCTGTGAACTTTGAAACTGTCCAAATGATGGGGGTGAATTCTGAAACTTTCCTTTGACAGAGACCTACCCTTCAGGGCAGGTAAGTGGTCTCATTTAGTGGAGATCTCTATTGAGTTGAAGATTGGTCTAGGATTACTCCCAGTAGCTCAAATTCCCAGTTATTAAGTGGCTTGAAACTCCAAAAACTCTCTTTTCAACTGGAAATCTAAGCCTGGGAGCATTGACAACATTGAAAGAATCTCATTCAATCAAAGCCCTAGCCTCAGACTATTATAAAAGACAATGCTGAACTCCAAATCTCTGCAGAAGTCCGAAAAAGGATTATGCCTTGCCACGGAACCTCTCTCTTGGCACAGCTGCCTGTCAGGACTCTTGCCCGCTGTGAAGATAACCTCTTCTCAGTGTTAATCTTTGCCATTTTCCCTGACAGGACCTTGCCACTGAAGAGTCTGTCTTCCTAGCAAAGGTGGCTTCTCAGCGCCAATAAAATTTCCTTTTGCCTCAGACTTTTGGGTTTTCGAATTCTTTCACATTGGATCTATGCCGACCAGAGGTGATTCCCCACCCCAATTCTCACACCACTAGCACCGCATCAGATGGGTGCTTTCAATAACTAAGTCTTATTAGGCAGTTTGAGTGAATGCAGGTCTGTAATACCCTCAAGAGATTACCTCTGCTCTACCTCAACAGACTTTGCCTTAAAGTAGCAAATTATGCATAAGTAGACATTCCATTCAACAATATGAGGGAGATTTCCCAGAGAGTTCAAATCATAATTTAGGGAACAGGAAAAAACACAGCCCAAAGAGAAATGGCCCCTGAGTGGCAATCATTTTCCTGGAATAGGATCACTAAACGCACAAGAGCTCGCTATGAACTTAAGAGAGAGCTTACCTGGACAATCCATAGTAAAGATATGGAAAGAATCAGACCCTGGGAAACAGGCAGAGCAACCTAAAAGTGATCCTTCACCCAACAGGGATCTTTGGCAGGAATCCAGTGGAAGAACAACAACTTCCAGGGCCTACAGTAGTAGAGTAGTAAGTTTCTTTGGCACACATGTTTCCTATAAACGTTCCTCATTACCATTGTACTCTGTATCTTTTATAGAAGCTATTTGTTCTACTGGTTCATTGCTAATGGGGAGTGCATTAGCAGGGGCCTTTGAGTTATTGTTTTTAAGAGGTGAAATCACATGGTACCATATCCTTAGATAGTAGCTGCCTTGGGACCTAACTCATTAGTTGGTTAGCAAGTTTGGAGAGTATATCATAGCATGTGTTAAATTATTCACCTATAGAGCAGTTAACTATCTATTCTTCCATTATTATAATATGATCAAAATCCCAAAGCATAAGAAACTTCAAAACTCAGTGACAATCTCTCCCTGTACCCCTGACTATAATCAAAACTGGATATTTTTATTTATAATTCAGTGTAAACAAAGAACATTTTAAAAAGTAATTACAATAAATTTCATAGCCATAGGGACAGTTACTTTCTGGGCTTCTTTATTCATGAATCTTTACCGTTTTGTTTTTTTTTTCTCCAAGAATTGATGGGCGTCAGCTTCTCATTCTCAACCTTTCTTATATATATTTACAGTAGTCTCCAAAGTTTGTCCTTAATTAAAGAGGACATGACTTGCTGTCACATCTTTGGAATATTACTGAGTAACCTATTAAAATGTTAATAGCTTCTGTCTGGACTTATTGATCTTAATGTCAACTATTCTTAGAATAATAAATAAAGGTGATTTTTATTTTCACCCATACTGAGTGATAAGTGAACCAAGTACAATTTGAGGGAAAATAAGCATTGGACACCAAACAAAGATAGTAACTAAGCAAGTCATAGGCTAATCCATTTCACTATAGGCAGAATTAAGCAAAGGCGCAGGAAAGTGGCAAGCAGAAGCAACAAACATATTTTTTCCAGTATAGCTGTATATAAATCAATCACTTAGCACATCTTTGAAGTCAGTCATCTATTTTCCCAATCTATCAAATGTTTGCCTTCCTTTTCCCCCACATCAGAAACTAAGCAATTAGTCTCAGAACTAAGTGATAATCGATGAACTTCAATATTTTTTTTTAGTATCACCTTCTAAGTAGGACTGAATTCTTATTTGCTCAAAGCTTTAGTTCTTTTGGGCCCTAAATCTCTGCGCCCTTGCTCATTTCCATGGCAGCAATGGTGGAATAAAAGTCCAAGAGAATATGTTGTGTTTGTCCAAAATTTATTTACTCTTCTTTTTCAAGATCTTTTTTGTACTTTCAGCTTCCTTCTTCATGACTATAGAACTACTGATAAACTCAGTGAAACTGGTAAATTGAGGGAAGAGATTAGTGAAACCAATTGTAATTTATTGCGTGATAAATTCAGTAAAAACAACTGAATTGGCAGCACCTTATAGACACAAACTTGTTTTTACAAAAGTATGTATAGATAACTCATGATGAGTGAGGGTTCCCTTCTTAATTCCTTGTGCTTTTGTGTCTTTTCTGAGTGTCAGTTCAATGTCTTGAGAACTATTCAGTCCTAAGTAATAAAAAAAAAAAAAAAAATCATAATTTATTCAGTAATCAGATAAAGCAAATGAATAGTATTGTGGTAAAGATGGAGCAATATTTTCTAGGCAATGGTGCAACCAGAAGGAGTCAGAATGACTTAATTAGCTGAACCTCAGAACAAGTTTTAAAAATGTTTCATGTGATTCTGGGTGTTTCTAATGAATTTTGGTGTGGCTCTGTACTGTATAATTTGTAATTGGTTTAACTAATTTAAAATAATTTTATGTTTTACTTGATGATTTGAATAAAAAGAAAGTAGTGATAGGGGTTGAGGTTCCTTTAAGATTCCTTTCTGATTGCCCAACCCCATGACTGACCTTGATTTACAAATCCTGGTCAAAGGCATTCTTTGAATATCCGGGCCCAGTCCCACTATCAGCTCAGTTTCCCCCAGCCCTCACGTGATCTGAGCTAATTGAAAAGCCTGCCAAGAACTTGGGGTACCACCCACAAAGCCCCTTTTAGGTATAAAAGGGCCAAGCTGGAGCTCTTCTTTGCAGGAGCCCTTCCCCCCAACACATGGTATCCTTCCAAGCCATGTAAGGGTTCCTGCCCACCCCAGCGGCCACCTTTGGCCCTGGCGTCTTTCTAACTGAACTTTACTTCCAAATCTCTACAATAAACCTTTTTTTTTTTTTTTTTCAATCAATCTAGGTTTTCAGACCTGTAAGATCATTTACAGGGGACCCTGCGCCTAATGGGATTATCTTATTATCTTTGCGCCGGCAAACGGGGTTCCCCCTGCATGGTACGGAAATGGTGAGGGGTCCCCATTTAATAAAAAAGCTAGAGGGATCTCTAGAGTAAAGCAAAGTTTATTTTACATTCTCTCAAGAAGGGCGTCCCACCCTTCACGCAGACAATCGAAGAGAGGAAGTGCCTCCTGTGGGCAGGGCAGCACCTTTAATCCTTAACGCAAAACACCTCCTCCCACTACTGACCCTCATCCTCATTGGCTGAGAGTCTTACATTCTAAACGCTAGATCTACCCACGAAATTGAACTTGACCAATAAGTACATAGTTGCCCATATTTGACTGAAATAGGGAAGAGATTGTGTCATGAGAGGATAGCCGGAAGGGGACTCAATTATGCCCTTGAATCAATGCTCAAAGTCCTTCAGGCTTACTCATACTCTGAAGTAGATGAAGCCTTACTTGATTTTCACAACTGTCTTGAAAGATCTCACCTCATCTCATTCACCCCTTTCCTTTCTCTCATCAGTAGCATCCTTTTCATCCTTTGAGCTATGAATGAGAGACCATCTAAATAATAGTCACAATTCAAAATGTTTTTGACAAATATAATATGGGCTTTAAAATTGCCATTATAATGCTAAGATGAGAAAGGAATGTTATTCAGCAGCTAATTTGTTTCAAAAGAACTGGGGTTTGGGTGGACTGAAAGCTCACTAAGAGACAACAGCAAAAGATAACCCCCCAAAAAGGTAACTCTTATCAATCATAGTATATCTGATTTGAGTTATCACTATGAGATATTGGATGTCAATACTTTCACCAGTCATGGACTGTTGTTTATGTTATTTTTCAGTCATATTCAGATCTTTATGACTCCATTTAGATTTTTTATGGCAAAGATACTGGAGCAATTTGTTATTCCCTTTTTCAGTCACTTTACAGGTGAGGAAATGTCTGAGGCTGGATTTGAATTCAGATCTTCCAGACTCCAGACCCAGGGCTCTACCCATTGTACTATTTAGCTGCCCCATCCTTGGCTAGCAATTACCAAACAGGTAATACCATTTTTTGAGGGGTTAAGA